>NC_050573.1:202218842-202818842 GCF_011100635.1 Trichosurus vulpecula
TTTTCTTAATACCACCTAATAGAGCTAATTCCTTCTCTCCTCCGCTTTGCCTCAGCTGCTACTTGAGTCACTGTCAATTTTGGGGCTCTGCTGTAAAAGTATTGTGAACAAATAAAAATGGTCAATCAGACATTGCTGCAAGAACAGAAGGAAGAAAGAGAAGTATAGAAAAGCAGCGATAGCTTGCAGAAGAAACTTATGTTTTGATCTAAACACATTTTGGATATTCTGCACTCTGAGTGGGGAGGGTAGGATTTATTTGACTTAAGTTCTGGGCTCAAATTCAGGCCTTTGGTTTAATTTCTGCAGTGGAATGCACACAGACTATTTAGTTGACAATTAATAAGGGAAACCACAGCAAAATCAAGAAGGGGTTCTTTGTTTTGCATGTAAATAACACATCAAACTTTTAAAAAAAACCTAACCCTTTTAGAGTGGCTTGGATCAAAATGCATTATCTTTAACATTCGTCTTCAGGGATAATTCCCCCTTTTTTTAAAAACTAAAAACAAGTCATTGATGTTGTCTTCTTAGAGTCAATACAAGTAGGGGCCTGGATGACTCGTGTCTCTGACAGTATTTGAGACTTCATCTAAACAATCGTAGAGCTCATTGTAACGGGCAGCCGGGTGGTACAGTGCACAGGATGGAGTCAAGAAGACTTGAGTTCCAATGTGGCCTCAGACACTTACTAGCTGTGTTACCCTGGGTAAGTCACTTAAGACTGTTTACCTCAGTTTCTTCAACTGTTAAAAGAGCTGGGGAAGGAAATGGAAAACCATTCTAATATCTTTGCCAAGAAAATCCCAAATGGGGTCACAAAGAGTCAGACATGACCAAAACAACTGAACAACACCACCAGCATCGTGATGTGTATCTATTTCATCTGACTTGCATTGTTTCACCAATTTCAACAAATGCAGCACAAAAGTTCCCACTTCTCATGTGCTTTCTTAAAAACATTTGTATATACGTTTTCTTTTTTATTTTGAATTTAACAAACATGAACATTTCAATATAAAAGGAAAAACAGGAAGGAGGATTGTATGTTAAATTGTGTTATATAAGCTTTGCTCTTTAAATGTGATCATTAAATTTAATATGGTAGTAAGAAAACTGCCCTGCTTATTGGATTTCTTCTCCTGGGCTGCTAAAAGTTTCTGGAGAAAGTTCTAAAAAAATCAAGGTAATTTCATCTACTACAAATTTATAGTGTACATGTAACCACTGTCAGACCCTTTCTGTTGCTTGGACAATCATTCTACTCTACTTTTACCACTTCCCTATCTTGTATCCTCATGGTTCAAAAGTTCAAAGGATTTCTGGTTGAAGAGCTGCCTCCAGTGTTTTAGTCAAAAGCCATCTTTGTCTATCTATTAGGCTTAACTCTTAACTACATTCTCAAGAAAATATACCTTGGGGGTCTACTGTACCTTCTAAAGACTTTCTTTGCTTTCTCCAGATATGATGAGGGCACCAGTGAAGCATTCTGGTTGTCTGTCAGCTGTCACTTTTGCCACATGACCAGCTCATCTTCATTTCTTATTCTGCAGTTCCTTGATAACCGTTAATCTTCACTCCATGGTTCTCAGTCTAGTTGCTGATCAACCAGAGACCTTGCTACTGAAGACTTAACCTTATCAACTAGGTGGCACAATGGATAGAGTACCAGGCCTGGAGTCAGGAAGAGTCATTTTCATGAATTCAAATCTGGCCTTGGACTCTTAATAGCTATGTGAACTTTGGTAAGTCACTTAACTCCGTTTGCCTCAGTTTCCTCATCTATAAAATGAGCTGGAGAAGGAAATGGCAAACCACTCTATTATCTTTGCCAAGAAAACCTCAAATAGGGTCACGAAGAGTTGGACATGACTGAAAAACTACTAAACAAGTACCGACTTACTCTTCTGAGTGGTTGTTTCAGTCACTCAGTTGGGGGATATTTCGGGTGTTCAGGGAGGATTAGCATCTCTGGTGGGAGGACTTGCCAAGCCCTTTTCAGGGCTGTTTTGATGTCTACCTTTCACCCAACCATCACCTGTGGCTTGAAGGTGCTATTGCATGCACAGAGGCCACATCTCAGTAAAATCATCTCAGCAGATGTGTTAAACCATGTTGAGGTTAACTGATAAAGCCTCAAACTAGTCTGTGAGGTAGGGGGATGTCTACACCAAGAATGTGAAGACTTACCCCCCCATGCAGAATGGGTGGATGAGAATAATTTTTGTTCCAATATCCCTGAAAGTAGCTGAAACTGGCACTGTGGAGTACTTAAAGCTTGGTCACACATCAGAGATGCCAAGGTCATCCGCTGCATCCTGGGCCACCACCAGTCATTTTGACTTCTGTCTTGCCACTAGACTTTGATGACTCTGGCAGAGACAGCGAGGCTGACAACTTGGTGCAACTCCGCCTCACTTAAATCCAATTCACGCACAAGTCAAGACATTACTCCATGATATCAGTAGTCCTCTTTGAAAATGAAAGAAAAACGACAACAACATCTAACCCCAGATCCACCATGCTTCACTTCACACCCCAGCCATTTTTTTTGCCAATCCTGCTGCTTATCGTTTATGTTTTCCTAACCCCTCTTTTGATCTCCGGAACCTTAATCAAATCAACTCTGTCTCTGCTTGTGGGAACAGTATGAGGCTCCTTTAACTATCACTGTAATATTTTTGACCAAAATACACTGTGGCCATAAATCTTTAAGTTTCATCTTTCCCGGTTAGAATATAAGCTCCTTGAGAACAGGGATTTCTTTTTTTTTCTTTTATATTTGTAGCTCTGGTGCTTGAAATAGTGTTTAGTAAATGCTTTTCATTTATTAATCCATTCATTTATTAATCTGTTTTGCTTCAGAGTTCAAAATTTTCCTTTCTCTTTAAGGCCCCAACTATGGTTTCACATTAAAAAAATATTTCTTAGCTTTTTATTTTGTTGAGAGAATTGAGACCATCTGATCCATAAACTCCTTCAACACCTCTCCTCCATTCTTTAGACTTTTTTCTATATCATCTCTCTTCTTCCCTTTGGTCATAGATACTACTTACTAAAGCTAAGTTTGTTTCCTTTCCCCTTGATTCTCACTTTCTGAGGTCTCCTCCAATACTTTACTTCAGTATGCCTCTCTTCTTTAACATGCTGCTCCTTGGCTCTTCCTCTATCATGGTTCTAAGGCAGAAAAAAAGTAGTGGTACCCAGGATTTATCTAAATTATCAACCCACGTAGTTATGGCTAGCAGAGATGGGGAATAAATTTGTAGTTCAAAACATAGCTAAGATGTAATATTTTATGTTCCCTGTCACATCTCTTTTTCCTTCCATGGTAATTTCTCGTGCATCAACTCCTTAGTTCACTGTTGGGTTAACCTGACTTGGTCCCTAATAGTCTGGTATTCCTGTAGCCTTCTGGGAGATCTCATCTTCTACTGATGTCTAATGAGTCTGTTTTCAGTCTTTGATGAGGATTCTTCTTGTCAGCACCTGGGTTCAAATTCTGTTTTAGGCTGCTTATTAGCTGTTGGCAAGTCATTTAAACTCTCAGCTTCAATTTCCCTATATGTAAATTGTGGATAATGATATGTTTGCATTTTTCACAGGCTTATTGCAAGAATCAAATCTGATAATCTATCCAAAGTACTTTGCAAATCTTTTGTTTTGCAAAAAATACTACATAAATGTTAGTTGTTATTGTTGAGATAAAATGTTCGCAAAAAATTAGTAAGCCTAGGCATTTTAAAAGATAAGATTCAAATCAGCAAGATTAATGTTAAATATTATAGAGGTCTGTCCTTGAAACTAAGCCATTTGTTTTTCAATCCACTTCTATCCCCCATACATATTCCACTTTGTTCTATTGTCTGGCTTCTGCTGTTTCTTGTGAAAGTTTTGCTTTAACCCCCTCAGCCAACATAACATCTTACATCCTTGATCTTTCCCTTGCCACTAGCTCCTTCCCATCTGAGTATGAATATTACTCAGGTTTTTCCCATTCCCTTGATCTTTCTACCCGGTCCAGTTATTGACCTATCTCTTTCTTCTCAATACAGCTTAAAAAAGGGCCTTTTTGTTGATCCAACCATTTATCAACAACCTCAGCTCATTCTGAGCTTTTACTAGAGATAAGGAAAAGAAAAAAAGCAGTTTTTAAGCTATGTCAGGAGCCAGTAGAAGTTCCACTTAACGGCTGGGATCACTCTTCAAGGTGGATACATTAATGATGATAGATGATGAAAAGATAGCCAGACTGCAAATTTTCTCTACCAAGGAGAATTATTTTTGCAATGAGAAGGATACAACAAAAATAGGGAACAAGGATTTATAACCAAGATAAGTGAGGAGTTGGTAAGATAGACTGTAAGCTATCCTCAAACAATTCAAGTCACTGGGTCACAGCAAGATCTGCCAAGTGTAATTACTAAATTATTATTAATGCCTTTTTTGAAACCATGGAAAGTGGGAGAGGGCAAGGAATAGAAAAATGATGTCCTAATTTTTGAAAAAGTAAGACAGTGGACTCTGTATATTGTTGGGTGGTGAGCTTGACAGAGTCCAGACAAAGATATAGAGTATACTTAAGGGATGGATTGTGAGCATTTAGAAAGGGAAGCAGTGATCACTAAGAACTCTCATGGCCTCATCAAGAACAAATTATGACAAACTAACCTCATTTGTTTTTTCATGTATGATAGCATTAATAGACTGGTAAATGAGAGGAACAGTATAGCTACAGAATACACGGATTTCAGCAAGATGTTTGACAAGAACTCATGATACGTTGTGAATAAGAAGGCATATATGGGATAGGTGATAGTACAAGTGATAGATTTGGAATGACCAGACCTCAAGAGCAGCTAGAAGCTACTGCTAGAAGACAATTTTTAGTGCAGGGGTTCTTAACTTTTTTGGTCTTATGAACCTCCTTTGAAAGTCTGGTGAAGTCAATGGACCCTTTCTCAGAATAATGTGTTTAAGTGCATAAAATGAAATATGCAGAATTACAAAGGAAAACAATTATATTGAAATACAAGTTATAAAAATATTTTAAAAATAAATTCATGGACCCTAGATTAAACACCCATGGTCTAGTGGATTTTACCCTAAGAATCAATCTCCATACCTTCACCATTATACATTTATATTTAAGACTTGGACAAAGGCATAAATGACATATCATATTGTCATATGACATAAAACTGGATACTTTGCTTACAGGTTGGATGGTGGAGTCATAATCCAAAAAAAATCTAAACAGTCTAGAACAAGGGTTGGCAAATTATGGCCCATGGGTCAAATTCAGCCTGGTGTTTTTTTTTACATGGACCATGAGCTAAGAACGGTTTTTATATTTTTAAATGGTTGGAGGAGGTGGGAAATCAAAAGAAGAATAATATTTTATGATGTATAAAAATTATATGAAATTCCAATTTCGGTGTCCATAAATGAAATTTTATGAGGGCACAGCCATAGTCATTCATTTATGTAGGCTAAGGATACTTTTGTGTTATAACAGTAGAGTCAAATACCTATGACAGAGATAGGTGGCACTTTCATTGCTTTACACTATTGCTGGATGCATTAGAAATAACAGTGATGCAATTATAACTCAACAGTGTTTCAAGGGCTGTGTGTACCACCATATCATGACTTTTTAAAAAAGTATTATCAGTGCATGTCCACAATGTCAAAACAAAAAGAGAAAAGTGGGTTTTGAATCTTGTTTTTTAAAGCACAGTGGAGTATGGCTTATTTTCTTATTGGGTTACGTGGCAAAAACCTTGTGTTTATTATGAAATGACACTAAGAGAATACAATGTACATCTACATTTCCAGAGTAAGCACTCATCACAACATTCTCAACTCATAAAAAAGCAATGGTCAGAAAAATTAAAAATGGAACAGCTCATTATAGCAGCATTTCTTAACAAAATAAAAAAAAATGAAAATGGTGCTGTAACCAAAATAAGTGTCTAAGTTTCCAAATTCCTCATTTGTTAGCCAGGCAAGGAAAGCTGCTTATCAATGTGAGTTAATTAAATCAAGTCTTATTGTAGCAGTTGAAGAAATGTGTCCAGAGAAAATAAATTTGTTTGAGACTATTGATTAGCCTTTTGGTTCAATTAAAATCATCTGCTCATGGATTGATATTAGCATTTAGGAGTACCTATCTGTGAAAAGACATTTTCAAAGATGAAATATGTAAAATCTCTACAGATCAACTTTAAGGGATGAACATTTGCAATTGATTTTGATGAGAGGGATAGTAACTTTGAACCTAAATTAAGTGAAATGTGACCTCCTCTAAAAGGTTTCCATGCTTCTTATTATAAGACCTGCATTTTTAAAAGAAAGGCTTATTTTTTATTATTATATTTTAATTTTCATCAATAAAAATCTATGGCAATTTGTTTCCTCTTGTTAGGTAAGTATATTCACAATGTCCTCAATTGTTCTTAGTGGTCCACAAAGCCTAAAATATTTACTATCTGGTTGTTAATAGAAAATGTTTGCCAAATCCTGATCTAGAACAATGGGTCAAATTCAATATAAGATGAAATTTAAGAAATGTAAATGTAACATCTTACACTTGGGTTCAGAAAACCAGCTTTATAAATATAGAGTGGAGTAAGGCGCAGCTAGACAACAAATCACATGAAATTAGACCTCAGAGTCATAGTGGACTTCTGGTGAACGTGAGTCAGTTTGTATAGCATGGCAGCCAAAAAGGCACAGGCTCACCTAGGCCACATTCATAGATGTATAAACTGATGAACAAGGAAGATAGTAGAGCTATAGTACTCAGGTCCCATTTCATCTAGGATATTTTGTTTCAGGTGTGTGTGCGTACCACATTTAAAGAAGTATATTTTTAAAATAGACTATATTCAGAGGAAGAGAATCATGGTGGAAAGAGAATTGGGAACCAAACCACAAAAGTGTCATAAGTTGCGGAGACTAGAGAGCTGCTTAACCTGGAGAAGAAAAGGTAATTAACTGGGGCATGGCTTCTTCAACCATTTGATGGACTGCCATGGGGAAAAGGTTAAAACTTTTTCTTCTTGGCACTAAATTACTAGGAAAAAAAGAATAAATCAAAATAAATAAAAAAAGAAAAAAACTAAATTACTAGGAATAATAAGTGAAATTTACAGGAAAGCTGATTTTAGTACAAGAAAGAACTTCTTGACACAGCTATTAAAAAGTGAAATAGGCCATATCAGGAGGTAGTATGGGGGCCTTGAAAGAGCAGTGAACTTGACGTCAAGCAATAACTGGGTCAAAGCCTACTTTCTATACTGGCTAAATGAGTCCTTGAATTCTTCAAATTTTTATTTTTTCATCTGTAAGATGGAGATAGTAATACATATACTAAATATCACTCAGAGTTATGAAGATCACAAGGAGATAACATATAGGTAGGGTGTGTATGTGTGTTGCCTATATAAGATGTGTCTGTCATATGGGTTGTCTAAATGCAGTTCAAATGGAGGAACTGATAGATTTCTCTGGAATCTTGTCTACCTCTCTCTAAGGGAGATTTCCATTTTTGCCTGGTCACAAGCAAGTGAAGAGACCATGTTTTACTTTGAGAGAGTGGTTCCAGACTAGAACTATTTCCATCTGCCTCCTACATATTTCTGATCTAGAGGAATGATTTTTTCGGGGGGGA
This sequence comes from Trichosurus vulpecula, assembly GCF_011100635.1. NCBI lineage: Eukaryota > Metazoa > Chordata > Mammalia > Diprotodontia > Phalangeridae > Trichosurus > Trichosurus vulpecula. The sequence goes on from NC_050573.1 coordinate 202,226,518, forward strand.
AGGGTCAAGCTACTTTTCTGGTTATCGTCCCTTAAAGGGGAAGGAGTGGCTAAGCTTACATTTGCAGGCTTCATTCCTTTCTATCGAATGCTAATTACACGAAAGGTCATTACAAATAGTGAATAGTGAGGAAACCCATTTATTCAAGCAGACAGCAAATAGAAATAAAAGAAGTTTTACATATTAGAATATACAAGAAAATATACAGAGTTAATGAACAATTCAACCAAGAGCAAGCTATCTTAGCTCAAGAGAGATATGAATGGGTAATTTTAATGAGACTTGTCAAAATAGTGTTCAGGTGCTCACTGGACTATATCACTTCTGAGGTAATTTCCACTCTAAAATTTTATGACTGGTTGACAAATATCTTAAAGAAGTCTAGATCTGAGTCCTCTATTTCCTCAGTGTTGGGCTTTAATAATTGGGGAAAAAAAACTTTCTTATGACATAACTCCATACCACTCACCTCTTCCAGTTTTACCTTTCCCAGTCAGATCAGAGTCTTATGTCACATTGCCTTGCAAGAAATATGCCTGGCAGTAACCAGTAACCCCAGCAATCTGGTTTCTATATCCTACAACTCTACTAAAACTACTTACTCAGAAGTTATCTGCAATCTTGAAATCACGAAGTTCTACAACATTTTTTTTCCAGTCCTTAATTCTCCTTGAACTCTCTGCAACATTTGGCACTGATAATTGCCTCATCCTTCTACATTCTCTCTCTTTTCTTGGCTTCGGAGACACCACAATCGCCTGACTCTTCTCCTACCTACCTACCTACCTACCTACCTACCTACCTACCTACCTACCTACCTACCTACCTGTCAGTCTGTCTGTCTGTCTGTCTGTCTGTCTGTCTATCTATCTATCTATCTATCTATCTATCTATCTATCTTTCTAACTGTTCTTGCTCTGTCTTCTTTGTGGTGTCCTCGTTCACTTTGTAGACCTCTGAAGTGCCCCTGGGTTCTGTCTTTGACCTTTTTCTATATTCTTTCCCTTGGAAATCTCATTTAATTCCTTGTCTGTTACTTCTCTGCAGATGAATACCAAATACATCTCCAGACACGACCTCTTTTCTGAGCTCTAGACCAGTATTTCCAGCTAGAAGCTCCTATCATCCCCTCAAATTTGACATTTCTGAAACTGAGCTTATTATACCTTATTCCTCTCTAGATGTACTATTTTAGTCAGTTGTCATTCTTAACCCATTCAGCCTGGTTAGAATCTTTACATATCTATATCTATAGCTATATCTATAGCTATATCTGTATCTATGTATCTATCTGTATTTATATCTAGATCACTCCAAACTACAACAAATGTTCACTCCTCTTAACATTATAGCACTTAATGTATTTACCCTCCTTCGGCATTTTGCATATGCATCCTTATTGCTACTTATTTTTAATGTGTTTCCATCCTCCCAACTATATTTTGAGATCCATGAGAATGCAGACTTTTAATTTTTTTAAATACATTAAGCATCTTACACAGTTATTCGTACATCACAGGCACTCAATAAATGTTATTCTTGGTGATGATAGAATGATGGGGATGGTGGTGAGGCTGATGATACTATAACCACTGCTGTTACTCTCCAAGTGGGCCAACCATAGCCTTTAAGGACTATTCTGCTGCCCCAGGGACAACTGATCAGTCAGAAGTAGAGTCAGTATGCTTTTCAGGGGTCCTCAAAGGATGGGAAAGGTACAGGAAGGAGTGTAAGAAATCTCAGCCCTAGGACATATGTAGTGGGAAGAATTGGGAGGGCTTGAAGGGAACCCAGCTGTTGGGTTGTTGAAACCAGGACTTTTACACTCTCAGTGGATGAGTTGTGGGTGTGTGATGAGGATTAAACTATTCATGCTATCAAGGAAAATTGTTGACATTGTTGCTAATTATAGATACTGGAAAAAATAAAAAGAAGAGAAAACTGTAAGAAATTGGTTTGGCTGTTTAAAAGTAATACTAATTACTGTCATTTACTTCAGCTACTTACTTTATGCCTAATTACTATATGGCACTGTAATGATTATGCATATCATTAAATAAGTACCAGATTGATTTGTTCAGTTGATTTGATTATAAGACCAAACTCTGTTTGTATATGCCCTGACTCTGCTTTTAAAAAATAAATAAATTACTGAAGGCCGTTATTTCCTAATTTCAGGTTACCTGGTAACCTGACCAAGAGGTCATAAACAAAAGACTGCTACCAAAGTCTCTGTGAAGAGACCTAGAATTTCAAGAAAGAGGTAACACAGCACTTTAAGGTCTGAAAAGTGCCTGATGTCTATTGTGTTGTTTTTTCTCCAGAAAAACCCTGTGAAGTAGGTGTTATCATTATTCTCATTTTAAAGATGAGAAAACTGAGGCTGAGGGAGGTTAAGGGATTTGCCCAGGGTCAAACGGTTGGCAAGTATTTGAGGCAGAATTTTAATTCAGGCCTTCTTGACTCCAAGTCCTAGACGCTATCCACTACTTTACCTAGGTACCTCATGATGATTATTGTCAGTGGCTCTGGAGGAATCTAGAATGGCATGAAAGAAGAATCAGCGGATTTAGCTGGGAGATTTGGAGGGATTTTTTGCTTGTTTTTTGTTTTTTTAAGGAAAAGTCAATGCCCCAGTTAGAGGAGTATTGCTGAGGAGAAAATGATTATCAAAGACTAGAAAACTGAATTATGGAATTTAGGAATGAAAAAGCAGAAAGAGATGGGATTGTTGTTAGAAGGTGCATTGAGATGAAAAAAGGGTTCCCAAAGAATTAGCCATACCTGCCAGCAAAAGGAGATTTGAAGACAAAGAGCATTTGCTGAGAAAGAAGATGTCAAGAGTAGGGTGAAAGTAAGTCTTATCTTTAAAGTGAAAAGGATCCAGGGTATGAGTTGAAGGGTCATCCCTTGAAAGCAAGAGCATTATCACTTCTGACATGTAAGTAAAGCAAGAATAGAAGAATGTTGAGGAGGGGCCATGTCATGTGGATTCCCAGGACATTGGTGTAGGATGTAATTCTGACTCCAGTCAGTTGTCTTGAGACTTAGCAACCATACATACCCCCCAAAATAGCACTTAGAATCACAATAAATGAATCCCAAGAATCAGATTATTTGCTTCTCAGGTATGATTTTCCACGTATCTCTTTGTATGCAGTCTTTAAAAATATGCTGCCTCGTTCGAGAGACATTAGATAACTTACAGAAACCTTACCATTTGGAGTAAATTAGGATCAATATTTTGGGGTAGAGGCAGATATGTGTTTCATTAGTGTAGAAAATTTTTGGTAAGCAAACTTCCTCTAGCATCTGCCCTATAACTTAAAGTCTCAGTTGCCTGGAGCATTGAGTGTTTAAGTGACTTGTTCAGGGCAGCTGAGTAGTTTGTGTCAAGAGTGGGATTTAAACCTAGGACTTTGTCTCTTGGAGTAAGCTCTCCACTATAGAGCATTGTCTCTCAACAGCGTGTTAACGTTGTAATAAACAGCAGTGTTGCTGTTCAGTTGTTTCAGTCACTTCCAACTCTTTGTGACCCCTCTTTTGGAGGTTTTCTTGGCAAAGATACTGGGGTGGTTTGCCATTTCCTTCTCCAGCTCATTTGACAGATGAGGAAACTGAGGCAACACAGTGACTTGCCCACAGTCACACAGCTCGTAAGTGTCTGAGGCTAGATTTGCACTCAGGTTTTCCTAACTCTGACCCTGTCATTCTATCCACTACACCACCTAGCTATTGTAATAGACAGCATTACAAAAGGAATTAAAAAGGGAGGGAATCCGCTTTATATGTTTACATCAAAGTAATTTCTATTGCAAACTAGTAAGATCCATTTTTTTAAAAAAAAATTGTTTTCTCTACCCAAGTATAGGTTAATCATTTGCAAAACTGCTGCCAAGTGTCTTTGCTCTTTTCCCACAGAATCTACTCAACATACGGGGAGAAAAAGCACGATATTTTCTAAGGTTTTCATTTTTCAAACAAAATGCTTTCTCTTGTGGACATTGAAGCTGCCTTTATGTTTTTTAAAGTTTGAGGAGTAAAAAGTTTTGAAATCAGTCAAGATTGTAATTGTTCTTATAGATCTATGTAGAAAAATGTGATACATTTTATATTTCTGGGGCCTGGGCATTTTATTTTTTTATTCACTGTTATTCCTTCCCAGCTCTTAAATTCTATGCTAAAAATATGCCAAAAATAGAGTTGTTTTCTAGAGAACTGGAAAGGTCCAAAAAGGGGAGCCTTGATGAAATTCAAATTATTTCATCAATAAATACTTGCCATCATTTTCTCAGTCTATACTAACAAGCTTGTTCTTCACAATATATGTATTAGATTATGCATTACATTGCTATCTTTCCTTTTTAAAGATTAATTTGATTGTAACAGGGCTAAGTTTAAAATACAAATAGATTACCTCTTATGAAAATTTGAGTACCTCTAGAGATATGGGCAGGACAGGGGTCACCTGATTTAAATGAATATAAGTATGTACAAGTATAGTGATAGTTCTGTGGGTGACATGGTACCCTGATGAGGGAGAGCACGGTATAGTGTAAAGGACAAAAGATTTATCTCAGAGGGCCCCAGTTGTTATCCTAGATCACCTGGCAGGATAAGATACCAAATACTAAGGTCCTTACTCGAACTGAACTGCCAAGCATTCAAACTCTGCTTCAGAGAGCGCAACTCTGATGGGTTGGCCATGTTGTTCGGATGCAAAATATATGCTTGCCAAGAAGACTATTTTATGGAGAACTCACACAGGACATGTGCTCATGTGATGGTCAGAAGAAGTGATACAAGGACACTCTCAAGGTCTCTCTTAAGAACTTTGGAATTGATTGTGTGACATGGGAGACACTGGCATAGGACCACTTAGCATGGCGTGCCTGCATCAGAGAAGGTGCTGTGCTCTATGAACAAAGCACACTTGAAACAGCTGAAAGGAAATGCAGGATGTGTAAATTTAGAGAATCCACCCCAAATGTTCACACGGACTATTTGTGCTTGACCTGTGGTAGGGCATCCCAAGCTTGTATTGGTTTGATCAGCCACAGTTGGACACATTGAAATTTGACTTTAGCATAGTGATGTAATTTTGGTCATCTTTGAGAATGCAGGACAACAACCAACCAACCAACGATCCTTACTACTTGTATGAACTTGGGCAAAGCACTTAACCTTTCTCTGTCTTACTTGCCTCAACATTAAAATAAGGAGATCGGATGAGATGGTCTCTAAGGTGCCTTCCAGATTGAGGTCCTGTGAGCCTAGTAAAAATACATGGGTATTTACTCTAGAATGAATGTCGTTTTAGATACAGTACTAAGGAATGTTATTTATTTTCTATCCTGGGGATTCTCAAATAGATTTTGAGGATGTTAAAATGACTGATAGGTAGAGAATAGTAGGAACAATAGTGTTCATCATTTGGGAGAAGGAAGAAAAATAGATAAGAAAGCAATAGCAAGGAAGAGAAGTGAGTTTATAGATATGAAGATCTGGAATAGGATCTAAGTCACTATCCTTAAGCAGCCTGATCTGTTTCCTGACCTCCCCTCTCTCAGTGGGGCTAACCATATCTATAGTGGAGTTGTCCCATTGCAGCTCAAAACTTCTGAGCTAAAAGAATCCACCAGCCTCAGCCCAGTAACAGGACTCATAAGTGTTCACTGCTATGCCTTGTCTGGCTGTTCCACCCTTTATTCTACCCAGTAGAGAAACATTCAATTTAACAAGAATTTATTAAGTGTTTGCTTTCTGATTGGCTGGTTCTTCTCAGAACCTCCAGCTTAAGAAAAAGGCCAAGGCCAAAGATGTCTTTATTCCTCCCCAGGCTTATAATGCTGATTCATCTCCATAGGACTTTCTCTATCTGCCACCATCTTGGGTACCTTCTCCTTCTTCTCTTTCTTTTTCAGCTCCTTTTTGTGTGTTGGCTTCCCTATTGGAATATAAGCTCCTTGAGGTCAAGGACTGTCTTTCTGCTTGTGTTTGTATCCCTAGCATGTAGTGCAATACCCATCATTTAGAAAATGCTTTGACAAATGCTTGTTGACTGACAACCAAATAAAAGGGAGAGACCCATTTCTAGGAGTTTATATATTGGATTTTCAGCTTGTTCTGGCTATTTTTCTGTTATACTACAGGGTATTCACAGTAATCAGTTCTCTATATAATACCAATTAGATGCCCAAGGTATACAAATCACAGCATGTATCTTTAACAGGCCTACTAGTAATCAAGAATAATACCTGTGGGCAAGGTGGGGGGAGTTGATATTACTAAAAGAACCTTCATTTAAGTTGGTTTACATGAAACTTTAATGTTGGTTTATTGCAGACTTTTGAGGGTCATAATGAGATATATTTAATCACCTTCCCCTTTATAATATGGTGAATCTTTAATATTATAAACTATTTCTTAAAAAATACTCTGAAAAATTAACTAATATTGGACCTATATACTTGATCCCAGTGGAAAAATGGTAAGACCTCCTATAGTATATGTTTCCTGTTATAAGAATCTATGCTATGTAAAGTGATCATTTAACATGGAAATAAACAAGTTCTGAGTGGCAATCAGGAAAATGCAAACATTTCTTGTTTTTCAAATAAACAAGTGGTCTCCAAGCATATGGTTATCACTATGAAAAGAAAACAAGAAGCCTTTGAATAGGAGTTAAATGCACCCACTCTTGGACTTTTACTTTTAATTTCAAGTATAACTGACATTCCATTCACTTGCCCACAGCAGTTTATAGTAATTCTAAACCGTTCGACTTTCACCATCTCTAATGAATCTATTTTGGAGATTTTGAAAACACTTTCTCACTTGTATTGCTGGATATCATTTCCTTTTAGTGAAATTCCTATTTTTTAAAAGGTATGCTTTGTCTATCAGTGCCATAAAAATGTGATTTCCCTTTTTTTGGGATAGATGGTAAATCCAGATCCCTTTCAAACGTATATTCTCACTAGTTAGATAATAACAATAACTCTTTAAAGAGGTTTAGTGAACAAGTCTTATATACAGTAATTGTGTGAACTATATTCCACTCATCATCCATCCATCCATCCATCCATTTATCTGTCTGTCTGTCTATCTACCTATCCATCCATCTGCGTACTTATTCATTTGTTGATTCATTCATTTATTTTTTGAGACAGGCTATCCCTATTTCACCCAGACTGGAAGGTAGGGCCACTCACAGACTGAATCCCACTACTGATCTGCTTGGGAACTTAGACCTGCTCTGTTTCTAATCTGAGTTGGTCTACCCATTCTTCTGGGAGAATGGAGAGGAAATAAGCACTTATATAATGCCTGCTATGTGCCAGACACTGTGCCAAGTAATTAAAAAAAAACAAATATTATTCCATTTGGTTCTCACAACTCCCTTATTAGAGAGGTGCCATTATTATCCTAATTTTACAGTTGAGGAAACTGAGGCAAATAAGTTGAATGACTTGCCTATGATAAGACAGCCAGTAAATGTCTGAGGCTAAATTTCAACTCAAGTCTTCATGACCCCAAGCCTAGCACTCTATCCACTGTACCACAATCTACCTCTAAGCCTCTATCTTTAAGCAACCTGTCCCTTTACATACTTCCCCTCTCTCAGGGGGGCCAACCATATTGATGCTGAATTTAGTTCAGCAACCCCGCTGCATTAGTCCACGTGCAGCTCAAAGCTCCTGAGCTGAAGAGATCCACCATCCTTAGCCCTCTTAGTAAGAGGAATCACAGATGTTCACCACCATGCCTTGTTTGACTATTCTACCCATTTTAGAGGAATAGAAACCAAATCCAGCCAGTTTAGTAGGGTAGAAAGAATCCAAGACTGACCTAGAAGACCTGGCTATGAATCTCAGCTCTGCCACTTACAAAATCAGATTTTTGGAAGAGTCCCTTCACCTCTTTGAGCCTCGGGTTAAGTGACTTGCCCAAGTTAATACAGCTATTGCTCATCAAAGGACATACTTGAACTCATATCTTTCTTATTCTAAGACCAGCTTGCTCTCCACTCCACTGACCCTCACCTTGAGATTGTGGTATAACTTACATAGAAAGTTCTTAGGATCTCGAGCTGAAAGGGATCTCAGAGGCCATCAAATCCAACACTTATTTTACAAATGAAAAATAACAAAACTGAAGCCATGGAGGTGAAGGTCACATAGGTAGTAAGTGTCAGAGGCACATTTGAACTGAAACCCTGACTCCAGAGCCAGTAGTCCTTTTCCTTCTACCATGAAAGTCTTTACTCCTTACACTTACAGAGAAAGCCCTTTATCTTCTGTAAGGGGTTTCACATAGATCTAAGAGCCCAATATATTGAGATATTAACCACCTATTCAGATTCCCATTGGAATAAGTCCAAAGCTGAGGCCTTGTTAAGAAATTTAAAACGTACAAATTAAGAAAGGTAAATATTGAAGATGATATTAATTTAGAAGGTTCTCAAAGTCAGAATTCTCTTTCCTACAGGGTTGACACAAAGCTACATGAGTCATAAGTATTGAAATATCAGTTTCTCCCATAAGCAAAGTTTCAATTCAACAAGTACTCATTGAAAATCTAACTTAAATATATATGGACAAGTTTTAAATAATGATTAATTGGAGTACAAGTGCAAGGGAGGTAAATGGAAGACAGTCTTCCAGTTTGAGCAATCTCAGTACAATGCCAGGTCTTATGTACTCTGCAGTATGCCAGTCATTTTCTGAAGAATTATGAATAGCATCCCTTGAGAAATGCTTAAACAGAAAGAAGACTTAATTCATCTAGGTAACATTATAATCTACTCAGCAGACTCTAGAGAATATGTGTTTGGTGAAGAGCAATGTTTGACCATCTTCTGTTCTAGACAATGTCTTATATATAGGACAAGTTAGTCTGTAGGGCGTATTGGGGGAAGACAAGTAATGAAGTTGGCCTTGGAAAATAGCCGTTGTATAAATCCAAGAGTCTTTAGTTATTGGTCTTTTTTGTGGGTTTTCCAAATAGAAGAGCATCCTGCAGTTTCTTCTTGGTGAGGAGAATAAAAGAGTTTTCAGAGTTGGTTCTACTGTGCACCCAATGGCAACTATAAACCTGATTGTATGGGATACTTGGTCACCTTGCCTTGTACTCATGAGTAGCACAAGCGTCACCCTCCTCCCTCCAAAAATGGCTCTTATGGCAATAATTACCGTAAAGAAAAGAGAATTTGACAAGATCCTCCAAACAAAATCTCAATATATCTGGATACTTGGTAACTTAATTGTCAAAGCAAGGACTTAGAATGATAACAAAAAACTGTTAATTAATTTCAGTCATTAAACAAGCTTTTTTTTTTAGTGCTTACTATGTGTCAGAGATTGTGCTAAGGCTTGGGGTTATGAAGAAAGGCAAAAAAAGATGGTCCCTGCCCTTAGGAGTTTATAGTTTATTGGGTAGACCACATGCAAAAAGTGTCCATACGTGTACATAACATAGTGCAAATGGCAGATAATCCCAGCAAGCAGACAGAGGGAAGGGAATTGAAGGAGGGGGGAAATGTAGACATCAGAAAAAGGTCTTTTAGAGAAGACGGGATTTTATCCGAGTCTTGAAGCAGGCCCAGGAAGCCAGGAGGCAGAGCATTCCAGGCAGGGAGAACAGTCAATGAAAAGCACAGTCAGTAGTTTGCAGTGCTGTGTACAAAGCATAGCAAGCAGGGCTCTGTTGCTGGAGGGGAGTAAGAGTGAGAGAGATCAAGAAATGAAAGAGGTTTGTAAACTACTTAGAAACCTCACATATTGACCTTATACTTTCTTCAAGAAGAGAGTCAGAACGCACAGAATCTGGCAAGTTTTGAATAACATTTAAAAAAATGAAAATCATAATATCGTAACAAAAAAAATTTAACTGATTACCAGCATTATGGTCTTTTCCAAATCTGCTGTATGCAGTCAGGTCATTGGCTAGCTAGAGCAAAATTCAAAGTAAAGAGCAAATTAAAAGTGAGTCAGTGTTAGATTGTAGGAAGAACTAAGAACTAATATATTGTTAGAAGAACTAAGAATTGGCCTAAGCTTTCTGGAAAACAATTTGGTATTATGTGACAAAAGTAATAAACTCTTTGGCCCAACCCTTCCTACCCTTTGGCCCAACAATCTCACTACTGGCCATAAACCCTGAGGTCAAAAACAAAGGGAAAGTTCCAATATACCAAAATGTCTATAGTAGGTTCCCCACCCCTGACCTATAACAATAAAATACCACAAAATATCTAATGCAGCTTTATTTTTTTGTGTGTGGTAACAAAAACCACTGGTAGATTAGAGATTAGAGGATATCTGAACTCATTTTGGCACGTACATGTAATGGAACATTATTGTGTCAGAAATAAAGGTTATAAGGAATTCAGTGAAACACAGGAAGACTAATCTATACTGATGCAGAACAGAGTAAAGCAGAAGCAGGAGAATAATGCTCCCAATAGCTACAGCAATATAAATGAAAACATTAAAAGGCACTGAACTCCAATTAATTTTAAAGACAGATCTGTGTCTGGGAGACTTGATGATGAAATCTATCTTAAGGTCGGGGACTGTGGAGGTGGAATGTGGTATACGCTGTTAGGTGAGATTAATGTGTTGTTTGGTTTTGCCTTCAAAAGGCAGCTGGTGGCCCAGAACACCAGGCCTGGAGTCCAGAAGACCTGAGTTCAAATCCAGCCTCAGACACTAACCCTGGGGCGAGTCACTTAACCTGTGTTTGCCTCGTTCTTCTCAGTTGTAAAGTGGGAATAGTAATAGCGCCTACTTTGTGAGGATCAGACGAAATAATGGCTGTAAAAATTGCTTAGCACAGTGGCTGGCACATAGTAGGTGCTATATAAATAGTTATTCCCTTCTCCTCCCAATTAAACGTTTGTCTTTGTTATGAGGAAGGGCTCCATTGTGAGAGAATAGTTAAGGGGAAATGATGATGATATAAAAACAAAAAGATGAGAATTTTTTTAAATTTTAAGGTGGGGGAGAGAAATCTAATGCAAAACTAACTTTAAAATTAAAAAATTAAAAAATTAAAAAATTAAAATTAAGTATTTTTCAACAAGGAGATGGGGTAATCCTTCCACATATAATAGGAGCTGAGAGCAGTCCTTTCATAGACCCATTTTTTTTAAAGTTTTTTTTTTCCTGATGCTCAAGGGTAATAATTGCTTTACATCATCATGAATTGGGCTGTATCAAGTTATTTATGTCAGGGCTCTTTTATATAGATTCTGAATTATGAAGACAAGCACTTTTGTCTGTGTTTCTAAAATGTAGAGAAACTGGTATCATCTGCACATTCCATAGCATAATGAGCTGTGCATAATTTTCAGCATCTGTTCCAGCATCTCACAAAGATGCCCAAAGCAGGGCCATCTTCCCCATGATGGTGAATTGAGTTTAGTTAAGGAAGACCAGCCTTGACGTTGTCAGGTCAGATCTTTAGAACATTCGATGATGGTGGTTGACTCTCTGTAAACCCATTTGGGATTTTCTTGGCAAAGATACTGAAGTGGTCTGCCACTTCCTTCTTCAGAACATCTTACAGATGAGGAAACTGAGACAAATGGGATTAAGTGACATGCCCAGGGTCACACAGCTATTAAGTGTCTAAGGCTGGATTTGATCTCAGGAAGAGGAGTCTTCCTGACTCTAAGCCCAGCACTCTATCCACCGTGCCACTTAGCTGCCCCTTTAGAACATACCATAAATAAATATCCATATCCTATCTAGATGGTCTCTGAGCCAATTATAGATTGGTGTCTCTATGATCCAATTATTCTCCTTAAATATAATCATTTTTCCTGGCTTCAGAGCATCCCAAGGTCTGACCGTGAATTACACAAAACAGCTTCAAGGATGCTGTCTCACTGGAGGTAGTGAAATCAGGACTACACATGCAGTGGAACCAGCACCATGCCAGGAAACTAAATTGCTTCCATTTGAATTGTCTTAGGAAGATTCTGAAGATCACCTGGCAGAATAAGATACCTGACGCTGAGGTCCTTGCTCGAACTAAACTGCCAAGCATTCAAACTCTGCTTCAGAGAGCGCAACTCTGATGTGCTGGCCATGTTGTTCGGATGCAAAACTTACGCTTGCCAAAAAGACTGTTTTATGGAGAAGCGTTCACATGGTGGTCAGAAGAAGCAATACGAGGACACTCTCAAGGTCTCTCTTAAGAACTTTGGAATTGATTTGTGACATGGGAGACACTGGCACAAAACAGCTCAGCATGGCGTGCCCACATCAGAGAAGGTGCTGTGCTCTATGAGCAAAGCACAATTGAAACAGTTCAAAGGAAACACAGGATGCACAAATTTAGAGTATCCACCCCAAATGTTCACATGGACTATTTGTGCCTGACCTGTGGTAGAGCATTCTGAGCTCGTATTGGTTTGATCAGCCACCGCTGGACACATTGAAATTTGACTCTAGCATAGTGATGTCATTTTGGTCCTCTTCAAGAACTAAGAGCAACAACCAACAGGTGCAGTAAAACAGAGGAAAAGCAACAGAATGGAGATGCCAGACCACCACCACTGAGCTGCTGGAAGCTCCCAAAGCTTTATCTGCTGCTACACTTCCCCAACTCTCCCACTCTGCAGTGAAGAATGTCCACAAAGATGGGTTGGTCTGATTAGGGTATGCTAATACTGAAGGAAGTGCAGAACTCATTTAAATACCTGCTAATTTACTAAAGCAGGTATAGGCGGAGTCCCTGAAACTCCTTTGAAGTTCCAGCTGTGTTCCCTTCACCCCACACTAATTGCTAAGAGGTGATATGGTGACCTCTTCCTTCTCTTCCTTTTTCTTCCTCTTCTTTCTTTTTCTTCTTCTTTCTCTTTTCCTCCTCCTCCTCCTTTTTCCTCTTCTTCCTCTTTTCCTCCTCCTCCTTCTTCCTTCTCTCCTCTTTCTTTTTCCTCTTCTTCCTCTACCTCCTCCTCGTATTTATTAAGTACCTACTACGTGCCAGGCCCTGTGATAGATACCAGTTTACAAAAACAAAAATGCCTGCCAGAAGCTTGCATTCTATCAGGGGAATTCCAGGTACATATGTAAAGTAAATACAAACTATACAAAAATTATGTTTATACAAATATATAAAAGTAATTTGGAAGGGTGAGGGGTTTAGCTAAAACAGTGGTCTGAGATGGGATTTGAACTCAGGTTTTCATGACTTTAAGTCCAACAATTGTACCTGTATCTACTTACAGGACATCCTCAAATGGAAGAGGAAGTCATTTGAAACTACTTTTTGTTTTGTGTTTTGCATGTGTAGCCTAGGCTTTGGGGCACGATTAGTCCTAACATGGAGCTGGCCTAGAGGGCTACATGTTTTTCTACATTATAGACTTAGGCCATGATTCTGTTTAATAATATAAAAAGTACTGAATGTATGATTAGAACATCAGAAATAATAAAGCTTGTCTCTATTCTGTCCTAAAAATAATACTGATTTAACAGAAGTTAAGTGATTTTCTTAAAATGCAGGTCTGATCATATCACCTCCACAGCGCGCCCCCCCCCCCCCAATTTAGTTAACTCCAGTGGCTTTCTCTTGGCTCCAAGGGAAAATACAAAATGCTCTGTTTGGCATTCAAAGCCTTTTATAACATAACCAACTCCTCCCTACCCTTCCCCTTTCCAGTCTTCTTATGCCTTAGTCCAGGGACAGGGAACCCGCCACCTCGAGGCCACATGTGATCTTCTAGGTTCTTGGGTGCAGCCTTTTGACTGAATCTAAGTTTTACAGAACAAATGCTTTTATTAAGGGGATTTGTTCTGTGAAGTTTGCATTCAGTCAAAGGGTTGCACTTGAGGACCTAGAGGGCCACATGTGGCCTTGAGGCCTCAGGTTCCCCACCCCTGCATAGTCTATGACACATACTCTTCAATCCAGTGACACTAACCTCCTGGCTGTTCCATGAACAAGACATTCCATCTTTCACTTGCAGGCATTCTCTCTGGTTGTCCCCCATGCCTAGAACACTTTCCCTTCTCTCCCCTGACTACCTTCCTTTAAGTCCCAACTAATGCTTCTACAGGAAGCCTTCCCCAACCCCTCTTAAGTCCAGTGTTTTCTCTCTTTTAATTATTTCCCATTTATCCTGCATCTGGCTTGCTTTATATATATTTGTTTATATGTTGTCTCCCCTATTAGATTATAAGCTCCTTGAGGGCAGGCATTGTCTTTTGCCCCTTTTTGTATCCCTGGCATAGAGCCTGGTATATAGTAGGTATTTAATAAATGTTTATTGAATGGAATTGAACTTAGTGAAAAATATTAAAGCCAAGGAAGAACACCCACTGGGGACTTTGAAACCCTACCTCAGACACCATTGTCAAATATGACCCCACTGTTAGGGCTGCACTGAAGCATAATTGTAAGCCAAGGCAGCTTTCAAAATGAGTAGAGTTGTCTCTGAGGGAGGTCTCTTAACACCCAGGAGGTTCTTCCTGAATTTCAAGCCAGGAGATGGAGCTTTTTAGCGAGCAACTTTTAGGATGATGACTTGAAGGGGTGAATGAAAAGTTGCTTTTCTAGAGATATTTTTTTGGATCTCTATCTGTTACACCATGCCTCTTCTCAATGGCTAGAGGCCATCTGATAATCCAACTTCCTCATTTTACAGAGAAGGAAACTGAGAAACCTAGGGAGGTTTTGTGACTTGCCCTAGGTCACAGAATTAGTAGTATCCGAAGTTTGAATACACACCTTCTGATTCCAGATCCAGTTTTCTTTCCAATGTACCATGATGGCTTGGTGTAATAGAATGATGTCAAAAAATCAGTAAGAATACCCATAGACACAATGAATGGCAGAGTTGCCCTAATAATATGAATAAAATAATAATAATTAGCATTTACATGACACTTTATGGTTTATAAAGTACTTTTCAAATATTAATCTTCTATCCTTACGGAAACTTTTAGAGATATGTGCCATTATTTTTCATATGAAGCAACTAGGCTGATAGAAGACGTGATGCCCAGGGTCGCACAGTATCTGAGGTCGGATTGAATCCCAAGTCTTCCTAGCTCAAGGTCCAGCCCTCTGTCCACCATACCACCTAGACTTCTACTGTCCTTTGCTTTTCAGAAAAGTGGGAAGCAGGCCATACATCAAGAACTCTTGCCTAGTTTCTGGCACTGAGTACTGACACTGAGTACAGCCCAGGAAAACCACATGTCTTTGTTTTTGGTTCGTTTGTGAGGTTTTTGGTTTTTGTTTTTTTTTTTTTTTGTCAAGGCAATTGGGGTTAAGTGACTTTGAAGCGACTTGCCCAGGGTCACACAGCTAGGGTCAAGTGTCTGATGTCATATTTGCACTCAGGTCCTACTGATTCCAGGTCCTGTACTCTACCCACTGCACCACCTTGCTGTCCCTGCCGCATAGCTTTGAACCTGAATGGGTGCATTTTCTCAGATAATTCTTTGGATCTTACCCTTACGTGAAAGTGCCAGGTTCTTTGTCTAAGTGAGATAGTTATGGTCTGTCCTTCGAGTGAGAAACATCAGCTTTGTGGTTCCAACCGTAGGGGCAGTAAAACACTGGATTTAACAATGCCAGAGGACTCTTAGTTTGCCATTCCATTGTACCAGAACTTCTTACTGTATAACAAAAATATTTAGCATGTGTTCATTTATAAAACATTTATTAAGACCTTATTATACATCTGGCACTGAGCTAAGCACTGGGGATACCAGCACAAGCGAACAAGTGAGTCTTTGTCTTCAAGAGGCTTATATTCTATTGGTGGAAGGCAACATATAAAAGGGTAATGACGTATATGCAAAGCACTGAATTAGATGCTACGGAATTCAAAGACAAAATAGAAAAAGTAGTTTCTAACCTCAAGGACTTTACATTCTATTCTACATTTGGCTCCTTTCCCCTTTCTGCCTGAAGTCTTTCCTCACATTGATGCCCTATTCTGCCACAGCCATCCCATACTCTTCACAACATATCCCCTTGGAGCTTTCCCCTCTGCTTCTTATTGATGGAACCTGTCCCATACTTTTCCATGGAAGTTGTTTGGAATTTTTTTAAACAGAGACAATTTATTTAAGAAAAGTTTTACTAATGCATTTATATTTGGACAAAGTTATTACAATGGGTATAAAAGACAGACAGACATACTGTTACAGGCAATAGAAAAACAAAAAATGGGTTTTATACAATCAAAATGTTAAACAAGCCTCTTGGCTTTAGGTAAATGACTAACAAATCCATAAAAAAATAAATCTGGAAGATCAGACACAGTATTAGTACCCACAACATCACTGAAAGTTGAACCATAAATTTTTCCATTCTTTTCTAGTAAATCCCTTAGCTCTTCCCAACAAACAGTGTTCTCAAACCGTAAAGATTAAGTTAATTCCAAGGTCTTGGGAAACACTGTCATGAAGAATGTAGGTAGAAGGAAAACAAATATTTAGATTTTAGGGAGTTTTACTCACAAAGCATTCATATCATTTTACCTGAACTAATTTCAAGATCTATGTGTATCTTGAATACTGAATTCAAGGAGGGTTTATAATTTGTAAGTTTTGACGGTAGAAATAGTTTAAAACAAACAGTACAGGATTATTCCTACCAAATTATTTTCCCCATAAGTTATATTTATAATAAAGTCATAAGGAAAATATTCATTACATTTGTTTATTACACATCAAGGAACACAGCAAGGATGTCTACGGGTGTGATGGTTTGGGATCCACTTTATTGTGCTTACATAGTTTTAATAAAACAAGCAACACATCCTCCCAATGTTCATGACAATGTGGTAATGATATAAAATTCTCTAAAGAGAATCAAGGTAACTGGAAATCACAGGAAATTCTAGTTCACTACCTACTAAGTGCTACATTAAAAACAAATACCATTATATATTATCCTTCCAATGATCTTCATTATGAGAAACTAACGTAGAAGATCTTCAGACAACCCCATGAGTTCCTTGAGGTCTGAGAGATGTATCAGCAGACCACAGTCATTGCTTTTACCCCTCATCAAAAATCATGCCCTGAAGAAAAGGCATTCTTCAATTCAGGGGAAATGAAACCAAAACTCAGTATGATTTACTGAAATTAAACAACAAAACAAAATAAAAAACCTTGTAGAGATGACGGTATAAATATTGAGAAGAACTGATAGTTCTGGTGGCAGTTGAGAAATGGATTTTGGATTGGCCTGATTTACACAGCTCATTTTATTAAATTGTTTTGAATTAAAAAATGAAATGCTTCATTATATTTTCTCAGAAATAACTACATAGATTACAGAGTCCTACATAGTTTAAAGATACCATGGATGCTGAGTGAATAGATGTCACTCCAGGAGTAGATTTTGAGAGTAGAATGGCACTGTGGCTCCCCCAGCAGGAATGATGCTTGGAGAGAAACTAGGGGACGCCTTGCAGTTGGTTGGTGGATAGAAGAGAGTCCCATTCTGACAGGGACTCTTAGACTCCATAGTTTATCTTCCCTTGTCATGCCTTTGTCTTCATAAATGGTAATTTTGATAACACAAAGTCCTCTTTCAATTGGGTCTATCAGAAGGAGACCCTGGGTGGGGGTGGGGGGGGGGGAAGTATATGTCTTCTCATTCTGTTCCTAGATATATTTGGTGCTTTTTCTAAAGAACCTTCTCATAATGTGTTTCCATGCACAAAAAGATAGTATATGCCGTCAAACAAGCAAAACAGCCTTCAAGATAAGATTGACCCCCAAGCTTTTCTGCTTCTTCATAAATGTTATTTAGAGTACAAACTGTTTCTTCAAACTACTGCTGGTCAATCGGGTTCTCCAACTTGGTGGGGAACTTGGTCTGGAACTGGCACAGGGTGTCCACTGCTATAGTCCTGCTGGATGAAGACTTGCTGGACATTGGTGCCCGCTGCTGCCACTTGGTGGCTGGGTGGCTCTGTGCTGCCTCTGTGACTCTACAGTGGGGGTCACACGGCCTCAGCTTTGGAAATTTCTATAAGGTCTTTACTAGTGTTGCCCAATTCCTGTCTCCCCTTCCCCCCCACCTTGGCTACCCCTCCACCCCTTCTCCCCCTAGCACACATACCCTATAGCTTGGAGGAATTCAGCAACCTAGCATTTAGACAAGTTTGTGATTCAGATAAGCTGAGGGTTCTCCTAGGGATCTGGCTTGGGGCTCTGGTATCCAAGGGATACTTGGGGTCTAGGACTGCGATGACAAATGTGCATTTGTGTGCTACCCTAAGAACTTAACCACCATTTATAACATCATTTCTATTTTTTTTTAAACTATTTCAGATCCTCAGTAATCAGCTTAGGAATGAACTTCTGTAACACAAATTAAAATCTGACTATAATTCAATCTCCAGGACATATTCAATCATTTGCCTTTAAAAAAAAATTTCCCCAATAAAAAAAAGATACCATAGTGGTAGCCTTTGGAGAGAAGAAATTCAGTCCAATCTATTTTTTTTCTATTTGTTAACTGCTCTCCTAATTGGTTTGATAGGGAAGAAGGATGAAGTTAGTGGCTAAATAGAGGGGTTTTTTTTTGGATTATCTGTGAATTTCAATTATCCATGGTTCACCTGGCCCCAATTAACACTAATAATTGAGTTAACAGAATAGAAGTCATTCCTCATCATATCAATTCTACTAAGGGCTTATTTCTTATTCCATTAATGGAGACCCAAAAATACAAAGCCCTTCTCTACTATGAGCAATCACAGTTGCATACCTCTATTTGTCATATTAATGCTGTTCAACAGCTAGGAGGGTCTTCATAATTAATTGCTGAACATAAATGCTTTTCATAAAAAGACAGATTGGAATAGAAACTCAAGAAGTACTGAGTAGAATGCCAAGGCATTTCTAAAGTTTACTTTAATCAGTTTTTTCCAATATTTCCAATGCCTATTCAAGTTCTCATTCTATATTATTCTATAGTCGTATTCTGTTTCCCTGACAACAAACATGTGGATTAAGAAGTGATTTGGTGTGTGTGTGTGTGTGTGTGTGTGTGTGTGTGAGAGAGAGAGAGAGAGAGAGAGAGAGAGAGAGAGAGAGAGATGGGGGTGGCAGAAAAGGCTATCTTCTCTCTACTACATGGCTTTCCTTAGTCCTCAACAGTTTACTCATTTCCCAAAATATATTCGAATGTGTTTTATTTATATTTACTAAGAACAATCCACTGATCTTTTAAGGGCTCAATTTCTCTTCTTGGGTACATTTGTATTTATATTAAACACAATAAATATCTCCCATTCCAAGAGCCCCCTTTTGACCTTCTTTGATCTCTAAGCCCCAACATCCCTTAACTTGACATATAAATTAGCTTAGCCCCTCCCTATGAGGCCTGGAGAGGAGGGCAGCGTTTTATGTTTTCTGCCTCCCTCTTTTTCACTCTGCAGCATCATGTTTTTCCATTGCCATGGAGATGCAGCTAAGTACACAGAGAAGTCAACAGACCCCCTGAATGTTAAAAGTCTGCAAAGATAGAATTACTAACTAAACAAATGATATTGGCAATAGGGTGTAGGGTCAGAGGGGATGGTGCTGGGCTTCTTTTTTTTTTCCTTGCAGTGTAATTACAGGTAAAAGTGCAAACAGCTAGCTGAAAGCTGACACTGCCTATAAATAAATAAATAAATAAATAAATAAATGCATACATACATACATAAACAAATGATAGATAAAGAAATAGCTGAATAAATAAATAAATAAAAGCACAGGGAGGTATATGTGTATGTTACCGGTCCATGAAAAAAAAAGAATCTTTGGTACGGATCTCGGGGGCCTCATAGCAGCTTCTAATGAAAATATAGATGATTTAGTACTTCTTTGGTGAAAACAGCCCTGTTCTCAGATAGCTGTCTTGTTGTTAATGAAGAGATGGTAGAGCCAACAACTAAGGGCACAGCACAAGCAATGAATCAGTGAAGAGTTCTTTCCATTTAGCCTGATAACACTCTCCATATTGTTATATGTGGAATGAATAATAATCGGTCCTTCACTAACACTGCGAGACAGCTACTCACAGGGGCAATTTCTTTCCCAAAATAATTAATTAATTAATACACAGTTCTCTTTATGGTTTCTAAAATCAGAATACTACCCATTCATCCAAACGAGGCTACCAAGTTTTTACTTTTCTTAACGTCTCTTATGCGCGTGCCCGTGTTTAAGCACGGTCTTATTTTCAGTGAAAGAAACACTGATAGCCCTCCAAAGGACATTATCCCAAAAAAATCAAGTGAAAGATATAAATATTTGATAAAGAATTATAATGGAAAGTTCATACAAGGGAAGAGCCAGTAATTAAAAAAAAAAAAGACCACAATAAGTTAAGATGATTTACTGACAGCAAAAATCACATGATTCCATTTCTGATTTTAGTAAATAGTGGCATGTGTCCTTTATTCGGCACGATCTGAACTTTGTCAAACAGAAACATGATTTTAGTTGGGTGATTATGCCTGGCAGACTCTATGACAAATCTCAGCCCCCTCTTCTGACATAATCTAATTGGAGTCTGTGTGAATTGTCACTCGTATATCATGGGTGTGCATTTTGCTGTGATCTCATCAGCTTTTCCAATTCTATTTGATGTAAAGCCTGCAAACCCCAGCCAGCTGCCTGGGACAACCTCTTAGTTCAATTCAGCATCAGTGTGAGAGCATCAAGCACCTAGCGTCAGGCATCTCAATCATCTTCTAATCACATTATTGTGAGTTGGACTTGACGGTCATTGGACTGTATCGCTACTGATTTCATAGAATTATAGATATTTGAAATTTCACAAAACTTCCAATAGGGTCTTCTAAACACTTAAGTTATATTGTTTCCTACTTTGCACCTCTTTAGTATTTTCTTTATTTGCATTTCAAAAAAGGAAAGTGACTCCACATTTATTTCTCTTCAAAGGTCATAGTAGTCTAATTACCTAAGTAGCTAGCTACCTACCTACTGAACTTGTTAAAATCAATTTAATCTTTATTTTCTTAATTTTATCCTTTGTCCTTACAAGTCAAACAAACCCCCTTTACCCTAGCATTAATTATTTTTAATAAATAAGAATAAATACTTTAATTCCATGAAACCACATATTATTTTATATTCAAGGTTTTTAAAATGAAATTTATGGACTTCTGCCAAAAACATTTCAGTACCTTTGTTAATATCAAATTACATCTCCTGGAGGGTCCATCATACTCTTATGTGTACACAAACACACATATTGGAGTTCCTATCTTATTGCTTGAATCAGCAGGGATGGAGGTCAGACAAAGAGAGAAAAAGACTGATAAAAATACACAAACCCACATATGAATTTTTATCCTCAAAGTGTTCTTGAATTTAGTCATAGAAGTCTCACAACAAAGTGAGAGTTTAGGTACCTAACTTGTACATTTGCTTCATTTTTGTTTATCCTTCTAAAGACATATGCAGACAATACTTTTAATAAAATACTGCCCGTGTTTTGTTTTGAAGACATTAATATTTATTGTCCTGATTGAGAATCATATCATTTGCAAATGGCTTCAATTCGAACAGTGAATTTGGCAATCATTTCATTTATGATGTGGTCTGTTCATTTTGGTCTATTGTATCAATTTCCATTTACTCAGCCTTCTAGGACTGACTCTGCTTGCTTTCAAAACGCTGTGAAAAGGAAATACGGAAGTGACACGGAACCTCACGTCACAGGCAAGTAGCACTTACCTACCTACTTGCTGTGCCTGAATAACATTTCCACTTAAATCAAATGCAGCTTTGAACATATGGAAAGGCCTCTTGATTACACATTCAAGGATCATAAGAACCGCAACAACAACAAACACTCTCCCAGCATGGAGAAGCTGGCTGTACAGAGCCCACAAAAACCTTTTTGTGACATCTGCTTTGCTCTTTTCCATCACCCAAAGCCTCCTTCCTCATTTAGAGATACTCTCTGGAACCTTAGCCTAATATTAACTAGAGAATTGGAGTTTTAGATCCCCAAGTGGGTCTTGCTGGTTAAAATCAAGATAGGTGTTTGATGATTTTTTTTTCTTTTGTTATAGTAATGATTATCAGTAGATGGCCCTCAGTAAATGCCTTATTAGTTTTAAAAGGTGCTTCATTAGAAACACTGCCTCCCATGGCTATATATATCTAAATGAATTGAAAAGAGTATCTGTGAGGTTAATTTATATGTGGCTTAGGTTTCTCAGAGGCTATTAAGGATATATTGCTTTGGATTCTTAGAAATCAGTGGTATCCATTTAAATTGGCATTGTTATTGAAATAACAAAAGAAATCCCCTGGGGGCCATTTAGAAGCAGTTTGTTATGACCAAGGTTCCCAAGCAGTTTAATTGTACTTTTCCTGTTAGCCTGGATACTGAGATATAAAGAATGACTAAAAAACTGTTCTGGCTACAAACGTGGGGTATATTTATCATACACTGTGCATTTCATGTTAGCGTCCAAGGATGTGGCTGCTCCATGTTCTGACATGTGCCTCCTATAACAATATTACTAACAGTCAAAGAAATCAGTCCCAACAAAGCACATTTTTAAAGTATCTCAAGGGTCTATTTATAGATCACAGTCAATGGAACAGCATAAGAAATTTAAAGACAAGAGGGTTATAACATTTACTAATCTGATATTTTTGGAAAGAAGTCTCATTATTGTGAGATAATTGACAGTCACATATAATATAATAACACAAATATCCTGGTCCCTTGTCTATAAGGGGAAATCACTGTCTAATTTCATCTCTGTAGTCCTAGCACCTAGCATAGAGGTTTGCATATAGTAGGCACTTAATAAATGTTGAACTGACTTGTTGAAACATCCCTTATTACAATTTTAAGCATGTTTTCCAATTACATGTTATATCATGCTTCCTAAATAGTCTAATTTTTGTATACATAGGCAGCTTCTTAATAGGATGTCATGACTGAAAATTATCATATAATTCTTAAGGTCCACTGACAGAAAGAGGTTATTAAGCTCTTAATGAAAACATGAGACTGAACTGTGGTTAACCAGGGAAATCACCGTTTAAAAAAAACAATACATTTTCTGCTCACTACAAGAAGATTATCATCATCTACTAGAAACAGTTAAATAAAGGATTTCTTTTTAAAAGTTAGATTCTTTCTAGAGTTGGCTAGGAGGTTCTTTTAGTTTGACTTGGTTGATAACCAGCTATTTTTATTTCAGGGAGAAATTGGAGCCTTGTAGCTTTTTAAGTTAATCATTAATTTGACTGATATCCGGGTTTCATTTTAGTGGTGATACACATGTGCTACCTTTGTTGAGTGGTCTTTCATATAATTTTCTATTTAGACTCACCAAACTAGCCTGATTGATGCATCATGCTAATGATCCACATAGGGTTGGAGAATCAACCAACACTTCCTGTTTCAACAGAGAATTTGAGTTAAATAAGATAGGTTAAAGGCAAGCTGAATACCCTATTTGCACATTAAAAGCTGATCATTAATCCTATATTTTAACTCTACAACTGTCAAGGAGCTATTATTTCCCAGGGAGTCTGACAGTTCTAGGGATAAACTAGAGTGGGTTCCATTATAAAGGTCTATGAATAGATATCAGAATCGTTTATGCAGCAACCTCCAAAGGCTATTAAATGATACTTTCAGAATCAATTTGTTACTAATTCAAGACTAAAGGATATGAATCCTAGAACATGGAACTTAGTAAACCAAACTATGACTATACAAAGCATTAAAACAATAGAGTGTGTGTGTATGTGTATGTGCATGTGCGTGTGCATGTGTGTGTGTGTGCTGTGTGATAAAACTTCAAATGATCATTGATTATTTCTTTCTTAATGTTTGGAAAACAGCAGTTGCAGAGAGATCAGACTGTGAGATGCTTAAAATACTGGTTTCCAAATTATGTTTTCGAGTGATTCTAACATAAATCGATACAAGCAGCATCAGTTTACAAGGCTCTGAGCAGTCAACAAATCAAATCAAATAAATAAAGCCAAAAGCCTGTCTGTGTAAAACTGTAGCTTCTAATAAGACTGCCTACTGAGTTTTAGCCATGTTCATTAGGCTTTTAAAGCTAGGTTCTACTAATTCCATGTGAAAGGGGCCAGAAACTTACAAAACCAAATAAAAGACAATACTGTTCTTAAGCTTAAGTTTTAGTTCAATGCAAATAGCTGTTCACAAACATGCATGGCACCTTCAGAAAACCAGGCATTTATGTCTACTTAGGAATAAAATCCCAAGGTACACAAAGGTACACAAATCTAGGTCGGAACCCAGTCCGTGCCTTAGCATTATTTTTTTAAATAGCTAATAAGGATAATTTTCTCTAATTTTAAAAATATCCTCACAAAACATATGAATTTGAGGAAATATGCAGATGCTCAGTAAATATGCATTAACAAACTGGATTTTATTTTTGCATTAATTATCACTAATAAACAAAAGGACCATCTTTGTCTACCTTAAAACAGAACTCTGTCATTACTTGTCTGCAACCATTTGATTTTATAATATTTTTCATGTCTCTGAAATTGAGATTCTAACTAAAGAACATTTATTTTTTCAAGTGAAAATCATTTGTTTAAGGTAAGCCAGTCTCTCAGTGTTAAGGAGAACAATCATTTATTATACTGAGTAGGTTGCAGAAATAAAACATAATATGTAATGAGGCCACAGATCATTTTAATAGCTGAAAATGGAACCCAACTCTTTACTTAGCCCAACAGAAAGGGAGGAGGGCAAAGGAAGGGAGAGCAACATTTATTGCAGCAAGTACTCATTCTTCATTATTATGTTTAGAGGGAGTTCAGAAACTAATGGAAACTCCATAAAAGCTCTACTTCATACAATACTCCAGTGATTATTATAGATTTTAATGCTTCATTTGGGACAATTTAAAAGGCTACTATTTCATATCATAAGAGTGAGTGAATTGTTTCTCTGTATTTGAGAACTTATTTATTCCTGTTTTCTGCAGATTTCAATAAATTAATAACATTTTACAATTCAGATATTTATTTCTTGTGTGTGTGTGTGCATATCGATGCATGTGATCATTTTAACAGAGAATATGTTAACAAATCAAGGTCTACAGATACCACTAATTACTGTAGTATTTTGGACAAATATTTCTTTTAACATTCTGGATTCACAACAATGTTCCTTAACTTCATGAAAATCAATGAATTAAAAAGAAAATCTGAAATGCATATAAATGAAAAAGTTTCATAAGAGCCAACTGAAAATGATAGCAAATTCAGATTGAACAAAAGCAACAGACATCTCAAACAGCGTGTAACTCTTCTGTGTCTATAACCTTTTAAAGAGGAAGGATCTATTCTTAAAAGTTTGTCTCAGAAGCAAGTGTAATCACCACTAGAGGAAATGATACAACCCTGCTCAGCAGCAGCTCCAGCAGGAAAGTAAATTGTGATGTGTACAAAATGTCAGAGGATCTTTGCCAGCTCTGTGTGCAACGAGATTTGGATCAGCATTTACAAAAAAAAAAAAAACAACAACAACAAAAAACCAAAACAATCCAGCAGAACTGGAAGAGAAACAATGCACAAGTGTATGTTTAGTTGGTCACCGACTTTACCACTCTGTCTCTCACTATGGAAAAAGAGTTTTTAGTTTCATGAAAGAAACACAAATAAAGCTGGAAGCTAAATAATTAAAGACTGGCATTACAGGCAGGCCCAACTGGTGATTGTTAGCTGGAGAATATGCATTCTTTACTGTCAAAGCTTATTTTGAGAGATTTAAAATGGTTTCCTCAGAGCAAATGCAGTGGCTTCAAGCATTTTCAAAACGTAGTATACAATATTAACTCTAAAAAGACTGAGTACATCTGCTTATCTGAAACCCAATACTGTTGTTATTGAAAGGTTTGGTATAACTCATTTCCTGTCTTTATACTTACACAACAGGATATTTAAATTACAAAAACAATGACAAAGCCAGATAAAATGTTCTCTGAAAAATCAAATAGTATTTGCTGATTTGCTACTTTAATTCTGAAGTATTCCTTGCTGCAGAGTGTGTTGATTAAGCTTAAAATTATTAATGTTAGCCAGCCTATGTAGACTTACTGGTTATACCGAAAATGACCACAGTTTGAAAGGCAAGTTTCTTAACAGATATTAATAGCTCCTCATACCACCAGAGCTAAGGGTCTAGTGAGGCCTTACTAGATTAAGTCTAGTTTTCTAGATAGTGTGTCTTTAATACATCAAACTAGAAGTTCATGGGTTAGTGTGACCTTTTCATGTCCCCAAACTATTTCAGTTGTCATATTTAATAAACTTCCAAAATTGAATCCATTTCCATATATTTATTAAGTTACTCTAATTGCATTTAAATAACAGAAATTGAAATGTTAATTTCACATGTGTATAAAAAAATCTTTTTGAGTTGAAGAAAATCTTATCCATATCATTGAATTCAGTGAATGCAGATTATAATTTCCTAATAAAGTAACAAGAAACACTTTAAAAAAAAACTCCAAAGAACCTCAAAACTCTATCACTTAAGGCTTAGGACTATTGGTAGTATATTAGCTAGTGATCTCCATACAAAATGTAAATTTGTAGTTACTCTAAGACTGGGAAATTTAGGGGACGTTTTGCCTTGCAAACCACAGGATCAAGTCTTCCTCTGCCTTATTTTTTTATTGTTGTTTTTATTCTGAAAGAGACATGAAACTTCTCTTTTCCTTAAATGTGTCCATGTACATTTAGTGAGGACATGCATACACATTATAAGAATCAAAGCCATGTGCTTCTGACACTTGAAAATACAGAAAATGTTTAAACCTGGGGAATTTAAGTCTTTACAAGAGAGTTCCCAATTTAAAACACACTCGCGCGCGCGCACACACACACACACACACACGCACACACATTCCTAACTATATATGGGGTCTTGTCACCTATCTTCATTTATATTGTAAATAGTTTGCTATTATTAATGGTTTGATTCATGGTATAGATTTTCTTTATCAGGATTTCAGACAAATTATTGTGTTTTTAACTCAATATTTTAAATGGAAGGAGTAATAAAATAATAAAACTCTAATGTTCAAAGGGAACTTAAAGCTCATTTGAGATCCAATCCTTCTTTTTATAGATGACTAGATTGAGCCTCAGCAGTTAAGTGGCTTGCCCCAGGCACAGCTGGTTAGACTGAGAGCCCAGATCTTCTGACCCCCAGCTTTGCCCTGTACTATAATGCCTACTCAATATAACTAGATCAGTTATTTTAATCAGAGGACAATAGATATTTTGCATGTACAAAAGAAATGACCCAACAGAGGGCTAGACTTATGGCTATTAATTATTATAATCTGATCTCCCTAGTCTAGGATTCCTAGTTATTTCTTCACTACATAATGTTAAAAAAATAGTTTAAAAAATATAGTTTCACAGAAGAGGAAATGTGGCACAGTGAAAAGACCACTGGCTCTTGAGCCAGAAGACCTGAATCGATCCACCTTCCTTCCTACCAACCTCTGTGACCCTGGGCAAGTTGGTGTCATTGTCTTTATGAAATAAAGGGGTTGAATTCTGAACTCTCTTCCATTTTTAGAGCTATGATTCTTTATAATCATATTCAGGGGGACCAAATGTGATGTGGATGTGTTTTGTACAACACAAACTAAAATAAAATAGAGGGAGGAAAATGGGTAACCATGGGGTTTTCAATATCAATCCATTAGAGAAGCAGCATGGCATAAAGGAAAGAGCACCAAATTTGGAATTATAGGACCTGCATA
The DNA here is from genome assembly GCF_011100635.1 of Trichosurus vulpecula. Lineage (NCBI taxonomy): Eukaryota > Metazoa > Chordata > Mammalia > Diprotodontia > Phalangeridae > Trichosurus > Trichosurus vulpecula. The sequence continues at coordinate 202,254,320 of NC_050573.1, forward strand.
AAAATTCTGCCTCTGTAACTTATTATCTGTGTGACCTTGGGCACAGTAGCTAACTTCTCTGCCTCAGTTTTCTCATCTATAAAATGAGGGGATTTGGACTATATGATCTCTTAAAGTTCTTTTTCAACCGCAAAATGGTAATCCAATAATCTAGATTTAATACAGAGTAAAAGAAAAATATGGTAATGTGATTGGGGGGATGGTATGGGGAAGAGGAGATAACTCCCAAAGCACCAATAAAACATTTTCTTTTACTTAAAAAAGAGCAAAATAATTATCTCTATAAGAATGTTACCATGTCATATTTTTTTTTACTATTTCGTAAAATTACAAATTATATGACACTTGTAACATGTCATAAAACTGTTCACAATCACTGATACCCCATGACCTGGGTCTCCTTACACCACCTGTTGAACAGAGAGGGTAGGGTATACAATTTAGGTACAATTTAGGAATTTTCATCAAATACATCCCAGTAACTCCAGCTGTATGAATCACAGTTTCTAAGGACTGTCTGGATGGCAACATTTTGGTCAAACCAGTCAGCAAGGTTTATTTATATAGGTAGGATCAGAACAACTGTTAACTTCAATGTTAACCAATTAGACTGACTCTTTTGGTTGGTTTGAACAAAAGTGATTGTTGAGCTATCTCTCAAAACCCTTTTGCCGTCATGTGTTTAGATGAAATATAAGAAAATAAACTGATTATAAATTATTTTATATTTCTACTGGTAATAAAAGAATATATGAACCTAAACTATGGCATAAGGTATTTAAAGAAACCATTGGGAAGAATTTCCTGATAATAACTAGTATTAAATCTCATAATAATGAACCATATTCTCCCTAGTGTCCTAGTCATTCCCCAGTAGTTGCAACTTCTGTCTCAGGTCACTTAAAGATAGGATGTTTTAGTGCATTACATTACTGAAACAAAGTGCACGAGCTGCTGACTGATCATTGATGCTAATTGTTTCATATAATGATCAGGGCTTTAAACAACGGTCAAGTCAAGGCAAGACTGGAAGGTGAAAATAAAACAGCTGTTCAAGAAACTGAATATAACATTAGAGTCTGAACAGATGGCATACAGTAGATTTCTTGAAAAAAAACTTTCATAATTTTTTTTTAGCATTTTTTCTTTTTAAACTTTTAGTTCCAAATTTTCTCCCAGCACTCTCTATCCACTGAGAAGGCAAATGATAAAATATCAATTATACATGTGAAATCATGCAAAACATATTTCCGCATTAACCATATTGGGAAAAAAAGCAAAAAAGTGAGAAAATTATACTTCAATTTTCACTCAGAGTCCATCAGTTCTCTCTCTGGAGGTGGATAGCATTTTTTCATCACGAATCCTTTGGAACCGTATTGGATCATTGTATTGAGCAGAGTAGCCAAGTCTTTCTCAGTTGATCACCATTACGACATTGCTGTTACTCTGCACAATGGTCTCTTGGCTCTTTTCACTTCACTTTGCATCAATTCATGTAAGTCTTGGCATTATTTTTCCGAAACCACCCCCCTCATAATTTCTATTAGCACAATAGTACTGTATCACAATCATACACCATGACTAGTTCAGTCATTCCATAACTGGTGAACAACCCCTTGATGTCCAATTCTTTCCCACCACAAAAAGAGCTACTAGTCTTTTCCCCTTTTTCTTTGATCTCTTTGGGATACAGACCTAGTAGTGATATTGCTGGGTCAAAGGGCATTCACATTTCATAGCCTTTTGGGCATAATTCCAAATTGTTCTCTAGAATGGTTGGTCCAGTTCACTACTCCACTGTATCTATTTTGCCTCATCCCCTCTAGCATTTGTCATTTCTGATAGGTGTGAGGTAGTACCCCAGAGTTGTTTTATTTGCATTTCCCTAATCAATAGTGATTTAGAGCATTTTTTTCATGTAACTATAAGTAGCTTTGATTTCTTCTTCTGAAAACTGCCTGTTCACATCATTTGACCATTTATCAATTGGGGAATGGCTTTTATTTTTATAAAGTTAATTCAGTTCTCTATATATTTGAGAAATGAGGTCTTTATCAGAGAAATTTATTGTAAAGTTTTTTTTGCTATTACCTCATTTTCTATGGTACCTTTTAGCAAAAATATAGATTCCCTGATTAAATCTTTTAATTAGGTCTATTTTTGCTTTTCCTTTAAAATCACAATAGTTATGCCAGCCTTTTATAATTCAATTGAAGCATATTCATTTCTGCTCTAGCTCTTTATTTTGACTCTGTCTTTCTGTTTCAAGTGTGTCTCTTGTGAACAACATATTGTTAGATTCTGTTTTCTAATCCCTTCTGCTTTCCACTTCTCTTTTGTGTGGGAGATCATCCCATTCACATTCACTTTTATGACTACTGTGTATTTCTCTCCCTCTGATTTTCTTTTATTTATTCTTCTCTCTCTTTTTATCCTGTCTCTCCTCAAAAGTCTATTTTCTTCTAACCACTGCCTCCCTTAATGCATCCTCCCATTTATCATTCCTCTCTTTTTCTCTTATCCTCTTCTTTTCATACTTCCCTATTGGGTAAGACAGATTTGTATACACAACTGAATATGCATGATATCCTTCCCTCTTTGAACCAATTCCAATGACAGTGAGGTTCAAGCATTGCTTGCCACCCCACGCATTTTCACCTCCATTATAAAAGCTCTTCTCTGCATGCCTTTTTTAGGTGAGAAAAATTTTCTCCTCTACCTCTCCCTTCCCCCTTCTTCTAGTGCATCCTTCTTTTTTACCCCTTCATTTTTTTAGAGATCATTTCAACATAATCAACTCACTCCCATGCTCTCTGTCTATGTAAACTCCCTTCAAGTGCCCTAATAATCTTCTCATATAGAAATAGAAGCAGTTTAAGCTTATTGAGTCCCTTATGATTTCTCTTTCATGTTTACCTTTTTACTCTCTTGAGTCTTGAGTTTGAATGACAAATTTTCTACTCAATTCTGGTCTTTTCATCAGGAATGCTTGAAAGTCTTCTATTTCATTAAATGACCACTTTTCCCCTGAAGGATTAAACTCAGCTTTGCTGGGTAGGTTATTCTTAGATGTAATCCTAGCTCCTTTGCCTTCCAGAATATCATATTCCAAGCCCTCCACTCCTTTAAAGTGGAAGCTGCTAAATCTTGTGTGATCCTGCCTGTGGTACTATGATATTTGAATTTTGTCTTAGCTACTTTATTTTCTCCTTGACCAGAGAGCTATGGAATTTAGCTATAATATTCCTGGGAGTTTTCATTTTGGTATCTCTTTCAGGAAGTTGCATCCTGAAATCCACTGCATCCTTTCCATTTCTATTTTGCCCTCTGGATCAAAGCTATCAAGGCAGTTTTTTTTAATAGTTTCTTAAAACAGGATGTCTAGTCTCTTTCTTTGATCATAGCTTTCAGCTAATCCAATAATTTTTAAATTATATCTTCCCAGTCTGTTTTCCTGCACTAGTACTTTGATGGATCTACTATCTTATTGATGTGGCTCTTTCTTCCACAGGTACAGATCATAACCTCATAATGTTTAATTCTATGCTAATTTTGTTTATGCCATCCTATAAACTGGTCTTGTATTTCCAGCACTTACCACAGTGGCACTTAATAAATGCTTGTTGACTAACTGACTATAAATATTCTGTAGGGAGTTTATCAAGTGTATTGGGGCTTTTCTGCTATTTTAGAAGTCACCTTTTGGTAACACATGAATTCCTTATTGTCTAATGGATTTATACTAAAAATTCCTTGATGACATCTTAAGCAGTAAATAATTATCCAATTATATCATCACTGTATTTTTCCTCTGTTACAATATAAGCATGTGAATATTTGAGGCATTATAATTCTGTTTATATAACAATTCAAAACTGTCATCATAATGTGCACATTAATTTTGATGATCATGTAGTGATTACATCAAAATCTGACTACTTCTATGATCAAAATGTTCTTGCAGTTTCTCAACCTGTCATCAAATTGTTTTCAAACTTTCAACATAAATGGAATCCCAGTGGATGGTCAGACACCCATGCATTTTCTCATTTATATTCTGTACACTACACCATTGTAGTGCCTTCATTCCCCTCTGTTACCTTGTAATCATACTTTATTAGCTGCATAATCATGTAATCAAGATGTTACAAACATCTTTGTGTTCTTGCATCAAAAATGTCATGCTGTTTGAAAACCATGATTACTGAACGTGCACATTGTAAGCCATCTTGAAATCATAACAAAAATTTTGCAGAAACAAACCTTATATTTCCTCTCCTTGCTGTATTAAGGCTGTTTTCTGATTTAAACTTATCCTCTGCTTATGTTACTATTCTTATATCTGGCAAATTTTCAAATGAACTGGATGGCCACACTGGTATGTTGTCCAGTAGAGCTTCTGTGAGAATGGAGCCAGGTGCCAGTGTTAGAAAAGAAGAAAGTCAGCTCTGAAGAGTTCTTTCTGTACAAAGGCTAGTTTATACAGAAGCATTGTTAAATATGAAGCAATATATGCAACCGAATGTAAAGTACATTTATCATTTGATACAGCACTTGTCATTAGCCAGAAAAAATGCATATTATATTCATTTTCATCAATTGGTAGGTAGCTAAACATAAAAAATGGAATTTCCATCTCTCAGCAAGAGAGCTTGTAAAACTCTTCTATTTTCTATCACATATTTGTATGAGCAATCATTTTTACATTATTCTTGTATTAAATCAAAATACAGAAATCAACTCAGGGCAGAACCAGATTTAAGACTATTTTTCTGGTATTGAGACAAATATTACAAACCTCTGTTCAAACAACAAAGTCCAATATTTAAATGGAGTTATATATTTAGGCAGCTAGATGATGGAATGGATAGAGTGCTAGGCCTGGAGTTTGGAATCCTTGTGTTCAAATCCAGCCTCAGGGACTTACTAGCTGTGTGACCCTGGGCAAATTACTTAACCTCTGTTTGCCTCAGTTTCCTCAACTGTAAAATGAGAATAACAGCATCTCCCTTGACACACCTCAAATGAGATGATATATGCAAAGCACTTAGGACAGTTTCTGGCAAGTAGTAGGTGCTATATAAATGCTTATCACCTTTCCCTTCCCTTCCCATATATGTTTATCACATTACATTAAACATTTTTCATCTTCTAACTTATTTCACTGAAAATGTGATTTATATTTAACAAAATTAAATATGAAGTCTTACAGATAATAAATTGTAAGCATATGAGGTCTTGCTGGATTATTTCTTTTAATTCTCACAAAATTTGATAAGATATTCATAATTATTTTATAATTATTTTTATAATTTTATATTTAGAATTCTCAAAATCATAGGTAGAATTAATTTAACATCATAATCATATATTGTACATTTTAATTTGAAGCGTTTGGGAGCCAAAATTATCACTGTAGTTATTGTAAGCACTTAATGAAAGAATCTAAATGAATATTATGTATAGTACATTAAATTATCCTAGGGATGCACAACACATTTTTTTTGCTGTTGTTGAAAGGAATTCATGGAACAAAAAACGTTAGAAATCACTACCCTGGATCACTTGATATCATGTTGTTACCAGTTGAGTATGCAGGCTCTCTTCTGGTTATCTTTAACTTTTTCTACATGGGTAGGCCATAACTTTCTCCAGACATATATTTCTTTTTAGTGTCATTTTCACTAGTGGTTCTTCATGAGTAATAAGCTCTTGCCCATGTCTTTTGGGTGAACTGGAACATTAATTATTTAGAGACTTACCATTCTTTGCTTCATAGTTATCTGTGTAGCATCATTGGAAGAATGGTGTTAATAAAAAACAACTGATCTTTGTTTCAGGGAAAGCTTTCAGGTCACTGGGACCTCCCACTGTTGTTTTAGGACTCAAATGAGATAATATACATATAACACACCAAAAACTTTAAAGCACTATATAAATGCTGGTTATTATTGTTGTTGTTCTGTTCTAACTTTTTAAATGGAATTCAGGTAGAAATGGCCCAGGATGATATCATTCTCATACTGTTTTTTAAATATTTAATTTAATTTATTTATAGAAAGAGAAGAGGGCCCAGGAGATAATCCTGAAGGACAACTATGGTTAGAGGGCATGATCTGAACATCAACCATGTCAAAGGCTGCAGAGAAGTCAAGGAGAATGAGGACTATGACAAGGCTATAGAATATGGTGACTAAGAAATCATTAGTAACTCCTCTTTGAAGAGAGCTTTTTTGGTGAATTGATAAAGTCAGAAGCTGGAATGTAAGTGGTTAGAGAGAGAGTGAGAGAAGAGAAAGTGGAGGCACCTATTGTAGAAGGTCTTTTTGAAGAGTTTAGCTACAAAGGACAGAAGAGATAAAGGATGATAATGAGGACAGAACAATCAAATGAGGTTTTTTATTCCCTCAGGATTGGGGGGACATGAGCAAAAGGGAATGAACCAGTAGGCAAAGAGAGATTGAAAATAAATGAGAACATAGAAATGTAGCAGACAAGATGATGATAGTATGTCATCTTTCATCCCTTTCCCATACGGTTTTCATTTCTTCTTCTAGGTCTCTATATTTTGAAAGCTGTTCATTCTATATAGTTTGGAGATTTTGAATATTGGTTATGGTTATATCTATTAAACATGTTATTATTAAGATTTTGTGGATTAGAATTATGTCCAGGTGATTGTAATGGGCAATAGTTTTGTCTGTGATAATGCCCCAGTTCCAGTACAGATTATTTGTTGAATTGTTAAGGATATTTTAGGGTTTGTATTTGTAATATGGGGATTTGTCACCTGCTTGTTTGTAAAGCATAGCAAGCTTCCAGTGAATAGATTACAGGCAGCCCTTGAACTTGGATGGGAAAAATATTTATCTTTATTTCAATAGAATTTATTTTCTTTGTAATCCTGCATATTCTATTTTATGCTTTTAAAAAATATTCTGAGAAAGGGTCCGTAAGTTTCACTGGACCGCCAAAGGTCTCCATGACACAAATAAGAATAAGAATCTCTGATCTAGATGCATGGTAAGTGCTAAATTTTTGCAATTGCAGTGATAGGTTGCACAGCTCCTGCCATTTTCTTACATAATCTACGTCTACTAGTAAATCCAGGCTCCTTAAGGATCACTTTTTGGAATTTCTGGTGGTCATGTTTTGGTCTTGTGTACTATCATAAAAACATTGTTTCCATAAATAATTTAGTCACTTGTTTCAACACTTCTTTATAAACATATTATTTTGGGGGTTCATGTGGATATTACCCATGTTACGCCTTCGGATTTTGGTTTGCATTCTTAGCTTTTTTTGTGGGCTCCATCTGGAAGTTAGACCAGTTCCAGTTATATTTAACAAATTCATAGAAGTGTACAAATTTTCAGCCTTTACTGTTATTCTGTGAAAAGTTGTCTGGTTGTTACAGAAGAATTCCTTCATATTTTAAATCTGTTTATTATGTGTGTTGATGACTTCTACTAATTCTATTTTTCCTTTTTTGCTGAGAAATGTTATTCTTTCTCTAGATTCTTTGGGGTGGTGGGCCTTTGTTTTATTAATGTTTTATGGATTTTAATTTGTCCATTTTACTATTGTCCATTTTACTACTTCAAAACTATATATGACTAGTAATGTATAGTTAATTGTTCTAACAATATTCTCATTGAGCTTTGATTTCAGGCTGCTATTAAGTTTTTTGACATACACAGACACAACTTTCTCCTTAATAGCTTTATGCACAATGAATCTTGCCTAAAGAAGATGTTTGTAAGTTGTAATCATCACACTTTTCTCATCTTTGTCTATGAGGTTCAGATAGAAACGATCCTGGGACAAGTTGATAGCCTTATATATTTCCTTGTGCTCGATGTTCTATGGACGATCACATAGTTGGATAAAATAAATGGTTTTTATACTTGAATAAAATTATTGACATACAAGCTCATCTTCTGTAGGCTTGCTGGAAGAATCTTTGATACAAATCACTAAAGTAATAGACAGGACAACAGCTATATTTACCTCATCCTGTTCCCATATGATTTTGACCTTTTCAACAAGGTTTTCATATTTTGAAAGATTTTCATTCCATGAAGCTTGGAAATTATGAGTATTTGGTATGGCAACATCTATTAAATATTGTATTATTACAGATCAATGTTATATTAGGGTGATTAAGGTCAGGAGTTCATTCTGTGGTAATAGTTCAGTTACAATATAGTTTAGTAGTTGAATTTTCCAGAATTTTTTCAGGTCTCTATTTGCAATATATTGATTTATCATCTGTTAGTCAATGAAAGATTGTAGGCTTCTGATTTATTAATTTAACCACCATGTCATGTCTTAGCAGTCATTCAGAAGTCACAAAATTTCTATCACTTACAGTTACATATTGTGCTATCTCTATCATTACCCTAAATAGTCTAAACTGCTCACTAAGTCAACACCTCATAAAAATAACACTTATGCAAATTGCTAATGGCTGTAGCCTAACCTTAAATGGCCACCATCAACTAGGCAGCTATATGGCAAAGTGGTAGAGTGCTGGGCCTAGAATCAGAAAAATCTGAATTCAAATCTGGCCTCAGACCCCTATTGATCGTGTCATCCTGGGCAAGTAACTTACCCTCTGTTTGCCTCAGTTTTCCTCAACTGTTATATGAGGATAATAACAGCTCCTACCTCACATGGTTGTTGTGAGGATCAAATGGGATTGTAAAGTGCCTGGAATACAGTGGGTGCTATATAAATGCTTATTCCCTTTCCCTTGGCCCAATTTTCATTTTTTAAAAGTGTCTGATGCTTCTTTTGCAAAAAAGAAAAACGTTGCCTGAATTTATGCAGATGTCAAAAGGGCGTTTTGATTCTACTCTAGGATCTTAGGCATTTCATAAACTCTCCATGAAGGTAAGCCCTCATTGGTTACATTTTACCAAAATGGTGTACCTGTCATCAACTCATTATTCCTCAACTAAGTGTTTTCTGCCTATTTCAATAGTATTTCTGCAAAGTTTTTTTTAATCTGCTAATCACGTTGGTTAAGAATGTCTATCAATTCTTTCTGCACTTTAGACTGAAGGTGTTAATCTCTCTATAGTTGTTTAGGATAATGCCTTGATGTCCTGTTAATAGTTTATGGGTTTTTATTAGGGTATTTTCCAAGTCTGTTATAATCCATTTTTATAATTTCAAAAATGAACATTAAGTCTGGTATTGTACAGGCATTAGTTGCTTTAAATATATATTTGTCCTCCATTTCCCCCCTCCCCAATTGAGAAATCAAGAAAACCAAAGCCAATGATAAACATATACAGTCAAGCTAAACCAATGTCCACAATCGCCTCAATTTGCACTCAGTCCATTACCTTTCTCGCTGGAGGTGGGCAGATCATTTTATTCGCCATAAGTCCTCTGTAATTTTGTTTGATCATTCCTTTGATCAGAGTTCCTGTAATATTAATGGCATAGGAAGATCTTCCCCATCCATTCATAAGACTATGTGACCTGCTTTGAGCTCTGGCCCACCTCACAACTGTGACACATCCTGAGTCATAGAGCCCAATGGGGGAGGGAAGCTTGCTTAGGGGAGACTTGCTTGTAGGAAGGCTTTCACACCTTTTGGTACTAAGTTAATTAGGCACTGGGTTGTGATGCCTTCTGACTCTGAGAAGTGTATATATACTCTAAGTTGGTACTTTTGCTTTGGGCATTCGCTTATGAGAAGGATCTTTATGTTCAGTCCCTCGACTGCTCAGATGTGAAGTCTCTCTCGATCCAGTGATGTATGTAAAGTTATAGCAATATTGCTTTGATCCAAGCAGTTAAGAGCCCTGTCCATTGGTCTTTATGCTAATTTCTCTGCTTGTATTTTCTCTGTTTGTATTTTTTCTGATGTTCAGGATGCTGACCTTTACCCTGAACTAGTGAATGTAATTAAAAGTAGAATTGTTAACCCCTTTTTGAGCAGTCTTTCCTATAAAAGCAGATTAAAGAACCTGTGCTAGCAGGCCATCCTGGGTATGATAGGACGCTTGCTGCTAAAGTTCCTAAGTCTTTCAAAGTTGTTTTTTCTTTATTATATTGCTGTTATTGTATACATTGTTCTTCTGGTTCTGCTTACTTCACTTTGTATCAGATAATACAAGTCTCCCCAAGTTTTTCTGAAACCAGCCCTTCATCATTTCTTACAGGAATATAATATTCCATCACATTCATATATCACAACTTGTTTAGCCATTTCCCAATTTGTGGGTATTCCCTCAGTTTCCAATTCTTTGGCACCAAAGGAAAAGTTGCTATAAATATTTTTGAATCTAAGGGTCTTTTCCCCTCTTTCTTTGATCTCTTTGGGATATAGACCTGGTAGTGGTGGTGCTAGATCAAAGGTATATGCAGCATCAATGGTTTTTTGGACCCAGTTCTAAGCTGCTTTTCAGAATGGCTGGACCAGTTCACAGCTTTATTAATAGAGCATTAATGTACTTGTTTTCCTATAGCCTCCATAGTATTTGTCATTTTCCGTTTTTGTCAGCTTTGCCAATCTTGATGGGTGTGACATGGTACCTCCGAATTGCTTTAACTTGCACTCCAGTAATTATTCATGATTTAGAACACTTTTTTCCTATGGCTATTGATAACTTGGATTTCTTCCTCTGAATCATCTCCCACCAGCTGTATCCTTTGGACTCATCATCCTCATCCTCCCAGGTAAAATTCATTGCCAGTAAACCCATATCTCAGAGATTGCCTCAACTTTACTATCCATGCCTCATGAGTATCTTCATTAGCCTCTGCCCCTCTGATTGAAGGGCTGACTTGAGGGAGAGAAAAAAAAACTCCCAAAGCTTCCATTCAAAGGGGGTTAAGAAGGCTTACTGTCTAACCATTTCCACCAGCTGCATTCCTTAGAGTTGACTGCACCATCATCATCTCTTCCTTTTCTTCCTCCCCACACCCCTCCCCAAACCTTTTAAGTTTCCTTTTGTGACTTATTGTAAGGTCCTTGAGGACAGGGACTATTTTCCTTTTTTTTATTTGTATCACCAGGGCTTAACCCAATGTCTGGTACACAGTAGTAATAAATGTTTATTGAAATTTAATGCTGCCTATTCATATCCTTTAACCATTGATCAACTAGAGAATTGTTCTTGTTCTTGTAATTTTGAATCAATTCTCTCTATATCTTAGCAATGAGATCTTCATCAGAGAAATTTGATGGAAAGATTCCACCCACTCCCAATTTCCTTTCTCTTCTAAGTTTAGGTGAATTGGTTTTGCTTGTGTATAAACTTCTTAATTTTATGTAATCAAAATTGTCCTTTTTACCTTCTGTGAAACTCTATCTTTTGTATGGTCATATGAACGCTTCTATATCCATAGATCTAATAGGTAAATTCTTCTATGCACCTCTAATTTTTTAATTTCTTTCTTTAGGTCTAAATTAGGGACTCATTTGGTGCTATCTTGGTTCCTTGAATGTCTTTATCAAAATATCTAGCTATGATTTGACTGAAAGAGACCAAGGCGGTTAAAGATTCTTTCATCCATTGCTTCAATGTCACTTCTGGATTTACACTCAAAGCCTTTGAAATCTTTCTTTGAGGTATATTAAAAATCAAGTCAACATTTAAATTTTATATTATTGGAAAAATTATTTTTGTGGAGCTATATAGCTTGATGTCATCTATATATAGCCATATACACCAGGTTATTAGCAAGATTTTTTGACACCTTTAATTTGAAAGTCATACTTCTTTTTAGGAGAGAGAACAGTGGATTAAAAGCTAGGCAGAACAATGATGGATTTAAATGGTCTCCCTGAAAAATACCATAAATTACAATTTCAATTGTTCTTGACATTATCCTGTTGGTATATTTTAAGAGAACTGCTTTCTCTGTGGATTTCAAATACTTTAGAATTCCCATTATACTTAGATTTTTATATATTTACAGCACATGAATAAACAATTAGTGTGGAACTGAGCCAAATGATCTGGCAGTATTTGCGTAACAAAGATTGCATTCTATGCACAGAGCTGCCTTGCCTGCTTCTGGATCACTACATGTGCTGGCTCACCACTGAAGGAGTTGGGTGCTATGGGATGACAAAGCAATTCTCTTATTCATCCCTCAGCTGCATGATGGTGGCAGGGAAGGAGCTGCATCAGTTTAAAAAGGAAAGAACATGAATAAAACACCCATTTTGTAGTTGAGTAAATTGAGGCAGAGACTGAAGTTAAGTGATTTGCCTAGGATCACATAGCTAGTATGTGTCCAATGTCAGATTTGAACTCCTATATTCATGACTCTAGGGCCAGAGCTCTTTCTATCCACTGTGCTACCTAGTTGCCTCTAAGGAATAAAGACATTTCTAATCATTGCCCTACACTAGCACACAATATGTTGTTGCAAGATTTTGAGCTGAGGGTACTATTGACAAAAAGCTTTATGAAACCCTTGCTTATAATTGATGAGGTCTGATTTCAGTGCTGTTACAACATGGCATGAGTAGTGATGTTCCATGTTTCACTGTCAGTGAACTGTTAGTGTTCAAAAGTGGACCTTGGCTTTCAAAAGAATATCGGAATCAGTAAAAGAGCTTGGTGATTTCCCAAAAGCAATCCAGTGTATTCCTCTCTATATATACAGTTGGACAAGTCCTTTAAGGTGTCCATCTAAATGCATGTTGAAATCTGGAAAATATTCTCTAACCATCTAGTCTTAGCTCTGTGGAGTGAGAGGCTAAACTCCTTTGAGTGATTACAGATCTCTTCCAGAAGCCTCATCAGTGTCTTAGGGTTTAAGGCAGTTAACACAATGTCATCCACAAACAGGAGCATCTGGAGAATCTATCATCCACTGGGAATGTCTCCTGAACCTGGACTCCCTGATGAATCTCTGAAAAATTAAAAATGAATATCAAACAAAGGGAGTGGAGAGGCACATAGTGGGTACAAGCAGGCTTCTACATATAACCAGTGAAGAACCCCAAAGAATAATAGGTGTAAATGTCATAATCAAGAGATTGTATAAAAGGAAGAGAAGATTGGCTGGTCACTTAGTAAGATTGAAAGATGAAAGCCAGACAGCTATCGTACTCCAATGGTACCTTCCCAATGTTTGGGGATAGAGAAAGGCTTCCAGAACACTGGGTGGATCCTTTGTAGCAATTTACAAAAAAAAAAGTTCATTTTTATGTTAATTTTGTTTTTCCCCAATTTTATGGAAAAACAATTTTTAACATTTTAAAAAAAGTTTTGAATTCCAAATTGTATCCCTTCCTCTCTAATGCCCTCTTTGAGACAGTAAGCAATCTGATGTAGGTTATACATGTGCAAACATGTAAAATGTTTCCATGTTAGTCATTTTGGGGAAGAATATTAAGAAAGAAAGGAAGAAAGAAAGGAAAGAAGAAAAAGAAAAATAGTATGCTTTGATCTGCATTCAGACAACATCAGTTCTCTCCCTGAAGGCAGATAGCATTTTTCATCAGGAGTACTTTGGGATTGTCTTGGATGGTTGTATTGCTGAGAATAGCTAAATCATTCACTGTTCTTCACTGTACAATACTGTTGTTACTGTGTACAATGATCTCCTGGTTCTGCTCACTTCACTTTTATCAGTTCATGTAAGTCCAGGGTTTTCTGAAATCATTCTGCTCATCATTTTCCATAGTGCAATAACATTCCATTACAATTATATACCACAACTTGTTCAGCCATTCCCTAATTGATGGGCATCCCCTCAATTTCCAATTCTTAACCACCACAAAATGAACTGCTATAAATATTTTTGTACAAATAGGTTCTTTTCCTTTTTAAAAAAAATCTCTTTGGGAGACAGACCTCATAGTGGTAATCCTGGATCAAAGGGTATGCACAGTTTGATAGTGCTCTGGGCATAGTTCCAAATTGCTGTCCAGAATATTTGGATCAGTATACAACTCCACTGATTGTGCATTTGTATCCTGGTTTTTCCGTATCTCTCCCTCTTATTTTCCTTTTCTGTCATATTAGACAATCTGATAAGTGTAAGATGGTACCTCAGAGTTGTTTTAATTTGCATTTCTCTGATCAATAGTGATTTAGAACATTTTTTATGTGACTGTAGGTAGCTTCGATTTTTTGTGTTCATATCCTTTGACCATTTATAAATTGGAAAATGACTTGTATTCTTATAAATTTAATTCAGTTCTCTATATATTTGAAAAATGAGGCTTTTAGTAGAGATACTATAAAAATGTTTCCTCAGTTTTCTGCTTTCTAATTTTGGTTGTATTGCTTTTATCTGTGTAAGAACTTTTTAATTTTCTATAATCAAAATCATCAATTTTACATTTCATAATGCTCTCTGTATCTTGTTTGGTTCTAAATTCTTCTCTTATCCATAGATCTGACAGGTAAACTATTCCTTGCTCTCCTAATTTGCTTATGGTATCACCCTTTATATCTAAATTATGTACCCATTTTGACTTTATCTTGGTATACAGTGTGAGATGCTGGTCAATACCTAGCTTCTGTTAAGCTGCTTTCCAGTTTTCCCAGCAGTTTCTGTCAAATAGTAAGTTTTCATCTCCAAAATTGGAATCTTTGGGATTATCGAGCACTAAATTACTATAATGTATTATCTGTTCCACTGATCCAGCATTCTATTTCTTAGCTAGGACCAAACTGTTTTAACAATTAGCCCTTGATTATACAGTTTGAGATCTGGCATGGCTAGGCTACCTTCCTTCACATTTTTTTTCATTGATTCCTTTGATATTCTTGACTTTTTGTTATTATAGATGAATTTCGTTATTTTTTCCTAGCTCTATAAAATAATTGAGCAGCCTGACTGGTATAGCACTGAATAGATTAATTTAGGCAGAATTGTGATTTTTATTATTTTGGTTCAACCTATCCATGAGCGATTAATATTTTTCCAATTGTTTAGATCTGACTATGTGTGAAAAGTGTTTTGTAATTATGTTCATGTAGTTCCTGGGTTTGTCTTGGCAGATAGACTCCCAAGTATTTTATATTGTCTATAGTTATTTTAAATGGAGTTTCTCTTTCTATTTCTTGCTGCTGAACTTTGTTGGCAATATATAGAAATGCTGAAGATTTGTGTGGGTTTATTTTGTGTTTTGCAACTTCACTAAAGTTAATTATTTCAACTAGTTTTTTTTAAATGATTCTCTGAGTATGTCATTGTGTCATCTGCAAAGAACATTAGTTTTGTTTCCTCACTGCTTATTCTAATTCCTGCAATTTCTTTTTTTCTTTTATTGCTGTAGCTAGCATTTCTAGTACAATATTGAATAATGGTGGTGATAATGGACATCCTTGCTTCACCCCTATTTTTACTGGGAAGGCTTCTGCAGCAAACTTTTACTTCAGTCTGCATCACTGAAGGAGAATCCCTAAATGAGCCACACATACATTTGAGTATTTCAGTATAGTACTGGCACATAATGAAAGTATTCTTGTCTTCAGTCCATTCTATGTACACCTGTGCTTTGCCACTCTAATCCATTTCCAGCAGGTAGAGTATTGGTATTTTGATTTGTTCTAGTGTATCTTGGCTTATAGTAACAGAACCTGAAGCAGTAAGAAAGACATTGCTACTTTCTCTGTCAACTGGATTACCATGACGGTTGTGACTATGACCAGACTGTAATCTTATACTTTCCTGTTTATTTCTTTGGCTCTTAGAAGCAGTTGCAGCACACTAAGTTGAGTGCTAACCCAATCAGTGGTAGCACCAGAGCCTAATTCACTAGTGCTTCACAGTTCCTGCCAGGCCTTTACAACTACCATAATGATCTCAGGGCTCATAAGGTCCCCATTATACATCACCCTGGCTGGCATTCCCCTATTTGTCATTGTTCCCCTCAGAACATGAGCAGTGGGTTAAATTTGGAGAGGATTATCATTATTTTTGTTATATTATTATTTTTTAGCATTTTTATTTACACTATACAATTTTCCCAAAGTAATTCAGCCAGCTGCCTTCCTTCTATTTAATTCTGGCCCAAATTCATTGTCTATTTTTAGTGGCTAGCCAAAATATATATACTCATGGATCAGTTCTACGGACTATCCATTTAATTGTGTATCCTATCCTAGATAACAGATTTTTTTTTATCCAGTTGGTTTTCCCTATCTAAATAGGTCCAAATATTTAGAGTGATTCTTATTTGGTAGACTTTGTAAAGTTCCTAGGCTTGATGTAATCAGCACAATGTCATTAGCAAACAGGAGTATCTGTTTGAGAATCTCATTTCTCTTTGATTTGGGCTTTTTACTAGATATTTTCCATGACAGTAGCAAACTCTTTTTTCTTATTGTTTTCAAGCTTTTTTTGATATTTCTTTCTTTTTTTTTGTTTGATATTTCTAATTAGAGGGTCTTCAAAGTTTTCTATGTTCTTATGTCTTTCAAGAAATTTTGTAATTATTTGGTCAGAGGTGTGCTAGTAAATGTTTAGCAACTAGTTCCACAGAAGAAAAAAAAAGTATGATTTTCACATTTTAACGTTTAATCTGCATTATTAATACATTGTTCATCATTTTCTTGGGCAATTAATAAAACAATAAATCAAACCCTGACTTGTAGCATTTGCTGGTTTGCAAGGTAGAAATGCTTATATCATTTAAGAATCAGCCCTTACCAGCGAGCACAAGTTGACTCTAGCACATTCCTGAATTTATCATACGTGTGGAAGACATGTAGAGAAAGTTTCTTCATATGACTAGTCAAATGATAGTCAAAAGTATCCTTTACAAACCATTTACTACTAACAATAAACTTAAAAATAATTGTATAGTGGGGCCAGCTTTAGTAATGTATTTTATATAGTAGTACAAAAGATTGAAATAAGGAACTTGAAAATGTTAAAAATTACTACCCAGTCTAGGAAACACATTCAACTTGATATCACCAAAGGTCTCCTGGAGCTTCTGTAAACCGGTAAATGGACTCTTAAAGTCTACCTGTTAAAAAGACATGCTTAAAGAAGGCATAGGTACAGAAGACTGTGGTACAGTGGATAGAGTGTTGGACTTGAATTCAGGAATCACTGAGTTTGAATTCTGCATCATATATTTGCTGTGTAACCCTGAGCATTCACATCATCTCTGCCTCAAGTTTCTTAACAGCTGTCTTAAGAGCTGTTGTGAGCTTCAGGTGAGATAATGTATAAGTCACTTTGCAAACTTCAAAGTGCTATATAGATATTAGCTATTATTAGACTGCTTTGCAAAGCCACTATAACCTTTACCAGGTTATGCTATCAATAGAACTGTGACATAGTCACAGTTGACCTTCCCATCAGTAATCTCTCTCCTGGTATACTTGCCCTTCCGTCCTCAAACGTCTCTTTCCAGGGACCCATTCTGTGTGTTCTATTGCTGCAGGACCAGCTTGCTGTCCATTTATGTTCTAAGACTGATGTTTGCCAGTCCTCCCACAAGATGCACTGGATGATAAAAGTTGGAGATAAAACTCATGCATGTTTGCTTTTTAAGAGGAGACTGGAACAATGAAAAATCTTCAAGATACAAGGGGATAGCTTTCTGATGGTTGGGTTTCAGGCACAATGGTAGGCTACTGAAGGAGATACTTTGGATCAAGGAGTCTTACTTTATGCTCATAGCTCCTATCTAGTGTGTTCCCCTTCAATATCAATTGACCAGTTAATATCTCCCCAGTATCATTTATAATCAATTGATATCAATTAGGTTTTACAATGGACTATTTAGGATGACAATAACCAGAATTTAGCAATTTCCTTAACTAAGAGACCACTTTCCTCTATCATCTCAGTCCCTGCAGAGAGCAGGATCAAGCTTAAAGTTGTTGCTAAAAAAGATTCTGCTTTCACACCCATGCCCAACTCTCCCCGCCCTCACCAGTTTATTGTTGGGTGTGGCATAGCTAATTGACAAGTAGTTCCCTTGTTTGCAGGAAATATCTCAGCTGCTGGGTTAATTCACACCAGGCTAGATCTGGTAAGTCATAATCTGGTCTGTTCTTTCTCCAATACACTTTCAGGAAAGAGAGACTAAAAAGAAAAATGTGGCACCATGCATTCATGGTACCATGGTGACCAGAGGAATCTAAGATAGCCAGCAGCTGTGGATTGTTACGACTCCTAACACTGCTACCACCCTCTTCCACCAGGAAGCCTACAGTAGTTCTTGTTTCACTCAGTACCAGGAAAGAGAGAGATTTTAGCTATTCTAGCCTTTTGTCTGCATACACAGTTCTGGCTTGGTAACCAATTAAAAGACTTTTCAGGCCATGCTGTAAGCTAACAGGAAACTGGAATAGCTGTGCCCAAGGGCAAGGAAAGATTTCCTCCTTCACACATTTCTGGAAGCAGGTTCAACAAAACTCTCAATGAGTTGATACCAGGAAGATTGTGCATGGTCTAAGGACTTGGCCCTCACTGGTCATTCCCTTCCTCTCTCCCTTCCTCCTTTCCTTCCAACATACATACACACATACATACATTATATATAATATACACACATACACACATATATACATATACATACATATATGCACACACATATATACATACATATGAACAAATATACATATCTACACATATGCATATCCACCAATGTAGATTAGCAACTTGTATGAGAGAATTGTTTTGGACACCAAGAAGCAAAGAGCTCATGGGCTAATGTATACACACATAATATGTCTTAAAAGCAGAACTTGAAAACAGAGGTCTTCCTGACTCTAAGGCTGATACTTGATCTGTCATTCCATCATTCCTCTTCATCTTTCCAGATATTGTTCATTAGTTAAAATATAATTCATCATTTAATATATATTTGATTTTAAAAGTTACAAAATAATCATTGCAATTGATTCATTGCTGGACAGAATCAAAGTCTATCAAGGGAGTGTCACACATTTATAGTAAATCACTACTATATTTTGCTCTCAATCTAGGGTCAAGTAGAAATTATCATCCTCATTAACATTTATTGAGTACGCATCATATTTGGGGTCTTCTGCCTTCAGAATTTATAACCCAGCAGTATGAAACTAAGGCAACTATATAGCAAACTATTAGCTCCCTTTTTTTTAAAGAAGCCAAGTAAAAAAAATTATTCCAAAGAACTGTCCATCTAAACCAAATCAATTTGTTTAGGGAGCATTACAGCAAGAAAATCTTTAAATACAATTATTTCATGTCAAATAATGTAAATTTGTGTAACACTGCTATTTTAAATATGGAGATCATATAGATTTTGTGACCTAGGATTTGAAAAGAATGGTAGAAAGACAGAGTTCATTGTGTGGACTAATGTTGAACTCATACACCTGTCTGTAGGCATTCAGGCGTTTCTCCATGCATAATTTATACTACTTCTGACTATGTGGCATGGGAAAAATAATTTAGATGGTCTGTGTGCCTTTTACAAAAAAACAGGGCTAATAATTTTGAATTACCTTATTGGGTTATTGTAAAGAGAAAGTAAAGAAAGCACATTAAAATATAGCATATGTTACATGGGTAATTATAATTCCATGTAAAAACATACTAGGCAGATGGGATCAGAGGGATCAAGGTAGACCTGTGGATAGAGTGTTGGACATGGAGTCAGGAAATCTTCAGATACTTACTAGCTGTGTGGCCCTGGGCAAGTCAATTAATTTTTCTCAGCCTCAGTTTACTCATCTGTACATCAGGGTTAATAATAGCACCTACCTCCCAGGTCGTTGTGAGGATTTAATGAAACATCTGTAAAGCACTTTGCAAAATTTAAAGTGCTATATAAATGCTAGATGATAACAACCATCATGATGATAATCCTCTGTGAAGATCACTACTTGAATTCATCCTGAAATCCACATAGGTTACAGAATTATTTTAGATATTTCTAAATGGCTAAGTGAATACATTAGTCAGTTTGATTTTTTTTAACTTCCCACCCTTTTGTTTTTATAGCAAATAATCCCCAACTTTCCGGGCAGTTTCAAAATTTTGTTTTTGAATTTAGAAATGAGCACCTAGATATACAAATTAGATATGTAGCTGATTGGATCTCACAATGTCATGATAATTAATGTAGATGTGCTAAACATATTTCATTAAGAAACATTATACTGTATTTTTAAGTGACTATTTAAAATCTCTTATTTCCTGTTTCTCCATTTTAGTATCTTAAGACCTTCACTCCAGCCTTTCTATAATCACCTTATAACACTGCAAATTGTTTCCTTTTCAGGTTGTTTAGTTAATAAATAGAGTGGTATTAAAATAAATGAGATGTTGTGCCACTGGCTTCCTGGTAATTTTGCACAGCAAGAAGAGGATGAAATAATCTTACACAATGACATACAATGGGGGAAAAATATTCCTAGATGAAAATGATATCGGTATATGTTCTCATAGAAATAAATTTGATTATTCTGCTGTATTCTTTGTGCTTCTATTCACTGCAGATCAGATTCACTGCATTTTAATTTTTATATATCCATCCTTATAACTAATATCAACTTCCTGGGACTGAATAGAGAAGAAAGAATGGGCTTGGTGTCAGTGAAATAGAGGAAGTTTGCTATTATGTTATATTATGTATATATTATATATATAATACCATATGCAAATATATGGTATTATATGTGATTTTATGTGATGTTGCATGGATATATCTTTCATAATAAAGTAAAATTATAGAGCAAATATATCTCCAGTATTATAAATATTCTATGATTGGAAGAGTTTGTTTCTCATACACAGTAATTTAGTCACCTTCTCTTTTTCCATGTTTATAAAATCCTGATATCATTAACAAATAGGCAATAGTTTCTTTTTTTTTTGAAGGGGAGGTAAACATGGTTATATGTTATTGATAGGCATGTGATGTGTTATCTCCTATAAGCATACGCTATGTCATTTTCAGTCAACATATAGATATATAGAAAATTAGATTATTGAGATATTAAAGTAAAGGCTTCCCTTCTAACCTTAAGCAACCTGATTTTGCTGAGGCATTTCATTTCTTAAGTGTGGAGAAAGAAAAGAGAAAAGGAAATCCACAGAACCTTCTTCTGTTGGTCTGTGTCTAATGGCAGAACTGTACCTAGGAGAAGCAGAAAGACACGTGAATTGAGTGGCTGCTCCTCCTACTTGAATTTTCTTGCTTTGTGAATTTGTCCGTCCCTTGGTGAATCTTATTTGAACAGAGTTTTGTACTTAATGGGTGATTGTATTATAGTGTGACTGAGAGTGTAACACATATTTTCTGTTTTTATTTTAAAGAAAGGTTGCATAGAAGCCAAAGGATTTAAGTTGTAGGAAGTGAAGTAAAAGTGAATGTTCAGACTCTGAGTATGCTGCATATTACTAAAATATCTTTAAATCCACACCACAGAAGCTTCTGAAAACCTAGGAGTCTCTAAGTAAGGCCTTTGTTGACATGAGTGCCTCACTTGTTACAGAATGCTCTGGGTTTATTAGCTTTGGAGTTTAACAGGGGAAAAAAGCAAACTACTTACAAATTCTGTAACAGACTTTAATATCTCACATCTGCCTTTCAAAAGCTAAATCAAAACTATAACCTTAAAAAATCCTCTGAAACCTCTTTTTAGTTTTAGGACAATTTTGGGGGGGGGCGAGGGCGAGGTGGTGGTGGTTAGGGCTTTCAGAATTACAATCCATGTCTTTTTTCTAATAGCCGGGGGGAGCCTCAAATAGGTCTTGAATTGGAACAGTTTAAAAAATTCATGATTTTTGGTGTGATTTATGTGTAAATCAGGAGATTAGTCGTTTGACATGACCATGCCGAAAGAAAAGAAGTATATTCCGAAAGAGACAGAGAGTGAAGAGGGGGAGAAAGAGAGAGAGAAGGAGAGGGGGAAAGGGAGGGAAACAAGGAGGGAGAAAGGAAGGGGGAGGGGAGCAGAAGAGAGAGAGGCTCTAAGGAGGAGGAGGAGGGGTAGGGTAAGGTAAAGGAAGAGAAAGGACAAGGGAGAGAGAGACAGGCAGAAAAAGATAGGGAAAATACAAACAATGAATGCTTCTTGAAATTTCCCAAGGTTGAGAACAGTATTACTAAGAATTAGGGCTGACATTTCTCATGATGCAGATTGCTTTTATCCTAAAAGAATAAATGCTGTCATATCTGAAAAATGTGTTATATACACTATTATCTGGGAAGTTAGTGTTCTAGAAGGGGGGTGGGGCGGATCAGCAACAGGATACAGTGTTTCTTTTTATACGCTTTTATAGGAAGAGAAGAAAGAAGGAAAAGACCAACAACTTGACTCGGAGAAAGTTTACCACACTCTCCTTTTGTTTTCTGCATGATTCTCCATGTGGTTGTAGTACAAGAATAATTCACGGTTTACAAATGAGAAAACTGAGTCACAAATAGGTTATTAATCAAAACAAATATGTATTGGGCACCTACTATGTGCAGAAGGATGGAGTTTAAGAGAATATACACAGTTACTCTTGCAGGGTTTTAACCTTTTAAAAAACAAAACCAAACAAATTCACAGATCACAGGTTAAGAACCTCTTCTATGAATTAAGACAGACAGACACATACACACACACATATATAAATAGATAGCCATTTGCAGGAGTACATAAGTGACAAATTGAATGGTCTAGTATTATAGACTGAGGAAGGAAAACTGAATTGTCATAGCTTACCAAGGTTGAATAACAAAGAATAATATGTACATAAATATAAGTGGACTAGATTAATCCAACCACAGCAATGACAGCAACAAAATTTGATTAATACTCTTTAATAATGCCAGATGTCAACACCTCCTACTAATAAATACTGCTTTTGTTGTATTCTCTTGTTTCGGTTGTGTCCAACTCTTCACGACCCCATTTGGGGTTTCTTGGCAAAGGTATTAGAGTGGTTTGCCATTTTCTTCTCCAGCTCATTTTGCAGATGAGGAAACTGAGGCAAGGAGGGTGAAATGACTTGCCCAGGCACACTACTAGTAAGTATCTGATGCTGGATTTCAGCTAAGATATTCCTGACTCCAGGTGTCTAGGCAGCTAATTGGTGCAGAGGATAATCTCGGGCCTAGAGTATGGAAGCTGAGCTTAAATCCAGCCTCAGACTCTTACTAGTAGTTGGGTGACCCTGGGCAAGTCACTTAACCTCAATCTGCCTCCATTTTCTCAGTGGTGCAACATCTATCTCAATGGATTGTTGTGAGGACCAAATGAAATTGTGTTTGTAAAGTGCTTAGCATATAGTAAGCATCTAATAAATTGTTGTTCCCACCCTTACCTTTTTGAACTTTTTTGATCATGTGCCCTATGAGTTAAAAAAAAAATGTGCATGTAACCACAACATATAAACATTATACTAAAGACCTGGTTTTATTAACAATTCACTTTCTACTAGACAGTGCCAATTCTGATCTTATCCTGGTAGTCAGCAAATTATCACTAAAATGATAATCATGACATATGCATATGTGTGTATATATGTATATATGTATGAATAAAAACAGGCCTTGATTAATTTGGAATTCTTTTAACCTGATGGTGACGTTACATTCCACAGGTTGTGACAGCTTCAGAGACATATTTTTTAAAAGGTTTAGATCTACAAAGATTTTTTTCTAGTCTGAAAATGGTTCAATATCCATTTCCATATTTTCCACTTACAATGATCATAGTGATGATGCAATAAGAAATGGATGTCAAGAGGTGTGATGCTCTGTAGGTTGTAAGGATGAGGCCAGTTACAGCATTATCTGTCAACTATTAAGAAGCAAGGAAAAGGGCTCTGTCTGAAATTTTTGCTTGGGGATTCGGAATTTAACTTTTGTTACCAAACTAACTTGTTTATTTTTGGAAGGTACTTAGGACTTCAAATCCCCCTAAAATCAAATTCCTGCTTCTAATATCACAATGTTAATTAAATATTCTCCCCCCACCCCCAAAGCAGTCTGCATTTACTAGCTGGGAAACAACGCCCAAGAAATTGAAACTTTACTATGAAATCATAATATTTAGGATCTCAAAGTGACCATCATCTAGTTTTATTTTACAGTTCAGGAAAATGAAGCTGAGATGGGTGAATTGGCTTTCTTCAGTTTACAGAGCAGGTTGAGTTCAAACTCAGCTTCAGACACACAGCGTCCAACAGGGTTGGAACTTGGTAATTCTGTTCTCTTTTCCCTATTCTAGAGATATTTTACTACTTTTCTGTTGCCAATTATGGATTTCCATGCTGTTGATTATTTTTCTGTCATAGTTCCTTTCAGGATAGTGAGATGGACCTTAAGGCAAAGTAAAGTGGAGAATTCATATGCAATTATGAGAATAATTTAGGCAGGACATTCTGAAGACTGAGGAAAGAAAACTGATTTGTTATAACTTACAAAGATTGAATAACCATGTACATAAATTTATGTGGACTAGATTAATCCAACTACAACAACAATAAAATTTGATTAGTACTCTTTAATAATGCCAGATGTCAATACCTCCTACTGATAAGTATTGCTTTTGTTGTATTCATTTGTTTCAGTTGTGTCCAACTCTTCATGACCCCATTTGGAGTTTCTTGGCAAAGATATTGGAGTGGTTTGCAATGTCCTTCTCCAGCTCATTTTACAGATGAGGAAACTGAGGCAAGGAGGGTGAAGTAACTTGCCCAGGGTCACACAACTAGTAAATGTCTGAGGCTGGATTTGAAGTAATATCTTCAGGCCTGGTGCTCTGTCCACTGTGTCACCTAGCTGCCCCCAAAATTGCCTTACTTGGAGGCAAACATTGCCACACCTATCATTTACCTCCTTAGGGTCATACAATCTTTGATTGGGAAGGAGAACTAGAAATTATCCACTTCAATAAATACAACATCTGGATAACTTATCTTCTCCGGCTTCCATGTGGAGATGTTTCAACAGGGAATTGTCAAACCAATAAAGCAGTCCCTTCCCTACATATTCCAAGGTTAGAGTTGGAATGGCCCATAGATATCACCTTATCCACACTCCATTCCATGTAAAAATTCTCCTTATAATAAATGACCATGATCAAAACATTTCAGTAAAGGAGAATGCTCTACCTCGTAGGGCGGCCTGTTCAAATTTGCATAACTATTAGCAAATTCTTTCTTAAATTAAGTCAATATCTGTTTTCTTGTAGGACCTATTGGTCCTACACAAAATGACTTCTGGCTGTAGACTTCTGACATCTCAAATACGTGGAAATCACATCCAACTACAATCTTTCCCAGAATGAACATTCCCCGATCCTTCAAATGATCCATAAGTAGCATGGTTCTGAGACCCTTCTGCATTTTGAGACCTTTCTGTAGTTTGCCTTACCTCTATATGGAATCTAATTTATCATTGTTGGACCTCTTGAAATATAGTGCCTAGAGCTGAGCTTAATGATCTGGGTGTGATGTGCCTTGCTCAAGAGAACAGTGGCTGGGATTATTACCTAGCCTGTCATAGCCATTATGTTTTTTCAGTGTAGCCTTATCTCATATGAGCTTTGTTAGTATCGGTGTAACTCTGTTGACTCACATCGAGCATATGGTCAATGAAAATCCCCAAGTCTTTTTCCACATGAACTGCCCTTAAAGTAGATCTCTGACATTCTGTACTTGTACAGATGATTACATGATCTGTCATCTAACAGAGATTCCCTCAGAAGGAACTTCAGCAATTCTTCTCCTGCTGAGTTTCATTACAAGTGTATCTGACATATCCATATGTCAAATAAAGATCATTACTTCCTTTTTCCTCTTATTTTCAGTTCAGTTAGAGAAGTTTACATAAAAATGAAACATAATCATTTAGGCATGACCAAGATCATGAGATTTTAGCATAGGGAAACATTACATTTTTTCACTTTTATAAGAATTTGTAGTGTTTAATAGGTCAAAATCTATTTGGTTGGAGATAAATTTATAGTAGTTCTATAATAAGAAGTTAGTATGAAAAACAGGCCACTAAATATATCTTACTTAACATGGGAACCCTTTCAAAAGAGGCATCCTTATTGAATTTGTCTATCTTAAAATTAATTCTACTCAGTGGCCTAGTTCCTTTTATTTCTAAAACTATTATGAACCACATCTGTGGAATTCTATATCAGCTATTCTGAAACCAGCTGCTGCAGAGGTTCTCTCACTTAACTTGAAATTAAGAACAGATTTGTGGGTCCCCTACTTACTGTGAAGTCCTGATGCAGTTACCAAAAACTGCACATGGGTGAGAAAAAGTGGCTGCAGCCATTTGAATGATCAGTGTTTTCCTATGACACCTTTGCCTCCACTGGAAAGCTACAAATTCATGTAGTGGCCTTACATTATTTATCAACATAACCTTTTTCTGTCACCCTAAAACTCTCACAAAAAAGGTACAAAAAGATAATCCATGTAGAAATAGAAAGATTTATATGAACCACTATGTGGTGTAAAAAAAAATGTCAGGCATTTCTGTTAAAAATGCTGATTCAGTGAGAAAGTTTGCAAGATTATTTCTGCCATGAAGAAAAATGAGTTGAGGCATTCTATGGATCATACATATGGATATATTTTGCACAGAATCTTGAAGTAATAACTTGCCTGTTATTAGACTCACCAAAAATTCTGGTGTGGTTGCATCTTGAAGGTATCTTTGGATTCTGAAATGGAGGTACATGAAATTTTATTGCTTGCCTGTTACAAAAGTATTATTTCAAAAAGTGCATTTGATTTAGCCATGACTATGCAAAAAGAATATCAGAGCTTGACCCTAACTGTAGCATGATAGTCGTATTTGATTAGGACTTCTCTCAATGTAAATATTGGAGTATTCGGCAAAAATGCCCTTCACATTTTCAAAAATCAGAACCCTCTTTTGTATTTTTAAGATTTTAAAAGTGCTCATTGATAAAATATTCTTTATCTTCCATGGAATAAAATTTATAATGAAGTAAAATTGATTGGTCAAGGGGAAAATATTCAGTTGGCTTCTTACTCAAGTAATCCAAAACCATTCCATTGAAAATTGTATTTTAAAAATAATTAGTAAACCACATCTCCATAGAACACCCTCTGCTGGGGTTTAGCGTATGTTAGGGTGTATGCTGATCCATAGATTAGGTCTTTTTCTCTCTAAATCCTAAATACAACAGACCTCTTGTGTCTGTATTTCATGAAAAAAAGAAAAATTTTATAAGTCAGACTATGGATATTGGTAATGTCCTTTGAAATGATTAGTTATTAAACAGAATCTTTAAATTCTAATTCCTGTTTTTAAACAATTATCCTTGGTTAAATCAGAATATAAGTCACATATGTAGTCTCTGCTATGTTCTTGAAAAATCTTCATCCATGAATACTTCAGACTTGGAATAAAATTTACTCTCCAGGCCCCTAGGGAAATCTCCCAATTTAAGTGAGTTCTGAGATATAAAGGTAAGATTTGTCCCAAGATTTCAGGGCCTAAGGTCACCCTTATTAGTCTATCTGAGAAATTTCTGGTAAATTCAAACACAGAGATAATTTAAATGAAATAATTACAAATAAACAGTAGCAGGCCAAATTGACCGTTCTATTTACAGTTTTGTGAAGATGAACATAGGTGTAATATTTAATCAGAGCTCGTTTGGTTTGACTGTCTGGTAGTTTACCATGTGTGTTTTTACCTCCAGCTCTCAGACAGACATGGCCTTTTATTCTTAGCTATTCTATTATGGTGTTTCTCAGGAACCTTTCTTATCTAAACTTCCACCAATCACTTCTAAAGCTAAGTTATGCAGACAAGCCATTGCACAGATTTTCATCAAAATGCCATTTTCCTTAGCTTGAGAAGGCAAAGTCCCCAATGCTGAACAAATAATTTATTAGATTACAGCAAAGGAAAATAAATGTTTCCTGCTCCATATATTTCATTAGCCAGAATTATTATATGAACAAAACTATAAATAGCCAAACATGTATTGAACCATTAATATCACTGACATTCTCTCACCAAATACTGTAATTTAACTAAAAGATTTCAAAACAGGAGTGCCTCTCTTGGAAGATTTCAGGGATTTGTATAATGGAGTAATGGTGTTGCTTAATCTTTAATAGGCTACTTTAAATGTATGAAAATATTAAACAGCTGAAATTTTTGGCAATGCTGGATTTGGTTATGTTAATAAAATCTAAAATCTTATTAAATATTTGATTTTTTATAGTGATTTTCTGGAGTCTATTAGGATGAGCTCCAGCAAGCTATCTTTTAATGTTGCTTAGAACGATAAACAGCTACTGTTGACTTTCTATCCCAATAATGTAAACTTACTATGATGGTCAGAGATGAGATTCTCACTGAAATCACAACAATGCTGAGCTCTTGCTGCCTCTTCTAGATCTTTGGCAAGCCAATGATTTGGAGTTAACTTTTGTTTGTCTGTTACATTAATTTTCCTGATTTTGCCTACTAATCGAGGGAATGTGGGGGAAAAATATTTTAGAAGCACAATATTATTTCACAACAGGCACAGCCCTGAGTGAATTCACAAGCAGCTGTCTAAAGGAAAGACCCTATGTTGACTACAAAAGAGGCAAGCCATGAAAATCACAGGTTGTTGTGGTGGTGGTGGTGGTGGTGGTGGTGGTGGTGGTGGTGGTGGTGGTGGTGGTGGTGGTGGTGGTGGTGGTGTGTGTGTGTGTGTGGTGTGTGTGTGTGTGTGTGTGTAGGGACTTGGAAGCTTCACTCACCTTTCATTGCTCTAACTTGTCAATTTTCAACATATGGAAATTATTAGTGGACACTGTAGTTTTAAGTAGAACCCAAGAATGCAGATGTATAATGGATTTTTTTAAACCTTTAATATAAACGCATACCAAACTACTACTAAAATACTAAAATTGCAAGTAATGCAACATGCCCATGCAACTTTTACCTTCCTGGTGTATGAAATAGAAGTATTTCTAAAGAATATAGAGACATGCCTTTCGTGTTAAGATTAAAATCTTTCAAAGTATATAATTTTGAGTAAAGGATACTGTCCATTCATTGTCTTATCTGGGTAATTAGTTGAACTTCTAGTGGAATGTGAGTTGTACTTTTGTGTATTTTACTGTGCATTGCAATGGACTGTGTGCATTTCAATACTTTCCTGTGAATTAGACTGAAATTTGATTGTTCAAGAATACATCCCACTCAGGCATTCATGCTGAAACTAGCAACAATTGTCAATGACCTTTAACATGCCAGCTTTCCAAATTAGTGCAGATCATTAATCACACATAGCTTACTTTTTATGATTCGTGTATCCTTCATGGCGTCTCTGTCTCTATCTCTTCCTTCCTCCTTCTTTCTCTCTTCCTCTCCCTCACTCCCATTTTCCCTCTCCCTTTCTTCACTCTCTTTTCTTCTCTTTTCAACTAATCTTTACTCCACTCCCCACCTTCAACTCCCCTCCAGACACATTTCCCCAGATCTTTGAGAGTATTGCTTCTACAGGCAAGAGGACCTTCCTTTGGAGTTTGACTAGTACTTCCCGTTCCAAGTGCCAGAAGTTGGAGGGCATTCCAGCCGTGCTTGCATGTTATGCGTAGAAATACCACATCGCTAGGTAACCGTTTAAACTGGAGGGCTGCTTGTCTAGCAAGAATTACTCAGGGTTTTATTGGACAATGACTTTTTGGATTCCGGAATTATCATAGGGTTAAAAACCTGGAGGGAGAATATAATATTGCCCTTTCCAAAATACATTAATTTTTTTTTGGGGGGGGGGGAGACGGCGGCGAGGTGAGAGAGACACAGAGACAGAAAGGGGGTGGGGAAGAGTGGGAAAGACTCTTTCCACATCCTTGATAGCACCAAAACTCATGGGGTTAAATTATAATGTACAGTGCGATATAAGCTGTTCTGCCTTTGGCTAAATGTAGTCTGGGTAAATTGAGTTCTGAAAACAGAAAAATAAGATTTTAACTTTTGAAGGATGAAAGTTAAAAAAAACCAAAACAACACAACACTGCAAAAACCATATGGCACAAATACTGTTCAGAGGTCTTTCAGATATTCCAGTGTAACTGGTGAACTCTTTGATCTTGATTGAGGACTTTAATGTGTTGTTACTGTGCATTTGAATAAATCTATAAATATTTTACCAGGGAGTTAAAAACACACACACATACACACACACCAAACGCACCAAACCATATCTAATATACATGCATCTGGGACAGCTTGAAACTATATCCATATTTAAGCAAACATTTCTGGGCTCTAGAGAATGTATCAGTCCCCAAGTGCCCAAATTCTCTACAAATGTATAACCGACCTGTGTAGGCACATACGTGTGTATGTGTGTCTCTACATGTGTCTGTCTAGTGCATCCAGCAACTGAAACCCCGAAGTAAGGCAGGGCTAGTCATCTGAAAGAAGGTAAGACAAATACATGATCGGATAATGATCCAATGCTATTAGTGGAACAATTATTTGTTTATGAGTCATTTGGAGCATCTAGACTTTCCCCGCATTGTAGCAGAACTTTGTGCTGATGAGACAATAGTAGATAGTGTGTGCATTTAATATAGGACAGACCATTTCTCATACTGGGGGAAGACACCAACCTATACATGTGGGAAAGGCTCCAGAAAACGCCTTGGATCGGAGAAGTCCTCTCTCACACCTTCGCTTGGGGGCCACCACAGTGCCTCCGGGCCACCGGGCGAGGGGAGATTCAGTGGGGAGGGGCCCCTTGGCGGGGACTGCGAGCGGCTGGCTCACTCGGCGTCCCCCCTCTCCCGAGTGGAGCTGGCGCAGTCAATCATGTGCAGTCCTTTCCTTCTTGCATTCAGCGCATGGTTTCACCTTCAGATTCTTCTGTTTGTCTGCGTCCTTCCAAAAATAACATTACCTTAACTCAGCAAGGTAAGGGGCCCAGAGAGATCTCAGCACTACCCTTCTGGGGAGAAGGAAGAGGTGGAGGAGGATAAGTAGGGGTCGTGGGGGGTACTCAAGGTAATGGGGATCCTGGTGTGATACGCCCGAGGGGGGGGCTGAAGATGGGGGGGGGACGTGGGAGGTGGGGAGGGAAACTTCGCTTTTCCAATTAATAGTTAATCTGCTGAGTAATTTGAGGACTTAAAAATGGAACTTTGGGCTGTTTGGCGAAAAGGAGATGTTTTCTTTTTTTTTTTTTTTACCGCAGTGGAGGGGGGCGGAGGGGGGGGGGGGACGGGACTCCGAGCTTGAAGAAGCCTTTCGCTTTGTATACTTCGTCAAAGGCGACAGGGGAAGGGGGGGGGGGGGGGCGGGAAGCTTGGATGCAACATTCATCCATTAAGAAACAAAGAGCAAATTGCCTGACTTTAAAGTAAAATGCTCGGGCTAATGAAGGTGGGTAATGGGGCTCCGAGTCTGGAGTAACCACTTAAATTATTAAGGGCTTTGCTGATAGTATTGATTCAGTGTGTGCATGAATCGCCTGATGTCCTGTGAATGTGTTTGTGGGTGTGGGTGCGGGTCTTGTTTTTTTTTTTTGTTTTTTTTTTTACCCCTTTTTCCCTAGTTACAATCCCATCAGCTGAGAGCACATAACTGAAGCAGACATTAAAGTAGTGTACGGCTTATTAAAGGGAAGTTGGGGCAAACTGGCGGGGGGGGGGTGTGAGTCAGGAGTGGGGAGAGACAATTATTCATGTAATGACTCTGAAATGCTGAAAAGGGCTTGAAGGACAATGTCTGGGTGGCAATTACTACTAGAAGATGAAAATAGCCTGGTTTGGGGGGTGGGGATGGGAGCTGTTATTTTTCCTAATATAGATACTGTATATAGATAATATGGAAAATAAAAAATAAATGTTAGATAATGTGTGTGGGGGGCTGGGCGCATGTTGGAAAAAAATGCCTCATTTTTCATTTCAAGTGAGAATTAGCATACTAAATAGTTGCGATCCTCATTTGGATTAAACCACTTTTTCAAGTTTTAAGAAACTTTGTATGGGTAACTTTGTAAAAAGCTAGCCTAGTGGGGGTATTTAAAATGAGAGGTTTGTGATGGTGGAATGACAATCAGCCGTTGTTTTCTGAAAAACCAGCTAACCTCTGCAATTAAGGACCATAGAGACCCAGTATTTTAACTGAAAAGTGTGGGTCTGTAGTCAGCACCATTTATTATGAGCGTTAATAAGCTCCCAGCAGTAGACTAGGATCTTCTGGGGAATGTGCATTGTATGTGTATATATCTTACTCATTTCATTGCGCATATTGATAAAAGAGTCACTTGGACTATAAATGTGCAAAGATCAACTTGCTTGGACCTCTTTCTAAACATATTCACTCTGCGCTTTATTTAATCCAGATGCACAAAAACCCATTTGCTGCCTTATTGTTGGTTTACATTTTCTGAAAAGGCGACTGGTGTAACCTGTGGAATTTGAAATGCAAATAAAAGCCTGTGGGAGTTGAGGCAGAACAAATCATCATTTATAAAGTGAAAAAGATTTAATGTCTTTGAAATCATTGCAGGGGGAAAAATTGGGGGAGTGTTTTTTTTTTTTAAGGAGCCGAAATGTGACGTCAACTCTTTTGGAAAAGATTTTATTTTTAATGTCTGAAACGCGGGTATGTAAAGTGCTTACAGGAAAAACAGATTACAAGATTAACATCTGTTAACATGATCGTTTATCTCCAGCCAAAAATAGGTCAGTTCTTTCTTAAGGAAACACGATTGCTGGCGCATGATTAAATAATGAAATTAGACTAATGAGTTCATAAATTAGAGACAGGCGTGTGTTATAATCTGACCTGTGACAAAAATATTTAATTCGGAAATCAATGAAAGGTCAAAGTCTCCCTTTCGGGTAGAGACCCAGCTATTCACCCCTCCATCGACTCCCCCTTCTCTCAGGTCCCCCTAGTCGCTACGCACCCCCCTTCCCCCGACCCGCCTTAGTTATCGCTAAACTGTCTCCATTTCCTCCCTTGTGAAGTAAAAGATTATTGACTGACACCCTACTTGGTAAGGGAGGCACACTCTTTCGGCGCAGAAGCCTAAGTTTCTGAGGTCTACAATTGTTTTATCATTAAATGGAAAAAAAAAAAGTGGCAAAGAATAGGAAACGCCGATGCAAAGTATCCCTGATTTGCATCTGACTGCCCCCTTGTTGTGAGTGACAGCTGAGACGTCCAATCCGGAGCCTCTTTCTCAAGCTCTGAGGTAATTGTGTGTTGAGTGTGTGTGTGTGTGTGTGTGTGTGTGTGTGTGTGTGTGTGTGTGTGTGTGTGTGTGTGTGTGTGTGTGTGTGTGTGTGTGTGTGTGTGTGTGTGTGTGTGTGTGTGTGTGTGTGTGTGTGTGTGTGAGAACACTGTTAAATCCTCCTAGCCCGGTGCTAATCAGTCAGGCTTCTGTATTTACACAGATTTGTGCATGACTGTGTGTAGATATTGCTGTACTTTAATCCATATAACTGCATGTAGATGTCCAAAACACCCTGTAAGGTAACACTCCAGCTATTCAAACATGTAATAATTAAACACGTAGGCATATACTTTGCTTTCAGATTCAAGCTGAAACCTGTTAAAGTGGGAGAAAATATAAGTGATTTTATTATGTTTCACAGTGGTCCTGTGGCCTTATTTGAGAAAAAAAAATGAGGAATAAACATCATAGTATAGCAACCATTTTCCTTCCCATGTTATTATTTATTTTGTTCGTCTTAAGGGGTTTAAGACCAAGCTTAGTAGACTGTGGCAAAAAAAAAAAAGTGCATAAAATTAATTGTTTAAGATGGTGAGAAAAAGTCATAGTTACAAACTTCCTTGCCCCACCCCCCAAATCAATGTTGCAGATTCTTGAACTTAAAAAGCTCTTTGGTGGGTAAAAACAAAGTGCTGCTGACCACTAGACCTATGAATGCTATGAATAATGGTCATTTCTGCCCAACACAATAGGCACATTCACTGAAGGAATGCCTGCCATGGACCATGCCCCATTTTGTGCTAGTTTAATCCAACACCCAACTTCACTCCGAATATTGATATTGTAAATTGATTTTTTTGTTGAGTGTATAAGACATGCTGTTTGGAAGTGTTGATCGAAGAATGCAGTTGCAATTTGGCATTTTTTCTAAGGTTGGATTGTCGCGTTATCTCTGGGGTTCCTTTGTGGTATATTTACACTTCCGTGTGTATGCTTCCATGTATGAATGATGATGTAGATTAATTAAAGGACTAAATACCACAGAGTACGGGATCATTCCACATTAGCTGCAGATTAACAAGAGCGTGGCCTTCCTGACCCACTGCCTGATCTGAGCCTGTCCAGAGAAGTATCCCTCTGCCTTTGGCTTTGTGCCACACACTTTATTGTGTGCCCTGCTGTTGGACTAAATGAGTTAACTATCGAAGGGGTTTTCATTAACTGGATTTGGCAGCCATATACTTAACTTCTCCCCCCTCCCCTCTTTAGCAGCATACATAACTTAATTAAAAGATGAAGCGAACGAATACTCTTAGGTGTGTAACCACTTCGACTCCCACTCAAGCCATCTTCAAAGGACTAGACCTCAGTCTGAGCCCTCTCCTGGATTTCCCCCTCCCTATCTCCCTTGTCCCCCCATCCTTTCTTCCTTTCCTGGCTGGATTCCTGTGTATCAGAGAAACTCACTGTCTATGATGGGAAATGGGTAGTAGTGGTAGGTATTATTAGATTCGCTCATTTCTATTTCTACATCTCTGGAGCTTCTGCGGGAGGACTGATGTGCCTGTGACATACATGTGGTGAGTGGGGGACTGGGGGGGAGCATAGTTACTGGTGATGGGGGAAGAGACGGATGGAGGGCGGGGGGGAAGGTTTCTACCTGACTGGCCGCAGGGCAGCGGCAGCAGCTTGTTGCTGTGCTTTTTAGTCAGAGGGAGGGCACAAGAAAGGAGGCGGGAAAAGGGAGGAGTAGGAGAAGGAGGAGGGATTTGGCTGAGCACTTACACTCAGTTGTCCGCCCTCACTCACCGCCCCCCTCACCCCCCCCCCATAATGTAGCAAGGACGTCACGCAGCCTTGTACTGTAATACAAGAAGTGAAAGAGCAGAGGAAACAGACACAGCTCAACTTCTAACCTTAACAAAGGCAGGGATCTGTCAAAACGGCTGGAAAGAGAGAGAGAAAGAGTGAGAGGAAAAAAGAAAAGGGGGAGGGAGGGAGGAGGGAAAGAGGAAGGTGGGGGCGGGAAGAAGGAGGAAAGCAGGGGTTGGAGGGAGAGAAACCCAAGCAGAAGAAGAAAGTCCTCTCGTAGCGTTGTAGAAAGTGAAGCATGGTTCATGGAGGAAGGTTTACGGGACCGAAGTGGGGGAGATTTTAAACCTTTGCCTTCTTGGATTATGTGGGGTTCTTGGTACTGAAGCGTAGTGGTTTGGTCAGGTAATTGCTTTTCTATTTTAAACTTCACTTTGTTATTGCTGAGATGGGGTGGCATAAAAGGCGTGGCACCGGAGAATAATTACATAAGTATTAAAACCTGATTTGGGTACTGGGACCAAAAAAAGGGGGGGCGGGGAGGGGGCACCGCGGCAAGGAATTTGGTGGTGGTGGTGGTGGGGCTAGAGTTAATTTCTTGACACTTTATGGCTTGGGAGACCTTAAGGGGGGTTTTTGTTTGTTTTTGTGTTGAGCCAGAGAACCGGTCACTCCCTGATAAAGCTTCCTAAAGAGTGTAATATATGAAATTGTTTCTGGAAACACAGATGTATTTCTGGGTGTGGAATAAAGCATTAAAACAGTACTCAGTGCATAACAAAGGACAGAAGAATGGGAGTTGGAAGCCGCTTTTCATGTACTCACTGTACTGATTTAACCACTTAAATGCTGAGAATTACCCAGAACAGAATAATACTTTTTTGTTGTGCTTAACCTGGAAACCACAAAATGAACTTTATTAAAGATTGTGGTTCTTAATTCAAACTAAAGCAGCCCACGTACGTATGTGGATATATACACATATGTATGTGTATTTATAGATGTATGCTATACATATATGCATATGAAGGATTCCCCTGGATATGTTAGGAAGTCTCTTCTCCTGGGAAAAGATTTGAAAGAAATCTTGGTGCCTCCATATGGCTATGGATATATCCAAATGCTATTAGAACATTGTCCAGGTGGAGAGCTGCCGGTATGTTTTACTTCATCGAAGTTGCCAAGATAAAACCAGCCGGTTAATGTGGTAGAAATGTTTTGACCCAGAAATTTGAGTTCTTAGTTATTGACTGAGATAAAATCAGTTACCTTGTATGGTGCTCCATTGGCTTAATGCTTCTTAGTTTTGTCACTTTCTTTAGTTGTGGTGTCAAAAATGGCCTTTTTGTTTATATTTGCACATACAAGATATAACTTAAAACGTATCATGTGTCGGGTTGGGAATGAATCTCGCCGCCCCCCCCCCCCCCCCATAACTTTACCTATGGTGTAATCACTATTTGAGTTTGGTTGCTCAAGGAGACATCTTTAGTTTCACAAGAGTAACTACCATGGCCATCTTGAATGATCTCTAGAATAAAATGACCACTGCTATATTGTTTAACTTGCAGAATCAGTAGTCTTCTTTATATTTAGTTAGACCATTACATTTTGGAACATTTTTTTTTCTACAGATGTGGAGAAAAAAAAATCTTATTTCTTTATAGAACCCTTCTCCCCTCAAACTTGCTGATGGAATACCTGTCTAGAAAATTGTCTAAATTCTAAAAATGATAACTTTGGAAAGTAACATGAAACACTGAAATCACGTAAACATGTTAGAAACTAAGTAGTAAGACAGATGTATTGCATATAAGGCTCACTGAGTGAACTGCCTTTCCCAAACATAAAGGTGGCATGGTAGGGAGCATTGTATCCATTAGTTAGGTGCACAGAAGCCAGCTTTACTTATGAATTAGTTCTTTTTTCATTTTTCAGTATTTCATACCTAGCTATGACCTTTTAAGTTGCTTAATATTACTGAAATCTGTGGATCAAGAACTTTTGATCTTGGGAATGTAACTGACTTTTAATCATTACTTGTGAATAAGAAATAGTTTATCTACAAAGTGTTAATCTTGACTAGTATATTCCAGTGGTCTGAATTCCTGACTATCTGGTTAATATATTCAGAGATTCATGAAGTTTTTCAGGCACTTTGAGGTCAATTTTTCACTTTAGGAGGAGGTTGTGTGTAATGGAAAGGTGGTTATATTTGAGAGTATAGGAATTGGGTTCAAATTCTAGGTCTGTCACTTAGAACTGGTATTACATTGGTCAAGTCATTTTACCTTGTTTCCTTAATCTGTAAAATGCAGACGTTAGACAAGATAATCTCTTGTGGTCCCTTCCAACTCTAAATTTATGGTTCTTTTTTTGATGTTTGTTCATAATGAATTTTTAGAGTATTGTCATCGAAACTAAATTGTTTTGGTGAAGAGATAAAACATGGCTGTCATTCTAAATCTTTTCCTTTCTCTTTTTTTGAAACTTCAGATTCACTTAGACTTCATTTGAGTTTAGAGGAAGATACTTTGGGGAGGAAGTTAATTGAAATATGGAATATTTAGAAATTACTTTGGAAACAGTTCTATGAAAAATGAGAAATCTTTGAAGTAGGTCTTTAAGTAGTTCATCTGCGTAATGATACTACTTTGTGTAATGTCAGGGTGATGTTCTAATAGACATTTCTAACGTGGACATTTAGTGTAGTGAAGGCAGTGTAGGGTAGTGGTAAAATGGTCTGAACTTCAAGTCCTCGGAGACATAGCTTAGAACCCTCTAATAGACATTTCTAACATGGACATTTAGTGTAGTGAAGGCAGTGTAGGGTAGTGGTAAAATGGTCTGAACTTCAAGTCCTCGGAGACATAGCTTAGAACCCTAAGTTTGACACTAGCTGGATGACAGAGTGCAAGTCACTGAGTTCATTTCCTCATTTGTAAAATATAGATAAAAATACTTGGACTCTGTACTTCACAGAGCTACAATGAGGATCCAAGGAGATGATATCTATGTGAAGTGCTTTGCCAACCTTAAAACACCATGAAACATGAGTTCTGTTCATCAGAGGCAGGCTTTAAAAATCAGCTAAATTTTGGTGGGTTTCTGTGGGTTTTACTTATTTTAGTATGTATTTTTTGGTTGGTATA
Source organism: Trichosurus vulpecula (assembly GCF_011100635.1). Classification (NCBI taxonomy): domain Eukaryota; kingdom Metazoa; phylum Chordata; class Mammalia; order Diprotodontia; family Phalangeridae; genus Trichosurus; species Trichosurus vulpecula. The sequence goes on from NC_050573.1 coordinate 202,292,412, forward strand.
GAGGAATCATCTTTTAAAAATAGTTATGGGAGTGGCTGAAAACTGACTGGAAATTGTGTTTAAGGTTTCTAACTACATTATACTTTCACTCCATAGAAATAGGAAGCTAAAATATAAGCTCATTATGTTCAACAGGAAGGGGCTTGTCTGAACCTGTACATTTCCCTCATATAATGAATGTGCCTGCTCAAATTTGTAAGACCATAGAGTAGGATGGTTTTTAGAAGTTTATTTCTTAATGCAGGATAAAGAGGAATGTTACTTATCTAATGGAAAATAATGTTTTAATCTTCCTGTAACTGGATTTTCAGTGAATGAAGAATTATTTTAAAATCTATAGAAAATAAAACTGCTGCATAGACTTTTAGATTAAAATAAAGGAACTTAGGGATATTTAGTGCAAGCACGTCATTTTACAGATAAGTAACTGAGGTTTTAGATGGGTGAAGACCCAGTGACTTGTTGAGTGCCACACTAAATAAATGATAATTCAGACATTCTCAGTGATAGCCCCCCCACCCCCACCCTGCTACAGTTATATAATTAATGACTGGATGGCAGAAAGAAGCACAATGTCAAATTTATTTGATTAGATATCTGAAATATAAATATTTGAACTTAGAAGGAACATTCCTTTTTCAAAGCAGACATTTTACATGCTGTAAATGTTTATACATTGCAGTTCTTGGATAAAGCTGAAATGACTCAGTCAATTAGTTCTAAAAACACCCCACTTCCATGCCTATCCTGCAGACTAAAAAAAAAAAGTTCTAACAGTTGTCTCTAAGAAAAAACAATTAATTAGCCTTCATCTTGAGTTTACGCCATGAGTGGATCAGTGTTCTTACTGTACTCCAGGAGTTTAACGTGTGCTGCAATGACTTTCATTAGTCCAGTATTACTTTGTAAAGCTGATAGTCATTGCATAACTGTTTTGAGCAGAGAGCTTGTCTCCAGCCTCTTGCTTATCTAGTCATATGTCATATTTGTTTCAGCAGCTGGAATAAAGTGTTAATTCTATTCTTTAGCTTTTGTGGTATTGACAATGCTCCACACCCACAGTTAAAACTGATAGAGCCCTCCGTGTGTGTGTGTGTGTGTGTGTGTGTGTGTGTGTATTTATATTGCACCCTTTGTGTCAAATTGAACTTAACATTCCTTAGCAGAAAGGCAGCTGTAACTGTTGCTTCATTCTAAGATCTGAGTTGATTAGAGTGAGGATGTATCATAGAGGTGGGTCTCAAATAGCCACTCCAGCATCTAATACCCATTCAGTTTCACCATGTATTTTTTGTAGCAGCAATCTTCAACGGTTCAGCTGCTGTTCATTGCTTCATTGCAGTGACCTAAGAAGTGGTGTGGCTTTTGGAAGAGTGTGGCCATTTCACCTCTTCCTCCTCCTTCTCATCTTGCTTCCTAGGACTCTCTTACCCCCAACCCTTTGACCTATACAGCAATGAGTGTTAGTCCCAGTAGTATATTAAGTGCCTCAAATGTAGCCAGGGGCCACAGGGCCAAGAGTGTACCGTAATGCCACCGATGGTCTCAATTCTGACTGGTCACAGGGGCAAGTGGAGGTTGGTGGTAGTGGTAGGGAGGTGGGACAGCTCTTGCAGGCAGGTTGACTTTGATAGACGAGGGACCTCTTGCCCTGAGCCAGTTAACATCATCCCCATCCCCCCTCCTAAAAGGAGGGAGGGAATGGAGAGACTTAGAGGATCGAGTATGCCCTTTATGAAGAACATAATTCTGAATGCTGTTAGTTTTTCAAGAATATTGGCAAACTCACAAATTACCTTTTTTCACCATTTGGTTTTGAATTAATTAAAACATTTTAAAACCTTTTGGGTTGACTGAGCAGTAGCTTTTACTTATAGACAACTAAGTATTTCAAAAGTAGTTTCATAACTTTTAATTTAAAATCACTTATTGGACAGAATTAAATTGCTCTCAGAGAATGTTGTGTATTTAGCACTGGGTTCACAAAGTTCACATTTTATTTCCTATGATTATAAAAACAACATTGCTTAACTTCTACTTCAGGTTTATAGTCTTGGCCAAGGCATATCAGCAATCAACTATATTTAAGAGAAATTGGCATTAATTGGTTATTGAGCCTATCCATTTCTTCCATTTCTCACTCACTACATCTGGCTATATGGAATTTGAACAGAAAGAAAGTTTTTCTTTCCAAAGCCATGACTGTCATATTTAGGTCTAGAATGAAATGATTTCCAGCAGCCCACACCAAATAGTAAAGAAGTATAATTTGTGGCTCCCAATGTTTTTTTTTTTAAAGGCATTTTCTAAAAAAGATTCAGCTTTTAATCTTCATTTCAAAGTGAAATGGAAGCTACAAAGCATGTGTAATTACAATTTGCAACTATTTTTAGAAATCAGACATGTTTGGTATATACTATGATGATGAAAACAAATACTCAGCACACAGGGGGAATGGCTCAAAAGGAATCATTTTTAAATCAACTGAATTCATTTTTGATGCACTGGATTTCACACAGGTTCATTCTGGTAGATTGCTGTTTCTCCTCTCTGTCTCTGGCTCTCCCCTCAGGAATATAATGAAATCTTATGTTCCCAGGAATTACTTCAAAGGATAGGAAGAAAACCTAATGCTTCTGTGTTTCAGACAGTTCCTGATCAGATTACATGTTGAAAATAGGATGAGCTCTTAATGTATTTTATTATTTTCTGAGTAAATGTAACCTGGGGTTTTCCCCCTTCAAAAGCAGGTAAAAGAGAAATGCAGAGTTGATGTGCTGCAGTTTCTTGTACCACAGGGAACAGCTGATGTCAAATCATCCTCCTGGATACAGCCGTCCTGTTATTTTCTTGCTCATTTAAAAAAAAATGGTGAGCATAGTCTAGCATGTGGTGTTAGTTTTCAAGAAATATTGAAAGAGAGACTAGTGAAAATTGAGGTTCTTTGTTTAACTATGTGATTTTTTTTTAAGTTTACTGATTTACTTTTTTAAAAAACATATTAGCAAAACTCTATATTTTTCTTTAGAAAAATTAATCCTCAGTTCTTGTCACGTGAAAAGAATAGAAATTTGCTCAAGAATTTATGTTCTTTGTTTCAGAAAAGGGCAACATGTGTCTGTCTTTACCATATGGTAGTATTTAACCTATATTGCATGAGCTGACTAGGAGTTGCATTTAAGCATTGATTTATTTCAGCATTTCAGAATGTTCTTTGAAATTTAGTACAGTAAATGATGCATTGAGAGTTGTGCACCAGATCTGTGGCTTTAGCAGTTTTTTGTTAGGTTGACATTAGGGTCATAAGCAGCCATTTACCATTTTTTTAAAATATGTAAAATGATTTTCTTTGGAAATAGTTTAAGTACAAATTTTGAAATGAGAGATAAAGGACCTTCTTCAGGAAAGCCTGCCATGGAAGTTGAGTGCTTTCAGCCTTCTTTGTGTACAATAAAGCAGATTTTCAAGGTTGATAGAGGAGCAGTCTAGTCTTTAATGTTAGTGGATTCCAATGGTGTCTCTCCATTACTTAGTTCGAATGACTGTAAAAGGCAGCATGATTCAGTGGAAAGTATTCTGGACCTAGAGTCAGGAGAGACTTGATTTTGAATCTTTATTAGCTGTTTTCTGATCCTTAGTTTCCTCACCTGTGAAATGGAGATAATCAAACTCATAAGAGCAGTTTCACAGGGTGTTTTTAAGGAAAACACATATGTCAAGTGCTTTGCAAACTTTAAAGGGCTGTACAAATATCAGCTGTTCTTATGAAAGACTTTTTCCTCCCCAGGGGGGCTTGCATTTTCTTTGTGAATCCTTGGATGTGTGAGAGATTTCATCATACTGTTTTCCTACATTTTTGTGGTGGCGTGCTATTCTAGAGTTGGGTTTGAAGAGAAAAAAAAATAAGATTTTTTGATTTAATTTTTATTTAATTAAATTTTGTTTTCTTTGTATGTAGGGATAGATATACATATGGTAAGCATGGGTAACACATCATAACAGGGATTTGTTAATATTAATAACTTGGAAAAAGCTCATTTTATTCCTTTTAATCCTTCCCCGCCTACTTTCCCTCTTCTTTATGGTTATACGGTCATTGTCACAGTTTATGTTTTTGTATGCACTAGTAAAGTCTTGACGTCAGACTTAGTATCTTTAAAGTATGATATGCTAGAAAGAGCACTGTTTTTAGAGTTAAAAACAATGAATTTGTCTTTTGGCTCTCGCTACTAGCTATGACCTTGAGTAAGCTCATACCATTTCTGCACCTTTGCTTCTTACTTTGTTTTAACACTTGGACTCATCTTTGTAAACCATAAGGCATAGATTATACAAGGTATTATTTTTATTACTTGCATTATTTTTCCAGTTTTAAGGAGAAAAGGAAACAAATTGGACTTATTTTCCATGTGACAAGTAATCTCTCTAAGGGCAAAATGGTGGTCCTAGATGAAATATTTCTCATTGAATTTGAGCAATGTAAATGAATACTGCCTTTGGTAATGCATAATTTATATTGACATTAACACTGACACCAAGAGAACATTTTTATTCCTGTTTGAGAAAATATCATTTATGTTGGTAATCATATTCTCATCAGATACAGACTGATCATAGCACGGCTATCTATGCCTGTAGCAGGGCCAAAATCATAATGATGAAATAATTCTCTCTTTTTGAGTAATAACAAGCATACTTGGAGCTAATGTCATTATAATCAGTGCACACCAGGTGTTAAATGGCTTCCCTTGTGTGCAACTTTATTTCAGAATGGTACTTTAAAAAAATAAGTTTTAGAGAGGGTCAGTGGCTTTTAAGTATTAACTTAAAATTGCTAATATATAGTTTAGTTTTTGATGAAGCACTTGACCCCTTGGTGCTAGGTATTGTATATTTGGGGAAATGCTATATCAAATTTATGTGATTAGTACTTTAGGGGAAGGATTAAAAATGGTCGGAGTAGATTACCCTGGTGAATAGAGGCAGAATCTGTTAATGGTTTTACAGGAACTTTGCTTATCAGTTATTTTTTAGTTTGATTGGGGATTAAAGGTTGCTATATGGTTATACTTTAGGAAGTCTGCTTAATCTTGTTTAAATCTAAAAAAAAATTAAGTAGCTTTAGTTATATGCCCAGAGAAACAAGGTTTCTTCAGATTTATGTTTGGAATTTGATATGCCTATACATGCACATTACATCATGAATCTCCTGTTTTGCCTTTTAATTTGTCCATTTTTAACTCTAAAAGTTTAGCTCTTCTGCACAGAAATGTGTGTTTTTGTCATTCATCAATTAGATTCCCCAAGTGTTCAAATATTCCATGAGGATGAGCTAGGCAGTTTTGGAAACTACATTAATTTTCTTGAACAATTGCCTCTTGGAGAAAATATAAAAGCCTCAACTTGGCATTTAAAGCCTTTCACAATCTGGCTCCCACCTACCTTTCCAGTCTTATTTCATATTATTGCTTCTCAGGCACTTACCATTCCAGTCAAACTGGCCTGCTCAGTCTTCTCTGTACATGATATCCCATCTTCTGCTTCCATGGCTTCTCATAAGTGGATCCCCCATATCTGTAAGGCCCTTTCCTCCTCACCCCTGCCTCATGGAATCCCTAGCTTCCTTCAAAGGACAGCTCAAGGGCTGCCCTTTTATGTAAGGCTTTTTCTGATCTCCTATCCCTACCTCAGTTAATAATACTTTCCCCTCCCTTGAAATGACTTTATACATACTCTTGTGTCTATTTGCTTGTATCATATCTCCCAAACAGACTGTAAATTCCTTGAGGGCAGGGGCTGGTTGGTTTTTGCTTTTGTGCCTTTCACAAGGCCTTGTACATTGTAGGTGTTTAATAAATGTTTGTTGTGTTGAATTAAATGGAATCAGAAAAGTGTCATTTATTTCCCTAAAGGTAATAGTTACTATTTACTTTTATTTTTGGCATTAGGGAGTTAAAGTAGCTTCCACATAGACCTTACTTATTCTTAAGGAACAGTGTTCATAACCACTGGAAAAGCCATGATGAAAGTCATCTTCACATCCTTTTAGACATTTTTGTAAATGTACTCGCTTTCCATTCATCTTCATTTTTAGACAGTGAAAATTTAAGACATATAATTTCTAGGAACTGTAACCAAAAGAACCAGAAGTAATTAGGCCACTCTAGCTCCTTTATTTTGTAGATGATGAAACTGAGGAGAAAAGGTAAGTAACTGTTCCAAGATCACTCAACAGGGACCAGAATCCCAGTCTTCTTATTCTCTCTCCAGTATTCTTCCCAGTAAACCAGGCTGATAAATGCAATACAATGAATACAAATACAGTAACATAGGGTTCTTTCCCAAAGGTACTTTGTAAGACCTAAACCTGTTAAGAATACTTACTAATTTGCTGTAACATGAGGTCAATATTTGGCCAATAACCATTGAATTGAGGCTATGTCAACTTTTAGATCTCTTTGATTGCATTAGACCTGGCTTCTTTGAGGATGAGAAAAAAATAAGGAGTGAGAAAGGGTAGCTTAGAGTCTTACTTGGCTATTCAAGAGATAACTGTACCATATGAAGACCTATTCATTGTATTTTCAAATCCTTTAGAGGTAGCAGTATGGAAAGCCGATTCCAGGCAAGTGCGGAGCCAAAAAGGACCAGTCATTAAATCCCAAGTAACTTCCAGATCCAGAAACCACAAGCGGCTCCCAGAACAGCTTGTCTTCTTGGTGAACAAAATGGTAATCGTCGATATGAATATCACTGTCTGTGACTTTGTGAAACACATACGCACATGTACACTCACGTACACACACATACTTTCTCTCACATATATTAATCATTCTGCTCACATATATAAACAGTGTGTGTGTACGTGTGTATGTATATATGTAGAAATGCCTGTGTGTGTATATGTATGTATCCAACACAATAAATGCTTGTGGAATCTGTTGCTACACTTTTAAGGGACTATAGAATAAAGAACAGTAGAATGGAGGGCATTTGGGTGGCTCAGTTTGTAGAGTACCGGCCCTGGAGTCAGGAGGACCTGAGTTCAAATGTGGCCTCAGACACTTGACACACTTACTAGCTGTGTGACCTTGGGCAAGTCGCTTAACCCCAATTGCCCTGCCTTCTCCCCTGCAAAAAAACCCATTAAAATGAAAGAAACTACTCAGATTTTGCCACTTATCTTCTCTAAAGAATAATAACCCCAGTCATAATAACAACGAAAAACCTTAAGGGTGGGGGGAAAAAAAAGAAAAAACCAGAATGAATAGTGAGTGACTGGGCAAGTTAGTCTATTATCCAAGTCTTGTGGCCATTGCTATTCTTTGGCTATAAAAGTGAAGTAAAAGATAATTTGAGGAAAAACTTGCTCTTTTGTGTCAAAGTAACTTCTGTCACATTTAAAAGGGGCAGATGATAGGCAAATGCACAAAGATTGGGTAAATAAGTTTCCATTGGTTTTGAGAGTGAATTGCTGAGAAGAACAGAGGAGAAAGGCAATTTAATTGTGATAACTGCTCTCTTGGAGTTATGTAGCTATTCTCCCTTCTCTGTGCCCTTTGCCTTCAAAAAATTTTATGAAAGTTTTCTTCATCTTTTTTGTTATAACTATGATGTTACTTTAGACAAGAATTGAAGAAAGTGGAAGCCAGTTGCCTCAGATGAGAACAGTGAGACGTGAGTTTCTTTGGTTTCTTTCTACAGTTGTAAAAGTTGGCAGAATCAACAAGCAGCATGGCAAAGGGTCATAAGTCACAAAGTTATACATTTAGAACTAGAAGGAATTGCACAGGCCATACTCATTTTACAGGTGAGTGAACTAGGCCCAGGAAGGTTAATCGTTTTGCCCAAGGTCAAGAAACTTAGCATCGGAAGCAGACTACAAACCCAGGCTCTCCAACTCCAAAGTCAGTGTTATTTCCACTGTATCATAAGGGTATGTGATATTATGGAGGGAACATGGGATGGGCGTCAGGATACTTGGTTTCCGGAGCCAGCTAGGGTGTTAATATATTAATTACTGTGTAGTGTTTTAAGGTTTACAAAGGATTTTTTCCAAAACAGTACTTGCCTTGAGCTAATACAAGTTATATTATTATCCTAATTTTATAGATAAAGAAACTGAGGCATAGATAAATAAGGTAACTTATCCGAGGTCATAAAGCTAGTAAGTAGCAGAGATGGAGTCTGAATGTAGGTCTTCTCTCGGCAAGTCTAATGTTTTCTCCACTACGCCATATTACCTTCTGTGGCTGACATTGGGCTAAAACAGAGGTTGGGAGAGTTGTTTTTTAAGGCTCCTTTCAGCTCTAACATTATATGTTTTTATAATATAAGTTTTATCTCTTACAAATTATTATATAAGCTCATGCGGATTTTTAAAGAGCACCTGAATAAGTCCGTCTTCCTTCAGCCAGTTCCAGCGACTTTGGGAATTGTGTCAAATGGTACAGGTAGTTTTTTCCGTGCTGTAGCATGAGTGGCTGGAGAACTTACCTTGGCAAACTTCCTGTCGTGAGAGAACTTGAGCCCAGACTCTAAATTTTTTTCCTAAGAAGGCAGAATAGATGAGGAAGACTATTTCGGCAATAAAGTAGATTTTTACTTGTAATATTATTGTTTAAGCATATTTTTCATCTTATGTTTTCATTAACAATATATGTCTGCATACCTTTTCTTTCTTACTGAACGATAGCCGACATTTGTATAATGTCTACCATCCCATTGAACCTATTCAGGATGGTAGCTCAAGTGTTATTATTTGATAGGAATAGGAAACTGAGGTTCAGAGAGATTGGAGATCTTGCTCAAATTCAAACAGTAGTAATAGCAGAACCATGCTTTGAAGCTAGGGTTTTTTTACCCCAAGGAAAACAACTCATTCTGTTAAGCCAGAGTCATTACATTTCCGTCTATGTGTTCTATTTTGGGTATTTTTTTTTGGGAAATTTATCGTTTTCTTCTTACTCTCTTTCCTTCTTTTCTTCCTTATCCTCATCAGCTTCTTGAGGTCAGAGACGGTATCATAATTGTTTTTGTATCCCAGTTGCCTAGTACCATTCCTGGCACAAAGAAAACACTTAATAAATGTTTACTGATTGACTGTCATCATCCCATACATTCTTACGACAAAATACATCTTGGCCAGAATTACCAAAACATTACAAAGCCTCTTTTGCTCATTGAAAACCTTTATGGACTTTATTCTGTGTTTCCCTGTGCAAGAACATTTTTACAAGTTTCTTAAAATACAGTATATTGTAGTTCTTTGAAATGTAATTGCTACCGTGTTGAATTAGCTTGATGAATAAGTTTTTGTAGATAGAATAGACAAGAATGTTGAGTTCATTCATTTTATGGCCAATTTATTGGCCATAACGCGCGCGTGCACGTTAATAACCTCTGCCCTACAAGATTGTTTAAACATTTGTTGTTTTTTATTCTTCTTATTGGAAGAATATTACTAATGGTATATCATTGAGTCAAATTTGTTAAAAACCTAATTATAGTAGGTTTACTAAATAAATATTTGGAAAAGTGGTCTTTGTTTTAAACTTCTGGATTAGTACTAAAATTTGAAAGATTCAGGTAGCTTGTGAGTATCCAGGATATTTAGTCAAGAACATTTGGGCATCATTGTGATGAAAATGTTGCTTTTTGCCTTTTGTATGTTTAAGGCATCTTGGTGTTTTGCAGTTCTGATCATAGGATTCTGCATGACTATTCTAGAAGTCAGCGAGCACCTATGGATGATGATGCTCGTTTTGGAAGAGAGTCTGCAGCGGAGTGCTTAAGGGATTTATGTCTTGTTCTATGCTTTTTGACATTTTTTACCATTGATTTGGAGAAGGAAATAAATGATATCACCATCAAGCAGGTGACACAAGGCTGGAGGGTTAGCTAACATGTTGGATGACACAATTAGGATTCAAAAAGATTTCAATAGACTATGATGTTGGGCTGAATTAAATATGATATTTGATGAGGATTAATGTAAATTCTTATACTTGAGATTAAAAAATAGCTTCAAGGATAAGACAGAGAAGGCATGGTTCAACAGTAAAGATCTTAGGCTTTTAGTGATATGGCAACCAGAAAGGCTAATGCACTCTTAGATTGCATTAGAAGGGGCCATCGTGTCTTGTCCCACTATATTCTGCCTTTGTGTTTAGTTTTGGGCACTAAATTTGAGGAAAGACAATGATAAGCTAGAGATGCTATAGCCTAAGTAAAACAGGATGATGAAGAGGTTTGAGATGACATTACATGACTATTGGTTAAAGGTACTGAGAATATGAGAGTCTAGTGAAGAGAAGATGTAAGAGGCATATGGTGACATACAAGAGCGATTATACTTATTATGGCTGTTTCCAAAGGGCAAAACTATGTGGAAATTGCAAAAAGACAAATTTAACCATGATGAAAAATTTCCCAGCATTTTAACTATCCAAAAGCGTAATGGGCTGCCTTTGGAGTTGATAGGTTTCCCTCCCTGGAGGTCTTCATGCAAAGACTGAATAAGCACTTGTTAGCCATGTTATAGAGGTAATTCTTGTTCAAGGATGGATCAGACAAGATGGCCTTTGAGGTCCCTTACAGCTTTTAGATTTTGTGATTTGGTAGATAATAAATTGTTAAAGAGAAGCTAATGAAGTGGGCAAGGCTGGTAACTCACACCTACAAAAGTTTGATCAAGTTACGTGACTTATCATCTCTGCATTTCAAATGTCTGAGAATTAGACATATCCTTCAGGTAATAATGAGAAATTAATGAATAGAATAAAAAGGGATGTGAGTTTAGTAATTGGAGGGGACATGAAGGCTGCTTCTGACTATTGAAGATAGGGAATGTTAGGGAGACAGTCACCAGGAAGAAGTGGGGGCCATCATCAAAGCCACATGTCCACTAACATTAGGTCCAGGGGTTGGCCTTGTGCAGAAGAGCAAGAAAGGGGTTCGTTGGCAAATTTGGGGGATTAGAAAGTAAAGAAACGATTTGAGGGCAAGGATATGACTTCCAAGGGTTCAGAAGTATTAGCAACTTCAAATTTGACCTGATGTCTTTTTTTTTTAAATTTCTTACACCAGTTTTAGTTAAAACACAAATATGTCTTTCTCTGTAATGACTAATGGTTCAAATGATGCTGGACATGAATGATTCAGATGCGGATCAATAATACAAGTACTGTAATAGGATATAAACAAAAGCATAAAAAGTGAAAAGGATAAAATGGTTATTTACAAAAGGGATTAGAGATCTCTGGGTAGATCTCAAGAATAAAATGGGGAAGGGGAAAAAGGGAGGAAGCAAATTGCTAATGGAGCCAGAACATTCCATGCTTGGCCTTGGGGAGGGGTCCTCATACAACAAGTTACTTTCAATTGTAGAGGGAGTGGTGGGCATTGTGTTTATTTGTTTTTTTATTTATAAATTTCTCAAGTTACTTTTGTTTCTGCATAATCATTCACACTTTACCAGGGTCAAATGGATAGTCTTCTGGCATTCTTCCCCATTCCATGAAGTTACATGAAATTCTTCTTTTGATAAGCTGCCTACAACAGCAATTCCTAAGGAGCCAATAGTTTCCTTATAAGTAAAATGATGGGATTGGGCTAGATGATCTCTAACTTTCCTTTCATCTGTAAATCCCATGATCCTATGTATGATAGAAAAGAATGTGTTCCAGGTCTGTAGCAAGGGAGAGAGACAACAACTCGATAATTCGTGAGTATTAAAAGAACTCAAGGAAAGCCTCCATTGTATTGGGTATAGACTCTATTGAAGATTTATGGAAGGAAATGGGCAAGAATCACAGGGTGAGTTGTCATGGATAGTTTGCAATCTCCTTTGCTAGAAGGAGAAGCCAAATTGTTGTGATCATGGGGTCATTGAAATGTTAAGGTAATAGATCCCAATTTATTATTTTAATATAACTTTGATAGGATTCAAATGAATGGATTCAGGCAATGGGCGTTTTAAGGAACTGTTTTTTGGAGTTTCTTTGAAGCATCTTCTCACTAGTGACGTAGTAGAACCCATTGATATATGAGTTAATTTTGACTAGACTCAGATTATATCTGGCAAAGAAAAGGAATTGTTTTGTAGATAGACTGTCTTTTCAACTCATTTTGGTTCAATGAGAAGATAAGGTACAGTTTAGAATTCAGGAGTGGAGCGCCTGGGGCCTCAAGGTCACATGTAGTCCTCTAGGTCCTCAAGTGCAGCCTTTTGACTGAATCCAAACTTCACAGAACAAATCCTCTTCATTAAAGAATTTGTTCTGTAAAGCTTTGGACTCAGTCAAAAGACCACACCCAAGGACCTAGAAGGCCAGGTTGGCCTTGAGGCTGCAGGTTCCCCACCCCTAGCTTAGATTTAATCTGTTAGGGCAGAAAAAAATAACTCTGCCTTGTGTTATTTATTCTACGAGTGATGCAAGCTTTGAGTCAGTGGTTATCCTCTGCCCTTGTCTCTATGTATACTTTCTTAATTTCTGAATAACAATTTTGTTTCTTTACCAAAAGGGATATGAGGACATAACCAAAAATACCACAAGGGATATGAGGACATAACCATAAACACACAGATCTTACTTAAACTAATGATGATAATTTGACTGATTATCTTTTTGTGACATCTAGAGTTTAGAGTAAACAAGATGTCTCAGTGATTTTGCAATTTGAAATGACTATGGATTCTTTTTTCTGTCTTTAGTTTTGAAAAGGCTTGGGTTCTTTCTGGTCTCCATGTAGATGTAATCTATACCTTCTGGATTTGCAAGTGAGAATTTCACATTCAGGATATAAACATTAATACTCTATACTGTATTCTTATTTTGGAAGTTTAAATAATTTCTTTGTTTTTCAGAAAATACATTTTAAATGGTTGTATAATTTGAACATTGTATACGCAGTATATTAATCTTGTTTCTGACTTACATGGTAGCATGTTTATATTTTTTAAATTTATGAATTAAAGAATTTTAACTGGGAGTAAACTTTGATTATATTTTGAACTCAACAATGAGCAGATTTTTAGATCATTCCTGAAGAGACTTCCCATTTTATAGGTAGCTTGCATTTGAAGTGGTTTTACTAGTGAGACTTAGACCACTTAATTGGTAACATTATAATTTTGTATATTTATCTCTTATTAGTTATTTTGCCTGTAGCATACTTTTTGCGGGGTGTTTATGTTTAAAATTACACATAACTAAATATTCTATGTTAAGAATTAAAAGGAAACTTGTAGATTTGATAAATACTTTTAAAATAAGAAGGCAGCAACTTCCAACTGTTGCATTTATATAAATGCTCAAATTTTGCATGTTCTTTGGAGAAGATATATGAGCATTATCATTAGTATTTTAGTTTTAGAGAGTCATTGTTTTAAACATAGTCACAAAAAATGGATATCATTAGTTCTTTCTCAGGAGACTCTATTCTTAAAAGATGGACAAGCTGTATTCAGGAAAATTATTCTTTCTGCCAGAAAGGGACTTTGCTTTAAAAATGAAGAGCAACACCTTTAGCTTGTGCTAGATTTCAATATGAATAGCTACTTCAGAAAATCTACTGAAATAAAGAACAAAAATGGTTTTGTAAGACAAATAGTTTATTTCAGAGAAACTTCACTGAAGTTTTACTCCAATGCCTTGTCATGACTTGGAGGTGACCATGGATTCTGGAAGGCTTTTCCAAGAGAATATAATGTGACAGGTCCCAAAGCTGGAAAAGCATCAAATTAAGGTCCTGTGTATCTTTCATAGTCTGTGTATCTTTCATTTGAAGTTCTGCTTAGCTGAGTGTGAAGATGATCGGTAGGAGTTTGGGCACCAGATGGTGTTTTTTTTTTTTTTGGCCCACACTAATCAATTTCCCTGAGATGGACCTGAGGTCTGTCTCCATGGAAGGGGCAAAGGGATATACTACAGTCCTGAAATCCTAGATCCTTTGAAGTATGGACATTTTTCATTGACAAAGCAAGAAAACCAATCAAATTAAATTATATTTTCTTTAAGGTTATGATCTTCTGAAGGCAAGAAGTACATTTTACCATCAAGTGATTCTACAATTTCAAATTTTTCACTTACTTCATCTACTGTATTGGTTTTTTCAAAAGCTCCAAACTATTATTGCAGTTAGAAAATTGTTTTAACATTTCTAGTTCCAAATTGGTTAAGTTGCTTCTTTTGGGGGATAGAGATATGTGAAGAGAAAGGGAAAGACTAGAGTAAATTCTACCAAAATATTTTATGCCCTCTTCAGGGGGAACAGAATAAAAATTTCTTCCCCCACCCCAACCTCTTTGCACCCCTGTTGTAGGCAATGTAGGTATGACCCATATTATCTTAGTTTTTCTATGGTCCTATTTATTATTGCTTCATTATGTATGTTATCCAGGCAAGTTGGAAATAGTTTAGTTACACTAGTTGAGGAAATAAGTTACCTCTGAAATAGTGTCATTCTCTTTATTTATGTTTAGAATATGAATATTCAGCAAGTTTGTTATTCTGTTAGTGTACCTTTGTTTACTTTCTTAAAATTTTTCAAATATTAATCACTGATGAGTTGATTTTTTTGATGGTGCTTGTGGTGGAGTGGCTAGAGCACTGGGCCTGGAGTCAGGAAAACATGAATTCAAATCTGGCCTCAGACACTTACTAAATGGGCAAGTTACTTAACATTTGCTTCAGTTTCCTAATAGCACTTGAGCCTCAAATTAGTTCATATTTGTAAGAAGTATGTAGCACAGTGCCTCACACGTAGTAGGTGCTATAAAAATGCTTATTACTTTCCCATCCCTCCTTAATGTGGTGTGAAAGGAATACAAGATTTAATTTACTGTTTTTCCTGTGGAGCCATCATATTAACATCAAGACAACTTGTCATATTGCTTTAATAAGATGACTTCTAGCAGTAATAGACTTTGAAATTCAAGTGAAATGAATATAAAACTTTAAAATCTTTTATTTGCTCAGAAAAAGTACAATTTATCTTTTCACATTTTAGTGCCTTTAGCAAAGCACTTTCTTAAATACATAGTATATACATATATATGCATGCATATATAATAAACATGTACATACCTACTATATATCTGTATTCATCAATGTACCTGGTGTAAATAAAATGCAAAAGTTCAGTTATCAGCTTAATCCTTTCATTAGTTTATGGACCCAGAATTCTCTTGAGAGTTTCACAGATCCACATGATCTCCCAAAGTGTTAGCTTTCATATGTGAATTGTTAGCTTAAAGATGATTTAAAACTATACCCGGTCAGCCCCCTATTGGATATACATCTGAAGAGGCTTAAGAGCTTACGTTATTTCTTCTAAAGTCATTTGTAATTTATGTTTATTCAATTGCCTTAGGATCTGCTGGTCAGATGGCACTTCTGTATCATAATAAATTAAAGCTTTTTGATTAAAACATCTTTTTTCTTAGACAAACTATAACCCTGGTTCTGGAGGTTAGTGGAAAACAGACACAAGAGTATAGGTCTTAATTTAATCATTCAGAGAAGAAGCCTTTTTTTCTTTTGATATTTCATTTACCTAATATTTGAAGATCTTGAAAGTAGGAGCCTGGATTTGGAATATGGCCTATTTTCAGATAAGAGGAATTGAAGTTGCTGAGAACAAATGTAGTTTCCTTTCCTTAAACCTCTTGATATTGAATTATCATTTATTTAGGGCAGGAATTAATATCAATTTATTTATCTTATTCATTGAACCAAAATAATAATGTACCTTTTAAAAACCTATTTCTTCTGAAATTAGAGAAAAATATTCTCTTATGTAGACATAATACTCAGTGATAGCATAATAGATAAAAAAAAAGGGCTATATCTGGAGTGTGGAAGACCTGGATTCAAGTATTTCTTTTGATAGACACTAACTGTGTGTTCATAAGCAAGTTGTTTAATCTCACATTCAACTCCCCACTACTCTTTAAGTTTGTAAATTTTAAAGGAGTTGCTGATCTACATTGGTGGGTACAGTTTCCTTATGAAAAGTTATCTATATCAGTGAAGTCACAGGTCTGGGCCTGAAATAAATTAATAGATCAGAAGATACATACACACATATAAATATTTGTTTTTGAAGTATTAAGAAAATATGGAGCAAGGAACGTTAGTTTTGAATTGAAGAAGCAGCATTTATAAAATTTTATGCACTTACCACTTTTTATTATCACTCCAAAAAAAAAACCCTATGGATAAATACTACTTCATTTTTGAACTGCATCTTTATTTAGTCATATTTACATTTAATTACTGAGTAGCTGTCTTGTCCTATTTAAATTAAACTTACTCTTTGATCATCATCATCATCATCATTAAAAAAGTTTTGCTGTAATGAAGTCAATCTCTTTTTTTGAGTACTTTGCAATTTAAATGGGATGGTAGGCAAATATGAAACAAACACTTAAATGATACATTATGTGCATGTAGTCATTCAATAAACATTCACATAGTGCCTACTTCATGCTTACACATATCTACTTATTTGGCATATTTGGCATATTTACACTTTTAATTACAGATTATATGTATAAAATATCACAGCTGAATGAAGGACTACGTATGTGATGAAATGAGTAGTATAATTTTGTTGGTAACCTTGGCCCATAAGAATTCTCATGAAAATTAGTCATATGGGGCCAAATAATGGTGGTGCGTAAATAAAATGCTTGTGTACTTGAGACATGCCATCTAATACAGTGTTATACAAGTAATAAAAATTCAACACATATTTAATAAACGGATGTAAGTCCTTACGAGTCACAACTCTGGTTCTTCCAGCCCAATGTTACCTATCTGTGACAATGACAACAGATAGTGTAGTGGGAGAGTATAGTAGAGGCTTTCCATGATGCTTACCTCTGAATATTAGTGATGTACCCTGAACACCCATAATTTTGCTTTCACAACCAGAGATGAATCTCTGTTTCAAATATTTGCCTTTGCCATCTTTGAACCTACTTTCACAGTAGTTCGACTTTTATTATTTTTAAGCTTTCTCAAGAATTGGAGTGATGTATTTCCTGCCAGCCTACAAAGGAATGTGCTGGCTTTTTTGGTCTTGTAAGATTGCTGCTTAAGTAGCTTCCTCTATAGTAAATTTTCAGTGCTGTGGTCTTCATGGATACTCTTTGGTTGGGTAGGACTTATTAAATGTTGCTTATTAAATCTATAATTTCATTTTCCTCTAAACTGATTATTATGATTTGCTTAATTGTAAAAGGGTCCATAGATTTGTTAGATCCTGAATAATTTTCATATACCTGGTAGAATCTCTACCAGGATATACCTTTCTTTACTCCCACTCCAGTGCTCTTCTCTTGACCTTGTCAAGTGATTCCTTAAGAATGATAATATTTAACTATAGTGTCTTTTTCCTGGTAAAATGGTAATGCCGGTGGTGTCTTTGAACACCTTTCATTTCATTTGCATTCTCAGTGTTGTGAATTTGACCAGTCTAATAGACAATCCATATGATGTAGGTCTCATGCACCCCTGGGCCAAGTTTTTGAAAATACTTAATTTTGCAAAGGGGTAGGGATGGAGAGACAGCATGGGAACCAGTAGGTGGAGCCCTGCAAAAAGGCAAGTTTATTTCTTTGATATGTTTTATAAAACTTTATTAGAACCTCCTCCCCCCTGTAAGGAATTAGGCTCTAAAAACTTTTTCACACAACACTTTATGTGGAAAAAAGAAAAAAAATGAGTCTATTGTGATTGAGCCTCAAAAGAAAAATTATTACTGTATGTAAGATTTTGTTAGCCTGGCTGAGAAATTCCTTGTATGAATTAGGTCCGACTGTTAATTAAGAATGTTGGTTATCGGAATATTGGTTAAAGGATGTTGCAAAACATCCAGGATGAAAATGAAGTACAATGAGGCCCTCAGGACTGATGGGTTATATACAGTATTCCAGGAATAGAATTGCATTGAGTATCTGAATAGGCAAATATGTTACTTTCTGAAGTTGGGTTCATATGAGAAATCATCAGACGAAAGCATTACCACGTAAATCATAAATGCTGCCTCCTTGAGAACTTTTGCCTAGACTTTTGAAGCCTTCAATGCAAAGACATTCTCTAGGTCCATGTTCGACTTCGGGGAAATTGCCATTAGCAACCCGGGAACTGTATAGCTGAAAAAGATTGCTTAAAGACTCTGGTGGACGTGTGCTGGAATATATGCTAATAAGAATTACATGTCTTGTTGAAGGTTGTAGAATAAAATCAAAGATGATGTTAAAGACCCTCATAGCTCCACAAATGCAGTTTCATTGAGGAGAGGAGTCCTGTGGTAGCTGCCATCGATCATGGCCATTGGTAGCCTGGGAATGTATAGCAGAAAAGGCTTGCTTTATAAGGTAGGGAAAGCTCAAATTGACCAGATAAAGTGACATATTATCATTTTCAATTGACTATGCCACCTAGACGGTATCCCTATTTAGTATAAGTTCCTATGTACATATATTTCCAATTTTCAGTCAAGATGCTCACTTTTATGTGGTGATGATAGCTTTCTGATTACAAGCTTGGAAGAGTAAATCTCTAGAGTTAATGTTACCAGAACTAATTTAGATAAAAATATCACTTATTTACTTGAAGATATTTGTCAAATTGAACCTCTTGTACTTTTTGCTTTATGATGCTTTAAACATATCTCATGGATTTTGACATCAAAATTACAGCGATATTTCTTTTAAAACCCCCTACAAAATATAATTAAAGGTATGTTGAGAGCAATAATTTTTGTCCAAGTCAAGCTGATGTATTAACCCATTCAGGCACTAAGAGCTTTCTGATACAAGAAAGCAAATTCTCTATGTAATCTCAATGTGAAATGAAAAAAAAAAAAGAAACCTAAATTAAAATGTGGGTCAGGTGACTAAAGTTACTAATCTAAACAGTGTCTAATTAAGCTATTTCTTTACATTTCTTCTTCCCACTAATTGAAAGCTCTGGTTGCATAGAACTAGTCAGTATGCAATGGAAAATATTACTAGTGTTTTTGGTTGAGGGTAGAGGAAAAATATGTAACCTAGGATCATGAATGCACCTAAAAACAACAAAACTTCTACTTAATACAATACGTTACCTTCATAAATATTTACCAAAAGATATTTTCGAAGAGGTGTCTAAATATAAAGAAATGTAATGGATGTAACTTGGTAATGTAAAAAAAGTAGAACAGCAAATCCTTAATAATAATAAGTTTGAGTTGTAATTTTGTACTGCTGACTTCACCATGTTGCTTGATTTACTAATTTTACATGGAGCTGGGAGAAGGATAAAAGTTTTTTCCAATGCTGGGAACTTTAGCACACCGTAATTTGAGTGTATCAGTTATTTATAATCGGGCAATACAGCTAGACATGTGGAAATCTTATGACTTCATCTTTAACTATTCATGAAAGAGCTTTAAATATGTCCTTTAAATATAAAGACAGAAATATGAGACAATGGATGGCACATGCATGAAGTAATACACATTCTGTATCACTATTTCGGTTTTATCAGTGTTTTCTGATATGAAGAGTATATTTTTATGATTTTAGATCCTTTTGCTTGTTGAGAAGAAAGGTCCTTCTCAAGTACAGAGAACAGTTAAAACTCCTTAGTTACTAGAAAAGTCAGTTCAAAACAAACCCATTTCTTCCTTCAATACTGTTGTTATTTTCTGCTGTAAAAGTCAATCACCCTTATGCCCTTAATTGGAGTCTATTTTGTATTAAGTAACTAAAATGTTTTTCCCCCCACATCAAGTGAAAGTAGGCTTGCCTAAATGCATAAACATTTAGGGGGCATTCAAAATCATAGGGATTGATGGCTCTAACTTCTGATAAGTGGGGGACACAGACCCTTGGGGGAAGTACATGCTAGTTTCAGTAATTCTGTCTGATTCACTATAAGCCAGATCCTCCAAGTCTGGGTGTCTCAGGTACTCTTTAATGGGCTTCATTGTTATGTTTGTTGTGCTTATCACTAGGTCAGCTTGCTTCACATTTGCATGACTGGTAGACTTCTTTCAAAGTCTGTTGACATTTCAGTTAATTTTGAATGGCTTTTCATGTGCTTCTGTCTTTGGATAGCACCCAGTGACCCAGTTACTCTGTTCTTGTCAAAAACAAAAAGCTGTTGAAATGGTGGTCCAGTATGGTATAAGAGGTTTCAAGAATTAACAGAGAGTAATTAGCAGAGTGATTTATTTACTTTATGTGTTCTTCATTAAAAAATATGATTTTTTTCTTTGATGAGAGAATAAATATATAACTTTTTATTCTGAGAGAAAAAAGAGCTCGAGTTATACATGAAAATTCAAAAAGTGACTAGAGAAGGAAATTCTATGGTAGAATAGAGGTTTAGAAGAGATCTTAGGAGATGATTGCTTTAGATCACCAGGATAATAAGTAAGCAGAACTCATATCTGAACCCAGGCCCCAGTGTGCTTTCTCTTTCTTCCTCTTGGCAAAGAATTTGACCTAGAGCACAGAGGCCACTGCCTGTTGAATATTCCCTATAAACTGACCTGGCACTGTTATCATCACCAGCAAAGATTTATTGAGTGTAAGAAGTACTTGGAAGGCAGTAGTAAAAGTGAGTTGAGTTAGTCACCCCGACATTTCTTTGCGCTATAAGAAAGTTCAGTTGTGCGTTTGAACTATGTGCTCATCTTAGCATTTAGAGACCTTTATTAATAGTGACAATACTACTCTGCACTTACATATTGTTTTATAGTTCCACGTATATTACATTCACATACAAATGATAAAACTGAGGCCCATAGAGGGTCACAGTATATGCTGGAGCTGGAATAGACAGACCTTGGAGATTATCCAGCCCTATCCCCTTCATTTTATAAATGAGGAAGCCAAGGTCTTTACTTGGCCCAAGGTTATTTAGCTAATAAGAGCTAGAGTTGGGATTGAAATCCATCAGTTCTTAAGTCCAGTGTTCATTTTATTACAGCATGTTGTGTATCGATTCATGAGCCTCTCTAATGCAATCCTTATGCATATTTTGAATGTAATCATCTGTGTGTCATAAAGACCATTTGATTCAGAGTTGGAGAATTTAGAGATCAGCTGGTTTAGCCTCTTTATTTTATAGACAAGGAAACTGAAGCCCAGAGAAGTTTAAATGATTTGACTCGTCCAAGGTCACACTGGTTATAAGTATCGGAGCTGGGATTTGAAGTTGGGTCATCTGTCTTCACATCTTTCACCTGCCCTGTTAACTCCTAAGACTTAGGCATAAGCCAGTGGTAGATTTATGTCTCATTGTCTCATCTAAACTTAAAAAGCATTGAAGTAAATTTCTCTTTGCCTTTTGTACTTACTCAAATTTGTTTCTTATTTTCTTTCTAAAATTTTTTTTATTAATAAGTTTATTTATTTTTAGTTTTCAACATTCACTTCCATAAGTTTTAAATTTTCTCTCCCTTCCTCCCCTCCCCCCTCCCCAAGACAGCATGCAGTCTGATACAGGCTGTACATATACATTCCTATTAAACATATTTTCACATTAGTCATGTTTCTTCTTACTTTCCAACAAAATTCCTTTGTTACAGCTTGAAGTCTCTTTACTGTTGCCAACACGTGCCTTGCTGGATCTTTCCTTGATAAAATTAGTCAATAATCATTTACGTGCCTTAATGTCTATTATAGACTCCATCTTGCTAGGAATGGTCAGTCTCCTGTATATTTCCTCTTCCATTCCATGTTTACAAGACTCTTCAAGGAGTCAAGAAATATTCCTTGATTTACCATATCCAAGCTGATGATCACTTATTTGAAGGAGGCTGAGCTACGTTTTTATGCATTTAATTTATTTTGCTCTCTTGGCATTGGTCTGGCCCCACCGTTGATCCGATCTCATTGGGCAGCTGGATTGGATAATAGATTGCTGCCAGGCCTGGAGTCAGGAAGACCTGAGTTCAAATCTTCCTCAGATACTCACTAGCTGTGTAACCCTTGGTCAGTCACTGAATCTCTGTTTGCTTCAGGTTCCCCAAATGTAAAATGGGGATAATGGTAGCACCTGCCTCATAGGGTTGTTGTGAGCATCAGAGGAGCCAACATTTGGGAAAAATGCTTAGCACAGTACCTGGCAAATAGTAGGTACTTAATAAATGCTTCTTTCCTTTTAATAGCTGGATTTCAAACACCTTAAATATTTTTTCTCTGTCCCTTTCCCTTCTTTAGTTAAATAGTAAATGCTTAGTGAATAAAAGTTCAGGTCAACTCAACAAGTATTTAATACAATTTACATTATATAATTTATACTATATTTAACAACACTCTCTGTGTTTATGTTTAGTAAAAAATCTATTTGGTGTATTTTTCATATGCATAGCAGGATTAAAAACCAAATTATAAGCCTCAAGAGGTAGAAGGATCTAGCGGTGTAATTTTATATGTATGTGTTGTTTTTGCCATACGGTGCTAAACTGGTGAAAGGTATAACTTTACTGACAAGTCACAGATCCATTCAAATGTTGATTGACATGAAATAAAAGTGAAGCAAAACTACAAGTAAAGAGAGTCAGAGGATCAGGTGTAGTATACCTGGCAAAACCCAAATGGAATTAATATTTCCGGAAACATATTTTAAGTCCTCGCCTCTTAAATAGATGTCTAATTAAATCTTGGGCTGGAAAAGACTTGGACATTAAGTGTAGGCTCTTCCTCGTATCAACTAATGGTGAATTTTCCTCATCTGGGAAGAGTAAGAGTTGGAAGTGGAAATAAAAATGCATCGTCAGCTATCATATATGCTCTTCTTTTTGGAATGATCATGATACATTTTCCTGTTCTGTGAAGTTCATAGTGACCTGATTGAGGGTAGACCCCTTGATGGGGGGTGGGGGGGAGGGTCAGAGGGGAGTGATTGGAAACTTGACTATTTTTCCTTTCTCTGCCTTAGCTCAGTTCCTCTTTTTCCCACCTCCCACATCCATCTGTTTTTTACTTTTGAGCTCTGGGTCAGCTTCCAGAGCTATATATGGCCAGTAGAGATGCCCTCCACCTTAATTCGGGAGAAATTCCCTTGTTTCTTTGTCTCTTGAACTTTTCCCAGTCCTTAAATAGATGAACGGGCTATTAAAAAGCATTAATTAATGTAAAGAAAAAGGAACTCCTGGAGAATGTGTTTTCTGGTCATAACACTCAGATTCATTAAATAATACTAAACACTGCACTTTATGGTCCTTGTTTGCTCACTTAAAAAATAAACAGGTTTGACAAGATACACCCAATGAATATCATCGTCAGTACAATTCACTTGTTGACTCACCAAAGAAAATTAGTCTCTCCAAATGTTTCATTGTGCATGTTTGTTCATTAAATATATAATTCCATTTTCTTGTTCCTTTATTATTTTTTAAATGAACTCAGCAGTTTACTAAACACTAGAATGCGTGCCCTCGATGCTAAAAGGCTATTTCCCTTTTTATCTCGTCCCATTTATATGAAACCTATGGTTTCTATAATTCTTTCACTTGCCTTTGCCAACTCATGAGTGATGTTAAATTCATCAGTAGGCAACAAAGTAAATCTTAATTGTATCTAATAGTATTATTAGTAAGACTCAAATTGTCTTTTAGGATTTTATTCAGTGGCCCCACTCAGCAAGATGGGCACCAAAATAGTGGCTTTGCTTCAGTCTTTCCATTCTTAAAGTTGCATGGTTTAATAGGTACCCTGAACAGAATTAATATGATAAATAAAAACATGCTACAGGGAATTGAATGGGAACTGAATTACCTCTTAAGGAAGTCCGTAACTTCAGTACAAGATTAAATAACCTACTTGGGGAATAGAAAAACAAATGAGGAATAGATCAGTCAATAATAACCATGTGTGAGAGTTTAGGATCAGTGATATAAATATCAAATAGTGGGTCCCTTTGCTTGAAAGGATAGGGTTCAGAGACTGGGTAAAATTATGAAATAGATGCAATTTATTTCTGATGCCCTGATTTCCTTCTATGGGGACTTAGTATTTTTGTAGTGTCTGTCTCACTAGATACCTTTCTGAGCCACCTGTAGCCCGTTCTTAACAGGTATCTATGATATTAAAGCATGAAGAGACCCTAGTACAAAAATACCATTCTTCAGAATTTAAGGGCCAGAAAAATAAAGTGATGCAGCTTGGTGGGTGGATAGAACGCTAGACTTGGAGTGGGAAAGACCTGAGTTCAAATGTTGCTTCTGAGACTAGCTATGTTCACTTGGTCTCTATGAGCTTCACTTTACATACTTGTAAAATGGAATTTATTGGTACTGTTCAGTCATTTCAGTCATGTCTAATGATTCATGACCCCATTTGGAATTTTCTTGGCAAAGGTACCAGTGTGGTATACTGTTTCCTTCTCTAGTTCATTTTATAGATGAGGAAACTGAGGCAAGCAGGATTAAGAGACTTGCCTAGGATTACAGGACTAGTATCTGAAGCCACATTTGAACTCAAGAAGATGAGTCTTCCTGACTCCAGGCCCAGAACACTATCTATCCACTGTGCCACTTGGGAACCTCACAGAGTCAGTAATGGGGCTCAAAAGAGATTGTGTATGTAAACTGCTTTTTAGATTTGAAAATAAATGTCTGTTATGGTTGGTGTACCTATTCTTCAAGTCTGGTTCTGCCCATCACTATCTGGACTACTTCTCCGCCTGTATTTCCCCA
Organism: Trichosurus vulpecula; assembly: GCF_011100635.1. NCBI lineage: Eukaryota > Metazoa > Chordata > Mammalia > Diprotodontia > Phalangeridae > Trichosurus > Trichosurus vulpecula. Next base: position 202,317,117 of record NC_050573.1, read on the forward strand.
CACTACTAACCCCTCCACCTACATAACTTCTGTGATTGGTGAGTTCCTTCCTAAAAACCTTCATTTGAGGAAGTAATCACACCAGCCATGCTTTTCACCTGACTCAGCCCCTTACTCTCCAGAAGACTTCCCACTTTTTGTCCACTTGGTAACAACTCCTTCCCGTTTTGGGTCTCTCATATGAGGTATCTTTCTTCATTAGAATGTAAGCTCCTTGAGGGGAGTGATTTTCTTTCTTTTTGCTTACATTTGTATTCCCATTGCATAGCACAGTGGCTGACGGTAGTAAGGCCTAAGAAATAGGTCTCCCTCCCTTTCTCTCCTTCTCTCCCCCTCCCCCATATTCCCTTTCCAAACTCCTAGTCCTACGTTCTTTTTACTGCCTCAAGTTGCTTTTCTCTCCCAGGTCCCTAGATTTACAAGATGACAATTTGTTGGTTTGGTTGGTGAATTCAAGTTGTTGGGATAATACTAGAAAGAAGCCCAGGGTTGTTCTTTGGCTTCCAGGTAAAATAGGTGTGGTGACCCTGTTTTCCCTGAAAAAAACTCTCTCTTATGAGATTTTTATATTTGGATGGAGGGAATCTATTTAGGCAGGGTAGGCTTTAAAAAACTTGCCAAATCTTGTTGTATAGATGGCCCTGATGTATACTCTCTGGTTTTCTGCTACGTACTAGGTACATATAGGACTCATAAATAGGGTTCATAGATGCCTGTATATGTACTCTGCCTACCTGATCTACTTCCAGGTTTTATTTGACAAAAACACTTATTTTACCATCTAGTTCTTCAGTCTTTAATCTCTTGTCATGCCAACTTGTGTCATGGCATTGATTGGGTTTTAATTATGCCTATATTTCCCATAATTACTAATTTTTATGGAAAAATGGTGATACTACTTATCTATAGTTATATGACCCAAAATGTACATTAAGTGCTTACAGTGTACAAGGTTTTAAGTAAATGACAATCTTTTTTTTTAATAGCAGTGAAAGCTATACTGATATATCCTTATTCTTTCTTGGCCCATCAGTTCATCAGTAAATATTTCTTAAATATCTTTTATGTGCCAGGCATTTTAAGGCATGAATGACTAGTGCTAAGGCATAGTCTATGGGCCTAGGATAGAACAAAATATCAAGGATTAAATCTGTGACTTTTCCTTCTTAGAGCCATGTTCTGAAGACTCCAAATGAACTGTGTACAGAAGTCCTATGTTCATATGGATCTATGATCTCATTAGGTATTTCCTTTAGTGATAGAGTTTTTAGCCTATTCTCATCTGCTCATGCTATTAGACTTGCTTGTGGTCCATCCACCCAATGTGTAAGGAGACTTCTGTGGGTTCTTCTGACATCCTGAACATATCAATGGAGAGCACAGTGTTAAGGATAAAATGATTAGTTTAATCAGTTCAGTATTTTTTTCTGTGAAAAGTGTACCATGTGTTGCCTAAAATTTAGTCTAAGCAGAAAAGATGGGAAAAAAGTACTAATGTCCTCCTTAGCTCACTAAAAATGTAATCTCACTAAGTTATAACCTCATGCTGTGTTGACTCCTTATTCTAATACTCAGATTTAAATTAAACAGCCATTAAGACTACCTCCAGAAACTGGTAAGTCCTTTTGTATATGACCTTCTGTGGAATTCTTGTATGTTCACTAATGAGAACCTGGTATTTTGAAAGGTTTACTAGGTATTAATTCAACAAACATTTATTGAGTGCTTACTAGGGGTTCTTCGTCCCTGTGAATATAGAAACAAAAAATGAAAAAGGCCCTGCCCTCCAAAAATTTATATTCTACTAGGGTTTGGGGGTGGTTGGGAAGATGACCTAGTTTTTTTCAAACCAAGGTTCTCAGTCACTCAGTGAATGATATAGGTTGACTAACCCTAATTTTGGGTCGTGTTCCTAATTCCTTTTTGCGGTATACTAACTAATGGTATTCTTGCATGAAACCACCTGCTCTTTAGCCTAAAAGGAAGAAAAAGATACATATAGATTGAAAGTTATTATATTTGAAATTCTTACTTCATTTTATTTTGTGACAATTATAATTGGGAATTTGTCTCTGCATACTCCTAGAAAATGTAGAGGGTCATGTCTTTTGTCTCCTACAGATTAGTTACTTTTGTCCCAGGGGAATGATAAATGGATTTTAAAAAGGGCTTTCCTCCCATTTTCTGTTTCTTCAACTAAAGAACTGCTACTTCTGCTGCCACAGAGCAACAATCTTATCTTCCTTTTCCCTTTTCCTATACTTAGCTATATACACATACATTGTCTCTGATGGTGAAATCCTCCTTCACTTGAAAATACAGCTTATCTTTGGGGCAGCAATTGTATTAGAAAGTAACATTTGAAGTGTTAACCAGTGTGGGTAGTGTATACAACATTGACTTTTTAAATTGTTAATACCTTGGTTGAAAGACTGCAAGTTTCAGAATGAATAAGCCAGGCATGTGCTAAGGTGGCTTATTTTGGTCTAAAAGATAGGGATGAGCCATACATTTCTCCCTTTTTTGTGGCCCGACTACCCCCAATGTCTTGTTGAAATGCTTTAGTACAGTATTAGACCATGATCGTGACTACTACTCCCCACTCCCTTTTTCCTCAAGCATTGTTGGTTGCTTAAATGCAATAGACTGTTAGATGAAGGGGATGACTCTTAAAGCACCATGTAAGTTGGCTGTTTGTGCTTCCTTCTTTCCAATCCTCCCATAATTCAGTTTCTATTCCATAAATAATGATTATCAGATATTTCCATCTTTCCTTCCTACCCATCAAGTACCCCCATGACTCTCCCTCACCTCAGATGCCTCCTCTGCCCCTAATGCATTAGAATATTTTCTTTTTCGGTGATGGGATGGGACTGAGAGGGAGAAATAGTTACTTGAAATTCCATAATTCCATTTTTTTCTCTTGATATTGAGCTAAACTTATATATAAAGAAAAGACTTTAGGGATAGAGTTTTAAAAGTAAAAGAGACTGCTTTAGTCCATTCACATAGATCATATTTGATGGGCAACACTATCATCCAACCATTGTTTTTTCTGTGGAGCTCTGAATTGTTTAGAACTTCCCTGGAAGCCTTCTAACAGTTTTACTGTCAGTTATGTATCTGAATTGACTATAAGAAGGAAAAGTTATCCTTCGGCATGGGTTCTTAACCTGGTTTCCACAGACCTGGAAGGTATCTGTGGAAAGATTTCAAGGGGTCTATGAATTTGTATGGGGAAAAAATTTTATCTTTATTTCATTGTAATTGTTTCCTTTGTAACCCTGTATGTTTGATTTTATTCTTTAAATTGTACATTATGCTGAGAAGAGGTTCAGTGGCTGTACCGGACTGCCAAAAGGGTCCATGATACAAACAAGATTCAGAATCCTTACTTTAAAACAGTTGTGCAAATCTGTATTTACAGAAGTGTAATGTATGGTGGTGGTGTTGGGGGCGGGAAGTTGCATATCTATGCAAGTAGATAGCAACATTTTGTATGAACATTTGTGATGTGGATTAAGATATGATTATTGTTTATACAGTAAAGAATTCTTATTTCAACTTTTAAAGATGTTTTTTGGGTGAGAATATGGAAATACAGCATCAAAAATCCATTTCCATGATTGGAAAAATAACCTCAGGTTGTACTATGCCCCACTAGTGGTGGCTTTAACATAATGCTTTGTAGTAGTAGGTGCCTAACAAATTGTTCCTTGAGGCGGCGTAGTGAGTGTAGGATCCATTTCTGGATTTGCTGTTTACTTGCCTGTGTGACTTTGGATAAGTCACTTGCTCTCTCTGGGTCTCAGTTTCCTCATCTACAAAATAAGGAATTTGGATCTGGATCTCCTTTCCAACTCTAAATCCTCTGGTCTCACTCCATAATTGGAGTTGCTCAATTCTTTATCTTGTTCTGACTTCTGGAATAGCAGATGTAAGATGTAGAAACTGCCTATTCTTAATTATTAATCATGTCGCGTTTCACTAACAGCTGTACTTACGGAACATTTATTTATTCTGAAAACATTTATTGTAGGTATAGCATCAGGGAAGGAACAGTCTCATGCATTTGTATCACATGCATTTCAAAATAATGTTCATGAAACCCAGAGGTGAATGATTTCCCTCTTCAAGATAAAACACATGAAAACTGGGGAGGAGCTGTGATCTGCCTGACTTTTGTGTTGACACATTAACGAGAAAGTTAAATTTGGTTCAATCAGAATAACTTCCTGTTTGAATTACTGGACCCTTGTTCAACAGCCCTGGACTTCAGATAAATGCTTAAAAACAACTATTTTCATCATGATGCTGACATATGTTTGTTTTTCTTGGCATCGCTGAAAAAAATGTGAAAACAAAATTAATGGTGTAGAGCAAGAACGGTGATGGAAAATGCTCATCCTTATTTGTGGAGAGTTAGTGGTTTTTTTACTTTTCATTAAGGCCACAACAATATGGGAAGAAGTGTAACCTTGCTGTCCAGGGATTTTTTTTCCTGGAAAGATTAGCTAGCCATAAACAGATGTAGAAGCTTCATTGCTGCTTCTGCTTTTTTCCTTTTGATCATCCAGAAAAATATTGCTTGAACAATGTAACTTTTCATTGGAGTTTTGACCGCTTTTTATTATTCTGTACAGTGCTGTAAAGGACGAGCACTTTCCATGCGTGACAGCTGCATTTTCTCCTCTGGGAGTTCCACTAGTGAATACAATAATAATATGGAGATCAATTAATTATAAAACTTATGGATGTTGTTTCACTTATTTCTACAACAGATGTAGGAGAAGCCGTAGCTCTGTCAACAAAGCACCAAGTTTCTTTTGTTGTACAGGCATTTAAAGAGATGAGCTGTTACTTTAGTGTGCAGTCACCCTGCTAAAGATGTTCTGTGGTTTCATGCCTTTAAGTTGAATCTGTTTATATGACAAAGGGACATTCTAGTAGCTGAAATATTTTTGGTTTGCAAATACCTTATAAGGAAATGTAAGGTGATATAAACCGTTCCCTTGTTCTGTTGTTATGGTATTGCACTTGGACCTGGTTGATTTAACATTTGTGAGATAATTTCAGGTGATTCTTTATGGAGTTACATATAATTCCTTTCCGATTGAAATGCAAGTTGAAATTCTTTCTGGGATACTGTTGCTTAGTAGGGCAACTGTATCGAAACAACATATTTCAGTGGCATAATTAGTTGTGCACATTTAGGTGTGGCAGTTAAAAGGCCAGCGTGGAAATGACAAGAATTTTCATTCCTAAAACAATTTTAAGATTCATAAAAATATTGCAAGGAAAATTAAATTATTCTATCAATTTGTGACCTGCAGGAAATAATGTTATGAAAAGAATACTGGCAGGAGCAAATTTATGTTGTTTACTAAACTTTGGGTTAATAATAGGAACAGAAGCCTTGTTATGTTGGAGGGGAGAGAGAATATTTAAATTATTAACCCTAAAGTTTGCATATACAGGTAAAGAGATTGTAAAAGCCTTACTCTCTGATTGGCTGACAAAAGGGAAATCAGAGGTGAGAAATTTCTCAAGAGACTATTCATTGAATGGGTTTTGTTACACAGTTGGAGTACACTTTTATGGTTACTGTAGTGCTGGGAAGGATTGCAGTTCTAGTTACTGTTGTTAACTACTGATAATTCCTACTCTTGTGGGATCTGTGCTTATATTCATTTGATAGTAATTGTGATATGATTAATACACTATGATGGGTCAATGTTTTGCCAAATATTAGAATTTTTAGGGAATTCAGCTTAATTCATGTTTAGTGAATATCAGTACCCACCCAATTTGTAATGGAACCAAAAACAAAGGAGAGTGACACATATGCCAAGAGATTGATTTTTTTTCTCCCCTAAAGAACAAATGGGACAGAAACATACCATTGGTTTCAGTTAGATGAATGTTTAGCAAGTATAATATTCTCTGGCAGTAGTAGACATTTGTTGGGCTTATTGTTAAAGAGCATTTTTCCTTGACTTTCCAGTGCGTTGCCTTTTTTTAAACATTGTGGCCCTGCAATGTGCTTAAAAAAATCTTTTAAAAAACAAGTTCAATTTTTTAATTAAGAAAAAAAACACACCAACCTTGTATACATTTTGTTTTGACGCAGGAATACTTTCAACAACAACAACAACAACACCACACACACACACACACACACACACACATACATCACCCCCTCAAAAAACAAAACAAAGAAAAGGATTAGTTTTATTAATTGTTTGCAAAGGAGGTTTGTATCCTATGATTTTGACAGCATCATTCTTATATTTTCAGTGTGGTGTTTCTGCCATAACAAATTTTATGGATCTTTCACTGAGGTTACCTACTTCAAGCAGTAATAGCAAATTTCTTAAATATTATTTCATGAAGTATAATGGTGGAAGAGGGAAAGAAAGGTGGTTGTTTTTGTCTTTTAGACAAGTATTTTTGCCTTTTATCCATCAATTGGTAACTTCTCAGTTAATTAGAGCTACTACCTCTAAATTCTTTTGTGGGAAATTTTTTGGCTCTTAGAGGATGCAAACTTGAGAATGCAATGCTCTATTGAAAGAAACTTTCCACTGAGGATCAAGCTGTAACCCTGAACAGTACTTTGCATTTAAAGAGCATCCTTTTAACGAGAAGGTCAAAGCAGATCAGAGATGTCCGTCCATATAACATTCTAACCAAGACAGAAGCACTGGGAACCTAATTCTGAGTGCATATTAGAAAAAATAATGGTTGAGTTAGTCCTCCAACAGTATTAAAGGTTCTCAGCAGTTCACATTGGTTTAACCCTTTGGGGTAATTTCTAGGAACATTCTGACCCCTTTGTCTCCTTTGTACAGATGTAGTACAGGATCTGGGCATTGCTGACAGTGACTAACGAATAATTTTCACTTGGCTTACAGACCACAGAGCCAAGCAAAAGATTCAGGTCATCTAGAAATAAGTTACTGGTTTAGTGGAGCCCAGGCTCTTATAATATTGATAGGTGCAAAGTTAAATAGTGTTTAACTTATTTAAGTAGAAAGCATTCAAGCTTGGCATTACTCAAATTCTTTTCTTAAGTATAATTCACTCCCCCTCCTCTTTATTATTGTAGCAGAATCAAGAAGGCAGCCTAGGTTCTTAACAGCCAGTCCTTTTCTGTCCTTTAAAAAATGTTTTTCCCTTAATTCTGAACCTCTTGGTTTCATTGTTAGCACATTTAATATGATGTTTGCAGCCAGCCTAATCATAGACTCCATGGGACTATAATTGCCCTCTGGATCACCCCCATGTTATAGTAGGAGAGCTACTGGTTTCCAAGAAAAATATCCTGTCTTCTGTATAAGTTTTCAATCTGCCTTGGTTTTAAGCCACTGAATGAAGCTTATAACCCAAATCGTACAAGTGTTTGGGGAAGTAGAAGGCCAACCTATAAACGTCTGAAAGCTGGATTTTCTTTGTTTTTTTGTTTTTTTTGGTTAAGCTTTGGCATTTGGTAACAATGCAGTTTGCATACATTCAAACTAAATGAAATATCCTGCTAGGTAGAACAAATGCCTGGCGGAAGAGCAAAAGAAGAGTTTGTCTGTCGCATACAAGAAATAATAGGAGGGAAAGGTCTCAGAAATTTAGTTTCCAAGCTTGGTTTTCTTTCAAGTTGAAAAACTAACTACTGTACTAAAATCTAAGGGCCTAAGCCCTCTCAGACAACTGGAAAATTATGAAATTTGCTTTTTTTTCACGTCAGGAGTAGCACACTTTCATAAAGAGTATCCCTAGAGTAATTAGAAGGGTAACAATGCCTGATTCTCTGTATGATTCATGTTTCTTGTTGAGAATGGAAAGCAGCTGAATAACCATGGGGTTGACAATATAATCAATTCGGTCATTGATTCCAAAAGGTTCTCCTGAAATGACTTTTACCCAGTCTTATGTGTATTCTTAGTACTGTTTCTCTGACTGACCCCGAAATATTTTAAAGAAAGTTAATCCCATGGGAGAAAGCTCTAAAAAGGTACCAAAAAGGAATGTCCAAATCAAATGAAGTATACTAGTGTGTTTCTAGTGTCAGTAAGCAATGATGCTTAGCTTATACCTAAATTACACCACATTGAAGATTTAGTGCACATTTGTTTCTTTAGAGACCCAAATGATCTGTTTCTTAGCCCAGTTCTAATATAGTACTGGATTCTTCTGCAGTGAGCATTTTACCTTCAGGAAAAGTAGTAGCATAAACTTCTTCCAGTGAGGAAATACCCCACTCCTTCCCCCTTCTCCTCCAAATGAGCTATATGGCAGTGAGATTGTGGATAAGATCACTTGGAAGAAAAATCCAATTTACCTTATTTTAGGAGACATTATTATAGCGTAGCATTATTTATACTCTTTACTTGAATGCACGCACATATTTGTCCTTTCATTTGTGTTTTGTAATACTGGTGGTTATCACGTTGGAGGGTAGAACTGGCCTGCTGGTACTCAATCCTTTATGCTTTTTCTTTCCCCCTGAAGGATGGGACCTAGCTGAATCTTTCCCAGGCCTTTTTTGTCTCCTTCCCTGCAGGGTGGTTTAGGGTGTGATCTTTTCACCCTGGCCTCTCCTCTTTAACCCCTTTATCTATGGAGATTTAATCATCAATGCCCTTTTACAACAATTAGCTTCCTTTTTTAGTCTGGGGCAATGTATAATGGCCTATAGGACCTTTCCTCTTTTTTTTTTTTTGGAGTTTCTATCAAATGAAAAGTTATTAATACAATCATTTGGAGCACTCTGGAAAATTCTTAACTTTAAATTTTTGGCTTTCACCCTAAATAAAATTTTTTTGTATCTCTTAACTCTTGGCCTCTTTAATATTTGAGGGAAAACTCAGATTTTAGGAAATATTGAGGTAAAAGAAGCAGGAAGAATATATTATAATGTCTAAGACAGAAATGAGGAGAGGGGTAAGTTGCCATGGGTCAACCACTCACGATGCTTTCCTTATAGTTTCTTTAGGTAGAGGCTTTAAGTTTTTTTCACCAATTATACCTGGACCACCTATTATTTCTGGCTCAGCTTGTTAATTCTCAGTTGGCTTGGGGTTGCTATCTTCTCTCTGCAGCTACTTTTGCTAAGCTCTTACAGGTTCTTACTCTCTTCAGTTTGCTTCTCCCAGACTGTATGCAATACTCTGAGAACTCCTTTGTGACTCAAATCTATTTTCTGGCTCAAAGACAGTGATAGTCCCAATTTACTCTAAGGGCTGAGAAGGGAGTACTGGTCACTTTGAACCACAAATCATAGAACGTCAGCAACCTCAAACTTAGTACATTCCTCCCCAGGTTTTGGAATTTTGTGGTCCCCTGCAAAATCGACTTCATTACATATGACATCTGGCTATGCAGTATAGCATTAAATTATATCAGCACTTAAACAGAACAAGGTTGGTTGGTTAACCTGGAATCCTTGGTAAATCACTGTGCCATTCACAGTAAATGTACATGGATATATATAATAGACCTAGTGCGATGCAGAGCATCACTTGACATGCTGCTTTGGTGATTTACAGGGCTAAATTTCATGCAAGTTATATTCAGTCAGGGATCAGCTTTAAGAGGTATACAGCTAACAAATGTTAATAGAAAACAGTGAGAAAAAGAAAAAAATGCTCTTAAGACTTTGCCATCACATTTCACTTAATATATCATGTTAAACTTATCTAATAATCTTGGGCATACTTTCAAATAAATAAAATTAAAATATACCAGGACTTGAAGGTTAGCATGAAGTATATCTCTGTAAAATGATATTTTCCATTTGTTTCCTAAGTGAAGCTGTCTTTTCAGTGAGTAACACTGAAAGGAATTATCCTACTAGATTACAAGACTGGATCAACATGTTCTTACGAAAAGAATCTCCTTGTGTAAAAAAAAAAGTTTATTATTCTAGAGCTTTTCTGTTTTTGAGACCCCCTCACAATAGTGGTAATGCCTGCTTGTCACTCTTTTGAGAAGGTTTTTAACCTTCATTCTAATTTTGAAAGATTTCCTGTGAATTCTGTGTAGGCTTTTCTTTAGCAAGCATTGCTTCCCTTTATATATTTAAACACTTGCTTTGAGAAAACTGCCATTACTTAAGGAAGTAAATATGAATGCTTATCCGAAATGTAGGTGGTTGTAGTCCTAGAAGTTTTTTTTAAAAAACCCTCTTTAATATTTACTAATACTATAACTGCTTATTTATAATTTGCCTGAAAGAGTAGTCCTGCAAGCAAGCTACTTACGCAAACATTTCATTTACCACCACCCATAGTATGCATTGCCTTATCTAGCAGTGTTCAAAATTAAAAGATTTTTATTTTCCTATGTATTGTGTCGTGCAAAATACTGAACAGCTTAACTTAACAGTTGAATAGACGGTAGGCTAACATCTTTTCCCCTTTTTTTTTTTGGTGGTTTACAGTTTTCATATAATAATAGAGCCCCTACCTATACATGTCTTAGAAAAATTGACAGAGTACTCTCAAACGTAGAAAAAGTATATTTACTTTTGCACACTCATTAAAAGACAAATATAGGAAGGTGGAGAGGAGGCAGAAAGGTTGCTGAAACACTGGAACATCAGGCTATTGATGTGAGCGTGTTTTGTGATCGGCTTTGAGTATTGCCTTTTGAATAGAGAAACCAACAGTATTTGTGTATTTAGGAGCAGAATCAGAAAACACCCCATGATGAATCAGTCATGCAATAATCCATGCTTATTTGTTGTATAACAGGTTTAAGGATTTAATGGTGTAGATCAAACCCAGGTCTTTAATTCTGAGCAGAGCAGTTAGAGTGTGGGTCTTCAACAGGAAATATGCTGATCAAGCATTGCTAGCCTGAGAAACATGCAACTATTTATACTAGCCTAAAATTATCATCCATGCTGTGTTGTTATTTGGGCAGCTTTAGTTTGGATAGGTTTTAAGTAGAAGCTACAGTTGCTAGGAAGATTTGATGGTGGGCTAATCCATGTAAAAAGAATACATTTGTTATGTGAGATTTAGTAGCAGAAATCTTACACTTGAATTCTGAAGTTGTGCATGACCACTGGTTCTTTATCAGTTTTTTTTTTTAAGGATTAAAAATGGGGAACAAATTCTGACATGTAGTTATGCTAGATTCCAGACGTGCTTCATTCTTCATCTCTAGTATTCTTAATCAGATACCAGATTCTGCTGTCTAACAAGGTCAAAGAATAGGTAAGACTGCCTGCAACCTCAGGGTTCAGAAAGGCAGGGAAAGGTTTTGCTTGAGCAGCTTAAGCCGCCAAAGAAATCTGGTTGGTAGTGGGGGCTAAAGTGAGCTTCTATTGTTTCACTTTAGCAAGGTTCCTGAGATGAATAAGAGGGCAGCAATACTGTCTTTATCTGAAGTGACAAAGCTTGCTTTGCAAGGAAATAGGGAGTTTAATGACATTTGACCGTTGCTGCCTGGCATCATGGTACCTGTCTGCCTCTTTGTTGTTGTTGTTGAATAAGAGAGCAAATGGCAATGAAGTGAAGTGTGCGTTATTTTATTATATTTTTGAATGGAGGCTTAGGGAACAGATTTCTTGGTTAATGACCTCCATCTCCGTGAATTTAAAGGATTGATTCAGTAGCAATTTGATGAAAGACAGCTACAAGAGTTGTGCTTTCTTCAATCCTCATTTATTAATTCACCAAACAGAACAAGTTTTCTTTAATTTGGACTAAGTTGGCATGGAAGCTTTTTTATTACATGTGGGTAGTTATGCACATTTGAATATCTGTGACATGTTCTTGCTTGCATACCTATCTTGTTATGTAAATTTTACAGTGGTGCATGCCTAGATAATTTGACCTTTTGACCTTTCATCAAATATGAATTTTATATTGTTTTGATAAATGACATTTAGACAATTTTCCTTCATTAGGTTGGTATTGAAGTTTGGAGCTCAATAGTACCTAAAGCTCAAAATCTGAATGGGTCTTAGTTCCCCCCCCCCCGCCCCGCCTTTTTTTCTTGCTATGCAAGCAGGGATGGCATGGAATTATTAGAATTGTTCCGAGTAGACATTTAATTCCATGGTCTTTATTGTAAACAGTCCTTTTCTACACCACCTGTGCTGGTTACAGTCTTTCAGGATCTTTATCTGTCTCCTAGCAATGCATTGCACATCTGGTCACAACATTTGCACTGAACAAATCAAAGAGGAAAAAAAAATCTAGGGAGGTGGGGTAAAATTGAATTTAAAAAAGGAGGGAGGGTGAACATTGCTAGAGTTTAATGACTACATCTTAAATTACATATGTATGTCCATTCATACATAAAATATAGATATAGCTATATATAGCTAAATTATATACACACACATATATCCAAATTGTTACTAGTTTAATTCCAAATATGTACTAGCTGTAACCAAAGAAGAGATACTAAATATGACTGCCAAGTAAGTGTCAGAGTTATAAGGTTCTTGAAAACGTTTGTAAACAACTGGTTTGACTCCTATTTGTCTCCCTGTTTGACATAGTACGGTGATGTTCTGCATTAATAGTGCAACACTTTATTCCCAAATAAGCCAGACTGGGCTGACAGTTGAAAGGTTCGATTTCAAGTTCGATATCACCTCCCTAGGGATTACTGGGTCTAAGAGCTTTGAAATTCAAAATTTGCCTGTTTAAATTTCAGATTTATTTTTACATGAAACACTTGCTTTGTAAGATATCCTTTTTTATTCAGAAAAATTTCCCTCCATTTCCCTTATGGAAGATCATATGATGATCTAATGTTTATGCTTTTCTTAAATGGATGGTAGGTGACATATTTACTGATTGGTGGAATAATAGAATAATGATGTTGTAGGGAATTGGAATTTGTATGTGTGTGTGTTGGGTGGGGGGTTCAATTTAGGAAAAGGAAGATGATCTGATCCCTTGAAAGCCTAGAACTTTCAATGATGTATCAAATCACAGTCATTAGGCTTGTCTCTCTGCCCACACTCTCCCCCAAACACAATGCAGGATAAAGCCCATGGAGATATTACATAATGTACTTGTCAAGAATTGTTCTTTGTAAACATTCACAGATCTATCACTCTTTCTCCTTTAGCTGCTGAGCCATCTAGCATCTTTCAGAGGTACTGTATATTTAATATGTATGTACACACATGTGTTAGTGATAAACTAGGTCATGTTACAGTATATATTGACAGAAATAGACTTGTACAAGCTCACATTGTACACATTGTATGCAGTGTATGCTATGCAACAATTTTTGGAGGATGTATTCATTTAGAATTTTGGTCTTCATTAAATATTGATTAAAATTTTAGATATGGCAAGCAAAAAAATCTTAAATGACAGCTCACATGATATGCCTTAGAGCAACCCTACCAAAATACACTAAACCCCAGGATATTTTTACAGAAGCTGTGTGTGTGTGTGTGTGTGTGTGTGTGTGTGTGTGTGTGTGTGTGTATGTGTGTGTTTAAATAATATTCAAGAAAACTGATTGCTGCCTCTCTTATATACTTTTTCCTTGTATGCTTTTCCTCAAATAAGGGTTTTTGGTTGACTTTCTGTGCTAAACAGCATTACCTAGGAAGGTAATGTTTAACAGAATGCTTTCTGGCTTGCTGCACATAATTGTCTCTCTTTGTATTCTAGGGCACAGTTCTTTTATTTGATGGTGGGAATTTTAGGCTCTTTCACAAAATGGAACTTGGAAAGGAGATAATAATGTTAGAATGCGAATTAACTGCAATCCATTTTTTTGTGGTGATAGGAGAAATGTTGATTTGGGGTAAAGGAATGGAGAAAGAAGGATGTGGCCCAAAGCTTGTCCCTTTATTATTTTGTGCATATAGAAAAAATAGACTATACTTTCATGAACAGGTTTAAAATAATAGGACCATAACCAGTCTTGCCTGCCAACACCTTGAAATTTAAAAAATGGTGTGCTCAGGAAAAGGGGATAATAGGAGGATGTCCTAAGTTTTTATCTTTTCACCATTTTAGATATGCTGGTTCTTTTTCTGCTAACTGATCTCTGAAATAATAAGGAGAATACATTTTGGGGTTTGTTTAATTTTTGTGAGTGGATTCTTGAATTTGTCAATACTCCAACTTAATAAGGCTTTATAAACACTTAGAAGCCAGATTAGAATTTCATTTTATTGTAGTTTCATAATAACATTTCTAAGTTGCCCTGAAAATGGATATTTCAGTTGATTTTTTTTCCCTCCTTTACCTTGAAGGTTATTTAAGTGATTTTCCACTTTGATGCACTACTTCTGAAAAAGTTATATGATTCTATACTAATATTTTTGTACATGGTGTGAAAATAACCAAGGTAAATCTCTTTTTTTTGATTGCCCATATGCATATTAAGAGATGTGTAAACTATCTTTGTAAAAAGTGAATCAACCCCTCGATGCCTGTATGACTTTATCTAAGCTGCCAAGTTTGTACCAGATGCAATTTAAAATGGCTAAGTTCTAAGCCTCTGGAAATGGGCTTCTTAATGGAAATAGTGACAAGATCATTAACTATAGTAGCCCTGCTGGGTGCTTGCTGCAGGAATACTAGACATGTACATCCAAACGTGTTATGGGAACGGGTCGTAGCAGTGAGGTTGATTTGAATAAGAAGTTTAGCTGGTATAAAGTGCTGGAAGAACAAGAGGTTCTTTTAATCTATCTTTTCTTAGCTTCATGAAGGCTAATTAATTAGAGAAGAATGGTTTGGCGAAAGTACTATTTGATCTGTATTTTGGGAAGTGTAATAAACTGGTGGTCATGAATTTGGGAACACAAAGGAGAAACAAGTTTCTTCTGTTACCCTTTGATTTCGAGAGGATTTTTCCTAATTCTTAATGGGAATCTCTTTGTCATATTATTATATTAGTCATGTTAGTATATACACACATACAAACTCTGTACTAGGATAACAGTTTTTGGCTTCCTGACACACATTATTAGAGACCCTAGAAATAAAAAAAAAAACCCAAAGCAAAACAAAACACCCCATCTCTACATCTGCACCAGTTGATTTCTTGGCCTTTCTAGGCCTAATCAATAATCACATTGTGTATTCATCTGAGTTGGGTTTTTTTTTTTTCGTTCTCCTTTGAGGTCAGATTTTACTGTTGGTCTTTATATATCAGAAAAAAGGACATAGCCTTATGCACTAATAATTTTGGCTTCACTATTTCCTTTTGGTAATTGATGAGCATCCATACTAGTAACTTTTAATGAGCTCTGTTCTACTTGTATGTTTTATCCTCATCAATACACCTCCACCATTCATGTAACTGCTCTTTGGACAATACGATTAAAATGATGAATAATTCGTGTTTGGCAAAATAACTGAGATGGCAGAAATAACTAGATGTGTGGCTGTTGTGAAAGATGCTTACAGTGATCATTTCTGAATAGACTTTTAAAATGATAGGAGATAAGCAGTTTGATGATTTTCGCCTAGAGGATCATCACACAATTGCAATTCCCTAACCTTCTTATGGTCAACCTGTTAGTCACATTCGGGCAGTGTCATCTTAGTAAAAGCCTTTGTTTTATTTGTATTGACAAATATTTTAAAGAGAGCGTTAAAAAAAAAAAAGAACACGATGACTGTGTCATGTTTTGTCCTGATTCATTGCATTTTATTTTCTGAATGAGACCAGGCTCACATTTAAAACAAAAATTTCAGTTTAATAGTGTAATATATTCTTTTTTTTGGAACTGCTTTGAAATAAAGATTATTGGTAATTGTGTAAGCTTAACATATTTGCTACTAATCAAATCATGGGATGGCAATATTTGGTAATTTTTTTTGATGGTAGTGGTATTCAACGAAGCTTTTTGTGAGTGTTGCTGACTCTGGTTCCCCTTTTTTTTCATTTCTTCATATTAGAGTGGAAATTTAGTTTGTTCATAATGTATTATTGATTGGTCTGAGAACAGCAGCAGCCCCAAGGCCTTGTCATCAATGGTACTTACTCTCCCAATAGTGAATGCATCACTTCATGTAGCTCTTTGGGATCCAAGTCTGTGGGATATAAGCCTGTAATTGTTAATCTTGTACAGAACGGTTTTTAGGGGAGAGGAACTCTTCATTGTTGTTATGGAATTTTTTTTCTCCTTTGTTAAAGAATAGTCTCTTTGTCATAGCAGTAAGATAAGCTCGTTCAGGATGTTAATGATGTATTTTCATTCATTGCTCATAATACTACAGTGTAACAACTAAAGTACATTTCATTGTCTCCAAGAGGACAAACGTGGCCAGTAGACTGAAACACAAAATCGGGCTCTCACCCACTCAGTACATGTGTTTCTCAACATACCCTATAGCAGCAGAGCACAAGAATAACCTTTTCATAGAACTGTCTCTTTAGAAACCCCTAAGAAAACAGTGGGAGGGACGTTGGTGCTGTTGACTGCTTTTGAAACGTGTTACCTCTTTGCAGCATGTCCCTGTCAAACATTTAAAATATTTTGTTTTTGTTTTTAAGGGTTTTTTTTTAATAGAGTACATTTTCCTTCCCTCTCTATATTCCTACCAAATTCCACTCTGTCCTGCCACATACCCATGTAATCAATCAATCGAGAATTTGAGGCTGCTGTACAGCTTATCTTTGCTTTCTGAACTCTTGTGAGTTTAATATCTATCTCTCTGAGGGCCTGCTGTAGAGAGAGAAGTGAAGTCACTTTCTGACATGCTGGTAATCTAGAAATCCAAAGCAAGTTTTTAGCAGAAGGATGTTTATATTATTAATGAAAACAAGAGTTGAAAGAGAACAGTTATTGTAATAGAAATGAAAACACAAATCAAAAACTTCATTGGAAAAAGATTGTTACTGCTACCTTCAGACTTTGAAAGGCCTAAAAAACACTGAAGTAAGTTTAGTGTTAGAAATGCTGTGTTTATTTTTCTTAGTAGCCCCTTTTGATCCTTTGTCCAGCCCATGATGCCACTTTGGGCAGCTTTAAACAAACCTCAAGAGTTGTATAGTGATGTATATGTGATTATGACTCTAAATAATTGAGCATGTTAGAAAGTTAGCCTTCAATGAAAACTGGTTCAGTGTCTGAATGGGGTTTTGATTGCATTAATAACTTAGCTGGTTCTGTGAATATAAATAAAATCATTTAGCTTTCATATAATCCTAATTTACTCTGCAGTGTTGGAATTTGCTACAAATTTAGGAATATTCTTCCTATTAAAAGATCTTCTCTCACTTTCTCCTTATGAAAGTACACGATATTTTGCTGATTAGCAATCTGTTATCTACTGAAAAGAGAAAATTTTTTTAAAAAGTAGTTTTTAAGGATACAACAGTGAGGCTTTAAAAAAGGATGTTGTCAGAAAATAAATTCAACTTCAATCTTGTTTGGCTAATAATAGTTCACATTTGTAAAGGGATAGGGATTTCCTTGGAAAAGAGAAGTCCTGGATAAAGAAAAAAGTTGTCTTGTCTAGCTCCGCCTCTTCATTTCTTTTATTTTTTAAAAATTTATTTATTATATTATTATCCGTCTACTCATTTAATAAACTAATCCTAGTTCAGGCTCTGATATATTACAGTACCTTCATAATTGGCTTCCCTGCATTCAACCTTTCCCTTTTCAAATCCACATTTTCAGAGATGCCAGATTAATGATCCTAATGTGTAATTCTAACCATGTCACTCCCTTGCTCTAGAAGCTTCAGCTGCACCTTGTTGTCTCTGGAATAAAATGAAAATTTCTCAGTTTGGTATTTAAACCACTTAACAGTCTGGCTCCAACCTATTATTTTAGACTGATTTCATATAGTTTCTGTTGTATATGGGGACATATATGCCAAATTTCAGACAAATTCTCCTTGTACTCAAAATTTCCCCTTATTTTGTCTTGCTTTTATAAAAACCAGGCTACCCTAGGTGCCTAGAATCCTCTGACCTACCCAATTCCACTTCTTGGGATCCCTAGATCCTTCAACGTTCATATCAAATGAAATTTCTTATATCAGTTCTTTCCTCATTCCTCCTGCAATTAGTAGGCTCCCCCTGCTCTCCCTCCCCCAAATTTCTTTCTAGTTTACTTGCATTTATGTAACTGTGTCCATGTTTCCTCCCTCCTCAGTTATCCCCCAGGGAAGATAAGCTCTCTGAAGGCAAGGACAGGTTTGATTTTTGTCTTTGTATACCCTGTGCCAAGCACAATACTAATTCTATAATAAATTATTATTATTAAAATGAATTGATTTGAATCGTTCACTAGAAAGAATGGAGTAGGTAGCCCAGCTACTCAGGTTCTTTAAGTCCCTTCCAGTGTGATTCTCATTCAACTTTTCCCCTAATATACCTGTAGATTACCTCCCTTATATTTTAAAGACTTTCTTCAGGTTCTTTTATTATCACAAGAGTACTTACCAATGTGCTGCCACTAGGCTGTGTGTGTGTGTATGTGTGTGTGTGTATATATATATATGTGTGTGTGTATATATATATATATATATGTATACACACATACATATATATATATACACATATGTATTTTTTTGTTTTTCTTTTTATAAGACTAGGCTACTTTATTTCCCTGTTATAAATGATCTCAATAATAAATTGTTTATGTCAGTTCTTCTTAGCCACCAAACATTTATTAAACACTATTTTTTAAACCCAATGTAGCATTAGAATGAAATAGGAAAGACCATGCTGGGCTATACATTAACTTACTCTAGCTTACATCACCATGGCACCTGAAATGTGCCTGAGTTGCTACACATTCCACATCTCTTGGAGTTAGTTCACATTCCTATTTTGAATAGTAAACACTCCTTTGACTGCACATTACATTATCCTTCTTGTAATGAAATGTTTTGAGTCTGACATAACTTAATGTTTTTCCCTTTTAGCATGAGGGGCTAAGGTTGTTCTGAAGTTGGGTGATTTGTTATTGTTGTGTACTCATTTCTGTTGTCTGACCCTTCGTGATCCTGTCTGAGGTTTTCTCGGCAAAGATACTGGAGTGGTTTGCCATTTCCTTCTCCAGCTCATTTTACAGAAGAGGAAACTGAGCAAAACTGGGTCCAGTGACTTGCCCAGGGT
Source organism: Trichosurus vulpecula (assembly GCF_011100635.1). Classification (NCBI taxonomy): domain Eukaryota; kingdom Metazoa; phylum Chordata; class Mammalia; order Diprotodontia; family Phalangeridae; genus Trichosurus; species Trichosurus vulpecula. The sequence continues at coordinate 202,336,188 of NC_050573.1, forward strand.
CACACAGCTATTGAGTGTCTGAGGCCAGATTTGAATTCAGGTCTTCCCGACTGCCGGTCTTATGCTGTATCCCCTGTGCCACCTAGTTGCTCTGGGTCCTTTAAGAAATTAAATTAATTCCCTTAGACCTCTAGAGTGCCCTTTAGGGATTGTACTAGGTTCTGAAGTTAATGCTTATCCCAAGATCCTTACTTAAATCCAGGTAGTTATTTATTAGCTCAGTGGTTCTAACTATGAATTATAGCTGTCCAAATAAAATAAATATAAGTACAGATCTTTTAAAAATCACTTAATTTTCCTCCATGAAGGACAAGGGGGCGGGGAATGTGTATTAGCTAATAAGGAAAAAAAAATTCACAAAATCTACTAAAACTTTACACGCTTGTGTCTCTGGATCTGGGAATTTATTGTATTCCATTTTTCATTTCATCATGTTTCATTTTCAGTTTGCTGAATGTGGCCTTTCTTTTACTTTTCCCACAATTAGAAAAAATGTGTTTTCTAAAAATAACTCTGAATTGTTCATTAGATCTCAAGGGAAATTCAAAAAAAATAAAAAAAGCATTTGAAATCTATTTTCATACAGTAATCAGCAAGCCATTTTCATGTCTAAACAATTAAACTACAGTTTAGTCTGGCAAGTTCTCAATTTCAGCTTTGGAAAAAGTTATAATAATAACAAAACTGTGATTTATTATGACAGAATGTGTTCTAATTGGTTTATGCTTTGTTTTGTGCATATATGTTGACATACTGTCATTGTGTATTCTAAGACACATAAATACTACCTTTTTACCTCCCTTTCCCCTTGAGTTGCTTTAACTATTTTCTTTAACTCTAGTTTGGAAAGAAAACTTGTCTTTATGAGTTTTGTAAGATTAATGGACCTGTAAGTTCACTACCTTCAAGGAAGTTATAACTACATGCATTCCTTAAACCTCTTTTATGTCTGATAAGGGGAAGTGGGAGGTTTTCCGAAGTCTTGCAGTTCATTTAAATAGAATTGAGTTTTGTGGTATTTTTTTTATTGTTTTTAGATGTAAACCATTGACCCCTAGGGATGAAGCTAAATTCTGCCCACCTTACCCCTATTTTGAGGCAGGGTAATGTGGATCACTAGGAAAGCTTATTACATTTCAGATAAAGGCTTTCAGTTGGGCTTAAATACTAGGAGAACATTCTCAAATTTGAGGTTTTGGTAACAACACACCACTTTTTATCTTTATAAAGAAAAAGTTCATCCCTGTCTTAAATGCTGTTTCCCATTAAACAAGAATGATTGCAAAGATATGATGATCCATCCACTTAGGTCAGCTAGAGGACATTAATTTTTTTAAGGCATTTTTGAAAAGCATGTAAGAAACCTTGGGCCATTTTAAAGGTGGCCATTGGGAAGGTATAACTGTTTTTTTTCCCACAGGAAGATTCTTTTATGTTTTATGTTTCCTCAGAATATGCCCATTCTCTTTGTCTGTCGATGTTATTACTCTCTCCTGTTTATACATTTACATATTTTTCTATACTAAATGTTAATCTTCAAAAAACATTTTTCCTAAATGAATGATTTTATAAATGGTGATGAGGGAGGGGGCAATCAGTGAGCTTTGTCAGAGAGGTGAGGGTGGTCAGTAATCTAAGAGAAAAATATTAAAAAATAGAATAAATAAGCATGCTTAAGCTTCCCCCTGAGGAACTGGGTTGGCCTTTGAAATGCAGTCAGGTTAGTTTGGGGGTATCATTTTTAAACTTGCAGAGTATAGTATGAAATGAAAATTGTATTTACTAATTTGGAGGGCTTCTGAAAAGAAAAATGCCTAATTTTTTTTAGAGGTTTTTGGAGGGTCTGAAACTCATATACTACATGGGAGCAATAGAGGTCTCTTCAGAGTAGTGTCTCAGAGCTGTGGGCCAAAAGCTGATTTTTAAAAACTTGGTAAAGAACCTAAATGACGTTGTGAGTCATGATACCAAATAGAAACATTTTATAATGTTCTTGGCAGAGAAAGGAACGCTAGAATTATTGTAGATTTTTACTCTGTAGATAAGTTTTAGATAATTTTGATCTGAGACCAATCCAAATTAACTGCTGTGGGCCTCAGTTTCCTCATGTTCAATGAAGGAGACGAACTAGATAATCCCCAAGGTTATTTCCCAACACCCATATCAATGACGCTATAAAATCTGTGTAATAACAAATTTGTGTTTTAATATGATTCTATTTATTGTAATTAATAATGACTTTACCTTGTGTTTTAAAGTTTTCAAAGTGTTTTCACATTCATTATAAGATCATATTTATGCACCTCTTCATTATAAAATAGCGACCTTTCTCTCCATTAGCTCACTTGAGCATCAGGACAGCAGTGTGAAGTGGATAGTACAAATGGTACAAGTACTCACAGATTGAGAGCTGAAAGGAATCTGCTGTCTTATTGGTTGTATAGGTTCAGGCCCCACCACTCCCACCCCATTTTGCAGATGGGAAACCTGTAGCCCACAGAGGTTTAAGTGGCTTGTCCAAAAGACTTAGAGTGATCAAATGACTTTCCCAGGGTCACACAGTTAGTTGTGGATAGGGCTGGGGTTTGAACTAATGTCCTTTGACTCCAAGCTTAGCCTCTTTCCCTTATGTAAGTGACTTGTATTTAAGCTCCATAATATTGCTCTGAGACAGGCCTGATTTTGATAGATGGGGAAAATGAGGTACATGAAACAGCTAGAACACAAGTAAAAGATGCCTTGACATTTTTACTCTATTATTTAATCTCAAACGATTTTCATTATATGGTATCTTTACATGCTAAGGGCAGGTAGGTGGCATAGGGGATAGAGTATTGGAGTTGGAATCAGGAAGTACTGAGTTAAAATCTGGCCTCTGATACTAGCTGTGTGCATAAGAAACTTAACTTTTCCATGTGCCTCAGTTTCCTTATTTGTTAAATGAGGATCATAATAGCACCTATCTCCCAGGGTTGTTGTGAGAGTCAAATGAGACAAAATCTCTGCAAACCTTACAGTTCTATATAAGTGCTAACTATTATTAGCTATTATCATGATATGCAGGAGAAACAGGGAGAAGCTTCTCTGGCTGTAATGAGTGGGGAGGGATAAGCAAAGGGATTTAAAAAATTAGTTTTGACACAGATCTTCAGCATATATGCATCAGATTGGGTCAGAAAGAAGTTTTTAATGAATGTATCTTTTGGAGTCTCCTCCTTATTCTTGAATTGTCTTAATTGATGTGATTTTTTTTTAGCACTGGGGTTAAGAAAAGAAAAAAAGAATAGCCAGAGAAGCCTTATTTCAGATAATTTATTTTCAACCTTTTCACTTGAAAAATCCATTTTGAGTTTAAGGTGAAGATTTGTATTGGTTCTTATTTATCACCAACTGGTTGAGTGAATTTTCTCCCTCGGCTTTGCCTTCTTGTCTTATTAATAGGTTACTTTATTGTCTTGGTTACATGGACAAAAACTACATGCTGAATGGAATAAGGCCATGTGTCTAGTAGTTCTGTCCTTTCAAATTAGTTCTGAGACACTAATTTTGGGGGTCAGGGAGCTGGTTGCTTGTTCCCTTTGTATATTTGATGCACATGTGGTTCCTCAACCATTTGAGATTATGTGATTCTCCTTTAACAATGTGAGATTATCAGATTAGGTCCCTAATTTAGATACTAAAAATGTTTCATTTAAAAAGTTAAGTGTATTTAATTCAAGATATGTCCCATGGATAAAAAAAATTTTTTTGTAGCTCATGTAGTCCTCGAGAAAGAGTTGCACCTAAAAATGATACTTTTATGGGTAAAATGATTGTAAAATAATAAATTGCAATTAAAACAAATTGTTAGAAAAGTTACTTTTTGTACAAATAAATATAATTTAAAATGCTGTCTTTAGGAAAAGTTCAGCTCTATGTTTATGATGATAATAGTGTTCATATATCACATTTAACAAATATTAGGCGATGGAGTAAATAATTCTCTTTTATCATTTTCTTGATTTTTATGTCAGAAACTTATGGTAATATGTACCTATAATATAGTCTTGTAATTTTTTTTGGTCTTGTGTTTATAGTAATGAGTTCATTTAATTTTACATCATATACCAAACAGTATCCTGAATGAAGCTACTTTGTCTTCACTGTGGACTGAGTTTGGTGCTTAGGCTCCTAGAGTGATGTTTCTATAGTGGAAACCTAGGGAATATTAGCTTGGGGCTTGGAAAGATTGAAAAATAAAATTCCAAACAAAAGTGTTTCCCCTTTATGTTGAGGGCCTATAGCATGTGTAGAGGGAAAGATTCAGAAGAATTGCATTGTTTTCCCTTTATGTTGAAACTATATATAGCATGTGTAGAGGGAAAGATTTAGAAGAATTGCATCTTTTGTTATCAGAGAGAGCTCACTAATCAGGTAGGAATGGTGACTGTCTTCTTGTCATCCTAGACATTAACTAAAACATTGTGAAGAAGTAGCAAGCAATGAGAGTATTGGCTGCTATTAAAAATTCTCAGTTCCGAGTAGACACTTCTGGGAAACTTCCTGCCCATCCTCCCAAAGGCTGTGGGTTACAAGTTGCCTCCATTGCTATCAACCATTCTCTTATCTCATTAGTTACAGGGGTGACATATGGTCTCCCCTCCTGATTTTGGTGGCTAAAGAGTGGTGGCAGTGGGGGAGGGAAGGCAGATGGTAAAAGCTAGTGAATATCACATAGAGTGACAGATCTTGTCACTGTATGTATTGAGTACATATGTGTATGTGTATATGTATGTATGTTATATATGCTTAACTTTTTAAAAACGTTACTAAATGTAATAGTTACAGTGTTTTTAATAGTTGAAATTATTTCAATACTTTAAAACTCAAGTTTGCATCTGCATTTCAGTATTGCTTAATAACTGACCGCTAGGACATCTTGTTAAGACATGTTGTACATTTTCTCAGGCTATTTCTGTTTTATTCAGAATATTAAACTTATTACAGGTTGTTCTCATGTTCTGAACAGGAAGTACTAAATCAAGTAAAGTAGTAATGCTGAAGGCTCAAAGTGAGTTTCAGACCATCTGCTCTGTAGAAAACTTTTACTCTTAAATAAAATTAACACTCCGATAGTTGACATTTATGTATAGCACTTTAAGGTTTGCAAAGCACCTTACAATATATCATGTCATTTGATCTATTTAAGGATATACATGGGTACAAAGACATTTCTGCTGATTATTTTCTTGGTATCAATTTAATTCAATTAAATAGGCATTTGGTAAGTGAATTATTTTTATTTTACATTTGTTAATAACATGTGTATTTTAACAATATGTTGTTAAGAGATGTAGGCTTTATACATTATCTTCCGAAGTTTTGTCCAAATGGAGAGAACCATTAGGGGCTATTCACAGCTATTCAAACTATTAGTTCTGACTCGAGAAATGTAGAATAAGCACTTGGCCAAGTGGGAACAATTTATACTGTTTTCTTGTGGTTTTTTAAAACTCATCTAAATAAGGTTATTAAAATTCAAATATTACAAGTACTTTGTTATTTTCTGTTTTGTTTATTCTGTTTATCACCTCTTCAATTGTAAATTGGTAGTCCCATCGTTTATACCCATACTTCAGATGTTTCAATAGAGATTTTTGAATGAACCACAATTTTTCCAAACATTTGCACAGAAGTTATCTGGTTATTTAGAGAAAAAGACACGTATTTTCAAATGGCTGTGTTGTATGGACGATCCATATTATTTACACTTAAGATTGGAAGAGATTTTAGAGATCACCTAGTCTAGCTAGCTGTTTACAGGTAGGAATTCTGAGGCCCAGAGTGATGAAGTGACTTAGGAAGCAGATCCAGGGGCTTGACCTTGATCTTCTTAGCTCTAAACCAGTTTTCTTTATATTTCTTTATATATATATATTCTATTATCATTAATTTCTTTATATATTGCTTTATAATCTTTGTAATATTCCTTATGCATTTCTTTATAAACCAATTGCATTATGTCATATCATATATCATTATATCATATCATATATCTGTACTATTTCACAGAGGTAGGACCAGAGTAAAGACTTTGTCCCATTCAGTTTTACTAGATGCTTTCCCAACCCTGCTTAATTTTAGTACCTTCCCTCTGTCATTTTCCTATTTATGCCACATATGGCTTGCTTTGTATATGTTTGTTTGCATGTTCACTCCTTTATTGGATTGTAAGCACCTGGAGGACAGGGACCGTCTTTTGCTTTTCTGTGTGTGTCTCCAGTGCTTGGTGCTCTGGCATAAGAGTGGGTGCCACCATAAGTGCTAATTGATGGATTAATTAATACATGTCTCTACTTGGTTAAATCATTTTCTTTAAATAAATGCTGATATTGACACATCACATAAAGGTTTGCAAAATACTTTTATATACATTATCTCTATTGATCTTCATGACAACCCTGTGAAGTCATTACTATAGCTACTATTATTTCTTTTTCCACAAGCCAGAAATCTGAGGCTTAAAAGTAGTTAAGTAACTTTGCCAGTGTTCACCCTTCCAGTAAGAGTCAGAAGCTGGATTTGAACTCAGGTTCCTCTTGATTGGTTCTGCTTTGCTGGGCTACCACATTACTTTTCTCTATAGAATAATTATACCTTATATTTGTAATGTACTAGCAAATTTATGGTGAAGTTTTATCATGTAGATTGTTCCTGTTCCCCATCTGTCTCCTCTCTCTTAATAATGGTAATTATAGGTGACATAATGCTCTGAAGTTTACACGCATCATCTCTTTTAAGTCTCAGACATCTTTGAGGTAGGCAGTGTAAGTAGTATATCCATTTTACAGATGAGGGTTTTTGAGACACACAGAGAGACTGAGTAACTTGCCCGAAGTTACAAAACTAGTAAATGTCATTTGTCGTTGTCGTTCCAGTCATGGGGTTTTCTTGGCAAAGATACTGGAGTGGTTTGTCGTTTCCTTCTCCAGCTTACTTTACAGATGAGGAAACTGCAGCAAACCGATTGACTTGCCCAGGGTCACACAGCTGAGTAAGAGTCTGAGGCCAAATTTGAACTCAGGTCTTCCTGACTCAAGGCCCAGCACTCTGCCGTGCTACCTAGCATCCCTTAGTAAATGGTAAAGGAGGATCTCAAAACAAAGTCCTCTGACTCCACATCTAGCATCTGTCTTTTTTCCCCTCCTCTCCTTTTTTGTCCTCCTTCCTCCCAGCTTTTCTGCCCACTTTTTTTCCATCTTCTTCTCATCATGGTTATATACATATTCTGACTGGTAGCCTAGATTTTTCTCACATGGGCAGTTTTTCTTAGTGCCCTAACACTTGCTTAGATGTGATACGTTTTTAATGAGGATTATTGTGTGTAATCTCTGTGAAAAACGCATTCATTTTCTTTAAGGGAAGTGAATGTTTGAAGGGGCGTGTATTTGATTTTGTTTGCATGAGTTGGCTTTTTTTTTTAAATAAGTAGAATAATACTTTTGAATTTGGGGAAATTAGAGGGCTGTCCATTGAATATGAAGCATACTTATTTACTTTTGAAACTTCATTTACATTAGTTTACATATGCTCTTCCTGTTTCAGGTGCTTATTGCCATCTTCTGTATGGTTCGCTTAGAACATGCCTGCACATAGTCACACTGGGAATATCTTTTGCCTTTGGAGAGGGAAGCTATCGCTTGAAAAAGAAGAGATAAAACAGTTGCTCTTCAAGACTGCATGATCCAAAGCACAACTCTACCTGCCGCTGTTGGACGAAAGCTTGCCCTTTTCCCCTTCACAGCTAATGGTGCAGTCGTACAGATGGATCGCAACAGAGAGGCAGAAATGGAATTGAGGAGAGCCTCCAGTCCCAGCAAAGCCAGTAAGAGCAATGAAGTGGATGGAGATAGGTCCCTGTGCCACAGCTGCTGCATCTGCGGCAAAAGCTTTCCCTTTCAGAGCTCCCTCTCACAACACATGAGAAAGCACACCGGGGAGAAGCCGTACAAATGTCCTTACTGTGACCACAGAGCTTCCCAAAAGGGCAACTTGAAGATTCACATCCGGAGCCATCGTACAGGAACTCTGAGTCAGGGACATGAATCTGAGATGGGAGAGGCACAGCTCGGAGAGATGGGAGTGTCTGAAGGCCTTGATGGGTGTACTAGTCCCACGAAGAGCACCTCAGCCTGCAACAAGATACTGAATGGGGCTACCCAGATGGAAAACAGCAAAATCTTGCTGAGAAGCAGCAAGAAAGACACGGGGCCTGATGCTCCTGCTGCTGAAGAGGACAAGGTCTCCACGTTCCAGTGCACTTTCTGCAAAACCAAGTTTGAGAGGAAGAAAGACCTTGAACAGCATGTACACCAGGTCCACAAGCCATACAAATGCAGGCTGTGCAATTATATGACTTTGAGAGCGGAGACTCTATTGAACCACATTGAGAAGGACCATATCACAGCTCAGATTCCAAATGGGGAGGCCTATGTGGAGAGTGGCAAGAATGAGCTGAGCCCTGGGGAATTTCCTTGTGAAGTCTGCGGTCAGGCGTTTAGTCAAACCTGGTTCCTTAAAGCTCACATGAAGAAGCACAGGGGCTCGTTTGACCATGGATGCCATATTTGTGGCAGGAGATTTAAAGAGCCTTGGTTTCTCAAAAATCACATGAAATCTCACGGCCCCAAAACTGGGAACAAAAACAAACCAAAAAGTGATTTGGATCCCATAGCTACTATTAATAATGTGATTCAGGAAGAAACTATTGTGACTGGCTTGTCCCTCTATGAAGTTTGCATCAAGTGTGGGAACTTGTTTACCAACCTTGAGAGCTTAAAGGTCCATAATGCTGTACACCGCAAGGTGGAAGGGAGCCGGACCCAAGACAAAACCCAAGGGTTAGTAGTGCCCGGGAGCCTAGACCCACCTGAAACGCAGCAGCTTTTCTTACAGTGCCTGAATTTGAGACCATCTGGAGAGGGAGATAAAGTTACCAGTGGGCAGTCTGGAAAAAGGGTAGCGGAACTGGATCCTGTCAACAGTTACCAGGCTTGGCAGTTGGCCACCAAAGGAAAAGTAGCAGAACCCTCAGAATACCTGAAGTATGGAGGGTGGGATGAAACCTTGGCAGATGCAGATGTCACCTATGACAAGGACAAGAGGGAGTACATCCTTGTGAGCCAGGAGAAGCGCAAGCGGGAGCAGGATTCCCACACTTCTAGCAATTCCAAGAGGAAGACTTTTTCAGGAGCTCGCTCAGAGAAGAATGGAGGCGTACAGCTAGGAGACAACTGCTTTGTCGTTCAGGGTGATACGGAGTATAGACCCTCTTCCCGCCAGAGCCGTCGGGCAACCCAGAATAATAATAAGTCAACTGAGTGCTTTGAATGTGGAAAGATTTTCCGCACATACCACCAAATGGTGCTCCATTCCAGGGTACATCGGAAAGATCGCCGGACCTGCAGTGAGAGTGGGGCCACGGCCCAGAGAGAACGATACGGCTCCACCAGTGAAGGGGACTCAGGTTCTACCAGCCAGCCCAGCAGTCCTGGATCTGCCTCAGCTCCTGAGGATTCATTGACCTCCGGGATGGGAGAGGAAGGTGCTGATGACAGCTTCGAGGAAGGAGCCCCAGAATCATTACCAGGTAAGGCCCCGTATTTATTTAATTTTCTGTTAACTCCGTTCAATATATGCATGCCCTCACAAATGTATTTTGCTCTTGTTGCATATTTCTCTGCTCCTTTTGATTAATTAGCTCTTGTATTTTTGCATAAATTACCCTTAGTGACGCTTTTCTGCTGGTATTCTCTCCTGGGCAACTGTAACTCTTAAGCTCAGGAAGCAGCTTCTTTCACACTTGAAAGATTCATGCCTTCTCCATATTCCATCCTTCCTCACTACTCCCCTTCCCCAACCCCTCAATGCATAATCGCTATCTCCCTCTGTCCTTTCAAACTTATACAGATGCATTAAATAAAAAGTAAACTCTTACGAAGCTATAATTAATCTCCTTGGATTAAACTAGTCCTCTGGGTCCAATGCTTGTTAACTGGAACAGATTACTTTCCAAGTAGTAGCTAAATATTTAAAGAAGCATTGTAAACTTCTTTGGTTTAATTTGTCTGCCTTCTTCTCCATCATTTTCTGGTTTTAGTTAATTATTCTTCAAAAGTAGAAAATAGAATTTTAGTCCTAAAACTAGACTTAGCCACTTTGTTAACTGCATAGTGTTCTCAACCAACAAAACAAGTAATGAATTTTGCCATTTTTAAAATCTGAAAATACAATTATATAGTCTGAAGTGCATTCGTATAGTCAGATGAATGTTACATAGTGAATATTATATATATGCTATTAATTCTATGTGGAAATGATGTTTGCATTGGCTATTGGTGCAGAGTACAATCTTTTAAAGAATAAGACTTTGCAGTAGATACTATTCATGTACCTTTATTCTGAAAGCGTATTTTGTAGCTAAGTAGCTACAGAAATTACTTGGGAACTCTATGCCAGTTATGGGTTCCTGTTTTCTTTATCAATAAAGAACAGGAAATATTAGTTTCTCCCAAATTAAAAAAAAAGGTGGTGATGGCATTTTATATTTGTATAGTACTTTATAGTTTACAAATTGCCTTCACATTCATCATCTAATTTGATACTCAAAACTTTTAAGCTGGGCAGGGCCAAGATCATGATTATGATCCCTATTTTTAAGTCAGGAAAACTGAGGTAAGGCAGTATGTGTGTATTTACACATATGTGTATACACATATAAAATCAGGTGCAGCATTGTGATAATCATATAAATTCTGTGTGTATATAATACATGATAATATATGATATATAGTTTATACATTTTCTGTGTCCATTTCTTACTCATGAATTCTGTGGCAAAGCAAAGTAAGCATAATGCCTTTTGACATTACAAGGTTCATTCAGGGAGGTAAATCATGGCTTCTCACCCAGTTAATTGGCACTTTGAAGCTTGACCTGTTTAATCAAGAGCTGTCAGCTGCCGCTGTGTTCCCCTTCCCATGTTTTTTGTTCAGCCTCCACCAGCATCCCATACTTAATGACTCCTTTAAAAATTTTTAAAAACAGATTTTTAATTTTTTAAATTAAAATTTTTTTTCTTACTGACTTTCAATGAAAATTCCTTCCTCACTACACTATCTTCTCCTCTCACCTCACCAGCCAATCTGATTTTAAGACTTTATCTTAAGCAGAAGAGCTATACTTTGAAAAATGTTAGGACTTCTTTCATACCTTGTAGAATATTGACCTATCATGCAGAAGATTGTTATTTTGAGAATCTTAAATGACAGTCTTTAAAGAGTTAACATATCACAGTTAACATACCACACCTGAATGAACACTTAATCCCCAGATAATATTTTGAGCAGCCAGGTTCTTGATAGACTAGCTATACTTCCTTCGAGTTAAAAGAATTGGCTTTTCTCTTCTCTTTAGCTCCTCTTCATTACCAATTGTATGAAAAAAAATGGAAAACCTAGGGCTTTGGGTTGAACAGCAGTTTTACTCATCATGATTATAACAGGCATGACCAATACCCTTAAGGAGAAACACCAGGAAACTGGGTTTCTGGTGGTACAGTGGCAGTACCTCATTCATGCTTTGAAACTGGAGAAAGCAGCAGATTAAGCCAAGCTGAATACATAGGAGGATCTTGGAAAACAAAGGGAGTTGCATTGATTGGCATGGCTATCTTAAAATTCCACAACTTCCCTATTCAAGGACTGGAATAATTAATGGGAAGAGCATAGCTTGCAAGGAATTCTTGCACAGGGCTTTAGCTGTCAAATTAGAAATTACTTGTCAGCCCTGGGAATCCTAAATCAAGAAAGCTTGAAGAAGAAAGGTCATTGTAGTCATTGTGGGAATGATCCTGGTCATGAGTGATCTTGTCTATCTTTAGGTAGAAATCACAGGTTCCTAGTTTAGAAATACACATTACTTGTTCTCAAACTGCTTGAAATATGTAAGTCTTTTGAGGAAGGAGAAAAATACTAAAGGAGATGAAGCTCAAGAGAGTGAGAAAACTGGAGTGATGAAATGTAACAAATGATCTAGGTCTTGTTAATATATTAAAATTATTGGGCACTCTTTTCTGAATTGAGTTCACATGAAGACAGATTAACTAGGTACTTCATTAGGAATTTGGTTTGCCTAAGAATATAGAATTATTATTAGCATCAATAAAATAGTAATAGCTAAAATTTGAATAGTGCTTTAGGTTTTTTGAAGTGCTTTGCATATATGATCTCATTCAATGAGGTCTGTGTTCATTGGAGTTGTCTAGTACAACAAAGAAGTGCATTCTGAGCTTTGAATGTTTTTTAGGAGTTTAATTCTTAGCTTTCATTTTTCTCCGACAACTATAGACTTTCTTGGATTCCTTCCAATAAAGTTGAACGTAAATTTTTCAGAACAGAATTGGATAAAAATGTCAGGTTAATGCTAATCTCTTTTAGCGTTGTTTTGTTTTTCCACTTTGAGAGTTCAATTTATCATTTGAGAAAAATTACCATTTGGCTATTTTATACCATTAAAAAAAATCAGAGGATTAGTATTAATCTGCCCAATGGAATTTTAAATACTCAAAATGAGAAAAAGCAAATAGTTTTCACTGTAATTTAGGATTTATATTGTTAAGTGTTTTGTTCACATAAGGGTGGTGGTTAGAGCTATTATTTACCATTTGAAGAAGTTACACATTTTAGCTTAGCCTTGATGTAGCATGACAGGCACCTTACACATATACTGTAAACTATAGAAATAAGAGGAAGTAGAGGAATATTGTGGGTCAGACTGTAACTCATGAAATAAACTGATTGTGCTCTTTATAAAACTGAAAAGCCTGCTAAAGTTGCCTTTTCCCATTTAAAGGATTCGCTATTTTGCCTACAGATTAACACATTTTTGGGGTAGGGGGAAGCAGAACTGGACTTAGTGCTCTCTATTAGAGTACTGGAAGAATATTAAACCACAGATTCATAAAGCTGCTTTGAAGCAAAGAATACTTAATATACTGATTTAAGTACTATGAAAAGAGTCAAAGAGGTTGTGTGATTTGGACAAGTCCTTAGAAGAAATTAACTTTGTAGATGAAGCTCCCAATATTTCTAGGTTTGTTTTTCAAACCCTCTTTGTGCCTTTTTTTTTTTCTTCAAAGAACATATGCTGACTTCTAAGAATGCTCCTAATGTCACCTAACACTTTAAACATTAAAGTTATCTTTTGTTAATCCTCACAGCGCTCCTCACAGTTAGTTGATGAGAGCTTTTCTTGCTAGGGAAACTCAAGTCAACAGACATTTGTTAAACACACATAAAGAAATGGAGTCCCAAAGAATCACTCAAAAAGTTATAGCAGTGATCTTGAGGAGATTGTTATTCACATCTTGTGACAACTGCCCAGAAAGCCAGGACCGTTATTATAATTTTGTTTTCTATCTTTGGATGTTTCATTGACCTTTAGGTACTGAATTTTGTATTTTCCCTTGCATAAAGTTATAGCTTGCAATATCTTAGATTAACTGAAAAAAAATAATATATTTGTTATAGAAACGTGATTCTGGAAATCACTGCCTGGTACTTGAGAAAGTTTAAAAAATTAGAGCATAATTTTTATTTTCTCTAACATTGCTGACAAGTATAGAGAACAACAGAAGGAAAAACACAAAAATAATATCTCAAGGCCATCCTCTGTGAATTTCTCTACTCCACATGCCCAGCCCCCCTTCCACTGTTCCTCCTTCTGTCCTCATCTGTGTCTGGAGAAGAGGCAGGTAGCCCTTTTCTTTGGCAGGGCCAGTCCTCCTCTTGTGTATCTTTGAGCCTGACTCCTCTGGAAGCTTCCCTTATTTGATCACCTCTTTCTTTCATCTTCAATCTCCCTATCTTTGTTTACTGAGTTCTTCCTGGACACCTACAAATATGCCTGAGGCCCTTAAAGAAAAACAAACAAACCCAAAACCAAAATCTTTTACTTTCCTACCATTTCCTGAAACTTTCTTCCTTTCACAGACTCCAAGAAAAAGTAATCTACATTCATTTCCTTAATTTCCTTAATGTCATCTAAATTCTTAACTCTTTCCTGGCTAGCTTCTCACCCTACTACTCAACCAAAACTGCGCCCTAACTTTTTAAAAAATTCAATTTATGGGATAAAACAAGCATTTCCATAGCATGGTATAATAAAATTATTGCACATGAAACTGCAAATCTATTGCTCTTTCTTTTAAATGTATAATAAAGTTATCATGTAAATTTATTTTTTTATTTTTTCTCCCCTCCATACCTTAGAGATAGCTACCATTAGACAAATAAGTATATATATGTAAAATTATTATATATACTTCTTGTTATCAATTCTTTCACAAATTTTCAAGAAGTCTGACTCCAACATACCTCTTATTAATAATCATTTAAATTCCTTAAAATGGAATTATTGTAAGCCATTTCTTGTTAAGATACATGTCTCTATGACAACTGATAAATACTATTTTCTTTAACAAATGCCTTCTATCTTTATCTTTTGGAGACTTGAGGAAGATAATTTTAAGGAGAGTGAAATACCACATATCACCCCATTTTTCATTTGGAGGATTCATAGTATGATGTAATGTTGATATGTAAAGTAAAAAAGACTTAGAAATTAGAAGAGGTAATGGTGAACTTCGGGAAGGATATATATTTGTTTAGAGAGAGAAGCTGGTTATTTGCAGAAATTCTTTTCCATATTCTTACTTTTACTATACTAATTGCTTAAAGCAGTTTCATATTTTCCTCATTAATTTAATCCTTATCTTTTGAATATAAACCTGGCTCAGTTTGAGAGCATATTTTCGTGTTGTAGTGCATATAGGTTGTACTGATCTTCTTATTCGGTTTCCAGGGCACATTAAACGTTCTCCAAAGTAACTTTATTAAGGAAGGAACCTTAGTTCTCAATCCAGTGTTGATTGGGGGGCTATGCCTATTTACTTTTTATATACTAGAACTCTCAGAGATGAGAAGCTTAGGTGTTTTCCTCTTACATATTCCTTAGAGTTTACTTCACTTTAGAGAAGAGGTATCTGTGCCTCCCCATTGTGCTGTTAGGCATGTCCTTTAATGACACTAGGCACCTGCACAGAGGAAGCTTAGAGACTTGGGACTTAGACTTTAATGTTATTAGAATCTTAGACACTGGGTGGGTTGCTATTTAGTAAATTTGTTCAGATGTTGGATTGTAAGACTCTTTTATTCTCATTAAATTACTTCACTGGTGACTGCAGAAGAGTCTAGAGAAATAATACTATAAAGGGAAATGTTGTGAACACTGAAGAGGATAGATAAAAAAATAATAAAATATGAAAGAGAAAAGTTCAAAGTATAGGCAGGAAATAACAAAATGGCAGTTTAATATCGGGAAGAAAAACAACCACATCTGGGAAAAATTTAGTCCTAAACATTGATACTTTGTGTGGTAGAGCTACCAAAAGTAGTAATGTTAAAAAATGTGCATGAGAGAGTATCAGTATATAACTTATTACATTTCTAAAGGATTGAGGGCAAAATGAAAATGCCATTTCAATGCAACAAACATTTATTTAGTTTCTGTTCTATGTCTGGCCTTATGGTGGACACGGGATACAGAGAGACAAAAATAAAAGTTGCTGCCTTTCAGGTACTCGTAGTCCACTAAAGCTTTAAGGTTAGCCGTGTCTCACTGGATGCCCGTAATAGCCCAGTGAGATAGGCGTGAGAGGTGTTTTTGACCCCATTTTTACAGGGGTGAAATCTTTAACTTAAAAATTTTGACCCAATAGAGTGATTTGCCATATGGCTTTGGCCAAATTACTTAGTTTTTGTAGTTGTTGGTCTTCAGTCTATTCATGAGAAAACAAGTTAAATAAACCATGTGAAGGCCCTGCTAGTAGAATGGTTGCAGCTGAAATGGAAAAATCCTTGAATGCCAGGTTGAAGGACTTAGACTATATTTGGTAGGCAGTATGGAAAGTTTGGGGCAGAGGAGTGATAGAATCACAGCTATGCCTCATGCAGATGAAATTCTCAGGCCAGAGAATCTGGAGAGTATCTTTAAAAGATTATCTAGTTCATCCCCTTCTCATTTCACAGAATCAGAAATTGAGGCTATATCCTGACAGTAGTGTATATGATGGATTAATTGAAATCCCCTTGATCGATGGGATTGAAGGGAGGGAGACCAGACCATTTCACTCTAAATGCTACTATGTCACCCTTTAATAATAATTAACAACATCATAATAGCTAACATTTATACAGCACATACTCTGTGCTAGGGACTGTGCTGAGTGCTTTATAAATGTTAGCTCACTTGATCTGCACAGCAACCTGAGAGGTAAGGGCTCTTATTATCCCCATTTTACAGTTGAGGAAACTGAGGGAAACAGAAGTGAAGTGACTTGTGCAGGGTCACACAGCTGGTATCTGAGGCAGGATTTGAACTTGGGTCTTCCTGACTCCAGTCCCAGCACTTTATCCATTGTGCCACCTTGCTGCCTATACTCTGTGTTTACCTATCTGCTGTTGAGAAAGCCCGAACAAACGTTAAATGGTTATTTGAGAAATTCTAGCAGGATTTGCCAAAGCAAAATAAATTATCCCATTTTCTCTCATCTCATGCATTCTTTGAAGTTCACTTATGCAAGGGTCCAAAGAAATTAAAGTCAAATGGTGTTCTAGCCAGAACTGGAAATCTGGTTTCTTGACAGCTAGGCTAGTGCTCTTATATCCTGCTGTCTCCCTTCTTGTAGAAATCAGAAAGATCAGAGTTATTTTGGAGTAGAAGTAAGATGAAGTAAGGTCAAAGGTGCCAAAATGATGTTGGATTCTTTAGCTTATTTTCTGATAGGATAATCTTTCCCTTGTTTCTTGGACTCATTGTTCCCTGATGTATTCTATTGATTCTGGTAGTTAATTTTGTTCTTTCCTGTTTAAGTGGGCACTTTATCTCCTTTTTCACCAAGAAAGGATGTAAGCTTGGAGAAGGCTGGGATAGCAGACGGGAAATATCACTTGTCCTAGAAGTGAGAAAAGAAGGGCTCAAGTCCTGATTTTTCTGCATTCTAACTATACCACCTCGGTCAAGTTGTTTAGCTACTCTGAGCTTCAGCTCCCTCCTTTGTAATGAGGATACTAGAACATGGGCTATCTATCTTGATAAATTGTGAGGATCTAATAGGATGTAGGCATATGAGGTGTTTTAAAAATGTGTTATTATACTCAGTACTCTCAGCTGCAAAATTCTATTGTTTGTGACATACAAGCCAAGGATCACTTTTTTGAAAGTAGCATTTATTAACAGTGACTGAGAATAACAAGTAGAAGGTCGAGAGAGACGTGGGGCTTTGCAAAGAGTGACGAGGTTGGTAAGGTGTAGAAAGAGAGAGCATGATTCTGAATCCCATTCTAAAATCATCCATGGCTGATCAGCTGGAAGAAAGACAAAAAGCAGCTGGGAATAACCAGTGGTTTTGTTGAGTGCAGGTGTTGCTAAGGGACGGGGCTCTAAGTATTGAAGCTTGATGTCAGCTGGGAGTTGGCTGACAGTAGAGGGTGTGGTTAGAAAATGGCTCTGGAACAGCATAATTTAGGCTGCTGACGGAAATAGTTCATTCACAGCCTGGGAGATATGACCATTTCATAGTTAATTGCCTTTCAGAGCTCACAGAGATTGTTTTTTGTGTCATTGCTTTGCTCAAGAAAATGGTCATCTGCTTGGTTTTTTTTTTTTACATATTTCTTCAACATCTGGGGTACCATGTGATCAGTTCCCTATTTGCGTATGTGTGTGCATGCCGACGCACGTGCATACGTGTGAGGGTAGAGACAGTAAATAACAATGCAAAATTGAGTTTGTGTTTGTGTTATAATTATGATGAGGAACTATTTTGAGAAATGATACATTTACTAGGAGATAAATTTTGTATAGTAGTGTCTGGGAAAAAAATAGTAGTCACATTATGCTGGTAGCTTAACACTTGAACAACATAATGTTTAATATTTATGTTCATAAGGGTTTTTTTTTAAAGGATGGAAGTGCTGTAGCAATGCAAAGTGATATTGCAGCCACCCTTTATATTCCATTTAGATTTAATATTTCACTGTATATTTATGGTATACTCCTTTCTCCTGAGTTTCTTGGGCAGGTTTCAGCATTTAGAGATCTGAATCCCCAAAGAATATGATTTTCACCATTTCTGACCCTGCACGTCTCTGTGTTATTGCCATTATGGCTTTTGATAATATTCACTTGTTCTCTGGGGTATTAGTATAGGACCAGTGATACTATGGAAAAGGGCAAAAAAAAATGTTAAATCTATTTCTACATTTAGCTTCACCTCTGATATCAAAGACAGTTTGGACCTTACAAAATCATATGGTCTAAGAAGGTCACTCAAATATTTTCTTGTTTCTTCTGCATGTCAATGAGTTTTCATAATCTTTCTGTGAGTTCTCATAATCTTTACCTTCTACAAAGTTAGGTTCTTGTATTAGAGCATGAGACAATAAATTAATCAATAAACTTTTATTAAGTGTGTAGTGTGTTTACTGCTGGGATACAAAAAGAAGCAAAAAACAGTCCCTGCCCTCAAGGAACTTACAGTCTAATGGAGGAGACAACTTACAAACAAATATATACAAAGTAAACTATATACAGGATAAATAGGAAATAATTAACAGCAGGAAGGCACTAGAATTATGAGGGTAAAGACTTCCTGTAAAAGATGGGATTTAAATAGAACTTAAAGGAAGCCAGGGAAGTTAGTAGGTCGAACTGAAGAGAGCATTTTAGGTATGGTACAGAAAACAAAGGACATTAAAACACTGTTCTAAATGAGATCTTTTGTTTCTCTTTTTATATCTGTAAATAAGTGAAAAAAATGTTGAAAGCCACTGGGCAACAAAATATGATATCATTTGTGGGGTGTGATAAACACTGTATAACGAATGCTGGCATTCATTATATGAATAAGTTGGAATGAGCAAAGTTCTGAATGTCTGTAAAAAGGTGGCTAATGGGTGGGGGTAAGGGACTGTGTGGCATTTGCGTATTGTAGAACAGGCAACTTATAAAACAGTCATCTTACTATGCAGGGTAAGGCCCAGCATTTACTGGCCCAATAGACAAACCTCTATAACTTTCACTGTCCATAGTGTGCAGTTTCTGAGCCAGATAGTAACACTTAATATATATCCAGAGAGGGTTCTCAAAAACATCTCTTTTATTTAAATCCTAGAGCCAGGGCTCTTAATCTTTTTTTGTGTCTTGGATTCTGTTAGCAGGTGAAACCTATCAACCCCTTAATGCTTTTAAATGCATAAAAACATGGGATCACAAATATTGCACATATTGAACATGAAATTTGCAATATATTTAGTTATCAAAATATTTTTTAAAAAATAAACAAGTTCAGGGTCCCCAAACCAAGTTCCTCTGATCTAGAGTCTAAAGGTGTTGAAAACCACATACTCCCTTAGCTCTGGTCACTGGTCTGATCGGCTGAGCTCATTTGCTGTATGAAATTTATAGTCATCAGTTGGGAATCCTATGCATAAATGAAAAACTTCTTGATTCTCATTATCCTTTGTCAGATTGACTTGGTCAGTTGGTTGGATATTTTAGAGAAATCTCTTAGAAACTGTTTGATTTGCATCATTCTAGGAGGAGTTTTCATGTTGGGAGTGAGTTTGTTGTTGTGAATTATTTAATGGATAGACTTTCGGCTTTCAAGCACTTAAATTTTATTCAGTGAGTGTGCCCTTTTATTGTTCAGTCTTCCCTGGAATATGCTCTTAATTTTTCATTTGTTAATTTAAATATTTTCTACTTGGATGATTCCTAGATAATTTGTATTGGGATTAATCTAGGTTTGTAGATTTATGAGCACTTTCTATGCTTATGAGCTAATTCAATGTGTCCGTATTTGTTTGCATAAAGCTTGGTATATTATTCCCAATTATTTCTTTAGATTTATCTTTTATTGTTCTTAATGCTAGTTGTTTGTTTCTGGATGAATGTATGCAGAGTGACAATTTTATTATTGAGACTTGTACTTTATTTTATGCATACTCTTACTGTACCGATTAAAATTTGAGAAATATTTATTAAGGCCTTCTGTGTTCAAGGCACTATTATCCATTTAGAGGATTTCCATTCTACTGCTCTAGTCTGTTTGCAAAGAAAACCAGTGATTTGAAAGAGGTTTGTCCTAGATTAGGAAGACATTTGGGCTAACTGTTCTGTGCCAGATGCATTCCAGTAAAAACATGTGTGATCTGAATATTATTCTAGTTCTTTCTGCCAAATACAGAATAATTATTTGAGCGCTGAAAATATGCTGATATCTTCCAAATGTTCTATGGTTACTGTTTCCTATTGAATATCCAAATCAGATATTGAAGTATGTTTTAAATAATGGTATCAGCGGCAATAGATAGAGATATTTGTATCTGATAACTTGGAGAATAGCCAATTTAGTATCCTTACAAAGTTTGCCTGTTTGGGCCTCTTAACTTGCCAGTCTCTTGCTAGTATGGTGTTTATTTTGTGAGTTAACCAGATTCCTACTATGTATTGAACATTGTGTTAGAGCGTAGTTGCAAGGATAAGGGATACAAAAGAAATGCCTCATTTGCCTGAGTACTTAATGACTTTGAAGATAAAATGACTTTAGTTTTCAAAGATAAATAGCCAGAACTAAAAAAATATGTTATCGAACATTAAATGTCATTCATTAATATTATTTATATTACCAGTAAAAAAGAAAGACCTGCCCCCAAATCTCTCTGGTACTATGTTTCAAATTGTCAGATTTCCTGAAATTCTGCCAATTGGATGTATTCATTTGGATAGATAAGCACACTATTTAAAAATGCAAATGCCCCTGGGAACAGAGATAGTCATTTGTACCTTAGCAGAAATTATTTTAATCATATTGCTTTTCTCAACTCTTAGCTTATGTCTAATAAAGGAAAGATGGGAGATGATAAAAGGTTAATTTTTGTATCTTGGGTCATTTCTGGTGACGACAGGTCTGTGTGAGGGGCTTATGACAGCTAGGAGGCATCCTGAAATGGCATTTCTTCCAGGGGAGATGAGTAGAAAGGATACTATGAATGGGAACTGTAGGGTAGAGAGAAGTTAGAAGGTGATTGAAGACATACTTCACTCACTCCTGTTTAACCTAGCAATCATTTATTAAGGACTTTTTCTGGGGGACAGCACTGTTGTAGGCGCTGGGTGAGATGCAATGATCGTAGATAAGATATACCACCCATTTTGTTTAGAGATGCCTCTGCATTGCATCCAGTCAATTCTTTCTGAAATATCTTAAAAGAAAACAGTGGACAGAGATTCATGGGCTGTCCCTCTGCCCTCTCTCACTGCCCTCTGTTATTCACATAGAGTGCATTTTCTAAAAGATAATTTTATATTGGTAATTTTTTATATCATCCACTTTCCTTAGTATATCCCTCCTCCTTCCCTTTTCTTCCTAGAGAAACAACCCTAATATAAAAGAAAAAAAATAATTCAGCAAAACACACATATCAGGAAATGTCTGATATTATTTGTCGTGTTTGACACCCGCTGTCCCCCACCTCTGTGAAGAAGATAGTCTCATATCTCTCATTGGACAGCCTTCCATTTCAGTTCTTTTCTTGTCGTTCTTTCCAGTTACATTGTTGTTGTCATAGACGATGTTTTCCTGGCTCTGCTTTGCACTAATAAGCCTTTCCGTGCTTCTTTGTATTTGCTATAGTTACTATTTCTTAAAGTACAGTAATCTTCCCTTACGTCCTTGTGCTATAACTTGTGCAGCCATTCCCTCCTTAGTGGGCATCTACTTTGTTCAGAATTCTTTGCTGCTACAGGAGCTGTAGATATGGGTCTTTTCTTTTTTTTATCATTGACTTCCTTGCCTAGCAGCGGAATCTGTGAGGCAAAGGATAGGGACATTTTAGTAACTCCCCTCATGTAATTCCAGAATGTTTTCCAGAATGGTTAGACCAATTCACAGATCTTTGAACATTGCATTAGTGGAGCCAGCTTTCTACACCTCCTTCAATATTGACTCTTTTATCATCATTTGCTGGGTGGGAGGCAAAAGCCCAGAGTTGTTTTGATTTGTAAAGAATAGTAAAAATGATTCTAATAGCAATCATAGCAAGAATTTACATAGCACTTCAATGTTTGTAGAAGCCTTTGCATGTTACCTTGTTTGATCCTCAGAACAACTCTATGAGGTAGGTGCTGGGATATTATTCCCTAAAGATGAGAATATGAAGGCTAGGAGAGATTAAATGACTTGTTCAGGCTAACGCAGCTATTTTTGAGGCAGCATTTGAACTCGGGTCTTCCTGGCTCCATGACCGGTGCTCTATTCATGGTGCCACCCAGCTGCCTCTACTTGTCTTATTACTGACTTGAAGCATTCTTTCATATTGCTGTTAAATATTTTGCAATTCTAATTGTTCACTAGCATAATTTGAAGCCCTATGAGGGACTCTATTTTAAAAGTAATTTTTTCTTTGCCAAAAGAATGCTTGCCTTACATTGGGACAAATGGGAAGGAAATCTAGTTCCTGTTCCCAAGCCTTTATAATGTAATTAGGGGAAAGACCAACCTTTAAATGTTAAAAAAAACAATCTATAAAAAACAATAAGTGAACGAAAACTAATAAAACCGAACATATCAGAAAAGATAACTTATAATGTCTATGTGTGATAAAGACTTTAGACCACATCTAAATGATGATAGCTGAAATTTAAACAGTGCTTTAAGGTCTGCTTAAAGGCTTTCTAGGCATTATCATACTTGATTGTCATACTCACAGCAACTCTGTTACTTAGGTATGGTTGTTATTAACCTCATCTTATAGATGAAGAAGCCTTTTCTAGTCCCCTTTAATGGTAGTGTCTTGCCTCTGAGATTGGCTCCTAGCTATTCTGTATATTCTCTTGTTTGTGTTTCTATGTTGCATGTTGCTTCCTCCCTTAGATTGTGAGCTCCTTGGGAGAAGAGACTTTTTCAGTTTTCGCTGTATCTCTAACACCTAGCACAAAGCCTGGCACATAGCAAATACTTAATAAATGCTTGTTGACTTGATTTAGAATGGGGCAGCTGTGGCTCAGAGATGGTGAGTTGGCTATAGTCACATAACTAGTAAAGATTAAATGAGTATAAAGAAATATCCTAAATAGATCATAAGATTCTCTTTGTCCATGTCATAAATTTGTAGAATTCTGCCCTAAGTCAGCAAAGGTTTAAAATTTAAACTGTCTTGGTATAGGCTAAATAATTGCATTGATCAGCTAAAAAGCCTAAGTTTGACATTGAAATTAGGATTGTGTTTTATGTCTAAGTCTCAGTTGTGTTTTGTTTGCTTTGAGAGTGGCCTTTACTTTTAGTGGCTTTTAGATGTTTCCCAAATGATTGGTGTTAAATGATTTGTAGTCAGTATTTTGATATCAGAATAGAAATAGTTACTGGCTTTATAAATTTTCATTTTTTTAGGACATGTATTAGGCAGTGATAGAAATATATGGGAAGAAGGAAGAATTCTTATGGGGGAACTTGTGATTGCCCTTTCAAAACTAAGAAATATGGTAGTTTAGGAATATAAGGTTGGAAGCCAGGTATAAAATGTTAAAGACCATTTTCTATTCTAGTAATTCATTGTGTATGCTTGGTCTATAGTGAAATTTGGAAAAAATAAATAAAAACCTTGAAAAGCAATTAAAAATTTTGTTAGAAATGCTTTTTAAAATGCTGACCATCAAGTATAAAGATCATGGGATTTGAATGAACTATTCCTATCAAACATGTATGACATGATTTTTGCTAGGTCCATTATGTAGGTAAAAATATATAAAATTTCAGTAACCCAGACAGTTGGGGGCATAGGGGGAGAGTACTGAAGAGGAGATCTTAAAAGTACTTAGAAGTGAATTATAGGGACCGATTTAAAAGTCAGGGTAATAAAGAGGCATGACATTTACAAGTGTGCAAGGCCTGCCTCCAACATTGTGTAGACATTAAGTTCCTTGGTATTTGAGGGATAAACACTATGCTTTTATAGCATTTATTCACTATCCGGGGTCAGAATTTTTTAGTTTATGTTTATGAGTTAAAACCCCATATTTATGGATGATCATGAATGCTAATGAAAGTAGTAAATATCTGTGGGATGTTAAATTGAATCATTCTGAAGTACCTAGAGACCTAACCTTAGCCACGTTCTTGTCTTTATTTACTCATGTTTCTTTTTGGATGATTAGTTCAGTTGGCTAAATCATGTTTTCCCTAAATTTCTTTGGTCTGTACACATTTCACAAGACATGTTGAGGAGCTAGAGGAGGAAGTATGCTTTTCCGCTGTCCCCTGAGACCGTCATCCAACCATCCTTTTTTCTATATAAATGTCCATATCTTTCACTCTTAATTACATTAGATGATACACCTCTTATACGTGTGTGTATACATATATAATCTACACATATCTATTTCCCATTTGGTTTTCTAAGCAGATACATTTACAATTATACAACTCAGTGAGAGAACCTATTGTGTGTATTTGTTGAAAAAGGCATTTTATTTGGGAGAATAGTTGTTGTTCAGTTGTTTTCAGTCATGTCAAATTCTTGGTGACTGCATTCAGATTTTTTTCAGGTACTGGAGAGGTTTGCCATTTCCTTCTCCAGGTCATTTTACAGATGAGGAAACTGAGGCAAACAGGGTCAAGTGACTTGCCCAGTGTCACACAGTAAGTTTGTGAGGTCAAATTTGAACTCAGGAAGATGAGGCTTCCTGACTGAAGGCCCAGCACACTATCTACTCAGCCACCTAACTGGCCCTTGGGAGAATAAAATGGACTTTTAATGACTTTGTATGCAAAATGTCTTCTATATGTGTTAAAATATAAAATTCCATAATAGATGGAGCCAGTATGATAGAGTGAAGAGCGCTTGGCTGGAGTCAAGAAAGATGCAAGTTCACATCCTTCATCAGAAACTTATAACTTTGTGACCATGAACTTAAAACTTGGCATTTTTAAAAATGTAGTTGTTACAGTGTAACATGTTCTCTGGTTCTGTTCATTTCACTCTGTATCACTTCATACAAGCCTTCCCCGTTTTCTCTGAAAGCATTCATACCTTTATTTCTTACAGCACAATAATATTCTCTTGCATCGAGATAGCGTGTTTTCTTTAGCCACTCCCCAGTTGATGAGTATGCCTTTAGTTTCCTCTTCTTTGCTGCCATAAAAGTAGTTGCAATATTTTTGTGCAATATGAGCCCTTTTCTGCTTGCTTTTATCTCCTTGGGTTTCGGTTTCTTCATCTGTAGAATGGGGATATCCTAACATCGCCCGTCATAGGGCTATTGAGAGCAGCGAAGAAGATAAGGTATGTAAAGCGCTTGGCAGACCTTAATGTATCAATTTAATGTTTGCCAAGCACTTTATACATCTTTTTTCATTTGATATTAGTTTTCCTCCTCTTTCTCTTTTGTCTCTTCTTTCAGTGAGTTTCTGAGTATTAATTCACCCAAAATATGCCTAGCCAAGGTGTTCACAATTGCCATGGTTTCCTAGAGAGTCCAGAATGAAGGATTCTCTATTTATTAGTCTTTCTCCAAACTTTTCTATTAAGCAAATGAGATTGTAACAATTGGATTAAACCCTGGAGTACTGCAGATGCCTAAGTGAAATCCATAATAATTAGAAAGAGATTCATTTACTGTTATTCATACTAAAAAATATTGATAAAAATGCTTATCCCCAGATTTTGATATACAGTTGGACAGACACCTCATTGATTTTCATCCCTCGGTTTATTATTATATTGGTCATATCCTCCTGATGGGCAGTGAAGTGGTCCTAGAGTTTAGGAACAGAATTCCACATCACTAATTCAGGGTAGAGAAATGAGATGTGATCATTAGGTGGCACATTCATCCAATGTTTTCTCCTAGTTCTGAACTGAAATTAGTGCATGGGGTTTTGCCTATTACTCTCAATGAAAATGAAACATACTAAACAAGTACATCTGAAAATGAAAATCTTGTTGCAAACTACTATTCTGGGAATCATTTATTGTGTTTTCAAACTGCTGAAGAATTACTGATATATACTCCATTAGCTCTAGCTGCCACAGAGCAGTTCTAAAATCCCTTCCAAGCTGAAGGTCCCTCCCATTCTCCCTTCGACCCCCACCCCATGCCAGGGAATATGCAAACACAGATTTCAAATTTATTTTAAGAGATGGTCTATAATTGAAATAGAAGACTTTCCTAAACCTGGTGTTGCTTTGAGATAAGGCATTCATGAGTCAGCTGAAGGCTCCAACTCCACCCGACTGCATTTCAGAGGTGTGTGTTATCTCATAACAACATATGTCTTACCATGCATTATTGCTTAAATGGCATTCGAGGCAAGGTGCTGTCAGTGAAAATTAAGTAAGTAGTAGTGAGAAAAATGCAAGAAAGTCTTTGTGCTGTTTTCCCATCCCCAGAGGGACTTCTTGAACTTGGTTTAAAAAGTAACTTTTTCGTTCCCAGTTTATGAAAAAGCTTTGAATTTGCATTTAGAAAAAAAGACTCTGGGAGGCAAGCATATTTATTGTCATTTGAAAAGACTAAATGTAGATTACGTCCTGGGAATTGTGTCCTGATGAACCATTTGAAGGGATTTACTAAATATGGGCATGGTGCTCAGTGGTGAAATTGTGCAGTCCCCCAAACAGTAGAGTACTCAGAGAATGAAATGTTTTGGGGGACACATTTTTGTGAAGATAGTGCAAGCAGAAGTGTCTACAGAAACGCTAGGTGGCAAGAAGATTAAATATTTAGAATTGTAGGAGTGCATGGTGCTCAGAGAGAACATTCTGTCTTGCTTTAGGCAAAATTAAACTTAGTCACAGAGAGTCATTTACTCCTGTCCTTAAAGGCTCATCTCAGGCACCCCCTCCTACTAATGAAAAACTTTTCTTGATTCCCCTCCTTTCTCAGACCCTATTTTGCTTCCTTGGCTATGTAAATGTTATACCCTCTCCTAGGGGAATGGAAAGTCCACGTTGAGAGCAAGGACTACATTTCTTTTTGCCCTTGTATCTCCGTTGCTTGCAGACGGGCAGGGTGGTATAGTGGGTTGAGAGAGCTGCCCTCGGAATGAGGAAGGCAAGTTCAAGTTCTGCCGCTGTCACCTCACTTCTGTATGACTCTGGTCAAGTCGTGTTACTCAGGCAACTGAGTAGTAGAAAAGGTCTTGACCTTCATCGTTAGAGGAAGTTCCTCACTAGGAGCTCCTTATATGGACGAAATCAAGGGTCTAGTCTCTGTTGCCTGGCTCCAGTGCCTAGCACTTCCTTAGAAGGCACTAAATAAATGCTCACTAAATCAAACTGAATCATTGTCAAAATGAATAGAAAAGGACATTGGTTTATACAGTCTTTATTATTTATGCATTCTAATATCTAATAGCTTGCCTTCTGGAAGTTCTTTCTAATATCTACTCTCTGCTCTACTAATTATAATGCAAGTCTGTTTTTACTTGTCTTACTTTGGGAGAAATGGAAAACTGCTGCTCATAATTTTTCATATCTGTATACATGAAGACTGTCATTAAATCATTCCTGATCCCACCCAGCATTCTCTTCTCCTGGGTAAATACCTCGTTTTGGGGGTCTTTTTCCAAAGGGGCTGTTTTCTCAACCCTTAAGTTACTTGATCTCTTCTTACCCATCTCGCTTAAATTTGGGGTGACAGATAGATGTGTTACTCTAAAAATGCCTTATCAATGTGCAACAGTCAGCATATTAACTTGTGATTTAATCATTTTCAAAATAATACCTGTTATTTTAATAAAAACACTTTATTTTCCAAAACCTACTTAGCTTACATAAAGTCAGTTTTTTTTTTTCACTTGAGTGTTTTCTTTGTAATTTGATTTTATTAATTTTATTTAGTTGATAAGCACCCATTATCCAAGTTGTCATGGTAATTTTGAATTATAAGCTACCACCCAACTTGTCATCATTGGCGAATTTAATGATTTTATATGCACATGGCAGATTTAGTGATCACATACACATTTGCCCACATATTTGCATATTATATATTGCATGCATACATAAATAAGATGCATACATTAAAATGAAAATAATAAATATAAATAAATAAAATAAAAATGTATACATACATACAATATATTACTGCATTTTTAAGCTTTAACAGCTTTACCTGTGTCCATGCCACTGGCCTGCTGCACAAGCATAATTGAGTAAGTTCCACAGAAGTGGACCCTGGAATAAGTAGAACAGGGATGCTATATATATAGTATATATACTGACATGAGCATAAGATCATTTAAAATAAAAGAAATGAATTCAAATAGTTGAAAGTCCAGTATATACCAATTGGTCTTTTGATTACCATTTTAATAGAATACTAAGCCTTTTCTAAATCAGTATAACTCTGTACCATAGAGGGACTTAACATGCCAAAAATGATTTTCAAGTTGCAATGAGCCATATCCTTTTGTGAACTAATTTACTAGTATTTGGAGCAAGTTCTGCTGGTCAGCTCTGGCTACTAGAACATGACTGAAACAAAGGTTGCCCAGTGAAAGTAAACTCCAAAAATTTCAAGTCACCTATATGCCAACCTCTCCCTGCCCCTTACATTTGGGATGCATGCAGGGTTGAGCTGGTAAATGAAATAGAGCTGTTACGTACTTCTAGGTTTAATATGCGTTTTTAACATTTTTCTCCATCATTTTCTCACGTCTAGACAATCAACAAAATGCTAGATCAAGCTCTGATTAATACTTCAACGTTTGCTGATTTCCAAGTGTAAATGTTCACACTTAAAATTTACTAACCAGTTCTAGTGAGCTGGTATGAGTTGGCTCCAGCACACCTCTGGCTCTACTGATGGTCTAGTTCAAGATCAGCCTTCCCAGGATTTGGAGAGAGAGGACTGTGGTTCCAACCTTGTTTCAGCCACTAATTACCTTTGCTACCTTAGACTAACTTCTCTTCTCTTGTCCTCATTATTCTCAGCTGTTGAATGAGGTGGCCGGACTAGATCATGAAGTAGAAAGGTCATGAACCTAAGTTTCAGGACTTCATAAAATTTGGATCCTGGCTCTACAACTTAATGCCTGGGTGGGCAAGTCATTTAACCTCTCTGAGCCTCAGTTTCCTTATTTACAGATAAATTGGTTTTTACAAGCTAATCTCTAAGATTTTTCCCTGTCTGTGAGATTTTTATCCTAAGATCTGTCCAGTCACTTCCCGTAATAATGGCTGTGAAGGAAAATGAGGCTTACAGGGTTAAAATGATTTGTGCAGTATCACAGAAGTGGTAAGAGGTCATAGTAGAAATTTGAACCCAGTTCCTCAGACTACAATCCAGTGCTCTTTTCCTTACATGGTGCCCTGTATAAAGACTTGGGAAGCTGCATTGTTTTCTGAGTGACAATCAATGTACCTATTATGGTGGCATAGTGGTTTGCCTTGAACCCCCACCCGACTTGAGGCTGCTTGTAACATTTTCTGTCTCCAAATCCCGCTCTCCACATTTCTTTCTCCTCATCCCCCAAGACAGGAATGTGATGACTTGGCCTGAGCATTTCAAATGTTAGCTGATAAAGAAAGGTCCAAACTTTGCCTTCTTTACAACTACCTCCTTTTTTCCCTCTCAGAGAGTATGTGTCATTTCCTCTTTCCCTCTTTTTCTGTTAGCAATTGAGTAAAATCTATTGTCAGGAAATCTCTTTCTCATCATTTCATATACATCCTCCTTACCACTTTTTTCCTCCTAGTTAAAATTCTCCTTTTTAACACTTGACTGATTCAGGAGATTTCATTCTTCCTTTCCTTCCCTCATTCTTTGTTCATTTGTGACCCGGTAAATAATACTAAACATAACATATAAAAAGTATGATACTGTTATATACTTTTGTCAAGGGAAAGGTAAACCCAAAACTTTGAGGTAAAACTAATCATTTAGAACAGTTTTCTAGAATTTGCAAAATAAAATTCTCTTGAATTTCTTACCTTTTTTTTTGATAATTCTCAATCACCAGAATTCAAGATAATGGAAAATATTTAAAAATCAATTTTAATGCTTTTCTCTTTTGTTTAAGCACAAGAATGGCAACAGTCTGTCTTTTGTAATTTTTGTCAAATATATGGCATCGTTGTGTTTTGGATAAAAGTCTTTCTGAGCTATCATGGAAAACTCGATTCTATTTGTAAAATCGTTTTTATGGCAATGTGTCATTTGAATACCAGGCAGCTAATTTAGAACTGAATTCTTGGAACACAACCCATTTCTAAGTTGGACACTACCTGTCCTTTAAAGTAGATTATTTTAAAAAAGTAATTCAGTGCAAATTGTAGTAGAAAAACTCATCTCTCCCCTTCCAAAGATTTCATTTTGGAAATTTACAATTTTGTGTCATGACTATCTACTGTAGATATTGTATGTATTGATTAAAGCGAAGAAGTCTTAGGTATTTTCCAAGGGAATCAGTGTGTGCCTCAAATAAGAAATGCTGAGATAAAATGGTGTTAGAGGACTTAAGAATATTGGTATTTTGTTCATTTCAATAGGATAAATTAATAATTGGTCAAGCTTATCTTTTGTCTAAATCTCTAATGCATTGCATATGTCAGCTGTATACAGCTGTATCTCACTTCATTGAAACGTAATTGAGAATCAGAAAGCAAGCAAAAGCTAAATGTTACCAAGGTAAAAGCTCATGCACTTTGCTAACATTAACTTCTCAGTGCTCAATCTGAGCTTAGTCACTTTTAATTTCACACACAAGTAGAACGAGCCTGATTATGTGGTCCTCCAGCCTGTAGCACATTACAAGTCAGAAGTTGAGAGGGACTACTAAAGGTAAGTACAGTGATTGCATTGAAATGTAATAGGTGAAAATAAAGAGATGAGTAATAGGAACAAGAAGGGAAGAAACAGGAAAACTATAAAAAACAGTTGTCGTGACTTGAAAGGTGCTAGTCTGAGGTCAGGCCACCTATGGGGCATTGTGGTATTGTGATGTTCATAATGATGATTCTTAGTCAAGGAGAAAAGACCAAATTGTTTTTAGTAGCTTTTGTTTGTTTCTCAAACTAGATGTTTTGTTAGAGAATGTTAGAAATATTTTAATTAAAATGATAAAAATTTATTAAAATAAATGGGGGGCAAACTCTTGGCTCTTTTGAAAATTGGGCTTTCTTTCTAGATGACTTTTTGGGGGAAAGTGGTGCGTGTGTGTGTGTGTGTGTGCATTTTTTCCCTAATGGGTACTTTTATTTTAAATGACATTTTTATTTTGGGATTTTCTGTTATCTTTTAAGTGGGGAACATCTTTTCCAGTTCTGCCAGCATGCTACATTATTTTCTTGTTTCAGTTTCAAAACAAATAATTGTTAATGCTGTTTTTTGCCTTTTCCAAAGATATTTTAGTTTTTAATGTAAAATGTGCATTAATAGATGCCATTAAATTATTAAACATGTATTTGGTTTATATATTTCTTGCTTTTATTTTTAAATGCAGGTTTATTTGTATGTAAACAGAACCACCTTTCTTGTGTTAGTTACTCTTATTTCCTATCTTGATGTAGGGTTTATTGCAGTAAGTGGTTGTAATTATTCCAGACAAAGATTGTGAGCTAAGTTTTTCTTCTTATCAATGTATTTTCTGTTAATGTTGTGGAAAAATTTACATATATATAAGCCTAGCAATATATACATATATACATACACATATACATATGTGCATACACACACACACACACACACACACACACACACACACACGGCTTCAGGAAGTATTGGGAAAGAAAATTTAAAAATTTAAAATTTAAAAAATGCATTTATTTACACATTTCAGATAACCACAAATAAGTAGGACTGATTTTTAATTTAAGAGTTTAAAGATGTTTGCCTACTAGTTCAAGACAACCTTGTAACCCAGTAACCAGCAAAGATGTGCTTTTTCTAACATAAGAGGAGACTATAGTCGATACCACTTGGATATTTAAATATCATTGTTTTGTTGTTGGAGATGCTTGGTATTTTGAAACTGATACAGAAATTCATTGACAGCAGAGACTCCATAGAAAGCAGTTGTTATGAACAAAGAGACTCTTCCATGCAGTTATTTTTTTCTAAAGGACCAACTTACCAGGTTAATAGATTTAATTTCAATGGGAAAGGAAGAAAAATCCTTTCAAGCTTCACTGATTCTAGACTTCAGTAGCAAAGAAACCTGAGATAGGAATTGCTGATTTAGCAGTTTCTGTGAACGATTATGATGGGCGATGAGTTTAAAGAAAGCATGGTTTTTAAACCTTGATTATGCATAATACATTTTAAATATTTCACAAAATGTCTTTTAGAAATATTGATGTGCTTTATGCAATGATCCTTGACAAGGACAAAGGTTAATCACATCTCCAAATTTGCTTAAAAGCAGAATTATTTCTAGATTTTAAAATGTCATTAGGTGCTGTGGAGGTGTCAGATATCCTTGGCTTCCAAATTTTCATTGGTTAATTCAATGTTGAAAGAGCTATGAGCAGTTAGTCTAGAATTAAAACTTTCAAGACCAAGACTATTCTCAAACCTCTTCTTGACTTTGCCTGGGATAGGCAGATATTGTGCTTTGAAGTTGAGAATAAGGGGGTAGATGAACCATTCAGCAGCTATTTTAGAGCTGGAGCATTCAAAGTTCAAAGGCATCTCACTGAAACCATTTGCCAAGTTCCATTTCAAAACTTTACAGCACCCTTCAAATGGTTGCAAGCTGAGAATCACTGTGAAAATCTGTTTATTTCTCAGTATCTTAGATCTTCCTAACCATGTATTCTTTAAGTTATTTATGGATGTTGATTGGCTATGTTTGCCAAGTATAAGAACAACTAATGTTTCAGTATTCGTTTATTTATTTATTTTTCCTCATTAACACATGACTGCTGTTGGTGATTAAGCCACATTTTCAGAGACAATGTACAGCTACTATCAATCTTGGAAAAACATCAAGCTTTTCAAAATTTCTCTTTCATGTGCTAGCGTAAAAAATTAAGCTCCTTCAAAATCATAATTCAAAAAAGGCTTTCTGATGTATACCAAATTAATCAAAAGTGACTTGAGATATGGATTTATGATGTGGGGAGACATTAATATGGGTGCATAATATACCCATGTATACATAGTAATAAAATCTACTTTTTATTAATTGGGAATGCATCCATTGATGCTATGATATTACTTTAAAGTGTTGAATTCATTTTCCTGTTGTCAGTGCAAATTCTGTATCTGTTACTGTTTTTCATCTAACACTTGGCCATGTGCTTATCTCCCCCAAGTTAAAATAGAGTAAATGATTTCCTGAAAGCATTTTATTTGGCATTAACAGACAAAAATAAAACACCCAGACATTCTTTGTAACAGTAAGTTAAAAACACCTGACAGGTCATGATTCTGAATACATTGTAATTTTAAAATAAGGTTTGTGAGGTTTTGCAGCACTTTTCTCCTGATGAAAAAATGCAGGAGGGACCTCTTCCTTTGTGGTACAAACTAGATCATTTGCACCCTCAAACCAGTAGTCTGTCTTTGTACTTTGTCAGACTTTTAACAGCAAAACAAACAAACAAACAAACAAAAAAAAACTGTTGTAGTCTCCAAGTATTGAGCTTTGATTACTTTCACAATATATTTTTCTGGGTGATGTTTTTCATTACCAAGTTCCCATTTTTCTTGTCTGAGAACTTTCCGGATCCTTTCAGTGAGATTTAGTGGTTAAGTATGCTGGGCTAAGTGTCCATCCTTCACTCACCATGACCAGTGTGCCTTTATGAGTATTGAAAATGTATGATTGCCGTTAACTTACTGGATCTATTTGTTAATATAAATTTTTGATGTTGTTTAACACTTGCTGAATCATTTTCAAAATGACTTAATTTGCAAGTAGCAACCACATGATATTTCACTAGAGAGAGGAGATATGAAGGGCCTTGGCCACGAATGATGCTTTAGGTTTTGCAACATGATATTGTAGCTGAAAACTCAAGCTTCCCCCCTCTAGCACCTCAATAGCTGAACAGTTGGAATCGTCTGAATTTGAAGTACAAACTTTGAAATGAACTTTGTATTCAGGGCAAGGAACTTGTTTTACATAAGAAAGACCACAGTGTTCCTAGAGTCAAATAAATTATGTAGCTTATTCTTAGTACAAAAAGAGATAAAACAAGTTTCCCAAGAAGGGACTCCTGAAGCACTCTCCTGTGGTCAGGTGAAGATTAGATAGATCAAAAGGACAAGAAGTGAATCTTTTACTTTTGGACTATTGAGAGCAGCCCTCAGACTTTTTATTTCATTGAGGCATTATTCTGACATCATAAACCACAAAAGCAAAGCCCAGGAGCATCAGCCTTGGTGAATGCTAGATGAAATTACACCCCTTTGTGATAGTACACTACTGCATTTCTTTAAAGCTGGATACTGTCTCTTTTTAGCATAGCAACCATGAACTGTATATATATTTACTTATATTAGAAGGTGATGGCTCAGAGAAGTGCTTTTAGTGGTTAGAAAATTGATGTTTAGTGAAGGGAGTTTGGTGCCAGTGTCAAAGCCAAGTTTGCTATTACTGTCATCAAAGTTAAATAACCATCAGCTGGATAAGTTGACCAGGTAATAAATGCACTCGAAGTACTCCTATGGTAGAATTGCTGTAACATTTTTCTTCTTTAACAGTTCCATATAGCTTTAGAATTTTCTTTTCTATAATGGTCATTCACAACACCTTGGGCCAGTCTGATGGGGCATTTGATTTTATATTTGAAGGCTTGCAGCACTTTTTATTGGGAAGGAAAATGATATATTGGATGTTGAATTGAGATTATATAGCAGGAACATGAGAGGCAAATTCACTTTTATGCCTTGCGACTCATAAGAGATTTAAGACTAAAGTGTCAGATTTAGATTTAGCTTTTGTATTTTAGATCCATGAGTAAATTGTGCAAAATAATTGAATGTGGATAAATAGATTTTTAGATGGCTTCAGGGTTGGATGGGATGGGTGGGATGAGTGTTTTTTTTTGGGGGGGTTTGTTATAACATAAATTACACCTTGTAGAACCAAGAAAATGCAATAAAGAAGTATTTGCATCTTTTATTGAGAAGCTCTTTATTGTTGATCAGAAGTAGATATATGGTATTGAATGAAAGTTATGATTCAGATGGATAACCTCTATCATTTATTCATGGTGGGTCTTTGAGTCGCTAATATATATCAGCTCTAAACTTAGTAGACTTTAACCATTGTCTTAAATGTAAGGTACATACTCACTGAAAGAGCATATTTCAAATGTATTATTACCCTATGAGCTAGCAAAAAAAAAATTTAAAGTCCATCAAATTGTAGGGTTCAAAAGTACTTTAAAAGACATCATTGGTTTGGTAAGTCCTGGGTGCAGAATTCTTCTGAACCCTGCAGATCAGCACCTTCTTTGCAACATATAGTGTTAAAGAGTTGCTTGGGAACACTGAGAGATTCTGATTTGCCCATGGTCACACAACCAGTATGAGTCAGAGGTGAGATTTGAACCCAAGGCTTCCTAATTCTGAAGTCAGTCTCCTATTGACTGCTCTACACTGGACTAAGTTTTGATCCTGGCATGTTACAAGATTGTCATTACTCATTTGGAATAGTTTAATTTTAATTGTCTGAAAGAAACAGTCTCCAAAACTAGGGGATTACTTAGAGGAAAAGAACTGTGAATTCTAGTTGTTATTCAGTATTTCCTGAGGTGGCAGATATTTTCATTTGCTATTTTTTATGAAATAGGGTAACTCCCAATACATGATAGCCTCATCTACTGTTAGAATCTCCAGCCTCATCTGCTGTCAGAATCGCCTGACCTTTCTTTACAGAACTGGCAGATTAAAATGAGCAGATGGGTATGAATTCTTTCAATAATATGGCTGTGTACTTTGTGTTTTATTAAATTTTTAAAAATATTTTTGACCAAAAAATCTTTATAATCCATCCTGAGAGATTCCTGTTGATTTAATATTCCCTTATTGGGACACATGAAGAATATATGGCTCATAGCTTAAATGGTAAAGTTGATAATATATCATTTTAAAAAATCTGTTTATAAAAGTTTTACTGGCTTGATATTGCCTGGCATACTTTATAGAACCTTTAAAATCCACCTAGAAGGAGGCATGAGGCTTCTCTTCTTTTCTGTATTCAGAAGGAAGTGGTTTTAATAGTTCTGACAAAATAGTTTTTCAGGTCTCAATAGCCATGGCCCTTTTTTTCAAAATGGAAGAAGGCTGATAAGCCTCTAAAGATCAAGATATTCCTGGGACTTCATCATCAGTGGCAAATTTTTCTCTTGCTAATTTAGTTCAGTTCATTGTTTTTAAACTCATAGTATGTTTTTGTTATTACTGTTGATATGACAACAGTCTTCGTTCTAGGGGAAAATATTCTGAGCCATAATCAAGCTTTTGTTTCTTTTCAAGTGAAGTAAAAACAGTGCCTTTTATCCTTAGCCAGGCAGAAGTATAGTTCCCCAGTTCACTCCAGAATTAGTATTCGTCCCTTTTAATTTCTGCTTATCCCTTCACTGGATTACTTTGGTACCAACTGCAATATTTCCCTCAGTATTTTGAAGGCTGGGCTGGGGAAATCAAAATATTACTTCTACTGCTGTTTTTTTTTTAATTTAATAAGGAAGTAATGGGATTCAAAGTATCAGATTGGGATATAATCTATTTTAGGACTACAGAATGGCAGAGATAAGGCTCAGATAATTTCAAATAAAAGAAACAAAATGGAGAAAATGGAAGGAGTGACAAGATTATGGAAGCCTTTGATTTGTTTTTGTGCAATTTCCTGATGACCTGTAACTCCAGGCCTGTATTGGTGTCCTTTTCCTCAAAGGGCTAACCTCTTCCCTACCCTCGACTATAGCTGCCTGTGAATTTAGCATTTCATAGCCTTCTCCTATTTAATTTTTGAGGGTTAGCAGGGCAAGGATGTATAGCTTCTATATTTGGCTTTCTCCGTATGAATGGATGGCATGGTCTCAGATGAGCAGTGTTTGTACCAGTGGTATGAGGCATAGCTTTTTATCTTTTCATGTGTTACTAATTAAGTCTGTTGAAGATACAAATGACTAAATGTTGATACTGAATCTCCACTGGGAGAGGAAAGTGTTTGAAAAAGTAGTCCATTATTGACAATTCAGGGACAGCTGAAGACAGATTGTGTATTCATGAATTAATGAAAGATGAGGAAATTTTTTTGAAGTGTACTTATGTATTTTAAATACTATTTTTCAATTGTTTTCTCACCCTGTCTATAGTTCTCTCACCTCTTTTTTTAATTATGTAGGTGTCAGACCCCTTCCTTGAGAACATTAACCTATCACTGCCTTAATTGTTGATAACAACAACAGTTAGCACTTACATCTTTACATTTTTCCCTTCAAAATTCTTCCCAAATTTAACTAATTAAATATTATATTTTCCTCATGAGCTAGGTTATAGGTGCCTTGCCTTCTTTTCAATTTTTATCATTTTGTCGAATGGGATGATCTGATGCAAGGTGGTAGAAGATTTTTGAGTAAGTATGGTTTGAGTGGGAGAGAAATCTTTGTTTAGAGTTGGGAGAGACCTGTGCTTGAATCCTAGATTGGACATCTGCTTGCTGGGTGACACTGGCCACGTTGTCTTATGTGACTTTTTTTTTTCCTCCGCTGTAAAATAAAGATGACTTTAGTACTTAGAATATCTATGTCACAGATTTGTGAAGAAAGCACTTTAGAATTACTAAGAATGCTATTGAAATGTGACTTATTCGCCATAATTATTATTTTCTGACAAAGAAGTGGATGAAGTCCAGAAATAGCTTTTAATACAAAAACTTAGAATCAGGTCACCAGAACATTGAGTACCTAAGTTAATTGGGTAGCATATTTACCTGATTAGGGCATTGACTTTTGTAATTGTAATCAGAGTATATATTGTGAATGATAGTTACATATTTTGCCCTTTGCCCTATTCTGAATCTGAATGTGGTTTTCAATAATCTTTTTTTGTTTTGAGGTAAAAAAAAAAGATAAGTAAAGCTCTCTGCCTGGAAGTCAATTATTTAGCAGGATCAGGAAAATGAATTTTTGGGGGGTCACCAGGATACTAGTTTGTGAATTAATCCACCATTCTTAAAATCCTAAATGGCACCCACAAAGTAGTTCATTGATTTCTTGGTGACTTTGAGGGACATAATACTTCTCTTCCTTCTCTGGGCTATGAGTGGAACTCATTGTTACTCTCTAAATAGCATTAGTGAAACAGGAAATGACTTTATGGGAAGCTGGGAATTTTTGCCACTCCTGGAACTTTAGAGAAAGTGAGCACTGGCTCAGTGGGAGTGGAGGGTACAGCCTCACACTAATCCTTTTATGGACATTTCAGTATTTTGGATATTGAATTAAATAAGTTAGAACAAGGGAGCCAAAACAGTAAGGGACTTTGGAGATTATCTTGGGCAGAGGATCTTAACCTTTTTGGACCCCTTGGGCAGTCTGATGAATCTGATGGATACTTGTTCAGAATTATGTTGTCAAAGGCATAAGGTAAAAGACAAAGGATTACAAAGGAAACCAATCATAGTGAAATTGAGATATTCCTATCCAAGTTCACAGACTCCCTGAAATCTGTCCATGGATCACTTGGAAGTCTGTGGACCCCAGGTTAAGAATCTTTGATTTACTCTGTCCAACTTATAAAGAATAAAGATAAGGATTGTAAGATCTAGAAAGATTAAGAGGGAGTTAAGGTCATGTGACTGGCTAAGAACCATTTCCTCTACTATTTTTGTAAGACTCCACTCTGCCTGAGAGACACCTTGTAGTCTAGAAGAGGAAAGTGAATGATTTAGCTCTTTTATGGGAGTCCAGGAGTCAAGCCCCTTGTAGCACTCCAACCCTTATCTTTTCAATCAGTGCATGAAATTATTAGATATGTTGCCATACCATGTACAACTCTATTTATGAATATGAATAAGGTATGGAAAAATGCTATGATATTATTTATCCAAATACATAAGAAAAAGGAGAGTTGGGAAGCATATTTAAGTCAATACATGTATTAATCATGCATGCTTTAACTGAGGAATAAAAATGACATTTGGGCATTTCAATAAAAAAGTAATGACTTAATACACTTAATACACTTCTCAATGTGACCGAAAATTCATAATTAATATAAAATTAAACTAAAAAAGCAAAGAAACTAGTAGTTGTTAACATAATAGGAGCAACTGGTACTTTCTGGAGTGAGAAGACCTAGGTTCACATCCTGCTTCTGAGGGTTATACCTGAATGACCTTGAATTAATCATTCACTCCTGCTGAGCCTTAGTTCTGTACATGTAACATGAGGGGGTTGGATTAGATGGACTTTCTGGTCCTCTCCAGCTTTATATTTATGATCCTTTGAATTTCACAAGAAGTAAAAAAAAACTCAAATGAGGGAATGGATTGAATTATGAAAACAAATACATAAAAAATACAGCTAACAGCAGTGAGTTTTCTGTGCAGAGTTCATCCTCCTACCCAGACAGCTCTACAAAGTTCTGAGTTTATCTGCCTCTTCTGACAAGATACAAAAGACATTAGGAATTATAGTAGGAGAAAAACCCCACTTGTAATTAAGACTGTTGTTCATTA
The DNA here is from genome assembly GCF_011100635.1 of Trichosurus vulpecula. Taxonomy (NCBI): domain Eukaryota; kingdom Metazoa; phylum Chordata; class Mammalia; order Diprotodontia; family Phalangeridae; genus Trichosurus; species Trichosurus vulpecula. The sequence continues at coordinate 202,375,990 of NC_050573.1, forward strand.
TATACCCTAGGATGCCTGCTCCTTCCTCAATATCCATTCATGTATATTGCTTCCTTTAAAAGGTAGATCAAATTTTATGTCTTCTAAGAAGCATCCTCCCTGATAAATTCTACGTGTATGGCATTGATATTAAGTCACTTAATATATTTCCATATATAGATATATCACATTTTACATATTGTACTTACTGGTATATACACATATATAAAACAACACGTATACCAACAAGTGCTTATTAGAATGATTCCCGTCACATTATGTAACACTTTATGGTGTGCGGTATGCTTTCCATCACAGTAACCCTCTGAGGTGTAGGTAGTATAAACATTACCCTCATCACCACTTTATAGCTAAGGAAACGGGGGCTAAGAGACTTCACAAGGTCACGAAGTAAGTATGTATCAGAGGTAGCACTTAAACCTTGGTCTTTTAAATTCGATGTTCAATGCTGTTTCTACAATATTCTCTGCATTTGCTATGACATATACACTGAATTAGTTGCTAAGGCCTACACCCTTCAGCCTCAAGGACTTTATCATCATTAGGAGAGATGAGATGGCTTTTTGTAATTGTAACTGTTTATGTTTCAAGTTTTGTTAATACATGTTTATTAGTGGAGTATGTTTTAAGCATTTCTTTCGTGGCAGGGGAAATAAATAGATTACCACCCAATATTTACTTTATACATGGAATATCTTTTCTAGGAAGGATCCCGCTAGTCCTTTTAGAGATCTGATACACAAGTCACACACTAAAGCTTGTTTTAGAAATTTTCCCAGGAGTTCTACTCCAGGAGAGTGATGCAATGATTCATTAAGAACAAGGAAAAAAAATATGGAGGGAGAGGTTCAGGCTGCCCCCAGGCTGAATTTATTCTGTGTGAGTATATAGTCAAAGCCCCCTTTCTAGGAAAGTACCTTCCTGGGCCACAGGTGACATTTTGACTTTTAGATTTCATATAGTGGAATTATCGCCACACTAGGAAGAGGTCAGATGTCATGTGCTTGCTATGGAAGTGCTTTAGACTAGTAATGAGCTGTTTTGTTAGATTTGTCACCAAACTTCCCTTAACCTTATTGTGCCCAATTGTAAAAATGAGGGGGTTGAAAAAGACAATCTCATTCTATGACTATAAATTACTCAGACGTTCTCATGGATCTGTGATGTCATTGACGTGGCCATTCCCTCCAGAAATGAAGACCACAAACCATTCGCTCCAGTCCCTCCTGTGTGACTCCTGTTTATAACATTTCATCAGTTCTCCATAGGGGATCTGTCCAGTGTACTGGGGGCCTTCCTCGCTTTCTGTTGACATTATAAGGATTCCAGTGAATCCAGTGCTATCACTTTTGACCAGACCAACTTTTTCATTTTTCCCCCAATTTTCCTTGATGATATTGTTTACTCTAGATCTTCTTCAGAGTTCTTAGTTTGTTATATGCTGTATGTAGCTTGCTCGCAGCCATTGTTCATCTCTCTATTGGCCTCTGTGTGAAACTCATTTTTAATTCTTTAGAGACTGTGGTGTTCTATGATTCATAGCCATAAACAATACTGGTAATATTGACATTTTTAAAAAAATGGGCCTTTGTTTCTGAGAGAAGCATAGCATCATTAAAGGATCTTTGCAATTTTCCACAGCCCACTTTTCTTTCTCTTATTTAAATCTGGGCCTAATTCATTATCCATTTGTACTATAATCCAAGATATATAAAAATATGTTTGTGTGTATACACACATATATGTATATATACACACATGTGTATACACATATGTGTGTATATGTACACAAATTGTAATATACTATGTAATATCAATCCAAGATATATGAAGGTATGTACATATAGTACACATGTGTATATATGTACATATATAATTGATCTATATCTGTCATATCAATTTATCTATTAAAAGTTTGCCTGTTTCCTACCAATACCTTCATAAAGGATGCTCTTATGTGTGCTTAAATGATTCTTGTAAGAATTTTATATAGGTAGGAAATTGTATATATGAGTTAATGATATTCTTTTGCTCTCCTTTTTTGGGGGGGAGGGTATTAATGCAGTCGTGTATGTGTGTATGTATGCATATATGTATAATCTTTCCATATCTTGGATTGATAGTACACTGATAGATATAAATGTACATATATCTTGGATTATTAGTACCCTGATAGACAAACTTTATATATTTTTTTTTATTCAAGTGCTTGTCATAATCTGGGTAGTAAATGCTCTTTATCCATCTGTTTTTTCTTGAGTGGATAGTTAAGCCAAAATCTTTTGAGTAGTTATAGGTTTCTTCTGAATAGAAATAGTTTTCTGGACCTTGATACAAGCAGTACAGTGTCATCTGAAAACATGAATATATGGAGGATTTCACCATCTCTTAGAGAATTTCTCTTCAACTTAAACTTTATCTGCAAGTCTTTATTAAAGTGTAGGCTCCAGGAATCTTGGATAATTTTGATGTGTGGACAGAAAGAAAGCCTTTATTGAAAGAAAGCCTTTCAGGTGGCATTTTCTTCTTTCAAATCAAATGCTTTTAAAATAACGAATGAGTAAACAAGAAAGATCTTAAATTCTCTACATCTTTCAATCAGTCATGTGATGGTAAAGATGTGTTCCACTTTGGACTATTGCTTGTGAAAGTCTTCCTTTTCTCTACTAGTACCTTAATCAAAGATGCCTTTGATGTGTATAGACGATTCCTGTTATAATTTTATACAGAAAGAAAATTTTATATGTATCTGTGTGTATGTATATACATACATATGTATGTGTGTATGTATATACATACATATGTATGTTTGTATGTATGTATATGCCAGCCAGTAATTAATGATGCTCTCTCATTTTGCCTTTTTGGGGGGGATTATTAATTTCTAGGTTCCCCCCCACACACCTTTGGTATCTTTTCCTTCTTCAGATACCTGTATTTCAGTTCCTCAAAACCCTCCTAATTTTGATACTTCCAGCATGGATCTCTTCTGAGAAAATTTGATCTAATCTAGCTGTTTTTCTTGCCTTGTTTCTCTTTAATGCCATTTCTACGTGGTCCTATAAGTACATTTAGTTGTGATGTTAGAGTCTTAATATGTTGTCTTTCCTGTGCTTGATGTTGAAAAAAGTTTGTTGTAAAACAAACAAATTTGGGATCATTTTTGTTTCTTTTTCTTTTCTTTGTTTTCTTATTTTTATCCTGACATGCTTTCAGGAGAACTTTAGTAGTGATTCTCAAAAAGTTTTCTTTAAACTGGTTTTATCCTTCACTGATTCTTTCTGTTTTATGAAGTGATATTGATCGTGATTTCTGTCGTTCATCTCTATAAGGATTTATAAGTGAGTTCATATTATAAATTAGTGCAGACTTTGACTACCTTATCTCTTCACTTGGTGAGGAAGTCATGTGTTTGATATCTAAGACAGTTTTAAGGCTCCTTTTTCTCCTTATTATGGCAATTGACTTATACTATTTAAAATTCTGCTTCAAATTATTTTAGTCCATATCTATGTCCTTTCTTCCATATCTTGTTTTCATCATCAATAACTTATTTGAATAATCAGAAAACATTTATTAAGCGCTTACTATGTATTAGGCACTGTGCTATGTGCAAAGGTCAGGACTGATTTATTTCAGTCTTGTGCCATAGCTTTTTCTCAGTTTTATTCCAGTTTTGATCTTTGCTCTAACTAGTCAGTAGTCTGACTATACATAGATGAGTGATTCAGAAATGACTCCCACATTAGTAACAAGTTTTTTCCCCCTATCTGTTAAAAACAGAATCAGTTCATTCTTTGATGCTATTCTGTGCTCATTTTGTCCAGCGCTTACCAGTGCTTTTGTCAGAGAAGGTATTCAGTCATATATAGGCATGTCCAGAGCAAGGGCACATAGCAGGTGGTCAAGAAATAGTTGTTGGTTTACTTATTGATTATGTACCCTGCAAATCTTTGGCCTTTTTCGTTCCTTATTCTTGATCCACATTTTCAATTTCTTACCACACTTACCTTTGCATTGAAGTCATTTTACAGTGCATAATTTGAAATATGTTATTGAATTCTTAAGTAGGCAGATAACAATTTTATATTAAGTGCTTATTATGTGCCAGGCCCTGGGCTAAGCACTGGGTATAAAAATACAAGAAAAAAGAAAGTCCATGCCTTCAAGGAACTTCTAATATATGAAACATACAGCAAATAAAAGGGAACTGAGGAGTGGGTGGGTCAGGGGATGGTGACAAAGTTCAGACAGTTAAAAGCAGAACCAGGAAGGGAATAAAAGATGGCTGGTCTCAACTCCTTACCAAAATGGAGGTCCTGGGTAATATCTATTAATGGGTGAAGAGAGTCAGAGGGGCAGAGGGATATTCAAGGGTGAGAAATTAATAGAATTCCTCTAACCTTGCTTCTTCATCCTGTGCAACAGTTGTTGATACATAAACTACAATTATTTTTATGGAGCTATTTTTGTAAATATGTATAATAGCTTCCAAGTAATTGTAACTTCTTTCTTTCATATAGTTTTATTTATAGTGGCGATGTCATATGATTAGCATGATGAATTTTTCCATTAGTACGTCTGCTTAGTAGGTCATTGGACAAAGCTTCCCATTTAGAACAGTTTGATTAAAGTTTGGAGAGGGTCTTAAAATTGTGTGATGCTTAGCAGTCTATACTGCCTCTTCTGCCACTCTCCCACCATTATCACAGAAACTAAACAGAGCCACACAGGTCTGAAGACCCTTTTATATTTTTGTCAGCAACCATTATAGAAATATTTTGTCTTCAAGTGTCCAGCTGCTGGTGATGGACCTCTGTTCCTTGGAAAACAGTCTTATTCTGTTACTGGCACCATATTTGAAGACTTTTAGCTGGCAGAGCCTGCTGGAGCTTGTGCTTCAGTGCCTTAACCTTTGCTAACCAGTGATGCCATGATGAGGCATAGGAGTAGGAAGGACTTAGTGGAAGGGTTATATGAATTAATGAATGAAGATTGTTCTTCATAATTAAGAATGCTGCTCTTGCCATTGGCTGTGTGGGGGTTGAAGGTGAGGAGAGAAGTTTTTGGAAAAAGATGGGTCAGTTAAGTCTAATGGTTCATACTGTGAAAGTTGGCTTTTGATTTGTGTTGCTCTTTGCACCACCCATTATTTTATGAATTTCTCCCTTTGGTTTCTGCCATAACCTTTGCTGAAATGATTAAGACGACCATTTAAAAATACATCTCCTTTTTACAAGATGAGTGGATATGTTTCCTGCTTTCCCACAGAGGGACATATTCCTGTGTTACTGTGGCTGAAACTGTCCATCATAATATTTGACTTTGCAGAATTTTTCTCCAGCTGTATCTGCAGTTGCCCCACTGCAGAACCCCGTGTATAGTTATATGCTCAGGTCACTCATGCTTTGCTCACAACTTGTTCGCTATGGCTTTGTTCGAACAGCCATAACTTCAGGGATGTGGATTGATGACGTCCCAGGACCACAAGGATGGTAGATCGTTTTTGTCAATGTTGTGTGCAGTATAACTTGTAGGAACCTCGTTTATTAGTAACCAGTCTAAGGTGAGTGTGCCTAGGTGTTCGCAGTCTGTCTCACCACTTGGTAGATGAAGACACATGGTTATTACTCTGTCTCAGCCATAACGTTGTTATTTCCATCTTAAAAGCCAATATCTACTTATTTGATTCTTTGCAGTTAAGTCTTTTTTATGTTAACCTTTATTATAAAATCAATAAAAGCATGTTTTTAAAAGAAAGAGAATAGGTCCTGTGGAATTCCTGTTGCTTAATTCCCAGTATGATTTCTAATTTTTCACTACAAACAGTTGAGTACATAGTTTTGATGATTTATTTTTAAAAAATCCCTTGAATTTCCAAATGCTATTGAATGTTTTTCTTATTCAGTGCAGTGTATTTGTTGAGCCTCTAATTCTGTGTTCCTCTAACTATTTGCATGACTTTGGATAAGTCACATAACATTTGAGGAACTAGTTTTTTCATGTATAAAGTGGACTAGATTCATATTTGACAATTTAATCAACATTTGTTAGATAATTTCTGTGTGTGGTATGCTATGTTAGACCTGAGGGAGAAAGGTTGCATTTCTGACCTTATGGAATTTACAGAGTGGGAGGAGGAGAAGACACATGTAGAGATAGATGTTATAACAAATAATTGCATAAATACATTAGAAGTGCAAAGGAAAATGCTCTGTGAGGTCCAGGGCAATTCTGTGAATACCAGGATAGCCAGGAGGGCTTTCTGAAGGAGCTGGCTTTTGAGTTGGGTTTTAAATGGTAGTAAAAATTCAATAGGCAGAAAGAGGGGAGGTGGTACTTATAAAGAGAACAGGGTAAAGAAAAATGTAGAGGTAAGAAAATACTGGGAATGTGTCAGGGGGCATTATGTAGTATGGTTTTCCTAGAATGTACAGTAGTACCTGGAGAGGAGTAGTGTGAGATAAGGCTAGAAAGGTAGGGTGGTATGAGATGATGGAGCTCCTTGATTGACATATAAATATAAGGATTCTAAAATTCTGTAGAAGAAAGGGGGTGTGTGTGTGTGTGCACGCGTGCATGCGCCCGTGCACATGTGTGCAAAAGGAAGAGGGAATAACAAGTGAACATTGCTATGGAAAGTATAGCTTTGTAGCTTCGTTCTGGTAATTTTCAGCCCTAGTAACAAGGTGACTCAGATAGTAACCTGGATAATTAACTTACATAAAAACAATCTGTCTGTTTTAAAATTTGGTTTATGGTTCTTAACAACTTTATGGGTAGAAGTCTGCTACCATTAACAATAGATTATGTTCTCTTCTGTACAATATAAATTATAAGCTGTCTGCATTTTGAGAGAAATAGAGACTATAAATTAAGAAACCCACTAGCCTGATAAAGTTATTTTTAGGCTAGCGAGAAATAGAAATAGCTTAGCTAAAAAGTCAAACCTATATTAGGTCATTGGTTTTTTTAAAATCATAAAACTTTAGAAATATAGATAATTTGAACCTTTTCAAATTATTTCACATGGTTCAATTAAGTATATGCTTAACTGCTAGTATCAGAATGAATTTATACTCACTGAAGGTAGAGATCTTGTCCTGTACTTCTTTTATATCCCCTGAAGTGCTTAACAAGATGGCATCAGTAATACCGGGGTCAGTTTTTCAGGTGGTCTGTCACTGATGATTACCCAGTGTCCTACAATATGCAGAACATTTTAGTGGGCAGCCTAAGGAGAACACAAAAGAAATAGCCTCCCAAAATTCTGCTCCCATACTATATGTGAAAAATGATAAGTATATGTTCAGAATTTTAAAGCTGCAAAGGATCTTAGATATTATTTAATCCAAACCCCTCATTTTACAGATGAGGAAACTAGCCTAGAGAAATTAAATCATTTGACCCAGGTCACACAACTGCTAAGTGACATAGGTCTACAAAACAATTTTTGAAATCAGTTCAGGTTAATATAGTGGAAGCTGACCTTGAACAGGTCACTTAATGTCATTAAATTAATGGTTGAAAAGTGCATACTTTCAGAGATACTTATTCTCAGAAATAGCCAAGAAGGGTAAAACTTGGTTCTATACTGTTCAGGACAAAGGGGAAAAGCTAGTGACTTCCAGCTCGTAAAGAGAGAAGAAAGCCTAAGGACCCCTTAGGATTCATGGGTCCAAAGGTAGGCAAGTATGTTAAAGGATAACTATATGAGTAGGAGTGCCTGTGTTTTGTTAGTAAAAGGAATGATAAATGGTACCTGTGTGTGATGTCTAATGGAATATGAAATACCAGTAGCACTAACAAAGCTGAATTGGGTGTTGAGTGTGTTACCTCCCTTGGGGGTTGAGTATGTGCCCAGTGAGAAATAAAGTTATTCCAAGGCCTTACATCATAGACCATACATGTTACTTTGGGTTTCTGTGGGTAGATGGCAAGGGGAGTGAAAAGATTGATACTAGAAAATCAGGACCAACATCTTTCTGAGGGATCCTTTGAGGGCTAAATGAGGAATAATGCTTAATCTTTTATTTCAACTTAGAGCAGTGCAATAATTATAGCCTGTTTGAAAGTTTACAAAGCTTTTTTCCTCACAATGATCCTGTTTATTAGGTGGCACATTTAATATTATGCCCATTTTGTGGATAAAGAAAATGAGGTTCATGTTTGCTAACAAGGACTTACTCAGTGTCGGGCACTGGTAAAAGATGGGGACACAGAGAGAGGTAGAAGCATGGTCCTTATCGCAAGGACCTCACATTCTAATGAGGTGAGAGAATATGCACAGAACTGTATGAACAAGATATATACAGAATAAATGGGAGGCAACCTAGGAGGGAAGGTGCTAGTTAGTGGGGATAAGCAATATGGTCCTGAGAAAGCCCTCCTGCAGAAGGTGGGATTTAAGCTTAGTCTTGAAGGAAGCCAAAGGAGGAGAAGCAGCTTTCCAGCCCTGGGGAGCAGTAGGTGAAAAGGCACGGGAAGAGAGAGGTGTTATGTACTAGGGAGAGCAATGAGGACAGTGTCGATGGTAGGACAGGGAGGGGGACTAAAGAGTAAGAAGATTGCAAATGTAGGAAAGGGCCCGGTTGTAAAGGCCTTTAAAAGCTAGACAGAGGATTTACTACTTGATCCTGAAAGTAATATGCAGCCACTGGGGGTGGGGGGTGGGGATGGAGAGAGAGAGAGAGAGAGAGAGAGAGAGAGAGAGAGAGAGAGAGAGAGAGAGAGAGAGAGAGTGAGAGTGTGTGTGTGTGTGTGTGTGTGTGTGTGTGTGTGTGTTGGGGGTGGGGAAGAACATGGTCATATCTGTAGTTTGAGAAAATCACTTCGGTGGCTGGATTGGAGAGGGGAGAAATTTGAGGTAAGTGTTGCAATTGTCCAAGCATTGAAATGAAGAGGGCTTGCACTATGGCAGACGGTGTGTAAGTGGAGAGAAGTCAACGTAGCAAAAAGATACTGTGAAGGTTACGCAACAAGACTTACCAACAGAATGGATGTGCGTAATTGTAGAGGTTAAGTAACTTGCCCACAGTCCACTGCCCTTCCCGCTACAATACACAGTATCTGAGACCTCTTTATAACGTCCCTTTATTTTTCAGAGGTTGAGAAGTGTTGCTACCAACCAGCTGGGTGGAGGGATGGATTATATGAAGAAATAGTATTGTATTTCTCCCACAAAATGGAGGAAGTTTGGGAAATACTGAAAGACTTGTAAAGAGGCAGGAAGAAATATTTGAGCAAATATTATAATGAGATTTCAAGATTTCCTGAAAGCAGTTGGTGGCACTTCTAAATGGGGCATTTAAGTGTGGTTTTTTTCCTCTCTTGTCTTTTTTTTTTTTTTATTTTTACTAGACAAAGTGAGAGAGGATTCTACAGATTAGGAGAAAATGAAAAGAAGTACACACAAGAAGAGGGAAGAGGATTATTCCCCCAAAGGAGTGTAAATGTAATCCCTTCGGCCTGTCAAGAAAGTCACAATTTCAGAATTGAATTGATAGGACAAGCTTTTTGTTTGTTTGTTTAAGCAATTTTAAGGGAGATCAAAGGTAATCAAATGCCCTAGAAACTGGACTGAAATTTAAGAGATGGACTTCATGACTTGAAATTGAAGAAACATTTAAATCATGTGTTCTCTTCATCTGTAAATGGGAATAATATTTTCATGTGTATGTGCAATGTTACCTTCAAATTATTAATAGAATACTTGCTAAACTCCACAGGTTGAAAGGAGAAAATAGCAATTAAAAAAAAAAGCAAAACTTTGTATAGTATGTACTAGTTTCATCGATTTCCAATGCCATGAAAATATTGTTAAAGATAGAATGATCTGTGATTCTGGTAGGGGATATAATTTACCTAAGCTATTGTTAATATTTAGTTAATATTTTAGTTGAACACTTCTATACATTTATAGTCTTGTAACCACACTAACTTATTACTGATTCAGGCCATGTTATCAATTGTCTAAAGCAATGAGAATGTTTGATTAGGCAGTATTGAGTAGGTTGTTCTTTATTCATTATGTTTTTAGCTAATTTTTAAAATTGGACCTGTGATTTTATTAGTATAGGACTCTCTTCGTGAGAAAAGTGCCTCTATGCTTCATATTGCCAGTTGTTTTGGAATTTAAATACAGTTTTAGAGAGTCGCCTGGGTCATTCAGATGATGTGGCTTGCTCAGAGTCATGCGAACCTTTGTATGGGAGGTAGGATTTAAATCCAGGTGTTCCTGACTCAAATTTGTTCTCTATCCCTTTTGCCATTTATTTATTTGGTTTCAAAATACTATACTCTCAATTAATAGAAATTTTAAAAAGCATTTTTTGGTAATGCTCAAAAATTTCCAAAGTAATTTGAGGGAATCCTATGTTATTCTAGACCTTAACTGACATGCTTTGACTATACCGCTACATCAAATAAATAACTTCATGGAGGAAATTTGAAGAATCAGGAGACTGTGGTTTCTGTGGAGCTAAAGAAAGAAAGAATATCCAATCAGAGTGGGTGGTCAGTAGCTTGGAACTCGGAACACTAAATGTTCCAAATCTTATATTCCCTTTTTGGGCCACCAACCACATCCTCTCCCATTAAATGCACACACATATAAAGAATTAGTTCACACACACACACACACACACACACACACACACACACACACACACACACACCCTAGCCTATTTTACTGAGATTAAGACCGTCTGACACATATCCACAACCTAGTTGGCATCATCGCTTACTGTTTCTTCCTTTCCACTGTTTATAGGAGGAGAGATGTGCCATGTGCCTACTCCTTAAATATAGCCCTTCAACCTGAATCATTCATGTGAAGCAAGTCCTCCTCTGGAACCTTGGTCCAGCAGTTGACTCAGGTCTCTCATCCTAGTATCTTTTTCTCTTCGTGGCTTCTTACTATCAGCTAACAAATACATACAGACCTTCAGAATCATTAAAAACATGCATGTGCACACATACACATTCATAACCACAACCAAAAAGCCCCCAAAGAACCCAAGCTTTCCTTTGTTATTTCTACTTCATCTTCTTATACCTACGTTTCTTTCTTCCTTTCACTTCTGAGCTTTTTCAAGAAGCCATCACCACTCATTGCCTTTACTTCCTCATTACTTAATCTCTTGTGATCTGGCTTCCACCTCCATTGTACTGAAACTTCTTTCTGAAAGGTCACCAATGGTATTCTTATTTCCAAATCAAATAGCCTTTTTTTAGTCCTTATTTTCTTTGATCTCCCCCCTGCTTTTGACCTTGCTAGCTGTGTCTTCCTTTTGGTCATTATTCCTTCTCTTGGCCCAAGAGATATCTTCCTCCTTTTTAGCAGCTACCTTGTATTCTCTTCTTGTCTCTTTCCCTGGAAGGGGATTGTTTTCCCAAGGCTCTGGCCATAGTGGTTTTCTATTCCTTCCCTACATTTGTTCTCCTTCACTCTCATCAGTAGGGCTCTCTGTTGCTGACCAAATATCTGTCCGTGACTCTGACTTTTGTTATGGGATGCATCTTCAACTATTTTTGGAATAGTTGCACCTGGATGTCCCATGGAGCTTCACTATGTTAAAAAATGAGTTTATTATCTGTCTTCTTCAGGATCCTCATCTTTTTAATCTCAATATTTCTGTTAGTGATACCACCATTCACATAGTCTCCTATGTATGTAACTTCGGTGTTTGACTCTTCTTTCTCCTGTCCTTTATTATCAATCATTTACTATGTCCTGTTGATTACACCTGTACAGTCTCTCTCATATCTGCCCTCTCCTCTCCATTCCTAGTCATACTACCCTACTACAATTCTTGGCTTCCTCTTTTCATGATCTTTCCCCTTTGGACCTTGCCTAGAGTCATTTTCAGAATAGTTTTCCTTATGAATCATTTATCATGCTATTCCTCTGCTCAAGCCTTCAGTGTTTCACAAGAGCTTCTGGGTAAAGCTCATTTAGACTCCTTTGCCTGGCATTCAACGTCCTCCACAATGGGGTGCTACATGAACTTTCCCAGCTTGATCTACATTACTGCCCACCACACACTTAAGTCGAACTAGATTGCTTTCTTTCCTCAAAACTACTGCATTTTCTTAACCTTGTAATGTTCACACTTTTCTTTATGCCAGTAATATTTGTTAAATTTTAAGTTTAACTTCCTCTCTGATGCAAGCAATTTGTGAGCCTTTGGTCCATAATGACCTTCCTCTTCATATTTCACATAATATCTTTTGAGTCCTCTCTCATTCAATTACATAATATTTTATATTATAACTATCTATGTTTGTGTCTTACCTATCTGTGAGATGGTAAGGTACATGAGGAAAGTATTTATGTCTCATCTATATAGCTTACAAGTATCTAGCATGTAGTATGTGCTTAAATACATGTTTTTGAATGAATGATTAAAGATATTTATATCCATAATGATTAATTTAAAATATAATTTCCCTGCATTTCTTCAAGGGTAAAAATAATTGCAGTACAAAGCATGTATCAAGCTATCCTTATCAAGTATGACACTTTGTGGTGGAACTAGTGGTATATCTTCCAGATCTCAGTTCCCTTTTCTGTAAAATGAAAGGTTTGGAGGAGATGATTTCTCAGTATCTTTCACACAAAAATTCCAACATCTTTCAGGCACTGATTAGACATTTAACACAAGTGAAATTGTAGAAGTGAATACAAACCACTAAAAAAAACCTAATACTTTCTTAACAGAATGATTTGACAAAATATTTACGGAAAATTCCATAGTAATATTTTTCAGAGAAGTGAATTATCTTCACACACACACACACACATTTATATACACACACGTGTACGTCTATATCAGGTTGACGATAAGTTTAATTTTTCATGCTGATAATTTTATCAATAACTTTAGAGAAACTCATGATGTCCCTGTTTCAGCACATAGACTGAAGCAGAGATTATCAGTAACTTGACAAAGAGAGCTTATCACAAGGTCTTTTGAATTTTTCCATCCATATTCAGACTGTTTGTATATACATTTGCATTGCTGTCTTGAAGCTAAAATGAAATACTTGAAAATGTATATTTTTAAACCCTTTTCGATTCACCTATTAGACACCTATTTAGGTATTCTTAAATGAGTTTTCATCAAGGATGTCATTTGGAAATGTGATCCTGGCACCTAATGAATATAAATGAACAATTTGCTATTATTGTATTTTGGGAGAATGACTTGTTATTCAAATAAACCAACTCTAGAAATCATAATTTTTATCCTAAGCCATCACAATACCAACATTGTATTTCAATACTCTGTGAATGTTAAGTAATCCTGAACACCACGTTCTAGTGATGTGTGTTTTGAAACCTGTTGATAAAAAGTTTAATAAGTGACAGTGTTATTACTTGGAACAAGGCAGGGGAAATACTTTAAAATATTTTGGGAACAAATAAGAATTTTTTGGTTGGCAGACTTTTAAACAAAATTCTTAAAGACTTGCAGCACATATTTTGCTAATAAATACCTGTTGTTCAGAGCTGGATATCTCCTTAGTTACTTTTTAAAAATCACTGAGACCACACACATTGCTTAGTGGGGGAGGGGGAGGGGGTAATGTCGTTGATACTCTGTGAGCAGGTGCCATCTAGTGGTGTATGGTGTGTAGTGCAGTTTAAAACAGCTGATGCCAGAGGCAGCTGTTCGCTGTATGGATGCCAGTATCTTACTGTATTACATTCTAAACAAAGACCATTTTATGTTATGAAATAGCCTTTGTTCAACAAATCAAACATTTGACTGATTATAAAGCTTAAGAGTAGACTAATAAATAACACGAAGTTTTAGAAAGAACCACTGTAGCTAAGCACAAACAGAGTTTTGTGTTTTGTTTATAAAGAAAAATAAAACACAACAGAAAAAAAAAAAGCCCTTTAAACTTTTGGCAGGCTATTGTACCTTTAAAAGGTCTTACAAGATTGGAAAAGTTTAAAAGGTTATTTTTCACTACGGATTTCTAAAGGTTTCATTACTTACTAGCCCTTAAAACAAATCTTCGATCACTAGGGCCTTTAATCCAACAAATGAATAAATACAGGTAAATTGTTTGCTCAGTGGAGGATAACAGAGAGCGTGTACTATTAGGATATTACTTCTTACTCTGCCCAGGTCACTGGACAATAAGGTTGTTTTCTTGACAGGACAAATTACAGTTTAATAGAGTTGAAAACATTGAATAGAAATTTAAACTACCTAATTACTTTTAACAAGTAAAAATTTAAAAAAATCAAATAGGCAAGAACTAGTTTTAATACTAAAAAATAAAAAATCCTCACCCACTTTTGAAACTATAATTAGCCCAGTTCAGCCAGAGAGTCAAAAGTAAATTATTTAACTTCACTGTTTTCTTCATTAATCTGGGTGTTTTCCAAACTAGTAAGATTATCAGAACCATTTTATAAATTATTTGCGCTATAAAGAATTAGTTAACACTTAAGCTCTTTGTAAACTTGTGGCAAAGAAATGCAGTAGTTACTTGAGATAGTGATGGACACACCCACTGGTGTTTACATCAGTAAACCTAATCCATACATAATCTATTTTAAAATATCTTTTTATTGTCTTGTTTTCCATGTCTATGTCTCCATTCCTATCTCTTTAGACATTTTTTTTTACCATTCCATGTTCTCACCAAATGAAAAATAGGAAGTTGGAAAACTTTATTTTTAGTTCATTTTCTTTGTAGAACAACGTAAAATTCATCTTCATTAAATACAGTTTTGCATAATCTGATAACGAACAATTTATATTTTTCTCAATGGGAAACTAGAGGTTGGCTTAAAAAAAATTGAAATGAGAGTACATAACACTCCTTTTTAATGTTAGTCTGTTGGTTTTGCTATTTCCCTTTATCTCATATAATTTTAGAAGCCTTCAGCAAAGGATTGGTAACTAACTGTACCTCGTTTTCAGCTCTGTAGCCTCTTAACTAGACCTTCTATTCCCTTGGCACAGTTTCTTTCTCTACTTTTTCCTGATCTTGATAATCTTCTTGTTTTCAGCAGAACTTCCAAATTAAGCCAGCCTGTGGCAGTGTTTTTCAGCATTTCCTTTGCTTCCCTTTTAAGTCAAGCTTGGATCTTTTTTTTAAAAAAATTTAAAAAAAACCAACGCCATGCATATTACATGTAGAAAAATGTCCTGTTTTATATTCTAGCACCAAATTGTTTTACATTGATGACACCCGTATTTTACTTTGTTTACTAAGCTAAAAGATATTTCATAAAATTTGATTTTGATTTGGAATATTTATGTTTAAGATTGCCTGAGTGTTTATATGCTGCCATGCATTCTTTTTCTTTTTTGTACTCATAGATGTACTCTTTTCTTTATGTCGAAATGTTCGACTAGTAAGTTTTATCTAAAATGAAATATATACATAATAATAAATCAAACCAGTGAGTTCTGTCTAAAATAGCATTCATTTTTTTCTTTTTGCACTAGTTTATTTTTATCCTATTTTATGCCCTTTTTGATACCAGTATCACAAGTTAGTGTTCTCTTTTATCGATCAGGTAATAAGCATTTATTAAATATATACTATATAGCAGGCACTGGGTTCAGTGGTGCTGATAAGCAGATAAAAACTGAACAATCCTTATTTTGAAACTAGATGTTTTATATTTTTGTTAGCTTATAATGTTTGTTGGGAAGTCAATGGAAATCGGCTCCTCAATTTTACTCATGTTAAAATTAACCCCCAAAGCAGAGAAAATAAGAATGATGAAATACTTTGATATTATTTCCATTTAAGAACACCTCTCTGTGTAAGAGAGTCTTTCTGGACTAGGCAAGATTCTGGGTAAATCAGACTGGGAAGAAAATAATAGGAGGTGTCTTTTGGCACATGGTTGATATCTCTTGGTATCTATTTTCAGAGGTCATCTTTCTATTAGGTTTGAACGCTCCATACATCCCCCCCCCAAAAGCAATAATAACAGCAGAATAACAATGTCAGCTGTTTTAAAATTATCGTAGATCTTTTTCCTCCAGTAACAAAAAAAAAAAAAAAAGAACAAATGGCAAGGAAAAAATAGAACATTGTCTTACAATCAGCGTTGTAAGAGGGGAAGAAACCAATTATGGGAGTGTATCGTGCAGTGTCAACTCTTAGAGCGCTCTGTAATTTGAGGTGATCACAATAAATGTTGTCTGGATTTTTATTAAGATGTTGAGGTTACTAATAGAATCTCATACTTAAAGACTGTACATGATCCCTTTCAGGGTTGGGAGTAGCGGCGAGATGGCAAGAAGGGTTACTTGGACCGCTCATAGTTATTCTTCCTACTCTCACTCTGTATAGCCTTATATGACTTTATGGTTATTAAAAATTGATAATTTTGGTGGGACTGGGGGAGAGAGGAAAAATGAACAGTAAAAACTGTTAAAAATGAAAACTACTCAGGTTGTAACGATCATGGAAATAACCCAAATCACTATTCAGTTGTGCCATATTTGTACCAAGACTTTAAAACATCTGGTTAAAACTTCTGAAACATCTGGTTCTTTTCAAGACTTACCTGGGTGGAACTTGGAACTTGATAATGCATGGCAACTCCTTTGTCATATGTTCAAAATACCTTTCCATATGGTGATTCAGTAAACAGTCTTTGAAGTACTTTCTCTTTCTATTATCTTGCGTATTCTTTCACTGTGACATATTTTTATATCTTGTTTTGGTGAAACTGGTCCTTTTCTACAATAATATGACCTTAAATTCTCTTGGAGCTCCTCTTGAGAGATTCTGAAAGATCTGAAGTACATGAGAAGTCATTGTTTTGCCCACTTCCCCAGGTGGAGTCCTGTCTCCCAACTTCTCCAAATATAGCGACTTGGACTTATAAAAAAAGAAAGCATCATTTCCTTCTGTGGGATCAGATGTTTCTCTTTCAATCACTCATCAAGACCATATAAGAATAAAATAATTTGGCCAGCACCTGTTCTTTGCCCCAGTGATATATAACTGAACTATATTAAATAAGATCAGTGTCCTTTTTCATCATCCCTGGAATCACTTTATTATAGTGTGTGTTATAGCATGCAGGGAGTGAAATACTAAGTTAACAAACAACAGGTGTGGGTCGAAATATCAAATTCAGATAGATACTCATTTCATATGTATCCAGCAATCTGATGAATTTTCATATCCAGGACAGTCCTTGTCTTTGTGTTTTTATGGCATGATATATTTAAGGTCATGGTACCAAGTGACCCAATTCAGTAGTGATTTTGGTTATTTCCATAATTGTCACAACCTGAATGGTTTTCACTTTTAAAAATACTTGTTCCAACTTTTGAATCTTTGAACAATCTGCTGTGAGTTGGACAGATGTTTTTTATTCCCATTTTATAGATGAGGAAATTGAGGTTTTAAGGGGTCCTCCGGCTTACTCTTAAGTCCAGTTAGTGGTAACACTGAGACTATCAGAGAATTCCGTAGTTGGCCAGGATTTCAGAAGTCATAGGGTTCAACTTTTTACAGTATGCAGGAATCCTCAAGAAAAATTGTCCTCACTTGATGCATCAACTTTCTCACTTTCCATTTGCTTCTCAACCCTTGTGATTTGGTTTCAGTACTGCTATTTTGCTGATACTGCTCTCCCCAAGGTCACCAAAGATCTCCTTATTCAATCCAGTGGCATTTTCTCAGACCTCATCCTTCTTGATCTCTCTCTACAGGATTTGACACCGTTGACTACTCCTTCCTTTATGGGTTTTTGTGACAGTGCTCTTCCTATCCCTCTGATCCTTCTGTATGCCAGGGCTATTTCCCGGTTCCTTTTATTTTCTCACTCTACTTCTCATTCTCCCAGTTGATGATCTCTTCAGTACCCATGGATACATTTTTTCCTATCTTTGCAAATCACTCCCAAATCTACATATCTAGCTCTCATATCCAGCTCTCACCTGAGCTGTATGTAGTCCTGCATCTCCCAGCTGCTGTTGGAACATCTGTTCTTGGTTGAAACATAGGTATGTCAAGCTCAACATGTTTAAAACAGAATTATCTTTCCCCCTACACCTACTTCTCTTCCTAATTTCCCTATTTCTGTCAAGGGAACCATCACTAAGGTTGACAACTTAAAAGTTATCCTTAACCCTTCTCTCTCAAATGTCACCCTACCCAGTTAATTGTACATCTCCTATACCCATTCTTTCATCTCTGTTCATACGTACACACCCCTCTACTTTGGCCTGTACCCCATTTCGCAAGTACTATTCAAAGAGTTTCCTACCTGGTCTCCCTACATCCAGCCTCTCTTCTCTCCAAACTTGCTTTCAGGGGCCAAATTGATACTCCTAATACACAGGTTATTCCATGTCAGTCATGATCACATGATCAAGGACCTTAAGTAAATTCCTGTTGCCTCTAGCATGAAATGCGTGCTCTTCTCTTTGACATTTAAAGCCCTTGACATTACAGTTCCTGACTTTTTCCGAGCTGGTTGCACATTACTATCCCTCATGTATTCTGCACTCCAAATAAACTGGCCTGCCTGCTCTACCCCAAACATAACATTTCCTCTCATGTCTTCATGCCTGGAATGCCCCATTTCCTCTGTGCTCCCTCTCAGAATCCCTACCTCTCATTAAACCACAGTTACCATGTTACCTACTCCCGGAGTCTTTACTGGATTCCCCAAGATGTTAGTGTACCTCCATCCAATGACTTTGTGTATTTGCTTATCTGTATCTAAGTCGTCCTCCTTTCTTTTCCTCTCACCCCAAGAAGTCAAGTTCCTTGAGGGCAGGGACTCTTTTATTATTTGTTACCAGCTCTGAGTGCCTTAGGTTTGTAAACACTTAATAAAAGCTTGTTTAATTGATCTGAATAGGCAGCCGCTTATTCTTAAACACTCTGTGTGATGAGGGGTGGGGGGATTTGATAGCTAATTAGGTAACATTCCTTTTTTTTAACCGGACCTTTGATTTTCTGTCATAGGGCACTCCTTTGAAAAATTTCTACCAACATTGAGGTTGGTACTTGCTCCGTATTAAAAGAGTTTTACCTGGAGGCATTGAAATGTTAAGTGATTCACCCAGGGTAATGCAGTTATTGTTTATCCTAAATAGAACTTAGACCCAGGCCTTCCTGATTCTGCAATCATCTTTCTCTGGGCCACATCAGACTACCTTTGAGCCTGTTTTTCTTTTCTTTTCTTTTCTTTTCCTTTTCTTTTTTTTTTTTTGTAAATAGTGCTGATTGTTACAAAGTTCTCCCTTATACTGAGCCAAATTCTACTTTCCTGGTTCCTGGTTTCCTGGTACACATGTACATTACAATGTACATTTACAAATTGTACAGCACAAATGTAATCTCACTTCCATTTGAGAACCCTTTAAATATTGGAAGACATTTATCAAATCTGTCCAGTCACGAACTGTTCCTTCCGTGAAATAATTTCAAGACACCTGCCATCCTCAGGATGTTCATTAATTTGTTGTTTTACCGCTTAAAATATGCAAACAACTAAGGAGAATAATCCAGATGTGATCTGGCAAGTACATGGAGCAGTTTGACCATTCTCCAGTTTAACCCTTGGCAGCCCAAGATACATTAGCTTTTTTTGGCAGCTACACTGCGCTGCTGACTCCTAGTTTCTGTTCACATATACTGCTGTTGACATACGTTTTCCTTGTGTTTGTGCATTTTTTAAAAAATTCAAGTTCAGGACTTTACATTTTATTTTCATTACATTTTATCTTGTTAGATTTTGGCTCTGTTTTCATCTGTTGAGAATTGTTTGACACCTGATCGTCCAATTTAATGGTCATGTTGTCTTCCGTGAAATTGATAAGCCTACCATCAATGTATTCTTTGTAGTCATTGATTTAAAAAGAACAGTGAGGAATAAAACAAGACCAAAGCATACCACTAGAGGGCTCCTGATTTTCAGTAGAGTGTTTCTTCCATGACAACACAGGTAATAGATGATAAGGTGATCGGTTACCTGTGACAGTCATCAGAATGGCTAACTTAGCTAGGCTATGTGCTGTAGGGGCTGTGTGTGTGCGTGTGTGCGTGTGTGTGCGTGTGTGGATTCAACCTGAATGAAGCAGGGTGATAATAGAAAAGACTCCTTTACCTTTGTTACTATCTCTGTGATTGGACAAATCAGTTCACCTCTCAGGGCCTCATTGTCTTTATGTGTAAAATGAGGCAGTTACACTAAATGACCTTTAAGGTCTCCTACGGCATTGAATCTTATTTTCCTGTGACCAGTGCCCAAAATTCTAAATTGTGTTCCCAGGCCTATGAGAACTTTGTGGCTGAGGAAATGATTTAATAATTCAATAATTTCTTTTTTTCCTGTAATGAGTGACTGACGAAAGAATATTTATTTAGCAGGTTCTTGTTGTGGCCCAGTAGGGTCCTCCAACCCACTGAAAAAGAGTCTGCGATATTATTTAATTACTAGGTAAGGAATAACAGAGGGACATGCTGTAGGTTGGTGGAGAGAGAGGCTGACCTTGTAGTTAGTGAGACCCGGGATCCTCACTTGTGTGGTCCTGGGTAAGTCATCAAGCCTCTCAGTGCCTCAAGTAATTGTAAGTCACAGAAGCAGATCTTCCTTAGTAAGGGGGGTTTACTATGCCTTTGAGATTGCAGGTTCAGAACAGGGGATGAAAAAAAAAAGAGGAAAGGCAGTCAATTTCCTGTTGACTTTTTTTTACAGGATGATAGCTGAAAGATGGAGCTGAAAGAGACAGTAGAGATTATCTAGTCCAACACCCTCGTATCCAGCGCGTTTTCCTCTGAACTACACTGACAGTTTAATTCCAACCAAATATTTTAGCATGAAGTAATTTGATGCTCTGTGGCATTTTGAAATGATACTGTATGTTGCTATCAGCATCATCACCGCTTTTGTTGTTATTATTATTATTAATTGGTCTGGACCTGATATTTCATTGTCAAAGGAAACTTCCCTTGAGGAACCTCCCTGTACCGCCTGAGATTGGCAACTGTTGTGTAGTTGAGAATGTTGCCTGGAACACTTGAGAAGTTAAGTGATTCGTGCTGCAGGGTCAGTCACAGAGCCTGTGTGAGTGTCGCAGGCAGGATTTGTCTTCCTGCCTTTCAGGTGGCAGTGTGGAAATGCCCAAGGAGGGTATTGAAATTCTTTTTGGTCCTCTCAAAGTTCAGTGGGCAAATCGTTGAAATACGAGAATGCTGCACATCATCCTTATGTTCCTGTGACGTTTTGTACTTTTAAGAACACTATAACATCTATTTAAATGACAATGACCCTTTAAAATAAATAAAATTTTCCCATTTAACAGGTGAGGAAACAGACTGGGAAGTTAAGTGATTTGTGAAAGGTGGGAGCTGTATAGTCTTAACAACTATGACTGCGACACTGATGTCCTTTTCATTTGCAGTAGTAACAAAACACAATTTTATAGAAATACAAGACCTCAGAATCTGAGGAGACCTCATGGGCCATCAAGTTCAACTGTCAGCTGAACAAGAACCCCTTCTACCATGTCCTCAACAGATGTCATTAAACCTTTACTTGAAGATCTGCAGAGAGCTCTACCCACCACCCCTTTACTCATTCTATTCGACTTCTGCATAACTCTACCTGTTTAGAAGAACCTATCTTAAAAAGACCATATGTAGGTCATCCACTATTTATTCAACAAATATTTGTTCAGTTTCCCTGCACTTAACAGATGGAGAAACCAAGGCCCATAGAGAAGTGACTTTTTCGAACTCACAGGTAGGAAAGGAAGAGGCAGACACATTTAATTTCTCTTCCATATGATAGCCCTTCAAATACTTGAAGATAGTTATTAGTTCCTCGTCCTCCCTTTTTTTCCAGGTTGAACATCCCCAGTTATTTTGTATGGCATGAGTTGTCTCATTTTCACTCTCCTAGTTGCTTGTATCTGGATGCTCTTTGGCTCGTCCGTTTCTTTCCTTTATAAAATACTGAGCATGTCGTCATGTTCCAGGATGGTGCTCAAAAGAGAAAAGTGAGATTTTCACCTTCCTCATTCTCAGCACTACAGTATACTACTTAATGGAGCCCAAGATCACTTTAGCTTTTTTAGCTTCCATGTTGACTCAATTGAGTTTGCAAACCTTTAGAGTATTTTCACACAAATGGTTGTTGCAAGGATTGAATTTCTTGGTCTGTAGAATGGGGATTATACCATGTGTTCTTAATTTATCTACAATCCCCATAGGCTTATTTGTATATTTAACAGCTCCGTGAAGAGCTAGGATGTGAATCCAAAATATAAAATTTGCTATAGTGGAGACTTCTTTGTTTATTTTTCTGGAATGGTGTCAGATATGTATATACATATCCTTACAGGGGGCAGTAGAAAGTTAGAATTGAACTTTTCTATTGTGTCTGTGTTGGGGTTTTGTTTCCTAATACTACAAATTTCAATAATCTGAAAATAGAACAAGAAAGCATATTAATTTTAGTGTTATGCAATTCATTTCCACTGGGGTTTACATAATAAGTGAAAAGCTTATTCTGTGAAAGTATTTCTCAGGTCATATCCTTCTTTCTTCTATATTTTTTGGCATCAGTTTCTGGGCTTCCCTTTCTTCCCTTCCCTCTGACTTTTAGGTTTCCTTAACCTGCTTTTTTGCCTCCACATAGGGCTTTATCTCCTTCCAGTTCTGTTTTCCTAGGCTATAGTTTCACGTGGGTGTTATAATTTTAAGCCTATGTTAAGAGCCGTATTCATTAACTGATCTATAATGTGGCTATCTTGGTCACCTTGGACAGTCATTTACTTCTATGGAACTTAGTTTTCTCAGCTTTAAAATGAGAAGATTGCATGATGTGATTTTGTAAAGTCCACTTGGGTTTTAATGATTTTGTATCTCAAAACTGGCTTTTATTTACTGTCTCAGGGTTTCCTTTTTAAAAATTAAACTCTGACCACCCTGGCTTCATTAAAAATGCCAAAATATATTCTTTTTGTCTCTTTGGTTAATGTTTTATTTATAGGTAGAAAAACAGGAAAAGCAACCCTTAAATCTTGCTGGAAAATTATTAGCAACTTCCTTTAAAAAATGGCAAGCATTTCCTTTTTAGAATGGCCATAATCTTTGCTAGTCCTTTGAACTAGAAATGCCCCCCAAAGTAAAATGCAGATAGAAAGAGGAGTAGAAATTAGAGAACCAGTTTATCTGTTCCCTTACATATATAATCTGTAGTCCAACCAAACTGGACTACATACTTGCCATTCCACTCATAGGCCTTGCCTTATGCCGTTTCTCCCATAAGGGTTGCTTTCTCCTCTCCTACCACTGGCATTTTTCCATCTGTGTGTGTGTCTCCATTCTTCAAGACCCAACTTAAAGTGCCATTTTTTAGGAAGCCTGCGCTGACGTACTAGCTGAAGTTAACTCTTTCCTTTTCTATACTCTTATACCTCTCCTGTCACTTAGAACACAAGGGCCTTTTAGTTGTTTGTGCAAAACTGTTATCTCCTCAGCTAGTCTGTAAGCTTCTCAAGTAAGAAGTGAATGTTTATTCATCTTTACAGCTTCCAGTGTCTTGAACATAATATACTGTGCTTACAATAACTGTTTTTGAATGATAATGAAGGACTCCCAAGTAGTAGTATTTAGTAGGTTGTAAATTAAGGTAAGCAGAAGCCAAAGTATTTGTAAACCAGTTTTGGAGTCCTTGAATGAACAACACATATTTGAGCACTTTCTATTGCAATCAGTTTTCAGAGTTCTTAGGAAGGAATTACTTAACAAACAGTATTCTGGGATTAATTGTATTTGTTGAATTGAGTCTTGAAACTTTTATTCAATTTTAGTCATACTGATTTTTTTTCTGAGTATTAGGGCAAGATATTAACTAAAATTTATTTTTTTTATCATGTGCTGTTTTTAATTTTTTACCCTGTATTGGTCTTCCTTTCTTCCCATTTTTACTGTCTTTCCCCTTCTTTCCTTCAGTTTTAAGGTGGCAGTGAGGACCACCCTTTTGTGTGTATCCAGAAAGGGTGCCAGTGTTTTGGTTTATGATCACCTTTGGGATGTAAACTAGTTTCCTCCAGAAATGATAGAGATTCTTTAGCCTATGGAATTTGCGAATTATTCTCTTGGTTTCTTATTTATGTTTTCACTCCCCAGACTGAAAGAACTCAGTGAGTGTGTGCCTGTAGTTGCTTTTGTAATTGATTAAACTATGAGGAATTTATTTCCTGAAAACAGTCCTTGAAGAGGCTATATTCAGAAAAGATTTAAATTACCTTTTTTACATGGTATCAGTGGTAATGGAGAGAGAGTGATGTGGATCATGCCAAATAGCAAACAATCCAAAAATAATTATATTTTACTTTGGAATGCATTACATATTTTGGCAACATATTTATATTCCTAATTATGTTTTGCTTAGTCTAATATTAAAATTAGTTTAAATTCCTGAAGCATAAAACAACTGACAGTAGAAACAGGGGGAGGTAGTCCAGAAATCTGTTGATGGCAGCCAGAAGTTTGTCTGTAATTTAAAATTGACCCCATATAATAATTTCACAAAGGGGTTAATTCTCACATAAGTAAGCAGGTGTTAACTATAGTGATTATTACTTTTTTTCCTTTTAGTGGGTCTATTGAAAATGTTTTGTATAGTAATAAGGTTCTCAATAGGCCATGGGTACTTCTGGTCATGACCTTTATGTTGCATTAGTGAGAATTTTCCATTTGCCTTTTCCTTTTTTTGTTTAGGTAATTGGTGAGATGCTGAGGATTAGCTGGAAAAGTAAAAAGGCCAGTTTCCAGCCATAGATGTGTAACAATAAAAAAAAGAAAACTATTATATGTTTGTGAGAATTAATGAGATAATTGAATTATATACATAACAGGCACATTTTTAAAATCCTTAAATTCTGTTTTCTACATTTCTCTTCTGTTTTGCTCTGCTTCGTGCATCTCCAGTGACTCAAGGAACCTTTGTGGAGGAAGTCCTGAGCAAAGGGAGGGTAAAAACTTTTATCATTTACGTGTGTAGTGTGAGGCAATGTTGGGTATATAGAGCTGTCCTTAGAGCAAGGAAGATGAGTTCAAGTACTTTCTCTGGAACGAACTTCCTACTGTGTGATGTTGGGCAAGTCACTTAAACTCTCAGTGTCCCAGGTAACTCTCTAAGACTATCAGTTGCCCAGAGAAAGTAATAGTTTACATTGGTAGAGGTTTTCCTATTCTGATGAATTTAAATTGAAAAACAAATTAAATAAAATGATAGCCATCAAACTTAAATTATTTTTAAAAGAGAGAAGTGTTTCTCTCTTCACATGAGCAAAAACTACTGACTGTAATGAAACAGAAGAGGTATCCATCCTAGTAGAACAAAAAAAATGTGGAAAATTTATGATAGAAGTAACAGGTTTTTTTTTTGGTAACCCAAGAATGAGACTTTAAAAAGGAGAATCCATTTCACATCCTAAATGCAGTTGATTTGGTATTTGCATTTTGTCATTGCGTTTTAGAAAATTCCTTTTGAAACTAAATAATGTTTTTACCATCAGAAACATGAGGCATAGAGATAAATTTTCTTAATAAATCATGTGAAAAAAATTATTTTTTTCATCTATAATTGACATATTTGCATCTGTAGCATTACCTCACTGCCCTTACCTATAAGCTATCATTTAAGAGCCACTGGTACAATAATTTACATAGAACATGAGGGATTTTAAAATTATTTATGGATTATTAAATGTACATTAACACCCTGTTGGTATATCACATGACTGTCTGATTAATGATTTTGCATATTTTACTATTGTATTTAAGTAGCTTGAGGAAAAGGGCTATCGTGGTTAAACGGATTTGATTTTCACTTATTTAGTTGGCTGAAAAAATTATCTTTGGACTGGTCTTTATAATTTTTGCAACCCTGATGCCCAAACATATCTAAGTATCTTAAGAGCAAGACCTACAAATTGAACAAACTTTATTGAATTAGTCTGCTGGTCGCCTATTCATGTTTTCACTGCCTACATTGTGAGGGCTCAGTGGGTTTTGTTTTCACAAGGCAGCAGGTGTCCAACGAGACAATACTAGAGAGATTAGTCAAATTCAGAATCAAGAATGTTATGAGTTGTGAATTCCAGTGGCATTTTTTCTTATTCATCCTCAGGAACATTTCACAGCTCTTTTGAGGGGATGAAGCGAACAATACAATGAGGAGTTTTGTGCAGCAGAGGTCAGGTTACAGAAATGATGAGATGCGATATTTAAAATGTTTAACAGTACAAATAAAGAGGAACTCATGGATGGATTTGACCATTGTAGGACATGAAACTGTAGAACACAGCCAAAGTCTTGAAATATCTTTCTTTCGTATACTTTAAAATATTCTTTGGGGGGGGTGGATTAAAAGAGGTGAAAAGTTGAAAAAAAAAAAACTAAAACACAGTCATGATAAAGGCAAAAATTCAGGATTATTTTCAATTATATTAGGCCTTACCCTTCAAGGTATTTAGGACAATGGAACAAAAAAGGGAGCTAAGTTGTATAAGAGAAAGTTTCTGTAACTGACATGGAATAAAATTAGTTGACACATTTTTTTCCTTGGAAATCATGAAACTTAGTCTTTCCCTTGCTAAACTGAACAGCTTGTAATTTTATTTTTTTAACTTAAACAAATAGTGGTATTTTACTGACACTCTCCTCCACTCCCATCTTCCTTGACAGTAATCAGTTTAATAAAAGGTGTCAGTGATGATTGGCACTGTTTGTACTCATCTGTTCATCCCCTCAAAACGTTATTTATTTTTTAGTACAAGAAAAACAGTTGTTTCCAGGAACTTAAAGCATGATATTCTCTTTGTTGAAAACCTGACCCTCATGATTATGTAGGATTTTTTGAAGATTTCCAGAGAAGACACAGTAAGCTTACCAGAAGAAACACAGAGATGATTTAAATAAGACAAACCCCAAATGCTGAAAATTTAACTATTGGTTTAGAAATCTAGTAAATCACTTACTAAGGCAGCTAGATGGTGTTACTAAGCACTATGTGCCAGGAACTGTGCTAAGTTCTGGGTTACAAAGAAAGGCAAAAGACATTCCCTGCTTGCTTGCAAAAGGGAGTGCCCACTCTAATGGGGACACAGCATTCAAACAACTCTGTGCTGTACAAACAAGCTATGTACTCAATAAATAGGAAACAGTCAACAGAGGGAAGGTACTAGAATTCAGAGGAATTAGGAAAGGCTTCCTTAGAAGGTAGGGTTTTAACTGGAGGAAGCCAGAGAATCCAGGAGACAGAGATTGATAATAATGATAATAACAAACGTTTATATATCATTTGCTATGTGCCAAACACTGTGCTAAGCCCTTTACAAATATTATCATATTTCATCCTCTCAACAACCTGGGAAGCAAGTTACTATTATCCTCATTTTACAAATGAAGAAACTGAGTCACAGAAGTTAAGGGACCCTCTGAGGGTCACACAGCTAGTAAATGTCAGAGGCTAGATAGCTCTCCATCCACTGCAATACCAAGTTGCCCCTGTGAAGGCAGATGAGAAGTAACATTTCATGCATTATGGACAGCCAGGGTAAATGGCTGGAGTTTGGAGATGGAATGTCCTGTGTGAGGAACAGTAAAGAGGCCAGTGTCACTGGACAGAAGAGTACATGGGGTGGGGTGGGCATAAGGTCCTAGAAGAAGATGAGAGTAGGGACTAAGTGAAAAAGGGCTTTGAATGCCAGACACAGGCTTTTAGATTTAATCTTGTAGGTGATAGGGAGCCACTGGGATTTACTGAATGGGAGGCAGAATGGGTGGTCAGTCTGGAGTCAGGAAGACCTGGTTTCAGATCCAGCCTCAGATACCTCCTAGCTATGCAACCCTGGGGAAGTCACCCTCTCTTTGCCTTAGTTTTCTCATCTGTAAAATGGAGATGCGAATAGCACCTTCCTACTCGAGTTGTTGTGCGGAGCCCATCAGATAATAATTGTGAAATGATTAGTGTGGTGCCTGGCACATAGTTAGAATTGTGTAATTGTTAACTGCTGTTGTCATCCTCACCTCCCAGGGTTGTTGTAAGGATGAGAAAAGATGTGTCAGGTACTCTACGGACCTTAAAGTACTGTAGAGATATTAGTTATTAGCTGTTATCATTCTCACCTGGCTGGAAGGTAAGAGAAGACCTTTCTTTGAATGAAACTAGAGGGTGATGTAACCTTCAGAAAACAAAAGGCAATGCAAAGTGCTGGCAATTTCCTATCTTGAGAAGATGTGAAAAGAAATCATCTAACTAGATTGCTTAGAAAACATAGGTTGAGGTGATCATTTCAGGATGAAATTAATTATTTAATGGCACCATCCAAAACCTTTAGTTGTATAGTTAGAATTCAGGGAGCAAGGAGCTAGGGAGGAGAGATTTTTGGTGAGTACACAAATATCTAAAAGAATCAAATTTAGGCGTCAGAGAGTCCACTGTGATTATTATTTCTTTAATGAATGCAAAAGTGCCATGGGGTAGGTAGATAGATGATAAGAAAGCATATACCTATTTGGAGAAGCCAAAACACAGAGAGCTTTAAGTTAGCTTCCCAAAGTCACAAGATATACCCATATTTAGAGCCAAGAATAGGACCTAGGACTCTTGGCACCCAGTACATTGCTCCATTTCCCATATCTCATTTCATCTCTCTGAGGAGTAAGGGAAAATAAAGTTGTTTTTTGGTTGTCTGTTTTTTAATTGAGAGGGGAAAAGAACTGAGGCACTAATATGTGCTAAGAATTAAGTGCCTTAAAATGAATGTAAAAACTAAACTAAGAGTGATCAGTGGAACCCAAATCAGTCATTAAAGTGAAAGGGGAATAATGTATCCTACAAAGTGCATTTATTATATCTCTATGCATTTTAAAGGGTAGTAGATTTTTTGTTGTTGAAGATGTTACCTCTGGGGTTAAAAACAATTAAAGGTAATAATTCTGAACAGTGAACTTCTGGTACTATTAGAAGCCACGGTTAGTATGTTTCTGCTATGTATATGTACAAAATGAGCCATTTTTATTTCCTCGTTTGGATACACATTGCTCCAGCTCATGTCTAGTTTGTCAAAGCTTAAGCACAGAATTAGAATTTTTATTTTAATATAGACTTGGGAGAATATTTTAAAAAATTAAAAACTAAGCAGCCTCTCTACATCTTTGTATGTTGCTTTAGATTATGGGGGGACGAGGAGTATATTAATTTAGGGCCTACTCTTGATCTGTTGTTTCAGATATCGTTATCATCATTATTTCTATTTGAATCTCAAAAGAAATGATATTAACAATAATAGATATCACCATACCAAATACTTAAGCTACATAGAACCCAACGTTTTCAAAATATAGAACGCTAACAAGAGGAGATCAAAATCATGAGGAAACAGGGTGAGGTATATAGCCTCTCCATTGTCCTGATTGCTACTGGAGTTTTACCAACATTGAGCCTGTGAGCTAACATCATAAAACTTTTATTTGGCCACAAAACCAGTTATTTTTTCCAATTATGTAATAGTCCATAGACCATCAAATATAAGGGAATGACAGCAGCCTAGGGGGCCTTATCCTAGGATCATTTCTATGTGGATCTCATAAAGAGAGATGAGAAGAATGATACATAAATTTACATATCACTTCAAGATTTATAAAGAACGTTGCATATGTTATCTCTTTTGATACAACCACCTTGCACTACAAAAATTTATAGCCCTCATTACTTACATATGAGGGAAACTGAGGCTCAGTGTAATTAAGACACTTGCCTGTGGACCCACTTGCAACTTGTGTTAGGATTCTAAATCCAGTATGCCCTCAGTTACACTGCACGATTTCTACTACTGCATTCTATAGCAGTGGGAATTATGAATGCTATAGTGTGTGAAGGGAGTACCAGCTCCAGAGTCATGAGAACCTTCATTCAAGTACAGCTTCTAGCATGTGGTTAGCTCTATGATCTGGGTCAAGTCAGTAATTTCTTGGTTCACCAGTGTAGAAAATGGTCAGGTTGAAGATGAGGATGCATGGTTCTGGGGAGTGCAGATCTGAGAGGAAATGGAAAAAAGTTGGAGGGGCTGTGGGAAGACAGACACACTAATACACTGTTGGTGAGATTGTAGTAAAGCTCTGCCCTCACTCTTCAGAGTGAATGGAGTGATTCTCCTTTAATGTTATCAGCCCGAGTCTCCATTCTGGTATGTTCCTCCCACTGTTAGCCTCCAGTGATTATTACTCTAGTCCAGTGACCCAGTTAATATCACTCAATACCATAGATATTTATTTAGAAGATACATGAAGAACAGAAGTACAGATATTTCCTCCAATGCCTCAAGATACTTTCTCCTTTATACCTTCAAAGTCCTTGGGGGCTTTCCCCACTCTGAAGGACTCCCTGACTCTGAAGAGTGAGTGCAGAGTTTTGCTACAAAAAACTCTTCATACTCACTATGTAGTTTCTACATAGCATTTGCCTAACCAGGTTTACATTGCATAGCTATAAGGCCTGAATGATGGACTGGCTGGCTATAAAACTTTGCACAGCCGATGGCTCCTGGGCCTCTGGTAGTTAATCATTATGGGCTTTTGAAGTTCACTGGGTCATAGCTATCTCCAGTACTTTCACCTAAAAGCAGGATAGAACAAATGCAAAGAGGCAAAGAAGAGAAGGCTGTATTCATGAGCCACATGTCAGCCTTAGATGGAGAGGGCCAAAGGCTTCTTCATTTACATTGTCTCTCTCCTTAAGCTCTGCCTGGGAGGAAAAGAACAATAGCCAGCCTCAACTGAATTGTGATGTTATCTGAATTAAGACTGTGTGTTAGGCGGAAGCATGACATAGTAGCAGAAAAGCTGCCATAGAAGAAAATTTAAAATGGAGTTATTGAAGGAGCTGTCAATAACTGGGATACGTTGTATTATCAGTACAAAAAGGGGGTGGAAAAATGAAAAAATGAAAAATAAATTAGAGATGGCTGCAAAGTTTTAACTGGGAATGAGAATTATAATATCCCCAGGATCATCAAAAATACCCCATTTGTAGAATTTTGCTTCAACTTAGCTTTAATGAAACATGTACCAAATGACGGTAATGTCTGCAGTGCACAGGACATAGAAATATTTTGTTCTAGTGCTTTAAAGACTTTGCCCATGCCTTAAAAAAAGTTGTGTTAAGAGGGCAGAGAAAACAGGGATAAAAATAATTTAAAATCATTATGTTACTATTAGCACTTTATAGTATTTTAAACTACATGTGTCTGTTCGTACACATGTATGTATATATGTACATATATACAAACATTTATACATACATGTATGTGTATATATCTATATCTCCACTCAACTGTTTTGTCTCTTAACTAATTTTCAGTTGAACTTGAATTTGCCACTTACGATGTTTAAAATAATCAGTTCCTAGTTTAATGAAGAGAAAAAGTTCCAAAATGATCAGATGCACAAACCTGGTGTGTTGTTGCCTCTGTCACAACTGATTTTTCAGCCAAAAAAAGTGGTTAATTTTGATAAGACTGATTTTCCCCCCGTAAAATCCTTATTTTTGCTTGTATCAGTCAAACCACACTATCTCAAAGTACCCCTCCCCAACACACTTTCTTCCAAAGTTTATTATTACTAATACAATAATAACAAAAATAAAGATTATATATGTCTTTCTTCCTTCCTTCCTTCCTTCTTTCCTTCCTTCCTTCCTTCCTTTCTTATTTACAAAGTGCTGTCATAGGAAGGGTAATTCATTTTTCTCTGACAGCAGTTTTTGTCCTGAGTGAACTCTTTTCCTTTCACATTTTCACCTAGTTCAATGGTATCCATACTGTCAACCTTCTATACCTATTAATTGCAAGAAATGATAATCTGTTTCCAATGTAAAGTATCCACATTCTTTGGAGACATTTTGTCAGTGTTGCTTTTTGATTCAGAGTATTACTATTTTCTTTTAGTTTGTTATTTAATATTGGTCAAAAGTACAACCACTTGAATTTAGATTGTGCAGCTTTAGAGTCCAGTTTGGGAGCACAAATGTTTTGGGCTTTGACAGATGTTCTTTGAAAATACCACAGATGTGTGGTGTCATGTTACATTGTTGCTCTCAGCCTCTTTGTTTTAAATTATAAATTGTACTAATAGTATGGGGCATGTGTTTTCATAAATTCTTATCCCCTATAATACAGGAAAAAACAGGGTTTTTTTTCCTCCTTCTCAGACTAACCCGTTGAGAATTTGAAAATGACCTTAACAGAATGAGCGTTCAGTCCCTTGGGACTGCAAATGTATGGGTTATTTTTAACCTAATTACTTTGAATTAAACAAAGACTTAAGACATTTTTCCCCCTGAATTGAAGTCGAGGTTAAATACACTTTTATAGCAATGAGAATCCAACCCCAAACATATGGCTACCCTTCAGTGCTTTAGGATAATCCCAGGGGGAGGATGCACTTTACAACTCTGTTTGGCTTTAGTTAAATGTTAGTTTTTTGAGCTCATGTGAGTGGAACGATTTATCCATCATCCATCTCATCCTCATCAATTCGCGTATTGCTTTGGATTGGTAACATTTTATATATGGACGTAGCCCTTTAAATTTGCTTAACAGTGGCTCATTAACTACATACTAATTGAAACCAAACATTTGTCAGTCTGCTCCCTTCAGCTCCATAGTAAATGCATTCTGTGAAGTAAGCATTACTGCTGTGATGAAGATCATCTTAGAATTGATTTTTAACCAATTTGAAGAGATTCATTGGTTTTGTCTCTTGCTCCAAAAGAGGAAGTGTCAAAGAACATTCTAAGTTGTCAGATATATATGTATATATATGTACATGTGTGTGTGTATATATATATATGTATATATATGTACGTGTGTATATATATATGTCTATGTATACACATACATACATGCAATTATCCACTTTCAATTACACATACATATTGAAGTTTCTCAAAACCCAGTTAAAACAAAGCAAACAAAAAAGTACGACTCCTCCTGAGAGAATCATAAATTTTTTAATCTGGCCAAGTACTCTGCCAGCTCCACTTTTCAAATCCCCTTTATGTTTTGTCTTCTATTAGAATGTAAGTGCCTTGAGTGTAGGAACTGTCTTGTTTTATTTCTTTTGTATCCCCAGTGCTTAGCGTAGTGCTAGCTCATAATAGACACTTAATAAATGTGCTATCTGTCCATCTATCTGTCTGTCTATCTATCTTTTCATATAGTCCGGTCTTCATCTCAGTTATGATCCATTCCATTATGTACCATTTTAGCCAGATGTATTTGTATGGAAAAATGGTTTGTTTCCAGAAAGTGTTAATACTGGAACATTTCTACAATACTCTTTCCTACAGAGGAGAATTTGGGATAATATTATTCAGTTTTGTTCCCTTTTCCTACAGAGGAGAGTTTGGGATAATACTATTCAGTTTTGTTCCCTTTCCTACAGAGGAGAATTTGGTATAATACTGTTCAGTTTTGTTCTCTAAACACCAAAAGATCCTTGTCAAAGAGGATATTTCCCTTGTAGGCACTGCTCCACTGTAGGAGCCAGTTAGTACTGGTTTGTAGATTTGGCCATGGAGAGCCCTTGAAGCCTCTCCAGGACTTTCAAAACTGATAGCCACCTACCTCCCTGACTCCGTATTCTCCCCATAGCATGTAAAGATAGGGAAAACACAGACTTCATTATAGAGTCCTGGTATGGAACCCGAAGTGGAACCTTGGAAGAGCTAAGTCTAAGATAAAATTAAAGACTCTTTAATATAATGGGTAGAAATAAGCTTATGACATTCAAAACTCCCTAATGGTGGCATAGCTAAAAAAAAAAATTTGTAAGGTTTTAGAAAATCCATGAACACTAGATCTGCAGTGTGCTATTAAGGGGTCACAAAATCATTAAGGCTGCTATCAAGGAGAGAAAACAAAATGCTTCAGAACCCTCCCAGAACAATGGGGAAAATATTGGCCCAGATTCACCATATGTATGACTCGCTAGGACATTTTTTATGGTCATATAATGTAGCCATACACCCAATTATTCCTTTCGCTGGTTGACTTTCTCTTTTTTCTACTAATAGTTATATAAAACCTGCCCTTTTCCTTTCCCTTCCTAATTTTCTTCCCAGTTTTTCTATCTACTCTTCTTTGTCTGGCAGACTCTTCCTTCCCATTTTCTGTGAGCATCCAAGCTCTTCTATCTGAGATCACATTTTTACATGATTCATTACTGGATTTATAGTCCTGGGTACAATTCTTTCTCTGCTTCTTACTACCTGAATGACCTTGGGTAAGTAACTTTAAACTCTCTAGACTTCAGTTTCTTCATATGTAAGATAAGGGAAGGGGGGTGGATTAGATTAGATCACCATTAAGGTCCTTTCCGACTTGAAATATTTTTTCCTATGGCCTGTAGTACCTTTTCCTGATGAATAAATAAATTGGAATATCACATATATAGCCCAGATGTTTATTATTTCTTGTACTGTATGAGATATTCATTTACGGCCATAAAAAACTACTTCTCTGAATCTACTTTGGAAAGGCTTCAGACAGACAATAACTTCTGAGGTCTTTTAACACTGTTAAGTAACAGTGAATAAGGCAAGCTCCTTATTCTTTACATCTCAAGGTACCCTCTTCTTAATTCAATTAAGTAAACTGTATTTATTAAGCACCTATTTATAGGCAAGGTGATAGGGAGTGTAGTGGATAAAGAGTTTTCCTTAGAGTCAGGAAGTCCTGGGTTTAAATTCTGCCTTTTTCTTATCTGTCCTGGCTTGTCTGGTCTTGGACTAGGCACTTAACCCTTAAGTGCCTCAGGTAACTCTAAGATAAATTATAGACAAGTTGCAGATCTGCATACATGAAAGTGTTTTCCTTACTGAGAGTTCCACATACTAATGCATTTATTTATAGGTCTATTTCCTTCTCCCTGTCCCCCTTCCAAAAAAAAAAAAACCCAAACAAATCAAAGCAAAAACCTTCATGGCACTTTGCTAGGCCCTGTGAGTATAAAGGTAAGGCACAATATAGCCCCTACCCGCAGGAAGCTTAAAATGTAATTGGGGAGGATCATTGAGACATGAACATAGATAAATATGATATAGAGTAGAATGCAATAGGAACAAAGGAGGGGCTCTAGACAAAATGATGTAAGAAATAGGAGGGAAAGATCATTTTTTGATGAGGCTGTCAAGTAAGCTTTCATGGAGAGGTAGCACCTGGGCTGGGCCTTGAGGAATTGGAGGAATTCAACAGGCAGTGTTATGAGGCATCAAGAATGGATGACTTCTGGAAAGGCAGTTATAAGGGGGCAGAATAAGATTGCGCAACAGCTGGCTGAGTACATGAAGAGGGATCGAGTAAAACAGGCCTGGAAAGATAGGTTGTAGTCTGATAGGTTTGGATAGCCCCCCTACAATATTTTATTTTCATGAGCCAGATTCTTTAGCAGGTTTCCTTTACTCATGGAGTAACTTTGGTTCTTTAATTTAAAAAAAAAAACACAATTTGACTTGTTTAGTAAATTTTCTACATTAAATTAATTCCAACAAATAAAATATCCTGGCTTTTCACTCACTCTGTCCAAGTTTCCAAGGCTTTTATCTTTCTTTTTTTCTTTTTGGTCTTTTCATTTCCATTCACTTTTAATCTTCTATAGTTTTGTTAGTATGATCTCTGTTTTATTGACTCTTTTTTTCCCTTTATTTCATAAAGGTCTTTCCATATTTTTATCTTATTCATATTTGGCATTTTAAATTACTCTATAGTATTCCATTTCATTAATTTACTCGACTTTAAGCATTCCCTATTATTGAGACATTTCATTTCCTTCTAATTTTTAAAAATTAAATGTAAAATTATTAAAGTTTTTGAACAGCCCTTTTTTGCTTTGCTTGTGATAACACTTTTAGTATCTATTTCCAAAAGTAAAATTATTAGGTCAAAAGGTATGATTATTTTTGGAACTTTTACTGTGTATTGCCACATTCCTTTTCAGAAAAGACTTCTCCATCAACAAAGGAGTATATCTATTTTTCCACAATCCCACAAGCATTCTTTTATTACTTTTTTTTTGTCAATTTGAGGGTTGTGAGGCATTTTCCCCAGATTATTTTAATTTACTTCTCTTTGACTATTGAGTTTGAAAATTTTAAGTGATTAACAGTTTTTTTAATTTTAAAAATTGTTCATATCCTTTCAATAATTATCATTTGTAGACAGAATTACCTTTCTGTATTTTTTTAAACTGCTCATTAGAGGTTTTAATTAAACCTATTTTGCGAGGTCATAATTAGCAAGAAAACATTTTTATCACTCCTCTTCCCCTCCATATTATGACTAAGTTATCCAGAAAACACTGGGCCTTGTCCTGGGAGTTTCATCTCTTCCTTGTAGCATTAGGTTGCAACCTTGCACTGGACTCTGAGAAAAGAATACAAACGAAAGAATTGCAAACTGTAAAGTACAGTACCTGAGAAAGCACTATACTCCTGCTTGGAGTCAAGTTTTATGGCTCGGAAGTAGGCAATTATAATAGAAACACAAATGCTTTTGCTTTTTATTAAAGTATAAACTAGCTGTATCAACAGTGAATTTTCTTACTATATTTTTGTGTCCTATTAAGCAAAATAGAGTGATTGTCGTATTGTTTTTCACTATGGATTATCCATAAACCAGGGAGACTCAATTCAAAGACAGCTAAGGTCCAGGACACTGTTGCGGTTTTCTTGAAAATAAAGTATGTTGAAAGCAATTAGCTTCAGTGCCTTTATGGTACTAGTATATTAACATTTCTGTAAAGTTATTAAATTTCCTTTTCATATTACCTCTACGTTTAAATGAGAGGTGGTAACTTTTTTATTTTACTTTGGGTTCTCTAGGAGGAAAACCGTACAATTGCAAGTTTTCCGAAGAGGTACCTACGGTGCTGCCTCATGGAGATCACAGTCGTCAATTTGGAAGTGGTAACGTGTCAGAAAATAAGGCCAGTGAATCAAAATTAGGAATAACTATTTCTGTTCCAATACTTGAAAATAACATCCAAGATGCTTCTAAAAATGCTGAACAACACAGATGTTCACTTGACTTAAAAATGCCAGCGTTTCACCGTAAGCAAGAGATTCCAGGCTCTGGCAACAATGTGGATTTTGTTTCAGGTATGGATCAAGCATATACAGAAATGGCAGTAGATCTTCAGGTCTCATTAGAAAACCAAGCTAGTCATCCTAAAGAAAAACTGTTTGATTTGCACAAGGACTATCCTGGGGGAGGAAAAAAGGTGATAATGGCACCAGACCTGATTCCACTAGATTTAAGTGAGAAATCCACGAGAGATGATTCCAGGAATAAGGATATTGCTTCATCCTTGCAGGCTGCTTTGATTGTCCACCCATGTCCTTACTGTAACCACAAGACCTACTACCCAGAAGTTTTGTGGATGCACAAAAGAATCTGGCACAAAGTGAGCTGCAACTCTATGGCTCCTCAGTGGATCCAGCAGAATGGTTATAAGGGTATAAAGAATACCATAGTTTTTCTTGCCAGAAGTGGACGCACTGGACCTCCACCTGTTCTTGGGGGAAAAGACTGTCAGCCCTTGCCCATTGCCCGATTCACACGCACCCAGGGCCCCAGTGGGTTGTCAGCATCCAAAAGCAGTTCCCCTCTGGGAGTCACAGTGAAACCAGCTAGTATGCCTAAGAATAAGGACAGCCCTTTGGGTGGCAACTCTGAGCCATGGGCATCAGGTCCTGATGGGTATCGGCAAACCAAAATGACCCATGCCCAAGAGCAATACAGTTCAGCTTCGCAGCACTCACCGCAGCTGAAACCTAAGTATGAATCCAACTCCAAACTGGTGCATGCAGGCGGCTATAGCCGAAGCATAACGCCTACCCAGACAGTCATATCGAGGGCAAACCCCCAGCTCACCGGTAGTAAGCCAGCAGAGAAATACTTGATTTCCCCAGTGGGGGCCAGCTTTACCACTGCAAATAAACACTGTACATCTGACTCCATGAAGGCCAAGTTCAACCTTCAGCCTCAGTATCCACCTCTGGGTAAAACCGAGCATTATTTGAAATCTGAAGGTCCCTCCCTGTCTCCTCGGGAGCCCCACAACAAGGCTGCACATGAGCTGAGGACACTGGCCAACTGCAGCGTGGGATCCAGGGGAAGCCCAGTGATGCAAGCTCAGTCCACTGTGACAGGAGCTTCCTCAGTTTTACACTCCCTCAAACAAGAGCCAGCACCTGAGGGACATGACAAACGCCTGGACATTCTAAACATTTTCAAGACGTACATTCCAAAGGACCTTGCTACGCTCTACCAGAGCTGGGGTGCTAATGGCCCTGCCTTAGAACATAGAGGTAAGACTTGTAGTACCTTTCTTTCCTCTCTGTGACTTCTTAGTCATTTATGTAACCAGACCCCATATAAACAATGTCTTTTCTGAGACAGT
The DNA here is from genome assembly GCF_011100635.1 of Trichosurus vulpecula. NCBI lineage: Eukaryota > Metazoa > Chordata > Mammalia > Diprotodontia > Phalangeridae > Trichosurus > Trichosurus vulpecula. The sequence goes on from NC_050573.1 coordinate 202,414,483, forward strand.
TTGAGTAATTTTTCCCACTTGGAGGGTCATGGATGCTGCTCCCACCTGCTGTGTGACTTCCCAAATGCAGGTCAGATGTATCTGTTTCATTGCAGAGCATTTATATTATATTCCCTCACCCACTACTTTGAGTGAAGGTAGAGTTACACAGATGTTTCAGTTCCCTTGTAACACTGATACCCTAGTGATATGCTGGTGTTAGTACACATCATAAACTTTCCTGCTTTGGGGAAAAATAAGGTCTCTCTCTAGGCTCCTGCATGATGTGAATTTGGGAACCCATTTAAATTTCCTCTGCGCAGAAATGTGCCAAGAACCCGCAGACCTGATTGTGATTTACTTCCTTTGTCATTCTAAACAAAGAATCCTTGGCTAGTCATTGTCCTTAATTCTCAAAAGATGAGTAATCATTTTGAGTTACTATTTTAAGTTTTATTTTTATATGTGTATTATTTTAAAATATATACACTCTGTGATCAGAAACAAGTAAACAGGGTTTTACATGATATAAGTATTCCATTTAAAATTCTTGGAAATAATAAACTTGAAGAAGGTGTTTTAAAAATGGATTGTAGGATACTTTTCCTCTATTTTTTATGTTAGTATTTAATAAGAAAACTGTTTACAGCTTACCACATGCTCTACAGAGCTTATAAAATATATTGTTTCTGTTTTTTTAAAGGCTATTTGAAACACAAAATACAGTGAGGTACCTGAATACTGAGGATTTATTATTAAAAACCAAAATGAAACAAAAACTCCATCTTTGAAATTTTTCTCTAAGGCAGCAGTTATATAACTTCTCATGACTCCTTTCCATTCTTAAAAATTGTTTCAGATCTACTCCTCCAAGAACTTTTGTTTATGGGAGCTATATCTTTTGATGTTTGCTAGATTTTTAACCTATTAGAAGTGAAAATGTCTTGGTATCACTATGAAAATAGTTTTGACCTCATGTATTCCCTGAGAGGATCTCAGAGGAGCCCCAGAGGTTTTTGGACCACACTTGGAAACTACTGCTCTAAGGATTTATCATTTGTTCCCCCTTGGTGATGTTAACCTTGATTTGAGTAAAAGCAAGGCAGCATAAAAATACAAAGTGAATGCAAAATAAATATTTCTTCAAAAGAGTGAATGTGTGAGTGAGTGAACTTCAGTAATGCTGATGAGGAGGGGGGCGGATGACTGATCATTGAATATTTGTTTTCTGAAAATAGAGGCAGACTTCTCAAGGGAAGGACATAATTCTTGGTTTTGTGAAATAGCTCTGGTTGTTAAAGAGTAGAATACGGAACATAGTGGTGATACTGGCTTAGAATCATGTGTGAGGAACCTTTGAGAAAGGCAGCATTATATAGGGGCTTCACAACTGGCCTCAAACCTATGAAGACTTGGGTTCAAGTCCTATCTGTGATGGATAATGGTTTTGTGACCCCCAGGGCAAGTCATTTAAGTCTTCATTTCTCTAGGAAACTCTCTTAATGATACAAGGCTCAGAGAAGGTGCTGACCTGCATTGGTAGAGAGAATTTCTTTACTTGGGAGTTCCCTAAAGAAATTATACGTTTAGTCTCTATTCTTATAAAAAAAAATAAGATTGTATAATAGAGGGCATATTATTAGTAAGAACTTCTTCAATCTTCATTGTTACTTTTCAGCCATTTTGGTTGAAAGTCCATGAGCTAAAAGGCAGTATGCGTAGAGTGAAGAAATAAAGGTGTTTGTTTATATGAAAGCATATAAACTGCCTTTAGATTATGGGATTTCTTTGTCCTATAAATGAGTGGATTATTTGGCAGTAAAGTCCACTCTGTTCCCATGTTATTGCTATGTGGTCAATTAATGCAGTCCTTCTGTCACTATTTCTCATAGCTAGAAGATCTTTCTAAATTTTCTAGAATGAAGGTAAGGTCTTAGGCCACAGAGTGATGTGTGAAATTGTGGTAAAGGATGAATATGAAATAAGAGTTATTAGTTGAGCCCCTTTTTTTTAGACTTGACTTTATTTTATCAGCAACGGGGAGCCATGAAAAATTTATTTTTAAATTTTGTTTGATGTCTTTTGTTTTCAACGCGATAGTGATTTTGTAACATACCGTCTTGCCTATAGGACTGTCTCTTGTAACAAAGAAAAGTAATTAAACAGAACCGAATAATATGTAACATATAGCGTCCACAGCAGTCCCATTTCTAGTAAGAGGAGGGAATTGTATTTTGTTATCTATTCATAGAATCATACAAACATAGATTTAGAGTCAGAAGAAACCTTATAGGTCATTTCTTCCAACCCCTTCATTTTCCAGTGAGGAAACTGAGGCCCGGCGAATTGTCTTGCCAAAGTCGTAAAGATATTTACATTACTAGACCTCACATAGGCCAGTCCGTCAGTAAACATTTATTAAGCGTCTACTGTGTTAGGTGCTGTGCCAAGTCCTGGGAATACAAAAAAAGGTAAAAGACAACTCCTACTCTCAAGGAGAACTGAGTTTTGAAGGAAACCAGGGATTCTAAGAGGCCTAGATGAGGAGGGTATGCATAGGACAAACTATTCGATGACATGGATGTGGGACATAGTGTCATGTATGCGGAGTGGCAAGAAGGACCGTTTGGCTAGATTATGGACCTCATGAAGGTGAATAGAATAATGCATAATAAGGCTCTAAAGGTGGATTTGAACCAGACTGGGAAGTGACAGGGCTAGGATTTAAACCCAAGCCCTTCCCCTCTAAATCTTATGCTCTTTACATTACACCATCCAATTTATTTAAAAGAAAATCTTCTTCCCCCAAACCAAATAGATTTTTCTACCTTTTCTCTCCCCCAAAGCACATGTATTCCTATTCCAATCTAAAGCCTATGTGTCCTGTGTTAAGGCTGAACAACAGCTACCACAGTTTTGTGGTTTTCTTTCCAAAAAAAAAATTAAATGTTTCTATATACAGTTTTGGTAACATTTAAAAATTGCTCTTACATTGACTTTTTTTTAGGTTTTCTTTCCAAAAAAAAAAAATCTTAAATGTTTCTATATACAGTGTTAGTAACATTTAAAAATTGTTCTTACATTGATTTTTTTTTTAAAGCTGACCAATAATGAAAGAACTTTTTTCCTTCACATTTCTGCTACCCATGTGATCTTGGGCAAGTTAAGGGTCTAGTTTCCTCATTTGTAAAATGAAGAGATTAGATTATATGGGCTCTACCTTTTCTAATAGCTTGAAATCCTATGAATGCAGTTTAGATTTAAAAAAAAAACTAAGACGACATGATTGTAGTCACAGCGTTTTACAATAAATAGGAACTTCATTGAGGGGTGAAGTTGATCTAAGTTTCTTAAATTTCAGGTCCTGTCAAGTTGTAAAGGTTTTACATCTAGATGTTGTGATTGACAATGTCTATTTCATGTGAGCAGTAGCTTAGATGAATTTGGTGAGTTTCACCACCATGTTGGCCCATTTGATGGATTTGTTGACCTCATAGTGCTTCAAAGTCCTTGTATTATGTCGTGGAGGAATTAAGATCTGCATCAGTTGAGGCAGTACTTACACTATCTAAGTTACATCATAGATTATTGAAATAGTGACGTTAATTTACCTAAATCCCTATTTGATGAGATTTTGCCTAGTAGGAAGTCACACCAGTAGAACAAGTTATTTGGCGCTTTAGATTTTAAACTGATTTAATTCCTTTTTTTAAAAAAATGAATTGGAAGAGAAATAATTTTACACTAGTGGAATGAAAGAATTGTGTCATTTATTATTATTGGGCCCATGATGCCACTACATAGGACTGATTTATTTATCTTGGGAAGATATTCTTTTTAATCTAAAAAGGTACAGGGTTGTATTGAGGAAAGCACTTGGTAAACTTTAAAATGCCATATAAAGATGAGTAATTGTGAGTTACTATTTTTGGTAAGTATTAAAGGAAGACTGATGATTTCTGATCATAGTACTTGAAGTATAGCATAGTTTGGAACATTTTCCCTGTACATTTTCCCTACATTTTTCAAAAGGTTTAGAGATTTTTTTTTTGTTTTTTAAAGCATATGAGTTAATATGTAAATATTCAAGCAACATGTCTTTCAAATGAAAACTACCAAGCACAAGAGGTTTCAAATGCTACCTTGTGTTTGTTAACTATGGAAATTTGCCCACAAAGTCTATCTTGGATTACTTGTTAGTGATTCTTAATTTTACACTTCATAATGTATACATAATATTTTACCTTTTAGTTTTAAATAATACTTTTTCTACATAATTAAAATTTCCAGGTCACTGTGTGAGCTTTTTGCTCACCAGGTAGTCTTCAATGCAAAACAAGTTTATAACCTTTTTTTGATAAACTCAGAATTTTGGAGCAGCCTTGACTAAAAAGGGCAAGATGACAGCTGAAAAGCCTCCTAGTTTCTCCCTCCCTCTTTTTAAAGGAAAGAAAAAAGAATATGATTGTTTAAAAAATATAACCAGAGGCAAGTCAGCATTCTAATATGCATTTGAATAAAAGAAAGAAGAAATACCAGTGGATTGGAAGCCCTTTTTTGTGTGTTCCTTGGGGAGACTTGGTAAACAAAAGCAACGATTGGTAGCCATTATGTAGCACTTTAAAGTTTGCGGACTCTATAAATGATCTCATTTGGTCAGCTCAAACATTTTTACATCAGTATTTTGAAATATCTGTGTTACTGCTGTGGGTGTTCTTCTCCTCTGTTTGCTTGGTAGGTGTTTTTCTCCCAAACACTGCCAGCAGTTGAAGACTTTTTAGCTTGGTTGGACTTGCCAAAGCTTACAGTTTAAAAATTGAGGATCATCGTCAAGGTGTGAAGCGTCTGAGTAGATCTTCAGAGGAAGGAAAGGAATGGTTAGAATGCATATATCCTAGTGTGCGTTTAAAAAGCTGTGCATGCTAGACTTAGTGTCATAACAGTGATCATGAACATTCCTTTGACATATATTCATCCACAGAGGCTAGGTGAAGTGTTCCATAGTCTTTGTCATCTAAACACCAAGAAAGATTATTTTTAGAAATTGTTTTTATTGAGGTTAATTAGACGTTATATAGCAATGACTAGGGGAAAAGATACACAGATTAATCACTGGAATTGATTCAGACCAAATGGAATGTTTTCCTTAAAGACCAAATAGATTAACTTGAGATAAAATCTTGGCAAAGAAGAGTTTCTAGGCATAAGATCCCTGTCCTTATAAAAGTAATAATTATTATATTAGTAATAAAATTATTATATCAGTAATAATACACATGCAATAAATTAAAGTATAACTTATTATACAATGAATATTATAAATGATTATAATATGTAATAATGCATTATACATATAATATATAATAATAACACATAAATATTATCCTTGTGTTCAGGGATCTAATTTCTAGAGACTGTGATAAATTCCCATTCATTTTTAATTAGATTTTTAAGTTTAGTTCTCTTTCTATTACATCACATTGCCAAATAACATTGTTTAAATTTTATTTCTTAACAGGATGATGAAAATCATAATTCTTTTTTAAAATATTAAGTGCAAGATATAACTTTTAAAAATAGAATCTTAGAAATACTTGGAGGTAGCATGTCTAAATGAGATGATGAGGGTTAAAATGAGAGTATTAGACTTCTAAATTAACTGTTGACCAATAAGATGGAAGCTCATTTCCCCTTGTTTCCTGTTTTCCACAGAAATAAAAAGACTTAGGCTAGAAAGTGTAGAGACTTACTTGATTCCTAAAATTAAATGTAAATATTGTTTAAGAGTAGAAGCATAACTTTTCTAATTAGCATCTTGTCTTTTTCTATCAACTGTTGTAGCATTGCAGAAAAAGGCAAATGCTAAGAAATTTCTCTGAAGGCAATATCCTATAAAAACATTAGACTTTTTGTTTTACTTCAGAGGAGAACTTCTTACCCAAATCGAAAAGATATGCCAGCAAACAACAGAAACCACTAAAAGCCTGAACCCAATCTCCCATAAAAGTCAGATGTGTCTTTTCTGATCAGCAGAAAAAAGACAAAGACCAGTCCTTTAAGTCAGATACTGTAAACTGACCTTTGAGGAAAAAGAAGAGGTTCGAGTAGCTTTCCACAAATGCTAATGGCCTAGAAAACATGTTTACCAAAGTGGGTAGGAGACGGGCTTGGGCTGCTACTAGCTCCAAATGTCTGCAGTGACACTTTCATTCACAGATGTCTTCCGTCTGTGCCTCAGAGGTCTGAGGTCAGAGCAGCCCAGGCAGACAGGTAAGCCAGGGCTAAAGGTTTGATCAGTTTGTGATGGCTGCACTCACTCTGCATTTGTCTCCCAGGTATTGCAGCCCAGGGGGGACAGTCGGGCTCTGGTTCTACTCACTTCCTATTATCCATGTGACTTGTCTCCGCCACGCTGGAGTCACTTTGATTTGCCTGATGTACTGCTTGACAAAGCTGGGTGATGGCTGAGAAGTGGATCCAGCTGCTCTGAAAAGCACACACCTGACATGCCAGTCCTGGTGCGGGCACATCATGGGGAACGTTTTTTAATTCAATGTAATTTATGCATTCTTGCAGTCCTGTGTGTGCCTGGTCTGTCAGCCAGTGCCTAGATGAAGGCTGACAGTTGTCATCCAGGGCCTGAAGGTAGCCTCACATAATGACACATTAGACATACTAATGATGTTTTCTTCTAGCATAATGTTTTCCTCTACCCATTCCTCTCTCTCCCCTCCTTTTTCCTTTTCCTTACTGCCACCTCGGCCACTACCACCTCCATCACCACCACCACCATCACCACCACCACCACCACCACCACCACCACCACCACCACCACCACCACCACCACCACCCCACAGGAATGCTGCAGACACAAGGCCGCCAAGGAGAGCTCATCTGTATAGAATGTGGCAGAGGCTTTACCCAGCCTAATCACCTAAGGACCCATATGCGGTCTCACGCAGGTATCATTTTCCCCCCTCACCAGTCATTTTATCCATCCAACTGAAACAAAAGTGATCTTACCCATGGCACAAATTATGTTCTAACCAGTTTATTTACTTATTAAATATGTGTTTGCGGAGATACACACATATGCATGTATGTGATATATATGTGCATAATATATATATGTATAGTATACACACACACACACACACACACACACACACACACACACACATATATATATTTATATTCTACCCTACACCAAAGTTGTTTCTGTCCTTCACTTATATAAGTATTAAACTTGTTCTTTCTGTCCCTCACCTGCTTCCTTCCCCCTCCATCCTCACATCAAAGTGCCTTGTGGCTTAATTTGAGATAAGCCTGTTTGCAAATGTTCCATTTTAATTAGAGAGTAGGCTACTCAGAAATGAATATGCTAATGAATTCTATTGCCACCAGCACAAATTGAAATCAAAGTGCCTCCTTTAAGCCTAACATAAGGCTTTGTTTTATCTCCTCATTGATTTTGACTAGAACAATGTTCCCCGAAACCCGATCACCTTCAGACTGGTCAGTGATGTGCTATAAAACCCCACATTTTTTTTTTAAATCATAGTGGTGCATACTTGAGAACACTGTGGGTGAAACTACTCAGTGTCAGGATACCTACCACGTGAGCATGGGAGAGACAGGGTAGAGAGACTGGGAGACTTGCAGGTTCTTATCAGAAGTGTGAATGATGCATACATAAGCCAGGCTGATGCAAAATGACAGAGGCCAAATGGTAAGTAATGCAAGAAGAGGGACCCTTTACACATACACTGATAATTAATGCTGTCAGTGATTGCTTTCTTCAGCTGAGAAGTCTGAATTAAAAAGGGCAGTGGCCCTAGGCTGCCATTATCAGCCTCTCTTACTGTAAGTGTTACGGTAAATTGGTATTTTCCGGCCACAGGCTAGGAGCTGATGCCTTATTTATCTATTCATTCATTTATTTATTTCTCTATCTATATGACTATCTATCTTATCTGTCTATGAATGAGTGAGTGAGTGTGGCTAATTTGTAATGGTTTCAAATAATATGTAAAAGCTAACAAAACTTGAATGTTCATCTATTAACGAACCCCCTTGTTCCCACAGTGGTATTTGAATCTAATGGACTCCGAGAGACTGAAGTTCACACCACCTCTACAGATGCCCCCAAACAACAAGTATGTTTTACAATTAATTGGGTGTTTTTTTTTTTAATGTGGTCACTGGGAAAAGATGTACCATGTATTCATCACTAAAGCACTAACTATTTAAGTTCAAATGTATAAACAAATTTGCATTGTCCTCATTTGAGAACCTTTGTTTTACAGATGCACATTGAAAGTAGTTTTACTGTACACCGAAAGTAACTTTAGCAATGACATGCAGTGTTAAATATTGTTGATTGTGTAGTGGACATGAAGTAGAGGCAGTGTGTGATAATTTAAAAATATTAGGCATTTTAAAAGTAAGATTTTTTTAAAAGAAATTTTTTTGGATAAAGCCTCCTTTAAAATTCAAAATACTACAAGTAAACAATTTATCTCCTTTGCTAACACTATGTAAGCATACTCTTGGCCTTTAGTTTGACTTTGTGGAGCTTTGCATTCCCAAATCTAGTACTGTGTCGGATGTTTACTGTGTTTTCCATTATACATTTTAATATTATGTTATTGGCATAAAGTAGTTATGCATATATATATATAATATAAATGCATATCATAATGTAGATATTCATGATTGGATAAGCCATAGATTTTATAAGAGGCCATATTTTGAACAATTTCTTTGTGACAGAAAGAGGCAAAGAGGCATTTTGGAATTTGTATTAGGTGTTGTCACTGTCTTCAACATTAATTTCTCTGTATAATGAGCAACTTCATAGGTCATCTCTCATATAGGACTTGAGGGCATGAGTTATTTTCTCCCATTCCGCCCCCCCCATTGTAGATTACTTTTTTTAATCAACTGCCTTACTCATGCACATAAAGCATTCTGTATGCACTTAAACCATCCTTCTAACCAGCTGCCTTAGAAGACATGTCAACATACTGCTTTCTTTGTCACTGAAGAAAGGGTTTTTGCTAAGGAATCTCTAGAAACTTTTTCCTCAAGAATAAGTCTGTGTTCATGTATGAAGCTGGATTGTATTGATGTAAACTGGGTCACCAGCCCATCTGTCCTACTTATAGATTCAGAGATTTTTAGAGCTAGAAAGGATATGAAAGACTAACGCCCAAAGTATGTTCCCCAGTCTCACTTCCTTATTCATTTATAGGTGAGCAGACAGGCCTGTGGAAGTCTAATGACTTAGCCAACAGTCACATAGAGTTAAGACTAGAACCTAGTTAGGACCTTTTTTCAAAGGGCAGTTTTTTGGCTTTAAGTATTTTTAGGAACTTCTAATTGCACAGAATGATCTGCTGCTAAAACATCATTGAGGCAATGGAGTAGGACCTACTGTGATATTGCAGATTTTAATAAATGGCCCTTTGTCCATTCTTAAAGTTTATAGCTTAGTGGGATAAAGGCAGTAATTTGGTAATGAACTAAATGAACTAGGTATAGAAACATTTCAGTGAGCGCCCAAATTTGTGTGTAGACTTTACTCGCATTAGGTAGTATTGACCTTTATGACTAAATGGAACCCCTGTACCATGGAGAAGTCATTGAAATGTTTCTATGGAATGTAGCAACTGCAAGGTCATGCCCTAATTGGAGAATTACATATTGAGATTACATTTGGAATCATTCCAAAGTATTCCTGCTTACACCAGTGATCCATTGAAACTCTCCAAAGGCACGGATCCATGATAAAAACAGTTGGTGGAGTGAAACACGGTGCGGTGCTATGAATAACTCTGTGCAGGGCTTGGATGAATATATGAAATTTTCCTTTAAAAAAAAGTGATTCTTTCTGCCTAAGTACCTTTAAATACTTCTGTCTTTGTGTCACTAGCCGTGAAATACGAGATTTATTAAAAACAAAAGAAACCTTGGAATTAAGATTTTATGTTATATTGTTTTAAAAACACTGAATATTTGTGTTAGGGATTCCTAGCCATTAATGATCCTTTCTTGACAATCATAGAGACAAACTTTACTTATATTTTTGTCTGTCTCTGTAAACTAATATCCTGTCATTAGGTAGCTGTTACAAATGTTTTCCCTAACAAATTCACTCTGGTGCAGTGCTAAGTACTTACTTTCTACTAGTCACAGACATAACGGACTTATATTATCTCTCCATTCAACAGGTGCCAGGGGGACAGAGGGAGCTGTGTAATTTTTCAGTGTAGTGACAGTGGTTATCCAGATTTCAGATGCTTTGGTTTACACATCCTGACTCTCAAGCTCTGCCGTGAAGAGGGCATGGTTTTTTCCTTTCTTCATAGCCATCCCCACTGATGGTAGTCTTTATCTTTAATCATATAGAAGATAATTAGAGCTATTGTTGGTTTAACATGAAAGGTCATGATTCCTTAGTACAGTTGCATTTTATCCAATAGCTGGATCCCAGTTTCGTGTATGGTTTCCCTGTTTCCCAGGTTTCCCTGGCTTTTCCCTTAAAGGTCCTCGTGACCAGGGTTTGTAATTTATTCCCCCTAGTAGTAGTCAAAATAGGCATCATGAAAGGATAAACTAAATTTTAGAGTTATTTTCTGCTTTTCCTTGGTTCTCTTACATTAAGTATGATGTCATCAAAATCTGAAATTCCTTTATTACATGCATAGAAGGATATTTTGCAGTTGTGCTATAATTTCGTAGTTATTTGTGGCTGGCTCATTTTACCTGGCATATTGTTTCATGCTTTGCTAATATTAAGTGATATTTAGATCAGACGTATTTCCTATGACACACACACACACACACATACACACATTTACACACGTGTGTATCATCAGCAGCATCATCAAGCACAATAAACATCGGTTTATTCGTGCAGAAATTACTTGATCTCCTGCCATATTCAACTTCTTGAATATCTAATTCTTTGTGTATGCTCACAATAATAATTTCTCATTATCAGTCACCATGCTTTATATAATGCTGTAGGGTTTCCTAAGCATTTTCTTAAAACAACCCTATTGAAATAGGGCAGGTATTACTGTCCTCATTTATAGATAAGGAATGTAAAACTCAAAAGGAGGGGCTGTGTTATCATGTAGCTAATGAGTTTCCTGTTGGGATGTATTCCTTCTGACTGCAGGCTCTTTCTGTCCGGTGTCCTTACTGTGTACCACACTTCATCTCCTAACATATACCAATGTATGCCAGATTACTTTATTAAAGTAATATTTGGTATGTTGAGATTTATTAATTAATCAATAGGCATTTCTAAGCATTTACTATATTCTAGGCACCATGCTCAGAAGCACTGCAGATCCAAAGAAAAAGCAAAAATATTCCATTGTCGTTATAAATTATCCAAGTCCCTGGCCTTTGTGTACACACATGTACATATGGATTCCAGATCCATCATATAGTTCATGGATGTCTGTCAGTGATTAGCAGAGTAAGTCTTTAGTCTCATGGGGGCTCTTCTGGCATTGTATATTTTTTAAAAAAGTCAAAAATAGCTTTGAGACTATAAGAAAATCCGGACATAATGGGTGTATTTGTGAGTGTATATATACACATTTAGAAATAGTAGCTATAAGAAATATATGTACATTTTCCCAAATGTTTTTGCCCTTGCTGCTGAAGATAACTGAGAGGAAATAGAGAAAAATTGAATTTATGTGTTCTCCAGCTTGCTAGATTTCCAATATTTCCATGCACACATGTGTTCTTTGATAAAGAACCCCTTGATATATTTTAAAACTATGCGTTGATGTTATGACTACATTTGCTTGATTAAAATAAAATTATTCATTTATGAATACACACTCTAACCTTGTGGACAGTTAAGTACTGCAGTGGATAGAGTGTTGGTCCTGGAGTTAGGAAGATTCATCTTTCTGAGTTCAAATCATGACTCAGATACATATTAGTTGTGTAACCTTGGGCATATCACTTAACCCTTTTTGCCTTGGAAAATGAGTGGGAGAAGGAAAAGGCAAACTGCTCCAGTATCTTTGCCAAGAAAACCCCAAATGGGGTCATGAAGAATCCGAAATGACTCCACAGCAGCAGTGATTCATTTTTGTAGTTGTATGGGTTAGACATGACTGAAATGACTGAACAACAGCAACCAACCCTGTGAAAGACAATCATGATAGAAGAGACGACTAGAGTGTTAAAAGTTTAAGAACAAATAGTGTGCTCAGAACAGAATTCCTGGTAGATAAACCCCTTGTTGCGATCATGAAGAATCAAAATATAAAATTTTTGAGTTGGAGGGGGCCTAGAATCATAGATTTAGAATTTGAAGGAATCTTAAATGTCATGTGGTCCAAGTCTTAATCATTTTGTGGATCAGGAAACTAATGATCAGAGAAGCTAAAGGACTTTAGCATTTAAGTGGCAAGGTTGAGATTTGAATACAGTTCCTCCCTCCCTCCCTCCCTCCCTCCCTCCTTCTTCCTCTCTCTTCCCCCCCTTCCTCCCCACTACTCTTTCACTGTATTAGAGTTATTTAATTAGATATCTGTTTTTTAAAGGTGAGGACACTAGTCCTAGGAAGAATGTGACCTCTTCAAGGTCACTTTGCAAGCCAGTATCATCAAAGAAAGTGTAACACATCCTCTCACTTAGTTTTGAAGCTCTTTTCACAATGCCTCATTACCTCTTCCCTTGACACCTCATTTTTATGCATTTCTTGTAATCAACAAAATATTTTTGAAAGGGACGTTGGCACTCACTGTCTTTTTTAGTGATTTCCAATGAAGAAAATAGCGGTGGAAATATATCCTTCCAGCAGTGTAAACTCACCGAACATATTGCATATTCATACTTAAAATTAATTATAATCATTCTGGTGATCTGAGTGCTTGCTGGGAGTAAAAAGTTGGAAAGATATTAGGAATAGTATATATTATGTAAGGTCATCTTATAAAGACATTGTTATACTGTTTAGTATAGCTGAATTACAAAATTTTTTTAAAAATGAAGTCTTTGGTGTTTGTTATGAATGATTAGGGAATACATAGTGAAAATAAAATTAAGTATTTAGTCTTTTTAAGTTGTTTGAGTGATGGTATCTTGATAAATTTGGTCCCATTTGCATTTACATTTAGTTAGTTGGAGAATTATTAGTCAAATCATCTGACCAAAAAAAAAAAAGCTTTTTTTTTTTAACTCTAGCATTTTAAAAAGAACCAAGGAATGAAATTTTGCTGACATGCAATGAGATGTCCTGATTTGTTCTGATTCTTTGGCATTAAAATAAAAATCTATGATTAATAGTTCATTTCTCGTTATTGTAAATGTCTTCTTGTTTCTAAATAGTTTTGCTGAGAATAAGACTTTCTTTAATCAGAATAATTGGTAATGAACAAAGTGAAAACTTAAATTTTTTTTAGCTGTGAGGTAGATGTCATGTAGATGGCAGATTATGGAAATGAGATTACCATGTGTATTCAGTCACATTTTTGGAATATCTGCATAATGAGCCTCATTGCTAAATGCAGCTGGTCCTATGTCTTCGCCGTTCATGTAACAGTAAACCGTTGCATGCACATTGACCATTTTGATTATATTATGTTTTAAAAATGTGAACATTTTTTGTCCAAATTGTAAATTGTCCAAAATGTAAATGACTATTACATATATACCCAATGAAAGCCAACTATTTTAGTTCAAGTGGAAGTCTTCTCATAGCTTTCTGTTATAAATACTATGATTATTTTGTAGGAAGGGAGATTCATATATGAGTACCTAGCGTGATCTAGGATTTTTTGTTATGTATATATCTATACATCCTTAAGCACATATACATTCTTGAGCCTTATCAAAGAAATGAAATAAAAAATATGCCTCGTAAAATACTAGGTGAGGTCAGTACTCATCTCTGGAAACACTGACATCTCTTAAAGAAGGCAGTATTCCTTCCACTGTTACTTAGTCCACGCACCTACATTTGGAAAGGCAAAACCCTTAGAAATATCCCTCCTCATGAGGAGAAAAAAATGAATTCCAAGGTGCTCACACTTTATGTCATCACATCAGTGATTTTTTTTTTTGGTGGCCTGCCCTCTGGTTGCTACATTTTCTCTCTGCCTTATTTGTCAACTATAACCTTTTTATTGCTTTTAGGAGCTCATCAGGATTACCATATTGAGTAATCAAATCGTAGTCCTAATGAATCAGCTGTTTAAAATGTTTCTTTTGAAAAATAAGGCAGGGACTGAAAATCGTATTTCATGGTAAATAGCAATTAAGTCTGTTGATAATGTCATCAAGGACTAGTTGGGTTCTGCCGCTAGGTGGCGCAGCGGAGAGAGGGCCGGACCTGGACTTAGGAACACTGCATTCTGAGTTCAAATCCAGTCTCAGAAACTTATTAGCTGTGTGACCCCTGGGCAAGTCACTTAACCCTGTTTGCCTCAGTTTCCTCATCTGTGAAAATGAGCTGGAGAAGGAATGGCAAACCACTCCAGTATGTTTGACAAGAAAACCCCAAATGGAGTCACCAAGAGTTGTACACTACTGAAAAATGACTGAAAAGCAAGTTTTAGGAATTTTGTAATTCTTACGAAAAACTTCCTCTTTTCTATATACAAAGCACCCCTTTATTTTTTCCCATTATGTTTTTTTTTATGGATTTCATGCCACTTTCCTTCTGTAGTGGGTAACATACCTCCTCTTACTTATTAGGATATTAAGGGAGAATATTTGCTCAGGATAAATACCTCCAAATCAGAGATCAGTTTTGACATTGGCAGTTACTACATAGGTGAACTTCGAGCAAGAGTGCTTCCCCATCTCCTTTTTATTTAGAAACTCAACGGACATTTTCCTTGTCCCCTAGTGTATCCAGAGCTTGTTCAGAATAAGCCTTGTTAATGATGAATACCTCCTCTTGGAAGTGCTGGGTTCTCTCTAAGGCATGATGTAGTTGTGCAAAAATGTAAAACAGCCTTCTCAGTTTATTGCAAGAAATTCAACATCCAACTAAGGAAGTTTTATCACATCCCTCATTCAGTTACTGTTTCCTACATTTCAAATATGCCACTACATTCCCCTTGGCTCCCTCCCTCTAATTTTGTTGGAAATTTCTCTGACTTCTACCAGACTTTGACTGGTAGATGTCATGAATCTGGGGCCAGCATTAATTAGGAATTTTCTAAATCTATTAGCAGAAAAGAGACACTTAATTCATTATGTCAACCAGAGCTGGATTTCTTTGCCTGATTTCTGGGACTGCTGTAGGCACAGCTTGGACCCGTTTAGAATTTTACATGGGCACTGTATTTTGTTGTTGTTGTTGTGTGTTCATTTTAAACGGTCTGTTTCAGTTCATCAGGATTTTAGCTTAAGGTTAACACTTTTATGTAAGATTAACCATGCCATGTTGTTTTAGTAATCAGAATTCTAAACCTCATTATTCAAACAGTGATGTTCCAAATGTCATTTTAACATTTTAAAGCATTTGCTAGGAGCTTCAGGCTCACATTTATTCACATTTCTATCTTGCAGTTCACTTGACTTTAGAATATCCCTTCTATTTTTTCCAACATGGTAATTATTTATGGAAATTGGTAAAAACCTTCTCAGGTTTTGACAGACCTATGTGAGAGCTGTACTTTTTGTTTGTATGGCCTTAAATTCAGCCTTTTTTGGAACTATCATTCAGTTATATAGCCTCTTTGTACTGCAAAATTTTACTTTTAAGATTCATCCTCTAATTTCTCCCCAATCTTTTTTTTTAAACTTTTCCTCCCCAAAGCTTCCAAATACTGTTATTTTCTATTCATATATGTTTATAGGATCCTGATTTTCTTTGCCTTCCCGTGGAAATGATTAAAATAATTGCAATTGGTCAAATTTATTATGGGTTACACTGATTTAAAATAAAAGGAAGCTTAAGTTGGGGTGGGGGAGGTGTTGCCTGCTTGGCCATTTTGTTGCATGTAGCTTTTGATTAAAGAAAAAAATACAAGGATATGAATTGAAAAAATATAAAATTATGAGATTTTCTTATGTTTTTCTTCTTTTTTCTCATCCAGGGGAGAGACCATTCTAATTCAGACATTGCCCAAACAGTGCCTCTCAGAAAGGGAACCTAAACACATATCCAGTGTGTGCACCAAGAACCATTTAACCAGGAGTTAACAGTACCCTGACTGATGGTTACAGCAGCCTCCAAACAGTGACCCAGATAGCCCTGCCTGGAAGACTTCCCTATAGATCCTCAAATCCTTGGAAGCCACTGTGTTAGAATGGAAACTCAAGGGAGATGCCTCAATATTCATAACCATTTAAAAATAAATGAAGATCTTACATACCTAATATATATTAATATGTATGTATATGTTATACATATATCTTGTGTACACATGCTAATCGGTTCCATGGCTCCATATTTCCTTTATAATTAACAGTGGGACTGGCAAGCACAGTGACAACACAAGGCTCCTACATCATTCAAGATGAGTTTGAGACACTGGAAAACCAAGCAGAAAAAAACTGCGTGTTTTGGAGAACGTGATGAAGTTAAGCACTGTAACAAGACTCTCCCTGATGCTCCTGAGGACTCCTTTTTAACTGCATTGGAACAAACAAATAGTGGTGGATTTGAGGGCTGATGAAGTGTTAATACTTACCACTCCTTGTCATAGTGGAAAAAGCAAACTGAAAATAGTACGTAAAAGAGATTGGAAGGAAGTGGTATTTGGTGCTGTGAAAAACCATGCTTGATCTAACAGGGACTGACTGATGGTGAGAAGACCGTATTTCTCCAATGGTTCTTTTTCATTAAAATCTGGGGGCCACTTGCATTTCCCGTGTGATCGTTCTAGACTGTTTGTTCACCAAGAGTTCTACACGAATATGGAAATGGAAACACATCTATGGATATGCTTATACTCTGCTTTGGACAAGAAAGCTAGTTGAACACTAAGAAAAGCAGGCTTCTGTATTTTACTCTCAGGACCTTTTTGTAACAGGGCTACATTTGGCAAACTGCTCACAAAAGAAGACTGCACGTTTTAACAGCCACTGAATGCTCCTAATGTGTACATGTTTTTAATAATAGCAGAAGAATCTCTGAGCAAATGTAGGAAACCTAGATTGCCTAGGGTACTGTATGCTCTGTATGCTTCTGTCTTTTTGGTTTTTTTTTCTTCCCTTCTCCCCCCAGCAAGTCAGTTACCCCCTTTCCTTCCTGGGCCTAGTGACTTCCCCCCTTTCAAAAAAAATGACTTACCTTTTTGATGGTGGCAGGTTAATAATGTTCTTATAATATGTCATGTATTGTACTTGGTGGTCACTGGTAGTGTTAGGGGGGAAAATGCTTTATATACCTCTTCCTCAGTAACTCTTTCAAATGCAAGTTTTCGCGGTGGGGATTAAGGCACATAACAAAGGATCTTAAACCATGCAGTGTAAGCAATTAAAAATGTATTCCACAGATATAAATATTTTCTTTCCTTATTGCTGTGACACTATGTGTGATGGTAATATTTCTGAGAGTTTCAGATTTTTGCACATATGATTTTATGCATTATCAAAAGTTACTGCTGCCTTGAAAGAAAATGTTCTGTGAAATTTTTGCAAAAGCTTTACTAGGTTTTTTTTAAATTGTGACATTTTGTAAAGGCAGGAAATGGATTAAAACTAGCATGCTAAATATATTTTTCAAAAAAAAAGCAATAATTTTACATGTACAGAAATTATCCTAACCTTTAATACTGGTGAGAGCAAGTTTACTTAATACAGTAATGGACTAGTGCAGTTTTTTTGTAGTAAATGGGCTTCTGATACAAAGATTTGTTTAAAAAAAAACAGCAACAAAAACCCTAAAGCGTGGTTTTTCTGTTCTAATGATTTGTTGAGTTTTTATAATTATTATAATTATAATTATTATTATTATTAGACAAGGTTTGGTTCTGGATTCTACTTGTTATTGGTTTTGGATTACTTGACAGTTCATCTTACTTTGCAATGCTTGCAACAAAGCAATGTAACTTGCTAGTGTATTTTTTTTTACTTATTTTCCCTCATTTCCCTACACCAGATGTGTACCAGAATTCTCTGTAGTACTGGTATAATTAGGAATGTCTGTGCAAATACTTAGAAGTGACTGTAATTGACTGTTTTGTAAAATTATTTTGAGTGAAGTTGCATAGACACATTCCACTGTTCACCTGTTCTGTTGATTTATGTTTGATCATCCTTTGGGTTCACACTAGCGATAATTTTTTGCCTTTCTGGTTCCTGTTTCCTTTGGCTTAAAGTAAATGGTGACATTTCAGGAATGCATCAAAGCTAGCTGCTTAGCCCTGTTTGCTTCTCTATGTTTTTAGCTATTAAAAAAATTATTCTGTACCCAAAGTGACACAAAAGTGTAGTGTACATTTGTGATTTTTCAGAAGCGATATGGAAAATCCTAATTAATATTTGTAAATGAAAGCTTCTTGGTGAAATCTTCCTTCCTAGAGTTTCTGACAGAGAAAGAAGAGGAAAATGCTGTCACTTCCATTACCAGGGTACTAATCAACAAAGTTTACAATCAGAATTTAGTTACATAGAGAACAACAGTAGGGGGAAATCAGTTTAAATAATTATATGCTGTGTATGGTGCAGAAATCAGATTTTCACTTAATTAAACAAATGTGTGGGGGTTGAAGAACCCTCCAAGAATGCCAACCTCAAAAGACAAGCTGTTTTCAGGAATGAAACTCTGGTTTGTACTTTTCCAATTTAAAAAAGAATATCAATGTTATTGTATCGCTTCATTAATTCATTTCTATAAGTTTGACCATAGTATTTAAAATGATTTGTGTTCCATATTTATTTAGCAAATGATCAGCATTTTTTAAAAATTTGCGATTTTAGCATGATATATTTCTGTAAACCATCTTCTGACTGTTACAGACTTCCTACTACCTCTACCAGAATCTACCTTTCCTTGCTATTTAACAGGATTTTTTACAGTGTTGCAGCCTAATGTAACTTAGACAATAAAGGGTTTGATTATCTATGCTGCAATCAGGTTTTCTGTGTATCTGCCCTCTTCTCCTTCTCACTCATTCTCCATTCTCTTTTGCTTTCTCTTTTTTTTCCCCTTTCTTTAACTAACTTAAAGAACACTTGAAGAAAATTACCTTCCAAAGGCCTTTCAGGATGTTCAAACTTGGTGCTACTTCTTAGTCTTTATAATGAATATATAAAGTGAATGAAAGTCAGATGCAAAGTATATTTTCTTACAGATAATCTCCTCCATTTTCATGTTTCTGTTTGCACTTCCTGGAAGTCTTTATGTCAAGAGCAGATGAATAAGTTCCAGGATGGCCAAAACAGAAGACAAATTACTAAGCCAAATGCTTTGAAAATTATTTATTGGTGAAAGCAATCCACAATAGGATGTCTCACTGCTTTAAAGCCCAGAAAACACTGATTTTCCAGGTCACAGAGGCAGGGAACAGACAATTTAGATTTGGGACCTGAGATTAAAAATAACTTTTGAGAAAAAGCTTTTAAATTTTATCATCATAGAATTCATTTTCTGATTTGGCCAGCAGGCCAGTCTTTAGTAGTAATAAATTATATAACCTGTTTTCCTAATTTGTGTAGGTAACTAAAGATTGAATGAACGAATGAAAATGCATTTATTAAGTGTTTCCTGTGTGCCAACTCCTGTGCAGTTTGCTAGGGACACAAACAGAAAAGCAGGATAGTTTCTGTTTCAAAGAAGTTCACCCTCGAGTACGGAGATCTCATAAACAGGAGGTTTTTGCTGTAAGTCAGGTAAAAAAAGCCCAATGTACAAATGGGTGTGTAACAGCAAGGCAGATAGTTAATACCACTTCTTTCATGTTATTTCTATTGACAGTCTGTTTTCAATTCTGAACAACTTGACAGTGCCAAGGACTTTAGTGCCCAGAACTTTTTGGGGGTGGGGTGGAGGGGTGTTCAGTATAGTTGTGGCTGCTCGGGAGGTAGACGCTACATAGCGATAATAATAAAAAAGGATAAATTAACAATTTATGCTTTAGAAGGATTGTAGTCTTTGGAATTCAAGTTAATAGCGAGGTCTTTCTTTTTCTCTGGTGACTTTTGAGTAACATAACGAGGTTGTATTATATCAATACAGTTTAGATAATGAATAAGAGTGTCCTGGGTCAAAGAAAGTGAACAAGGCCCTGATTCTTCTTGGGAGGACAATTTACCTCTTGAATATCTGTGGTCAGATTCATTTTTTGTGGAAAAAAAAAAACCAAACTGAAGTAGGGCAGGATGTTTTAGGTGGAGACAGACTGTGGCAGTAGTACTTTTCCCCAGTTTCTCCGTCACTGAGAGAGTATAAATTCTCTATGATGTTTTCATACTAGAGTTCTAAGCCCAGAAGAGCACATTCACTTGTAAAAATCACAAGCTGGCTTTAAGTGGATGACCTTCCACTGAATGATGAACTTCCAGTTAAGTCACAGCTTTCATTTTAGTTTAACTGATGCCAGAGAACTCCATAGGGGGAAAAAGATTAAAAGATCACTTTCCCAATGAAAAATGACCACTTTTCCCCTACTGCCCTTGCTGAACATTCCTAAATCAGTAAAATACAGAACATTATAAAATTTCAATGTCATTATTTTTACACCTCTTGTAATTATGGTTTATATTGTTTTATTCTTCAGTTTTTAAGATATCATGGAAGGGATTTATGTTTCAGATAGGCATGAAGCTAAGTCCTTTCCAACTGTGAGATTCTCATTCTATGATTCATATTAGGAAATGTGACTAAGATTGGTGAATTGCACTTATTTTTTCTTTTCTATTTCCAAGAAACTAATACTGTGTTTTATTGTTTAAGTTGTAAATATGACAAGAATGTTTAGATAATACCTCCGAAAATTTGAGGAAATACAAATATCTTCTCTGTATTATTAGACTTGAAAAAAATGCTTCTAAAGCCTCAGAATTTGACCCGAGGTCGCTTCCAGAATCTCTTGAGCTATTTTTTTTTAAAAAAAGTATAGTTGCTGCCTTTGTATATTGACATCATTGGCTTTTCTTATGCAAGTCTTACTTGTAATATTTTTAATTTAAGTAGTCAAAAGTCTAGCTAGGTGATTCCTAGACCAAACTGTCTTTCAAAATACTGGAATAATGTGTGATGTGTTTTGAAACCTTTGATATACTCCAGTATGCACACCTGTATTTACCTCTGTTGTGGCAGCATAGCACAGCTCTATTTTTGTAGCATACCTGGATTCCCCAAATATATTGTCTGCACTTGTCGATCAATGGATATACCTTGGAATGGGTCTTAGCCATTCTTCAATTAGATTTCTCTAATTAGCCAGAATTTCAGGGTGGGCCTGAAAGTGAATAAAGCATAGAGAAATGGCACCATTAAGACTCGCAAATGAAAAGATTATATTTATCTCCACCCCACCCCCAATACTGGCAAAAAGCACTTTCTCAAGGCAGCTGACATCTGACCAAAGAAACCTTTTAAAATGTCAGTCTGTTGGGATAACTGATGGGCAATGACTGTTGCTCCTCGGACAAGGTTCTGTTCTTCCCAGTTTCCACGGTGCTCAGTGCACTTTACAAATAATCTTAGTGGTTTTCTGGAAGAAAGTGGTTGGTTAGTTTTCTCTCTCTACCTACCAGCCATCCGAGAGTGAACCACGCAGTGCGCTCTTCCCAGAATGTGATATAATAAGGAGTTGTTGGAGCTTACTGGAAGAAGGTTGTGAAATTGCAGGTCTTAACACATGGAAGTTTGTAGCATAGTATATTGGGAGCAAGAGATGGGTATTTTCCAACTCTCAAAAAAAGTATAGCCAGTATTCATATGAGCTCATGTATTTGTGGTGCCTGGATCTCTTTTTCTTCAACTTATGAAATGAAAGCAAGGGCAGCAGTTTGTTATTCCTTACTATGGCACTCCCAGCTCCTCACTTTAGTGATGCCCCTCTTACTTTTCAAGGTAAGTTATTCGTCAAGGGCTTTGTAAACTTTCCAAACAAAATGTGAAGTGCTGACATTATTTTCCTATGCAACAATCCCTTGGTCTGTTGGATTTCATTACCCAGTTGATGCAGTGAAATGGAAAAGGCCTGGAGGGAAAGAAAATCCTATAAGCACTTCATGTAATCCTCCTAGACTCCCATTTCCTCTCCTTACGTGGACTGAAAGGAAGAAAGGTTGTTCTTTGCACCACTCTTTACTAAGATGGTTATGGAGGTTTCTATTTCTGATTTGCCTTTTGAAAGGGTCCCATTTATGAATTCATTTCAATTCAGCAAAGACATATAAAGCATTCATTAATAATATACTATGTGCTAGGCACCGTGCGAAGTTCAGACTTACAAACATAAACGCAAGCAAGATAATCCTTGCCTTCAAGGAGTTTGCATTCTAATAGGAAAAGACAAAGCATAAATACATGAATTGGTACCAGAAAGGGGGAGTAGAAGGGAAGGAGGGTATTTTATGACATAACGAGACTGACAAATTGCATGGAGGCCCAAAGCATGAATAGGGAGCCAGGGGTAGAATCTCAGTTTCATTTTGGGTGAAAATTGTCAGAATTCTGGGCCATGGTGGGAAGTCTCAAATATATATATATATGCATATATGCATGCACACACAAACATACATATATAGAATGTCCACTAATTATAAAGAACTGTGCTAGGAACTTAGGAGAGTAAAAGGATGAGTAAGATATACCCACAGAGGGATAAGAGAAGTGTAAAGTTATGATAGTAATCGTATGTGATGGGTGTTGAAAAGATTTGCTGTGGGGGTTCAGTGATGGGAGATAATAACATTCAGTTCGGGGGAATCAAGAAGGACTCCTCAAAGGAGATAGCAATTGATATATATCCTAAGGGATGGGTTTGACTCATGGATTAGCTGGGAGTGCCAGACAATTCATTTCAGCCCAAGAAACACTGATTCATTGAGTGGTGTATGCAAGGTACTTTGCTAGATGTTGGGGGATGCAAACAACATGAGCGAAAATACTGAAGCAGTATAGAGTGGGACATTTTTAGTGAAAAGTGCGTAGTCCAGCACATCTTCAGTGTAGGGTATATTTAAGACACTGTTGAGAGAGAAAGCTAGAAAGATAAAATTGGGGCCTTGACTGTCAAGCTGAGGAGTTTGGATTTAATCCAATAGGCAAATTGGAGTTGTGGGGTGAGATTTAGAGGCACTGAAAGTTTCTGAACAGTGTATTGATACGGTCTGAGTTATCTTTTAAGATGATAATTCTGGCAGTTCTGGCCAAAATGGAGGGGGGAAAGAATTGGAGTTCATAAGACTAGTTTAGACTAATGAAATCCTACATTCAAGAGGGTTTGAGCTAGAAGTGGGAATGGAAAGGAAGGGACAGATTCAAGAGGTATTTTTGAGGTATGTCAGATTTAGTGACATTTCATCTGGAGTGGGGAGAGAAATCAAAGGTGATTCGAGGTTTGCAAACCAAGGTAACCAAAATACTGGCGATGACAAGAACAGAAATAGAAAAGCAGCCTTGGGGAAGAAAGAATAAATTGAGTTTTGTTTTTATTGAATTCGAGGTGCTATAAAGACAGATATCCAATGGACAATTGGAAATATGAGTCTTGATCTGAGAGTAGAGGCGAATTGAAGTGTCTAAATAAAAGCAGTAGCTGAAGTTATGGAGATGGATAACATTAACAAAGAGGAGGATATGCAGAGAGAAAATGTCATTCTCAGAACCCAGAAAAATGTTTACATTTGTGTGGGAAGGGGCTCTAGAAGCAAGAAAATGGTGTGGGAAATAGAGAGATGATAACCAGGAACGTACAATGTCGTAAAAGCCAAGCAGTGAGATATTCAAGAAGGGGTGATCAATAGAATCAAGTGATAGAAAATCTATGGATGATGGAACTGAGCAAATGTGTTGGTTGTAATTGTCATTTGTAGTCATGAGAATTCAATGAAAAAAAACATTAATTAAGCAGCTGATATGTGCAAGGCAATATTCCAGGTTCTAGGGACACGAAGATTTTTTAAAATGACAGCATCCCTTTCTTCAAGGAACTTAGATTTTAGAGAAGATTCAGGAAAAGTGGTGGGAATTAAAGCCAGACTGTTCAGAAGGTCTTGGGATCATAGGCTTAGAGTTGAAGGATTATCAAGGCTAATTCCCTCATTTTATAAATGAAGAAACAGGCCAAATGATTAGCTCAGGTTCATACGGTAAGAGTCTGAGGCAGGAGTCAAAGCTAGGTCTTCCTGACTCCATTATTCTGAGGAAGTTTGGTGGTTAATGGAAAGTGGCAATTTGAAACATGATGGAGTCAAAGGAAGGATTTTTGTTTTAATTGGGTTAATCTATGTATGTTTGAGGACAGAGGGAAAGGTGGCCTTAGCCCATGGAGAAAGAAGCGGGAACAAAGAATAAATGGGAGCGAGTGGCATAAAGAAGAGGACAGTTGGGAGGATTTATCTTGGCAAGGAGAAGGACTACTTTTAAAAAAGGGAAAAAAAGTGAGGGTGAAGGTACATCAATTAATTAATTGACATCAATTAAATCCTAATTACTGGCTCTAACACCCTTTTGAGGTCTACATAATAAATATAAGGTAAAACAAGCAAACATTAATTTACATATGAAATAATAAACATCTAGAGAGTAGTTGGAAATTAAAATAGCTTTAAATAAAAGGTAATAACTTATAATTATGAGTTGTTAAAAAAAAAAAGCAAAGGTCTTGAAACAAATCCCCAAGCTTTGATTTTGATATAGTCACCCAGTTGCAGAACCACTGACTTGGGAGGAATCTTAGAGGTTAACTAGAAGAATCTGCCCCCAAATAGCAGTCACCTCTGTAACATCCCTGAAAAGTGATCACAGCCTCTGCTTGATGACCGCTGCTAATGGGTACTTAGAGCCTTCCTGAAGCAATACATTTCTTTTTTGGTATAGCACTAGGTTTTAGGAACTTTTTCCTTACACCATCGTCAATCTCTTCTACAACTTTTAGTCATTAGCACTGGCTTAGGCCACCAGAGTCAAAAAAAGTTTTGATCTCCCTTTCACATAATAGTTTACAAACATTTAAAGTCAGCTATCATGTTGCTGTCTTCATTTCCAGGCTAAACATCCCCCAGTTCTTTCCACTGATTGTGAGTCCCTTCTCTGTCCTGATTGCCTTTCTCTAGATCAAGGGTTCTTGGAGGATAGATTTTAGGAGGTCTATCAATTTAATGGGAAAAATACATCTTTATTTTTTTTACTAACTGACATTTAATATTAAAAAACCCCATTTTTCTGAGAAGGGGTCCACACCAGACTGACATGGACAAAAGGGTCCATGACACCAAAAGAGTTTGAGTCTCTGCTGTAGACAGTAGCACTAGCTGATCTCTGCTCTCCCTAAAGTGTGGTGCTCAGAAATGGGCACATTCTAAATATGGTTATGACCGTGACAGAGTATGGCTGAACTCTCTCCTTCCTTGAACTGGACGGTTTGGCTTGCAATGCTGCCTTGCTTTCTCTGGGCATGCCATATCGCATGATTGACTCATGTCCATTAAAACTCCCAGATATTTTCAGATGACTTCTTTTTTGTATGCCTCTCCCTGTTTGTCAAAATGATTTTTAAAAATCCAAGAGTAGGCCTTTACACTTAGCTCTGTTAAATTTCATTTTATGAGATTAGGGTAATTGTTCTAGCCTACTGAGATCGTTTGTATCTTGATTCTGTCGTCTAGTGTGTAAGAAACCTCAGCAAGTTTGATAAGCATGCCACTCTTGTTGTTAAGTTATTGACAAAACCTGGTACAGCATAGGGCCAAAGACATTTCTGGGTATTCCAATATAAGCTTATTTATGGGTCCACATTTAAAAGTAATGACTTTTTGGTTACAGCTATTCAACCAGTGACACATCTATGTAACTGTTCTATAATTGAGCTCACATCTCTCCATTTTGCCCACAAGATAGTATGAGGTACTTGGCCAAATGTTTTGTTGGAACCAAAGAGCTCCATGCCTCTAGGATTCCCTTGATCACCAGTCATCAAATATGTATTTTAAGGACCAGTGATTTCATTGATTTGGGAAATTCCGTACCTCCCCATTAGACTGTAAGTTCCTTGAGGGCAGGAACCATCTTTTTCTTATTTGTTTCCCCAATGCTTAGCACACTGGCACATGGAAGATGTTTAATAATTGTTTATCGATTCGAATTGAATTGATGAGCATCACAACCTACTTATAATTTAGTTTCAAAAATGCTCTGTGGCCAAAAGTGATTTGCTCATGGTCACTTAGCAAGTTGCCAAGGCTTGAATGCAGGCCTTTGTTTCCCAAGCACATTAATCATTCACTATGCCATATTACTGCAACACTTTTTGATCCTAACAACAACACTTCTCCCCGCCCCCCCCCCCCAAAAAAGGAAAGGAATGACATTATGGTCGCTTGACCTCTTCTTAAGGAGCCCATTTTGCATCTCAGTGATCATTGCTTCCCTCTAAATGTTCACACACCACCACCATCATCATCATCATCATCATCATCATCATCATCATTATCATCATAATTCATTCCAGCATTTTCCCCAAAACTCAAAGTAAAGTTCACCCACCTATAGCTTGAAAATTCTTTTCTTACTCCTCTTTGAAAATCAGGGCAAATTTTGCTCTCTGTGGTATTTTGGGAGCTCTTCCATTAATAATAGCTCAACAAACACATTTGGCTGCTCGTTTAGTACCTTGGATACCCTGGTATTCATCAGTCTGATTATTTGAATTTACTGAGGGCAGCCTGGTGCTTTCTGATCATGGCCTTGATTTTCCTGATCTCCAAATGCCTGTTAAATATTTTTGTTCTTTCCTTTGGTTTTTACAATGCTTGGTCTATCATTTTGTTCTAGTCTACCTTTTGTGCTTGGCAGGGGAAAAAAGGAGCAAAAAGAGTTGAGAAATTCTGTGTTCTCTCAGTTGTCCTTTATCTCATCTACTGAAAAAAAATGCTCATATCCACTTTTATCTTTGTTTTGCCCCCAGCAAACTTTTTGTTGTCCTTTGCATTCATCACCTATTTACCTGAGCTTTAGTACCACCTGACAGTATCCTTCTAGCATTGTAAACTTTCTTCTTCATTCTCCATAATCTATCTGTGAGTTCATCTTCTATACTTATCTTTTATAAACCAGATTGGTTGGGGTGAGAAATGATGGGAGGAGTTTTGTTTCCACAGGATAGTGAGAGCAGATTGTAAGTCAGGTAACTAGTTCTAATCAGAGCTGTGATCTAGCAGAGACCAAGCTTCTGATCTGGTGAAAGGTTGGAGGCTTGTATGCATGCTTAACGAGCCCTTGAAGGAGGGCATGACGTAGGCCATCAGGGGGTTGCATCTGGCAAATGAAGAGCCAGGTGGGAGGTTTGAATTGGGAGTCAATAAAAGGACTGGTGTTTGAGTCCTCATACTCTCCTGTACTCTGTTCAGGGGACGTACCCATTCAGAATGAATAAACGTAAAATATAATTAAAACCTTCCTGGCTTTCCAACGAGTATTGTTTATTCCTAGACAGCATAAGCATATTTATAACAGTTGGTGAGATTCTTGTGTATTCAAATTGTTCTATCTAGACAGTTATCCTTTTTCTTTTTCACCACAACCGTTTCTTTTTTTGTATCTTCAGAATTTCACTCTTGATAATTCCCATCCCTCTGAGGCTGACTTCTTCAGACTCATGGTACATATAAGCCTAATTATCTTTTCCCTGAATCTACAATATCTGGCTTATTAGGTATATATAGACGATTTCTCCTCTTGCCATCCCTTTTTACTTTAAAGCCCTCTTGACCAGATAAACATACGCACACACATATGTATGTATGTGTATGTATGTATACACCAATACATATATATATATACACATATACATATTTTATATTCACACACACACACATATAAAACTGGTCTCTCTTGAATGTACTTATCACTAGCCAAGAGCTTACCATCCCTGTATTTTAAGCTATAAATCCTTTTATAAGATATGAGCTCCTTAATTAACTGTTCACTTCTACTCTTCCTTTCTTTTCTGAAACTCCTAACTTCAATCAGCAGCAGTTTAGAAAATATCATTTGTGCTGCTAAGGTCAACAACCATACACAAGCATTTTTTAGGTGTCTGCTGTGTGCCAGATGCTGTGCTGAGGGCTGGGGAAAGAAAGGCAAATAAAGTGCCCCTCCTCAAGATGTTTACATCCTGATGGGGGAAACAACATGCAAACTGCTATGTTTGAACAAGGTATATAAAGAATAGATTGGAGATGGCCATAGAGGGAAGCCACTACTAGTATTAAGGGGGCCTGGGGAGATCTTGAAGAATGGGGGATGTTTGCTGAGACTTGAAGGCCCTTAATTTCCTGCTTAAGACTTCATAATGGGGCCACTTCCAGTCATTCTGATCTATGTCTTGCCATGGGACCCAGATGGTGCTGGAGGAGAAAGTGAGGCTGGTAACTTTGTACAGCCCTCCCTCACTTAAATCCAATGCAATTGCAAGTCATGGCATCACCTTCTTGATGTCATGGTCTTTTTTAAGAATGAAGGACAAATGACAAGAAGACTTCATAAATGCTATTAAAGTTTGCTATGTTCCTTCTAGGTGGGCTATTTACTTGAGTAACGGTCATCAAGTTTGATAGGTTTTAAGAAGCTTTCTGTCATGTCTCAGATACATGATCTGAGAAGACGTCTCTGAAATCAAAGAACCAGATTTCAAACTTTGCCAGTGTAGCTTTTTATCAGTGTGAACTTAGGCGATTCACTTAAATTCCCCAGGCCTCAGTTTCCTTACTTATAAAATGAGGGAACTAAATGGTCCATTTAGGACCATTCCAGCTCTAATTCAATGATTTTATTGTTCTATGATTTGTTGTTCAGTCATTCAGTGTTGTTTGACTGACTCTTCGTGATCCCATGGACTATTTTTCCATGGTGTTTTTTTTGGCAAAGATACTGGAGTGGTTTACCATTTCCTTCTTCAGTGGATCACCATTTTTTGTCAGAGCTCTCCATTATGACCTGGCCATTTTGGTAACCCTGTTTATAGTTTCATTGAGCTATGTAAGCTCTTCTGTGATGACAAGGCAGTGATCCAAGAGGAGCTTTTTTTTTTTAGGCACACAGCTAGTAAATGTCTGAGGCTGGATTTTAACTCGTGTCTGCCTGTCTCTGGAACCAGAACTCTATCCATTTCACCACCTAGCTGCCCCTCATTCTATGATAGCCGACCTCAATATTTGACCTCAGTAGTGGCCTCAGTACCCCTCACCAACCTCTGCTTTTCATTTTCTTCTGACCTTCATTTAATTTTTCTCATGATGCCACTAAATCAGCATCATTGTTTTTGGTTCACAAGAAGCTCATAGCTGTTATATAGCTTCTCCTACATTCCATACTCCTCCGTATCACTGTCTTTCAACCCCAATTTCCTGACTCAGGTCGAGATTTCCCTCTGCTTCTTTAGATCCTTTATCTTATTCGCTTTCATTTGGAAGTACCTCTGCCTGTCTTTTAAGGACCGCTTCATTATCCCTGATAGTTTGGAGAGAGGTGTTCCTCCACCCCTTTCACTTTCTCTTACAGGAGGCAGACCAGCCTGAACTTCATGGATACAGAGATGTTATTTATCCCTTCTTAGAGATAAAACTGGATTCATTCTCAGCAGGTCAATGAAAAATCCCACTTGCCTTCCACACTTGCTGGAAGCAAGTTTTCCCCCTCCTTTACTTTGAAGTTATTTTGTGATTAGTCAGACACCTTTTCCTCATTGACCAAGGGTACATTAATTGGTAAGCAGATTTCTTGGCGTGATAGATCGTCGTACTATCCACTTTGCAGATAGATGCTTTTAAGTTGCGTCAGACACTCAAAGGTTAAATTATTTCAGTCCTACGATTTATGTTACAGTCAGATTCAGACTATGATCCTAAGCCCAGCGCTGTATTCACTACACCACACTACCCTCATAGCCAAACTGAATTAGACAAATAGTAGCAGGGATACACATCAATAAAATATACTTAGAATTATTTCATTGAGAGTATAACTTTAAAATAGTTGTTGACTGGTGGATGTAGGGAAAACTAATACAGTCGTAGCAATGACTCTGGGTTTGTTTTTTTTTAATGAGAAGCCTTCCAAATCAGAGGCAGCCTAGTGTAGTGGATGGATATGGGGACTGGAAGTTAGGAAAGCCCAGATTCAACACCTACCAGATTGACTAAAATGATCAATGAGGAAAGCGATAAATGTTGGAGGGGGTGTGCAAAAATTGGGACACTAATTCGTCGTTGGTAGAATTGTGAACTGATCCTACCAATTTGAAGGGCAATCTGGAATTACACTTCAGACACTTATTAGTGGTGTGACCGTGGACAAGTGACAACCACTCTGTGGTTCATTTTCCTATAAAAAATAAACAAGTTGCACTTGATGGCTTCTGAAATCTCTTTTAGCTCTAAATCTATGATCCCAGAATGGGGAGACAAGGGGGGAGATAATAATTTTAAATAGATAGCAATCTTGTAATTAATTTACTAAATGGATGCACATTATTGTTTGGGTAGTATTAGGTATTATGGTTAGATCCATTATTTTGTTGTGGATATGTGTCTGGAATTCTTATAAGAATTTAATGGGGCTATTTCTAGGGATCTGGTAGCCTAGTTCTGCTTGGTGCTTGGCAGATGTTAGTCAAAGTTCCTATAGACATTCATTTGGAAGGGAGGCAGAGTCAGAAAAAGACTTTTTGCTCTTTGTGGGGGGTGGGGAAGGGAGGGATTTCACCATTGATGATAAATTGATTGATGATTTTACAGATCTTGCCTTTGCTCATTGTTGTAGGGAATGTTAGACAAAAGCAATTTACCAGTTACTGTTCTGTGGGCAGGGGAGGGACAGACAGTGAGTAACTGTCGGCACATGACAAAAGCTTTTCAGTGGCTGCCAGAAAGGTCGGTGATTTACTCCCACAGTGTTGTGTTTATGGGATGCTCCATTTCTTACATTGTCTTTTAAAAGTTTTAGTACCTTCCCAGAATGGGCCATTCAGGAATCCCCTAGATGTCCATGTCTATTTTGTAGTCTCCCATGTTACAGTCACATGGGGGCAGTTACCTGATGTATGTGGAATATGAAGCTTGGGAGCACAAACACAGATATCAGAGTGCCCACTTTCTTATATGAACCTTTGAGTATGGCTTTTTCTCACTTGCATCTTTGTCACCTTGAGAAAAGTATTGGCTGGAACTATTTAAAAGGGAAAGACAATCTCTGAAAGCATTTATTTAATACCTTACTATGCTGCTGAAGGACAGGTAGAATTATTGGTGGCTTCTTAACGTGTGACTAGAAATACATTGGCATCCCCATTCCAAATTCCTGTCAAGTGCCTCAGATTTCACTCAGCCCTTTAGGTCTTGAAAGATTGAAAATTGTTGAGAATCTTCTTTCAAACAATCCACAAGAATTGAATAAGTGCAAACAGTGTGTCAGATATGGTACCAAGTGCTGGGGATACAAAGACAAGTGACAACCTGTGCCCTCAAGGATCTTGCATTCCATAAGTTGAAACTACAATAAAGCTATAAGTGTATACAAAATGTATAGAAAGTAAATTTTAGGGTAATTTGACCAGCAGGCACTAATAACTGGGGGCATCAAGAAAGACCTAAGGTAGGCAGAGGCCTTTGAGTATCTATCTAAGCAGACGAATACCTCCAGGGAAGGTTCACATCTTAATCTATTAACAGATGACATTTTATCTCAAGGATTATTATATTAATGAAAAAGATGTCCTTGAAATATCCCCTTCCTTCCATAAGAATGTAATATATGAGAAAATATTTTTTAAACATATAATGGTATACACTTTTGATTTTGCCTAAAATTAGTCTTTAAAATTACTACTTATTACACTTACTACTACTTACTGCCCTTACTACTAGTAGCTCTCAGTTTTCACACATTGCATCTCTCCCCCATTTCTATTACAACCTCTCTTGCACCATTGATTTCTTCCTCACTTTTATTGTTTTCTCTGTTTTTGAGTTCTTCAAACTCAAAAATACCATCTTCAGCTGTATTCATGAAATTTGAAATACAGTATTTCCTCTAAACCCTTTAGCTACGGCTTCTGGGTTTATCTGATCTCATGCTGTCTTAATCCGGTGATAAAGCAGTGTTATACTAGGCTTCTTTATTTTCCCTGCAGGAGCTCCAGCATGATCCTCTGCAGCCTTCACTACTGCTAGTGTAAAATGTGCATGGCAACTTCTCCTTAGACCTTGGGCTTCATTTCCTCTTTGCACTTACACCTCTCTCATCTCTGCAGGTTCTGCTGTTTTGCAATCCACTTAGATAATTTGGGAAATCTCACAAATCTGCCAAAAATAGTAGCGGTATTCTCTGAAGAACAATACGCCACAACGTTTTGCAAGTGAGTGAGAAAATCAGCAGTGATTGGGGGTCATTCTCTGCCCCCTACCCCATCCCTTGGCTATTGAAAAGATTTTTATTTGCAGTTTCAAATTTTCGTCACTAGATGGCACTCATACCTTCATTTAAGATAATTTGATTTTTTTTTCAAAATTTAAACTATTTAGGGTTAGGGGAAACAAAAATCTCTTTCTGGTTAAAATATAGGAGGGAAGGAACAAAGGAAAGAAGGGAGGGAAGAAGGGAAGAAAGCAGGAGGGAAGGAAAGGAGTGGGAAGAAAGAGAAAAAAGAGAGAAGGAAAGAAAGGAAGGAGGGAAGGAAAGAAAAAAGGAAGCAAGGAAGCAAAGGAGGGGGAAAGAAGTAGGGAAAGAAGGAAGGGGGAAAAGGAAGAGAAGGGGCTTGACACTTTAGGAAGGAGAGGAGGCAGTCTGTGGTCACTGTCAGATCTTTGAAAGAGATGGGGGTGGGGCACTGAAGCCAAACCTATGTCACTCCACAATTTTGCTTAGATTGATTTAATGCCGTACTAAGGAATCCAAGCAGACACGATCCAAGCCCTCTCTGAGCACATATGCCATAACCCTGTGGTATACAGACTTACTACCTCCGTACAGAGAAATGAACAGAACATGAATCAATGAATAAGGATGGGGGAAGTGTATTTGGCTGGGTAGGTATGCACGGTGAGGCAGAAGTTTTATGTTATAATATCTTGAGGGTGTGAAGAAGTACAAAATTTAACAACAACGAAACCCTTGGCTTTGCCTGGTGCCTCAGGCCATCTATTCTAATAATACCTGCACAAGAATCCATCCCCCTCATGGCATTCTCATAAAGAGGTTATCGAGCCTTTCTTTGAAAACCTCCAATAAGCCAGCAAACACCTTCACAGGGGAGGCAGCTGATTTTACTTTCCATTTTTAGTCAGTCTCTAATTACATCAAGCCTAAATTTAACTCTTTGCAGCTTTTGTCCATTGCTCCCAATTCTACCCTCTGGGACCAAACAGAATAGATTATATTCATCTTCCATGCAAAATACCTTTAAATACTTGAAAACCCCTATCATGTCCCACCTAGATCTTCTCTTTTCCAAGCTAAATATCGCCAATTCTTCACCTAGTCCTCTATAGCATCATCTCTAGGTCCTTCATCTTCCTGGTTACCCTTGGGCTGGATAGAGCACAGTGGGCAATCTCTGTTCACTATGCTTTTTTAAATGGAGTTTAAGATCATATTAGAGTCTGGTGGCTTGGGCAGCTAGGTGGCACAGTGGATAGAGTGCAGGGCCTGGAGTCAGGAAGACTCAGCTTTCTGAGTTTAAATCTGGCCTCAGACCCTTACTCGTGGTGTGACTATGGGCATGTCACATCACTTATCACTATTTGTCTCGGTTTCTTCATCTGTAAAATGAGCTGGAGAAGGAAATGGCCAACCACTTTGCCAAGAAAACCTCAAATGGGGGCACAAAGAGTTGGATCTAACTGAACAACAACAACAGAGCCTGGTGTGGGGTCCTTCCTTCTGACAGCCTGAGGCTAGTAGTTCTCTTGATTTCAGGACTTCTGAGCCACCACAGGGCTAAAGCTGATCAGACATTCAAACTAAACCATTGATAAAATGAGAGTCAGGGTGGATGGTTGGCAATAGGTTGCCTTAGGAGGGACTAATTGGCTGAGGTTAGAAACAGCTTTAGGTACAATCAACGGTGGGATTGACCTCTGAGTGGCTGCTGCCTTTCCAGCTGAGGCAAAAAATAAAAAAAATAAATCACAGATTTTTGGCTTCCTTATCACACTGTTGACTCATATTGAGCTATACACTATAATCCGGTGATCTTTTTCAGACTAACTCACGTCTAGTCATACTTTCTTTTTCTTTGACTTGTAATGATGATTTAAAAACAAAAGTTCAAGAATTTATATTTATCCCCATTAAATTTCATTTATTTATATTCAAGCCTATTGAGACCTTTATGGATCCAACATGTTAGCTATCTCCCTAGGTTTTGTGACATCTGCACATTTGATAGGCATTCCATCTATGCCTTTATTCACATCATTGGCAAAAATGTTGAACAGAATAGAGCCAAGCACAGTTCCTTGAGTCCCACACTGGATACCTTCTTCCAAGCTGATATTGACTCATTCAGATTTACTATGAGGTCCAGTCATTCAACCAGTCCTGAATTCAAGTAACTTCTGTCTAGACCATATCTTTCCATGTCGTCTACCTGAATTATATGAGAGAATTTGTCCAATATTTTCTTCAAATGTAGGTAGATTATATCTCAGCTTTTGCTTTGTCTTGGCCTGAATTTGTTTTCTGTTCTGATGCAGTAAATGACTCAGCCTCTTAAGTATGCAGTGAAATGGTTGCTTTACTTAAGCTCAGAAATGAGCTTGGTTCTCCAGGCCTCCTCTTGTCTGCAAAGGTGAGCCCAGCAACCCTGGGTAGAAGTGGTCAGCACAGGGGTAAAAGGTTCCTTCAGTGAGGTCTGAGTAGGTCTGAAAGCCAGGTGGACCAACCACTCTGTGCTCCTTGGAGGAGCCCCTCCCTTCATACACCATACACCAGATGGCTGATCATCAGCTGTTACCAGTGACTATGCTTAAGTTAATTCTTGGACTCTTACATACATACAGCCACCTTGTTTGAAAAGGAAATAGTCTGGCACAACCTGTGCTTGAAAAACCATCCTGGCTGAAGGAAGGAGGACTTGGATATGAACTGACCTGTCCTCCCAGTACCACACGTGAGCCCCTTTCTCCTCCCTCATCAATAGCAATTACTTTCTAGACAGCTAACTACTCCCAGTAGCTGGACCTTAGTCCTGGGGCTAGTGGCCTACACACACCCTGTTCATCTGTCTTATGCTCCCCATGCATACTGGGATAGAGTGAGAGGGCTGCCATTTCTTCTTTCTCACTGTCTATAGGAGGAAGGATTGGGGGTGAAGTGTTAAGCATCTTTGGCTGGGATTCTCTATAAGTGAGGGAGACCAAGTTAGAATCCCTGGGGGACTTCATGCCCTGTTCAAGTACACCCAATTATGTATAATTCACAGGAAAGCCACCTCAGATGCAACAAACGTGGAGTGCAATGAACATGGAGGCCCACGTACCCCAGACATGCCCCAGCTGAGTTCCTCCCAGCCCTGTCTCTGCCCTATTCCCTTTCCCTGGTAGACTCCCTATCACTTTTGCCCCCTAGGTACCAGGATTTTTATTTACAGCTTTGCTATTTCTCCATAATTTCAGGAGCATTGCATTTCATCGCTTTTAGTTACTTTTGTCAATTTCGTGAGTAGGAGATGGTATCTTAGAGTTTAATTTATTAGTGAGAGTAAGCATTTTTAAACTGATAATTTTTTTCTTTTGTAAATAGTCTGTTCATGTCTCTTGACTATTTATCCATTCTGAGGCTAGGAGTTGTGTTCATACATTTTTCACAAGTCCTTTTATTTTTAAGTATCAAGTTTTCATGTCACATTTACCATCATCATTTCCCCAAGCTGTTATTTTCTGTTTATTTTGATTTTTATTATGCAGATGTTTCATAATTTTCATAGAATCAATCATCCTTATCTTGCCCTTGAAAATTTTATTTATTTTTTAATAGAAACAAAGTTGTTTTCCCTTTATAATTGAGATTAAGTGTGTTATTCTATTTTCTTCCATTTTTTTATAGCTTACTTAAAAAGAAATGATTCTCTAGCACTCAGCTGGAATTCATTGAGGTATTTGGTGTGAAATGAAGGTCTAAATCTGTTTCTTGTCACATTGGAAATTAGTTTTCCCAAGTGTATTTGTTAAATGATAGATGTTTTCTCCAGTTTTGATTTTTTATCAGTTTCTCAAATATGAACAATTTGTATGTGTTCGTTTGGATGTCTGGTATTTTTCTTCATTTCATTGGTTCATTTCTCTATTTTTATATAGTAACAGATAGCTTTGATGGATCGTAAGTAGACCTTTTCCAGTTTTTTTTTTTAAGTATGCCTGCTGTTAGTCATGCCCATTTGTTTTTCCATATACATTTCCATTAGATAATGAGAGATGTTTTCTCTAGGACCATTTCATCGAGGTCCTCAGCATTCGGCTGCTTTTTAAATCTTTTAATTTCCATTGTTCTAGTCATTGTGCATTATGTTCCTTAGGTTCTATTTATTTCACTAGAAGTAAGCACTTGTGAAATGCGTTATCTACTTTTCTATCTATATTTCTATCTAATACAGAATAAAATATTCACAGTATGGGGTTTTTGCAGTATCAAAGAACAGAGAACAATGTGGGCGCCCATTTCTTGCAAAAAAAAAATATTTTAGCTGGAATAAAGGGATGGCAAGAACCTTCATCTCATCACATATCCGTAACTTTGAAATTCCTCTATGTGACCAAAATTACCCATCCTTCCAGCTTTCCCTATGCCTCACCCTTCCTAAACTTATTCTGTGTCCTCACTACATCACCTGTCCCTATTTTCCCAGTCCCTGCTTTGGCCTGTTTCCTTCCTTCAAAAATCTTAACCCTTTAGTTAACAATTTCAACTTTACACTGTCTTTAGTTAGCCCTCATATCTTTTGCTCCATTGTCCTGCTTATCCTATCCCTGCTTATTCCTTTTCAAACCAAAGCACTAGGTTGCTCTCCAGTTCTTCTTTCCCCCTTCTTCTGGAGTGCTGCTGCTGAGGATGGCTGGAAGAAGTCACATAACCATGCTAACAACTAGGTCCATTACAATTTTATCTTATTAAACTTCAACTGGGCTTTCATTTCTGTTTCCATGACTAGACTTGCTTCCCTACTCACCTCTGCCCCTTGGAATCCCTACCTCTATTCAACGCTCAGCTCATGTTCCATCTTCTTCAAGAGATCTTTTCTGATTTCCCCATTTTCACCAATTTTCCTGATTTTTAGTTCCTCCTTCCCCAAATCACTGTATATTTATTTTGTATATAACAAATTTATTTTTCTGTGAACACATAGTATCCTCCAGTAGGCTATAAGATCATTTAAGGAAGAGACTGTCTCACTTTTCTGTTTCTATCCCCAGTATCTACCTCAGTACCTGGCAAATAATAGTTGCTTACTAAATTTGTGTAGATTGATTTTTTTGTCTCTTGTGAATTACTGGGCATCTCTATGGTTATTTTTCTTACACCATAGTTACTCTCTCTTATATTTAGATTGGTAGATATTATAGTCATTTTCTATCCTTCCTTTTCAATGGGAAACTTTTTTGATTCAATTTGTAAGACACCAATAAATTGCATTTTTACTGGCCCTTCTTAGGTATACTCCATCCCTGGCAAAGATCTCATCATTTCTGCATTTTAAGTTGCAGAGGAGAAATTTCTGCACCCAAAGGAATTGTTATTTAATTTGGAAAGGTTTCGTGGAGGAGAGATTTAATGAAGTTTTGTATAGCATTCTTCTTTGGGTTGATACACATGAAAAGTAGACCCGGAGAACAAGAAGGGAGCTCTAGAGGGTTCTGGGAACTACAAACAGATAAGTTCAAATAGAGTCTCAAGAGAGACATTGTCAGAGTTGCACAGGAGGCAAGATATAAATGCAATGAGTTTGAGCCTTCACTCAAAGCAGTCCTACTTCAGACATTATCATAGAATAAGAACTAGAAGGAAACTTCAAGATCATTCAGTCTAACCTCCTCATCTTATAGGTGAGGAAACTGAGGCCCAGAGAGGGTAATTTACTTTCTCAGGGTCACACAGGTAGTAAGTGGAAGAGCTGGGGTATAAATTCAGGTCCTCTTACTCCAAAATCAGCTTTTGATTCAGTCTACATTCTCTCTGAAATTCCCTGCTTGTTAAAAAGAGTTAGTTCTTTTCATGCAAGACTTAGAACCTACGAGGCCACGAAATCACTATCATCTCCTCAAAAGCTCTGAGTGTATTGAGAGATAGATAGAGCCATGTCTTCTGGTCTAACTTCAGATGTCACAGAAGCCACAGATGTCACAGAAATGTCAATATTCTTTAGGAATCTGGCAGACAGGTCATGGTTGGTGGGGGAAAATGAGGGGAGCATATCTTCCTTCCTTCCATTGTTCATGCTCTGGTGGCCAGGGCTAGAGAGTTTAATTAAACACCTGCTATGTCAGATCAGTGGGCTGGATGAAGACTAGGAAAACAAAAAAAAAATCTGTAAGATAAAATCTCTTTCTTCATGGTATTTTATGGCACACACCCAAATAATAAAATAAGAATAAATATATGATAAAAAAAGATAGGTTTATAGAAGAGGCATAAAGTTGCTATTCTCACCATAAATCAATGTTTGAAGAGAGCATACTATGTTCATGGCACAGTAATAGTTAATAAGGATGTTAAAAAGGGAAGGGATATATTCTTTAGGTGTTAACAATTCCATCTTATGCTTATTTTCTATTCTTTGCATGAATTTAGCACACTATTTGGGCTTAGATCAGGGTTTGATAAAAACTTGTTTAATTGACTTTGAGAGGCATACTATTCATCTCCACATCCACAGGGACTATATTTTAAACTCAAATTATAAACAATATTCTTTCTTATAAAAAGTTTCTCCAATTTCAGTGGAGTAAGTCTTGCGTGTCCCAAACACTGAATTCAAGGTTGTAAGTGTCAAAAAGCAATGTTTGACACAGCACATACCTTCAGTCTTGTTAGGGAGTGAAGCTTCTATACGTGGGACATATAGATATTGTCACCAGATGGTATTACTAATGTGGCACAAAAGGTAAATGCAGTAAGAGGTAAAGAAGAAGAGAGATGAGTGGAGGTCAGAAGAGAGGAGGCAGGACTTCATGGAGGAAGTGGGATCATGAGCGTAGGAAAGATTTGTTAAAGTTATTTTATTTTGCAAATAACAGTGGAAAATAGCCTTTTTGCCATTTTTTGCCTAGGGAATTATAATTTATAATTACTTCTAATTATAAATTTATAATTACACTATTGTCAACCCTTCTTCTCCACTTTTTAAAAGCAAGCACAGCTAGGTAGCACAGTCAGAAAGATTCCTCTTCCTGAGTTCCAGTCTGACCTCATTCACTTACTATCTGTGTGACCCTAGGCAAGTCACTTACCCCTGTTTGCCTCAGTTTTCTCATCTGTAAAATGAGCTGGAGAAGTAAATGGCAAACCACTCCAGTATCTCTTCCAAGAAAACCCCGAATGGGGTCACGGAGAATCTGAAATGACTGAACAACAACAATAATTTTTGTAGTTTTAGGAGCATTGGGGCTTCCTGATGTGTGAGAGACAATGAAAAAATGGGTCTGTGGTAAGGAGTGTGGGACAGCATTGGACATGTAACTGAATTAATTTCCATTCAATAGATGTTTATTAAGTGCCTACAATATATGTCAGACAGCTAGGTGGTGCCATGCCTTGAGTTAGGAAGATTCATCTTCTAGGGATCAAATCTGGCCTTAAACATTTACTAGCTGTGTGACCCTGGGCAAGTCATTTAACCCTGTTTGCCTCAGTTTACTGATCTGCAAAATTAGCTGCATAAAGAAATGGCAAAATCACTCCAGTGTCTTTGCCAAGAAAATTCTAAATGGGGTCACAAAGAGTTAGATATGACTGAAAACAACTAAATGACAACAGTATATGTCAAAATTAAAAAAACAAACAAACACACACTTATACAATTTCTATGTGCAGGACACTGTATAAGTTAAAGACACAGACACTGATGACCATAATTCCATTCATTTAACAAGTACTTTCAATCATCTACTACTTCCCACACATTGGGCTAGTGCTGGGGATGCAAAGAGCAATCAAAACTGTCCTTACTCTGAAGGAATTTACGTTATGTGGGCCAGAAGATGAAATGTGTAAGAGGAATTTGTTCCATACCCTAATGCCAACGAATGCATCTAACAAGATGCTCTAAGCCCTGATACCTTTATCAAGTAAGAATGCCTGTTTGAATTAGAGAACCAATCAATCCAATATAAAAATTAGGTGTGAAAAATTCCTAGACTTCTCTTTTGAATCAACCAATCAAGACCATTAACCAGGTATTATGAATAATGTAGTTAAAGTGGGAAGGAGTGAAGTGCCTCAAGCCACTGAATGAAATCAGGTGACCACATCGTTTACCGATATTATTTGAAAGAATTAGATATCTCTCTGAGCCTAGGTGTATATAAGAAAAGGAGATTCTAGCAGAAATGTGCCAGTGGTTACCTTAAGAGTCAAGCTTTCAGGACTGAAGAAAACAGACCTCGAGCAAGTGGGAGGTGCCTATGAACCTAGAGAGAATATCACACTCTCCTTGACCCCCATTGGCTATGTCGTTGGTGGAGCCAAGAGATGACAAACTCAGTACCTTTGGAGAGAAGGACAATCTCAGCACTCTACTAGGGGCTCAGGAGGGAACTACAAATGCCTCTGGGAACTTCATGAAGACTCCACAAAAGAAAGAAGAATCTTGTGTCTAACCCAGAGCTTGGAGTAACTCCTGTACCATGTGAGTTTTCTATGCTTAAGCGTGCTTTCTCCTGTACTCTGTGTGTACTTGTAGAAGAGAACATCTAAGACGTTTGGATGTTATTATTTGGTATTTGAAATTCCTTCTCAGCAAATTCCCTTTATAAAAGTTATTTAATAGCATTTTAGTGTTAATAATTATAAAAATTATTTGATGTTATAGATTAACTAAAATTGGGAAGAGGTTAACTGGTTAATCAATATTGGGGCAAATCAAATGGGAACTCTTAAGCAATAGGACTAGATTCCCCACCCCAGCCCCTCAGGCTTATACCTAGAACCCTAAGAAGAGAAATAGTCAGCCACCCTCTGGGGGCCTGGACTGCCAGTCTGAGAGGAAATTGAGCTAATGAACTCAGAGCCTGTGCTATAACTGTAAAATAAGTTTACAAGAGATTTGTAAAATAAAATTCTATGTGAGATCTGAAGGGGGAGGTCATTGCCAACCAGAAGAAAAGAGAAGACTCTCAAGCAGATGATTTGGGATTAAAAGGATAGGTAGGTACTTCACAAATAGGTAGGTCATTCCAAGTGTCAAGAACAACCCTGAGGAAAGGCAGATTCAGGAAAACACATGGTGCATTTAAGAGAAAAGGAGCAAACAAGTTTGACTGGAAAGGCAAAATACATGGAGGACAGTTATCTGAGACAAGTCTGGAAGGGTAGGGTAGCACCTCATTATGGAAGCCACTGAAAGGAATTTGAGCTTTGCGTAGCTGTCAATAGAGACCAACGACTATTTTTCATTTTCATTTTTTTCAACAAGGAGTAACGGGGTCTTATTAATATGTAGGAAAGATTATATTGCA
This sequence comes from Trichosurus vulpecula, assembly GCF_011100635.1. Classification (NCBI taxonomy): domain Eukaryota; kingdom Metazoa; phylum Chordata; class Mammalia; order Diprotodontia; family Phalangeridae; genus Trichosurus; species Trichosurus vulpecula. Next base: position 202,456,300 of record NC_050573.1, read on the forward strand.
GCTGTAGAACAGACAAATCGAGGAGGAGCAATAGTCTGGGTGGAAAGATCTTAGGAGAGTAGAAATAATGGGTAAATGGTAAAGGACTGTTCTAGGTTTGTGTCAATGTGGATTTAAAGAGAGGGATATTAGAGATGAGGATGTGGAGATGAAGTCAGTAAGACATGAAAACTGGTTAGAGTGAGAGGCAAGGAAGGGGCAACAGTCAAAGATAACACCAAGGTTTCAAATAAAAGAAATTGAGTTACTGGGGGCATCATTGAGAAAACTGTGAAGTTGGAGGGAGGAATAAATTAAGGGGAAAGAAATGAAATTCAATTTTGGACAAGTTGCAGTGATGGTGGGACATTCAGGAGATGTCTGGAAACAAGCTTGAAATGCAGCTTTAGAGCTCAGAAGTCAGGACTGAAGACAGAGATCAGGGCATCATCTGCCTGGCTGTGGCTTTTAAAGGCATGTAAATGAGTGAGATTGCCAAGAGGTGTAATTCTTGAATCAAGCCGTACCCAGATCTGTATGACATCTTGAAGGTACTTCTATTATGCATCATCGTGATTCTTCTGGAAGTAGGCTTTCCAGCCTCTTCCATAGGAAGAATTGCATTAGCAGCACTTTTAGCACATTCAGAAGGGCTTAGGAATTCAATGCCTTAAAAAGGACTGGTGGATTTGGTGAGTAGGACGCTTTTGAAAGAACACTTTTAGTTATAGGTATGGGACCAGCAGCCAGGTTGCAAAGTTTGAGGTTATCAGCGTATGTCAAGAGGAGAGTTAATAACAGCATGGTTAGACAACAAATATGATGTAGGTATCATGGAACAATGGAGAACTTTCTCCTCATTGAGATAATGTAAGGTACAGGTTGGGACCTACTGGTAAATGATCCTAGAGGGGGCCTCCTAATAGAACTCCAGCTTCTTTAAGGCCACCTCCATCTATGGTCATCAAGGGGAACAAGAAGAAGCTGTATTCATTTCATATTTTTGTCTCTATTTGTCTCCTTTGTAATAGTAAATCAAATCAAAGGTTAATAGAACACTTTAAAAAAAAAGAACAGGTAAATCAGCAGTTTTATAGATAGATAGGGAGAAGCTAGTGGATAGAAAAAAAAATTGAATCCAACCATTCTGGAGAGCGATTTGGAGCTATGCCCAAAGGGCTATAAAACTGTGCATATCCTTTGATCCAGCAATACCACTTCCCAAAGAGATCATAAAAATGGGAAAAGGACCCACATGTACAAAAATATTTATAGCAGCTCCTTTTGTGGTGGCTAAGAATTGGAAATTTAGAGGATGCCCATCAATTAGGGAATGGCTGAACAGTTGTAGTATATGAATGTAATGGAATACTATTGTGCTATAAGAAATGAGGAGCAGACGGATTTCAGAAAAACCTGGAAAGACTTATATGAAGTGATGCTAAGTGACACATTGTGCAATGACTAACTTTGATAGACTTGGCTCTTTTCAGCAATGCAAGGTTCTAAGACAACTCCAGAAGAATGTTATCCACATTCAGAGAAAGAACTATGGAGTCTGAATGCTGATCAAAGCATACTATTTTTTTCTTTTTTTTGGTGGGGGAGTTCTTTCTCATTTTTTCCCTTTGGTTCTAATTCTTCTTTACAACATAACTAATGTGCAAGTATGTTTAATATGATTGTAGATGTACGGCCTACATCAGATTGCATGTTGTCTTGGGGAGGGGAGAGGGAAAGGAGGGGGAGAAAATTGAAAACTCAAAATCTTATTAAAGTTAATGTTTAAAACTAAATAAATGAATAGTAAAATAAGAGCCCCCCCCAAAGAAAAAATTGAAGACTCATGAATGATGGGAGATAACTCCTAGAATAATTAAAAAGGAAGGCTATGATGATTTTAATGTATACAAAGCTCTTTCCTCATGGTAATCCTATGGGGAAGGGCATGAGAGTATTATCATCTCCATTTAATAGATGAATAAACTGAAGCCCAGAAGGATAAATGACTTGCCCATTGGATTCAAAACACTATCTAATGAATCAAAAATTGAAGTGACTTTTTACTAAGACATTTAGCTCTTGAGACGAATGATAAATTTGATATGGGTTATGTTGAGTTTGACTTAGCGAAGTGGCAGATTTTAGCAGATGAAAATATGTAGCAGGAAATTGGTTGAGAGGTCAGTGCCAGAGAAGTAAATTTGAGTCATTAATGCTTATGTGATAATTGAAATTGTGAGGGCACATAAGCTTACAGAAGAAGAGCACATAGAGAAAAATTGAATCCTAATCCTTGGGGAATATCACATCTGGAGGCTGAGTGAAAAAAGTGGAAGCCTAAGCAACCAAATTTTCTAGATGGGGGAAAGGATCAGTAGTGTCAAGTGCTGCAGAATGGGTGAGAAGAATGAGAATTGAGAAAAATTCAATGAATTTGACATGAAGGAAATCATTGGCTACTTTTGAGAGAAAAGTTTCAGTAGATAAGAGGATATGGAAACCAGATTGTAGATTCTATGTGTTCCCAACATTCAAAAGATAGACATAAATATGACACAAGCAGTCTTCGCACTGCAGGAGAGCTCACGAACATAGGGGGCTCTTGCTGGTTATCTGTTTATTTTGCAATTAACAAAGAGCAGGGGAGCCTTTTCTGAAATTTCTGCTTAGAGACCTAGAATTTAAACTTACACCATTACTAGAAAGCATTTACTAACTACCATCGATCACTTCTATGGTTTTTAAGTGTACCATTGGAATAAAAATGTCATTAGTACTTTCCCAGCCTGTTTTGTGTTTATAATGACAATGTTTCCAGGGAAAGATTAGGAAGCTTCTGTGATGACGTAAGATGGCAAAGGCAAAATATTTCAGCAAAACTCAATGAAGAAATGATTATGATGCGCTTACAATTATGGCAGTAAATATATACAGTTTATATTGTGCTAAAATTGCTTTGTGGCATTTCTATAACAAAGTAATCTCAAGGGAAGAAAATACAGTTCTGTCTGATTTAAAGGGCCTGGCATCAATACAAGCCATCTTATTCTTGCCAGGCAAACTCTTGATGGTTTCTTAGGTGAAAAACTTGCACCCTGTGCTTTACTAAGGTGAGCTTCATAAAGCGCTCTAATTTATAATGTCTTTCTACGCTGCCTAAGGCAAATGGGTAATGTGAGAATATTAAGATAAAATGTTAAAAATTCTTTGAAGGAAAATTCTTTAAATTTGGTTTTAAAGAGTGCTTTAAATTTAAAAGGGAGAGGAAAGGAGAAAATTGCCTACATACATCTACTAAGGTAAATAGCAGAGATAGAAGAAATAGCTATAATATATGAAGAATGGCCGTTCAGATTCCCAGTAGTCAGTCAGTCAATAAATATTTATCCAATAGTACCCAGGAGAGAAAGGCCAAGGAAGGAGCCAGCATTAAATCCTCCAGTCTCAGATGTCTATACACAAATATTCTAGGTAAGGATAATGGGCAAGATGAGCTAGAAATTCTAATGCAAAAAGATAATTTTTACCTGGACTTGGTAAAGTTGGAAAAGTCTACTTTATTCAAAAGAAACAGAATATATGAAAAGAGGGGAGAGGAATAGCTTCATATATTAAGAAGATAATTGCCAAGAACCAGAGAGAGAAAGAACTGTGGAAAGCATTTGGGTGAAGATCAACAGAATTACGAAGAAAAATGATATTGTCATGGGACAGATGATAAGGACAGAAGGAAGAAATAGATGAGGGGTTTGGGAAATAGATTACAGGTCTGGAAAAGAGTATTGATATAGTAGTGATGGAGTACTTCATTTACCTGAAGTTATACTTGAGTCCTCTTTCTCTGGCAAAAGTGGAGTAATGAATTAATTCTTAAGTTTCTATAGTGATAGTTTCATTATTCAAAAAAATGAATGAGATGATAAGGGCAACTACTATTCTGGATATCATTCTGTCAAACAAGTACAGTTTCTAAAGTGGAAACAATGGAAAACTTGAGGTGAGATACCTATCTTAGTACTAGTGGTAGAAAAGAAGGCAAAAAAAAGTCATAGCATGATTGGTACGCAAAATACTGAGAAAGCAGATTTTAAGGGTTCGGGTAAGTGCTAAGTAACATTTCATCACCTAAAATTCTGTAAGGGAAGCCAGACACAACAGGGATGGGACACTTCTAAGAATAAAATTCTGAAGTTGAAAGCAAATGATTTCAATGAGGAAGGATAGAAGGGTATTTCTAAAGGAGAATAATGTGGATACACGAGGAGCTCATCAACCTGGATTTTAAGAAGACATATATTTTCTGTTGTTAGGGATGGGAGGAACTCATCAACCTAGATTTTAAGAAGATGTATATTTTCTGTTGTTAGGGATGGCACTCTGGGAGGGGAGAAGAGAAGTCATATGGGGGAATCATAGGCCTGTGAAAACAAAAGATAATAATACGATCTATTTTTAAAAGGTATGTAGATAAGACAAAATCAAGTTTAGAAGGTGAGCATAAAAGTACAACATTATTATTTAATAATAGCTATCAAAGCACTAAATGTTCATGTGAGTGGAGTCAGGTGAATGTTAATTTCAATTAAAAAGTGCTTTTAATGAAAAAAATAAAATAAGGTATAAATATGCTTCTCATGGAGGATGGAGTCAACAACAACAGATGAAGGAAAGAATGAAGAATTTATATGTCTCTTAATTTGCTTTCGTTATTTCTTCCAGTAAAAGGCACACATGGTCACTGGACAAGGATCTGATAGAATATCCTAAAATAGGTTTGTCAATGATTGTAAAACTAGATGGTTTTAGGGATTATGGGAAGATGATGGTGTGTTAGGACTTATGGGAGCTTGAATCTCTTTAAAACGCCCCAATATAGCTTCACAAATGCACCAAGTAAGAAAAGAATTAAGAAAATAATTTATAGATGTCTCCATCAAGCATAGAACTGCACAAAAGGAGGCCTGAAATCCTGCCGACACTCTGAAGTAGAAAAGCCAGAATGTCCGGAAGCCTTAGTGCAAAGTAGTTCTGTGGTAAGTGGTGGGGGTGCCCAGATAGAGCTTACTACTACTACTACTAACAGTGGAGGAGAAAAGCCTTGGTATCAGGATTGACCTGAGCCTTGGCCACAAAAGAAGAGAGACCCCTGACAGACGTCTAGGCAACCCCAGCCCAACTTAGCATCCATGAAGCTTGGGCCTGAACCACAGCAGGAGACAAAGTCAAACAATTCCTATAGAATGAGTGGCGAGCACACTGAGGACCAGGCAGGGCCTGCCTGTACCATTCCAGGGCATAGGGGCAGAGCTTGACCTAAGCACAGCCTCCCTTCCCCACCGCCACCTCCCACGCTCAAGCTAGATACTGAACATGCTGAAATTAAAACAACAACAACAAAAACCCCAAACTAAAGAAACTGAAAGATACTATGAAGAAATTCTTTGGACTGAGAAACACCTAAAGGGTAAACCTTGAGGAAAAGAGTGACATCACAAGTCCAGGTAGAACTTTGGAGATAAAAACTGGCCCAGCTACAAAGGTTACAAGATTACCTAGGATAACGAAACAAGGGATACAAAATGCAATAGCCAAGGAGAAAAGAATGGAAATGAAAATTGATACTTTGGAACTGATGGTGGGAATTCTCACCCTAGAACTGAATGCTCTGAGAATTAGCATGGACCAAGTAGAAAATATGACTTAATGAAACAGTAAATAATATTCTTAAAAAACCTTTTTTTTAAAGTGACGAAAATGTAAGAAATATAATATCAAAAGCAACTGACCTGGAAAAGAGGTTAAGAAGAGATAATTTAAGAATTATTGGACTAAATGAAAATCAAGACCAAACAAAAAAAAATCTTGGAAACTGTATTTTAAGAAATCATAAATGAAAACAAAGTGAAAATAGAATCTGCAAGTCACCTCCAGAAAGAAACCCCCAAATGAAAATTCCCAGGAATATCATAGTCATAATCCAGAGCTCCCAGGTCAAAGAAAAAAAAATACTATACACAACCAAAATGAAAGAGTTCAAATACCAAGAAGCCACAGTAAGTACCGCACAAGACTTAATAGCTACTACTGAAATTGGGGGGTGGGAGGGCGGGAAGCTTGAAGTACAATATTTGAAAAGGTAAAATATAAAGGCTTACAATCAGGAATAATTTATCTGGAAAAACTAAGTATAATTTTCTAGGGGGAAAAATGGAATAGAGAAAAAATGTCAAACATGTTTCCTGCAGGCTGCATGTGGGCCACAACCCTCTTGGGTGTGGCCTGAACCAGAATAAAATGTAATTGGGAAATATTTAATAAATAAAATCAAAACAAATTTAAAAACATAAAATTCAACCCCTTCCATCCTGTAGATAATATTACATTTAAAAATTAAGTCAAGAGGCATCCTTGAGCAATCCTTACGTGTAGTGTAGTGACCGCGATTACTATTTGAGTTTGACATCACTGGAATAGAGGATTTCCAAGTTTTCCTGATGAAAAGGCCAGAAGTGAGTAGACATTTGAAATGGAAAGGCAAACACTAAAAGAAATATAGAAAGGTCCACCAATTTAGTCAATCGGAAGGACTATGTGGGGATGAATTGCATATATGCTAATGGGGGTTAAGAAGAAAATGTTTCCTCAGAACCCTCATATCTTTAAGGAATATAGTTGTTTTTCAGTCATTTCAGTCATGTCCAACTCTTTGTAACCCCATTTAGGGTTTTCTTGGCAAAGATACTAGAGGGGTTTGCCATTTCCTTTTCTAGCTCATTTTACAGATGAGGAAATGGAGGCAAATGGGATTAAGTAACTTGGCCAGGGTCACACAGCTGGTAAGTGTCTTAGGTCAGATTTGAAGTTAGGATGATGAGTCTTCCTGACTCCAGGCCTGGCACTCTACCCACTGTGCCTGCTAGAGTTCACCCATAAAAAGAAGATGATAGCAAATCAAAGTAGAAAATGATCTAACAATATGCTGTTTATAAGAAATGTGCTTTAAACACAAAGATTCATGTAGACTTAAAATAAGGGGCTTGAGCAAAATCTATTATGGTTCAGCTCAATTTAAAAAAAGTAGCGGTAGCAATCGTGATTTCAAATAAAACCATACCGAATATAGGGAAATTACAATATGTTTAAAGGCACCATTCATAATCAGTTCTGGAATGCATGTTACATAGGCAACAAACTTCCCTTCTTCTTAAATCTTTTCTCCTCCCACTCCTTCGAATCTACTAGCTCTTACTGAAATCTTGCTTACCCCTGATGACACACCTTCATGGCTACCTTTTGCGGTATTGGTTGTACCTTCACTCAGTCTCCTTGGATTGCTGGTTGAGGCAGAGCAGTTAGAATACTCCTTACTTCCCAGCGCCACCTCCAGATTCTGCCCCTTCTTCCATCACTCACTAACCCCTCTGTCTTTGAGGTTCCACCTAATCAAAATCCTGGTAGCTGTTTGTTCAAGAAATCCCGTTCCATCCCATCTCCTCTGACAGAGTGCCCCTTCTGTCATCCCCACGCTTTCACCTTTTTTCAATTTCTCCTTCTCTCCTGACTCATTTCCTACTGCCTACAAACATCCTGAAAAAAAGTCCTCACTTGATCTTTCCATCCCTACTAACTATTGTCCTGTTTATCTTCTGCCCTTTGTAGCTAAACTCCTTGAGAAAGCTGTCTGTCACAGGTGACTCCACTTTGTAGCCTCTCCCTATCTTCTTAACCCCTTGCAATCTAGCTTCTGACCTTATCACTCCATGAAAACTGTGGAGATGGAGTGCCTTGTGTGATGTACAGAAAAGAGGCCAGGGTCGCTGTCTCTCTGAAGTTTCTAATTATCTCTTTGTGGCCAAATCCAATGGCCTTTTCTCAATTCTCATTCTCTTGACCTCTCTGCAGTCTTTGATGCTTTCAATCACTTTCTTTCCTCCTTGATACTATCTTCTTTCTAGGTTTTCAGGATGCCAGTCTCTCCTGGTTCTCTTCGTACTTATCTGACCACCTCTTTGTTTCCTTTGCTGGATCCTCTTCCAGATCATGCCCTCTAACCACATATGTTTCCTAGGGTTCTTTCCTGAGCCCTCTTTTCTTCTCTCCCTACTCAACTTCACTTGGTGATTTCATCACCTTCCATGGATTTGATTACCATATCTGTACTGATTCTCAAATCTACTTATCCTTGCCCAATCTCTCTGTAGACTGTACCATTTCATATCTTCAATTGTTTTTCAGATATCTCAAACTGGATGTGCAGTAGATATCTTAAACTCTATTTGTCCAAAATGGAACATTGTCTTTCCCTCTACACTCTCCATTCCTCCCCCTGCCCAAAACCCTTCTCTATTACACTAGAGAACAACACAATTCTCCCAGGCTCTCAGGTTCACAATCTAGAAGTCTTCCTGGAATCCTCACTATCTCTCAACTCTCCCTCTGCCACCCTCACCCCCAATCCAATCTATTAGCAAGCCTTGTCTTTTTCACCTTTGCGACATCTGTTGAATGCCCTCTTCCCTCCCCTCACACTGTCATCATCCCAGATCAGGCCCTCATCACCTCACAACTGGATTATTGCAGTAGCCTGCTGGTGGCCAAATGCCTGCCTCAAGTCTCTCCCTACTCTAATCCATCCTCCATTTATCTACTAAAGTGATTTTCCAAAAGTGCAGGTCCAATCATGCCTTTCCCTATTCAACAAACTGCAGTGGCTTACATTTCAGTAATGTAATGACCATTTCTCTTGTGCTGTTATCAATAAGGGATAAAAATGTTTTTATTGTATTACAGGACCTATCACTTCAGTTAGTTAATTAGTATTTATTAAGTTCCTACTATGTGTCAAGCAGCATGCTAAGAACTGGGGACACAAAGAAAGACAAAAATAGGCAAAAAGTCTGCTTTCAAGGAGCTCACAATTTAAAGGGGCAAACGATGTCTAAAAACATTTTGTATGAATAAGGCATATACAGAATAAATTGAGTGTAGTCTGAGAGAGAAGGCACTAAGATTGAGGACTGGAAAAATATTCTTGCAGAACATTTGACTTTAGCTTAAACTGGAAGGCAGGAGATAGGGAAGAGGAGGGGGAGCATTCCAGGCTTGAGGTACAACCAGGAAATATGCTCAAAGTTTGGGAGATGGAATGCCTTGTGTGAGATACAGAAAGGAGCCCAGTGTCACTAGCTCACAGAACGTGTTGGAGGGATTACGATATAAGAAGGGTAGAAAGGGACTAGGTTATGTAAGGCCTTAAAAACCATAGGATTTTATATTTGATCTTAGAAGTAATAGGGAGTGATTAGAATTTATTGAATATGAGGTTGATATGGTCATTTTAGTAAGATCATTCTGACAGCTGGGCTAGATTGTTTATGGAACAATTGGTTTGAGAAGTCTAAAAGACAGTTTGAAATGCCAGTGGAGGTTAAGTGGGGCTGGACAGGTAGAGTCATCCACATAGAGATGATAATTGAATCCATGAGTACTGACCACCAAGTGAAATAGGAGAGAGAGACAGAGAGAGAGACAGAAAGAGAGACAGAGAAAGAGAAAGAGAGGGCAGGAGAGAGAGAGAGAGACAAGCCGACAGAGACAGAGAGACAGGGGTTAGCAGTCATGACAGAAGAAGATACAGCCAAGGAGACAGGGTAGGAGCAGTCAGATGGGAGGAAAACCAGGAGACAGCCAGAAAACCCAGAGAAAAGGTAATATTGAGGAGAAGAGGGTGATTGACAATTTGAGAATTTGAAGTGACAGAGAGGTCAAGAATGATGAGCATTGAGGAGAGACTATTCGATCTGTTAATTAAGAGATCACTAGTGATTTTGGAGAGAGTAGCTTTGGTTGAATGATAAGGTTAGAACGAATACTGAAAAAATTAAGAAGAGAGTGAGAGGGAAGGAAGTAGAAGCACCCATTGTAGACAACCTTTTCAAGTTTAGCCATGTCAATCAAGCAATCAGTCCATTTATTAAGTGCCTATCATATGCCAGGAACTGTGTTAGACACTGGGGATACAAATACAAAAATCAAATACTTTTTGCCCACAAGTAGTTTATATTCTACCAGGGAAAATAAAAGATACATATGTAAATACAAAATACAGTCAAAGAAAATATGAAGTAATTTTCAGGGGAGAGAGAGGCAATTTGTGTGAGTTGGGGGAGGTAGCCCTTGAGCTGACTTTTGAGATTGAGGAGAGGGAAGAGTTGAGGATGACTCTGAGGTTTTTGAACTTGGGTGACAGGAAAGAAAGGCACGCAATAAGAACACAACAAAAGCAACTGAATGATGAGGAGAATTCTTGTTCTGGATAACAAGTATGAAAAAGGTCACCTGAATAAGAATTCACCTAATTAAAACACCTGAAGAAAGAAAATTCCTATGGTCAAGACATCATGATTACAGTTCTTCTACTCTTTGGATTTATGAAAGGGAAATATCATTTGCTAATTTCCACAGCTTCCTTGGGCTTTTCCAAAATAAAGGACTTCTGTGAATATGAAAATCTCCACCCCCCACCATCTTTTTTTTTTTTTTTGGTTAAACATTCTGTGTACCTGATTTTCCCTAGAAGCTTCTTTGGGATTAGACGCTGTAAGAAGCTGCATCAACTTTTCAAAGCCAGTTCTTAACTTCTTTATTTCCCAGGGTTGCTATTAGAATCAAGTTAGGCAATGCACCAATCGACAATCAATTAACAAGCAGTTATTAAACACCTAATAGAAGCCAGGCATTGAGATAGACACTAGGGATACGAAGGCGAAATTGTCCTATGCTTAAAGAAGCTCTGTGCCATTGAGGAAGATCACATGTAAGTATATAAGTACATACAGATAAATACAATACAACAAAATAAATACAAGGGAGTTTAAATATAAAGGATTTAGAGAGGGAGGGCACTGGCAGGTGCGGGGATCAGGAAAAGCATTGTGTAAAAGGTTGTGCTTGAGTGGAGTCTTAAAGGAAGTAAGGGACTCCCAACCAGATGTGAAAAGAGAGTACATTCCAGTCATGGATGATGGGCAGAGCAAATCAAATGAATCAATAAGCATTTATTAAGTACTCCTTATGTGCCAGGCACTTCATACATAGCAGACACTATGAATGAATGAATAAATGAATGAATGAATGAAAAAATTCCTACTGTAAGGAACTTACTTTTTAATAGGGAAGACAAATATGCATATAAGTATCTATACACTCAATATAAAGAGAATTAATACAAAGTAGCTAAAAAGGAGATAATTGAGGGGATTAGAAAGAACTTCCTGTAGAAGGTGGTGCTTGAGTGGTGTTGGGAAGAAATAGAGGATGCTGTGAGGTGGGGGTGTGGTATAGCACTAGTGTTAGAGGGACATGTGTGAGGAACAGAGAGAAGCCCAATTTGACTGAATTGTAGAGTGTAGTAAGGAGAGTAATATATCACCAGAGAGGAAAAATAGATTGGGGCCATGTTGTAAAGCACTTGAAAAGCTAAATAGAGAAGTTTATATTTGGTCTTAGAGGCAATATGAAACCACTGGAGTTTAATGAGTAGGGGAGTAATATGGTCTGACCTGCCCTTTAGGAAAATCAAGTGAAAAGAGCATTGGATTATGACTTTTGAGACCTGGATTTTAGTTCACACTTACAACTAAGGAGCTGTATGAATAAAAAAAAATAGCACAACCTCTAGGTCTCAGTTTCCTTTTCTGTAAAACAGATGGGATTGGACTAGATGATCTCCAAAGCCCCTTCCAACTCTAAAATTCTGTGCTTCTTGGTACAAAGAACAGATATGACATATGGTTGTGATTATGTAAATGACTATTTCATTGCCCGCTATGGCATTTCAGAGTTCTGAAAGAGTTAACACAGTTACAGAGGGTATTTCACTTGCTCTCAGGGACTATTTATCTCATGGAAAATTATGGCTGCATCTATTAATTCAAATCCAACTCAGCAGACACTTATTAAGTTCCTACTATGTGCCAGGCACTGCATTTTTCCTATACCTTTTCTTTTTTTGACACTTTTGCAGGTCTGTCTTGGAAACAAAGTCAAACAAGGCTTAAATAAGGAGCAGAGACAAAAAGGTAAGAAGTTGTCTAGAAATCTGGTTTGCAGAAAGTAACATTATGCCTAGCCTGCTTTTAATTAACTTGGTTTCATTCAAGAAATGAAGTTATTGAAAGAAATACCTTTCACATGGAGGAATGTCGTTGAAATAACCTTAATATTGATAAAGTACAAAAGTGATGAGAGGATCCTTAAACTATTCTTGAGGTCTCCCAAATGGAGCTGCTTTCATTGGGCCAGGCGTGATTGCTTCATTATTTAATTTTTCTTACCCAGCTCAGGCATACCGTTTTCACTTTGGAAAAGAATAACTATTTCTGAGCCCTTTCCAATTACCAAGAATTTTGTAACAAAGCATTGGGCATTCCTTAGCAAAACAATGAGCCAATCCTGCCAAAGGCAGGTCTAATTATATATCCGTGTGTGGCCATTTTCTTTTCTCACACTCATGTTTATTTTTAAGACATATCATAGGAGTGAATACTCTCCTGACTAAAGAATTATTGTTGTCCATGTGGCTTAACCTCATTTTAGATTTAGGAACACTATCCTTTTAAATTAATTGGGTTGTGTATGTGTGTGTGGGTGGATTGTGGCAGGAGAAAGCCAATGAACATAGTATTATTTGTGCTGTATAACCAGCTAACAATAAACTATTAAATTCTAAGAATTTGGGTTATGCAATAAAGGATCAGCTACCGCTAATCAGTCAGTGTTCTTGTATGGTTGTGTATACTCATATACTTTTAAACAGAGAATGCATGTGATAAACTTGTGGAGAAAGTTTTTTTCTATGAAATTTTGAGGCTCATGTATTTCGAGGTAGAAGGTACTTTTTTGGTAGCTATTCTTTCAACTAGATTTTTTTATTTTTAGTTTACAACACTTAATTTTACATGTTCTTGAGTTTCAAATTTTCTTCCCTTCCCTCCCCTTCCCCCTTCCCCCCAAGACGTCATGCAGTCCGATATAGATTCTACATAAACCTTCACATTAAACTTATTTACACAATAGTCAAGTTGCAAAGAAGAATTATGACCAATGGAATGAATCATGAGAAAGAAGAAACAAAACAAAAAAAAAGAGGAAAAAAAAGAGAGAGCAAACAGTTTGCCTCAATCTGCATTCAGATTCCACAGTTCTTTCTCTGGACGTAGCTGGCTTTTTCCGTCATGAGACTTTTGGAGCTGTCTTGAGCCTTGTATTGCTGAGGAGAGCCAAGTCTATCCAAGTTAGTCATCACAGAATCAATGTCTTTTGTTGTGTATTAAAAGTTACTTTTGAGGCCATCTTGTCTAGCTTCTTCAGTTTTTACTGATAAGAAAACTTAGATTCAGAAAGTAAAGTGGCTTGCCCTGAATCTCATGGACAGTAACTAGTTAAACTGGGATTTGAAGCTGGTTCTTCCAACTCCAGAAGTGGCATTTTTTTACACAACATCACAAACCTCTTCTATGATAATGGAAGAAATAAATGTTTTTTTTTTTTCCATAGAGACTTCTTCGCTTCCCTCTTCTTTCTCAAGAAAGCAGATTATACAAGATTACTCTTTTAAGGTAATATGAGCTCTATTTCCATAACTCATTTTCTTTCCCACATATTATTTGTAGTAACTTTGGGTCTGGCTAAGGGCAGCCAGATTTTCCAATTCCAGTCTTTTTTCTTATTTTGAAAGCATTTTTTTTAGGTCATGTCACTGCTGTTACCATTCATTTACTTTAGACCACAGACCATCTTATCTCATTTTTTTTAAGAGGAAGAGAAAATAAAAGCATCAGTTTGGTTTGTTAACAGAATCACTGTGTTTCAGTGACCATGAAGAATCTGCCCCAATAGCATGTGAATTATCTCCCTTTTTCTCTCCTTAGTCACAGCAGACCCTTATAGGTTATGCATTTCTTCCAAGTTCCTGCGCAGGGCCATTTCGTAATCAAGGCTGTAAATTTCATTTAAGACTGTACTGCACAAACCATGGTTATCTGAAATCATAAATGAGCATATTGTCCTGCTCACGCTCTGGCTTACCCTTCCAACCGGAAGAGATCCTTTCATTTGTGCTCAATTAGCTCTCTCAGGCAGGCCTGCTTTCAGTCCCTGAAAGTTTCTACTGTTCTCTTCAGGTACTGAATGTTGATGGTGTGGTAGACATTTGCTGCTACCTAGTAATTTGTTTAGTTCCTTTGTTCAGTAGATTTCATTTTTTAAAGGGGTGGAGGATGAAAGAAATTTATTTGTTTTGACAAGCCCAAGTGCTACCACTGTATTATGCCATGTACATGTCATAATATAAAATAGTCCCTGCAATTAGCTAGGGTGGTGGTCATGCTATGATTTTTAAAACAGTTGCTTCATAATTTTTGACAATTTAAGCTCAGTGAAAGGACTTTGATAATATATTGTCATATATGTGTATATACACACACATATATGTATGAATGTATGTGTATATGTATGTATTAGGGTTTGATAGGGACAAGATTTAATGTACATCAATGAATTGTTTTTGAAACAGCAAACCTCAGAAATGAGGTGTAATAAGTGCTTGGATGCCATTTTACCGAAAAGCCAGTGGCAGGGGCAGCTAGGTAGCACAGTAAGTCAGGAGGACCTGAGTTCAAATATGGCCTCAGACACTTGATACACTTACTAGCTGTGTGACCTTGAGCAAGTCACTTAACCCTAATTGCCCTGCCTCCTCCCCTCAAAAAAATTTTTAAAAAAGCCAGTGGGATTGTGGAGCCCAGACAGAATCTCCAGTTCTACTAGGCAGAGTGATGTCCAAACATCCTCAGCTCTATTTCACTAGTCAGGACAAGCACCCCAATATGATTGCCTGCATGACAGCCATGTTCGAAATCTTTAAAATGTTGCTCCTATAGTTCTCTCCCATATTACTCTCTCCTTACTCCAACACTTTGACCAAAAAATATTCATTTGCTAATATTCTGAATGATTTATTTAAAAACTGCTTTGCATATTAATTGATATTTCTGGTTAGAGGAAAGGGAAAAGGTAAATAAAAATATTGTCTTTAAGATTAGTATTTCATTCCCTGCTGACCCCTCCCTCACCCCCCCCCCCCTTTTTCACAAGGGAGGCAGAAGGCGAAAGCCAAAGATCAGAGCCTTGATCCATTCTGGTCCTCAGACTGCTCAAACTCTTCCAGTTACACTTCTGCTAGTCAGACGGCCCACTGGGCTGTTCAATCTGCCTTGGCATTATACCTAAAGGTCTACTAAGCTTTACCATCTGTCCTGTTGCTACTTCCTATATCAGTCAATAAATATTTATTAAGTGACTACTATGTGCTAGACACTGTGCTAACCGATGTGAAAGGAATACAAAGAAAGACAAAAGATAGTCCCTGCTGTCAAGGAGCATTGTCATTTAACATACCATTGCACTCTAAGGATTCCTGGGCCTTGTGATCCACCCTGCTAGAACCAAATGGCCACTGGAATTTCCATCTGCTCAGGAGCTGAGCATTCCTACATATATTGCCAATACTAATTAGAATATGGCTCCTCAATGTTAGGGATAACTTGCTTTTCTGCTTGTATCCCCAGCACTTAACACAGTACTTGGCACATAGTAGGCACTTAATAAATGTTCCCTTTCCTAACTCTATTCCATAATTACCCTTCTCAGTTAAACTCGCCAATTTCACAAAGTAGATGTGATAAAGAAAGAACCAATACACAACTGATATTATAAAGCTTTGTAACCATAATCTGCTATGAGCACAGAGCAATAATTACAGTAATAATATGATTTACTTCCTTTACTTGAAAAACAACCCAGGAATATCTGACTTTGTCAGGGTAGTTAGGTGACTCGTTCCTTCTCCTTAGCATTGTTAGCTATAAACAGAGAACGTGACATCGTCTCTGTTTTGCAAAAATATTTTATTATCTTACATTGCTTTATAAATAATAACTAATAACAGTGCTGCCAAATCACAGAATGCTTTCTGAATTTTTTTTCTCACCATGTTAAAAGCTGGCTTTTCCTTCTCTGCTCTCCTTGCTCATCTTTATCTCTGACTTTCAGTGTGGTAATCCTGCCTACAGCAGAAGCTTGAGTTCTCTAAATATACAAAATATCACAAATGTATTTAAATGTTTTCATTATGTGATTCTCCTATTTTGCATTCATGATGAAACGAATCCATTTTGATTTTGAGCACAGTGTGTACAGGTTTCTTGGTTGACTCTTACCTTCATGGCTGAAGCACTTAGAATATTTCTGTTGTTTGATAGATATTCATCAAATTTTTTTAGGATAAAAATACAATACAACTTAATTGGAAAAAAAAACTTTTAAAAATCTCTGATAGGATTCTGATGTCCAAGATAAATGAGGAATTAACACACAGATCTGATCGAGAGGCATTTCCCAAAGGATTAGTGGACAAAGTACAATTCTCAAAAACGAATCGCAAGCTCTTAAGATCCGTGTGAAATATTGCTCCAAATCACAAATCATAAGAAGAGTGCAAATCAAAATAACTTTAAAAATTTATCTTGTACTCAGCAAATTGGCAAAGATGATGGAAGATGGGAATAATACATATTGCAGGAGGTGGGGAGAAGACAGGCACACTCATACACTATTGCTAGAATTGTGAATTGATCCAACCATTCTGGGAAGCAATTGGAATTATTCGAAAAAAGTGACTAAAATATTCATATTCTTTGACCCAGAGATCCCATTTCTAGGCATTTGTGTAATATAATATTATCACGCCACTAGAAATTGTGAATGTGAAGATTTAGGAACAGTATAGGATGATGTATATTGACTGATGCATAGCATCGTAACCAGAACCATTGGAAAAAATGTACATTATGACTCAATACTCATTGATTGTACATTGTACATTGATTTGAGAGTTCCATCCAACAATGCATCCATTTCTGCTGCTACCACATACCTCATGACTATGTCCTCTGCTAAGCTCATCATGGAAGTGTCCATCCAAAGCGCCAAAGGCCTTCCTTCCTTTTGTTTTCATAATGAGAAGAGGCCACTAGAGCATTCTGCCTGTCCACCTGACACGACCAGCCCACCTTCTCTTTCTCTCCTACGCTTCCTTGATAACCCATTAGATTTGTGTTCTTCAAAAGCCCTCGCCAGTGATACGTTGAAGCTTGCTGACATACACTATGGGCCTTTCCATTGCTTTCTGCGTGACATTTATTCAACCCATAAAATAAATAGTAAAATAATTACAATAATGAAAATGAAAAGAACAAAAAAATGGATACAATTCTGCATGATTGTAACAATCAACTTATCTTCAAAGAAAAAGATAGAAAATGTAACTTTCTTTTCTATAAAAGTAGGGGACTACGGGTATGGCATTGTATATACTATCAGACTTAGTTAATTATGTTATTTAGTTTGGCTGAACTGTTCCCTTGTTCTACTTTCTTTTTTATTCTTTATTGAGGAAGAAATAGGAGGAATATATTGGGAAATCAAGGTGATGATAAAGAAGACATCAATAAAATTAAAATTTTAAAAGTGCAATGAAATATCAGAAGTGTGAAGTTTATAAACTCAAAACAGCATTCACTGAATTTTTGAATAAAGTCTTTTCTTCTCTCCCATTCATTTTTCAAAAGGCTAAAGCAAAGGTTCTTAACCAAGGGTCCATAAACTTGTCTTTCTAAAAAAACTGATAACTATATTTCAAGAGAATTAATTCTATTTGCAATCCATTTTTATTTTCTGCATCTGAAATCATTACTATAAGGAGTCCATAGTCTTCACTAGATTGCTAGAGGGACCTATGGCACATAAAAAGATTAAGAGCCCCTTAGCTAAGGAGTGTGGAGCTCACCAGGCTTCTGTACTTTTCCATGAGTCAGAGAGGCCTGAAAAATAGGATTAAAGGGCTACTGCGGATATAATTTACCCAGATTTTAGCAAAGCATTTGATGAAGCCTTTCATGTTATTCTTATGGATGAGATGGCTACATCCTAGATAATAGTATGATAATATACTGTTGTATATGGTATATTATATATATACATACATATATACACATACATATGGTATTGTGTATATAATACACATGTATGTATACACACACATATACATGTAGTGTATGTAATAGCATAATAATACAGATAAATGAATTTGAAGTTGATTGGGCAAAGAGTGTTGTTCATTTCTGTCTGACTGTCAGATTTTTCTTGGCAGAGATACTAGAGTGTTTTGCCATTTCCTTCTCCAGCTTATTTTACAGAGGAGGAAACTAAGGCAAAAGGGTTAAGTAACTTGCGAAGGGCCACACAGCTAGTAAGTATCTGAGGCTGGATTTGAACTCAGGTCTTCCTGACTCCAAGCCCGGTGTTCTATCCCCTATGCCATCTATCTGCCTCCTATTCTTTGACCCAAATACCTGATTTTCATTAAATTCATTTCTTGACAGTGGAAAGCATAATGATTTTTTTAGGTTTTGGGACATCTGAAGATCCTTCTTGGTAGAGAAAACAAAATAGAAACAGGAATCCCATAATTCTAACTTCTTAGGTAGCACAGTGGCTAGAACGCTGGATATGGTGTCAGGAAGACCTGAGTTCAAAATCTGCCTTAGTGATCCTGCAGCAGTCACTTAATCTCTGTCTCAGTTTCCTTATCTGTAAAATAGGCAGCTACCTCCCAGCCAGGGTTTTTATGAAGATAAAGTGAAATAATATTTGCTAAGCGCTTTACCAACTTCAAAGCATTATATAAAAACTAGCCATTATTGTTTTCATATAGCATCTACATGGGGCAGCTAGGTGGTACAGAGTATAGAGCTCCGGGCCTGGAGTCAGGAAGACCTGAGTTCAAATCCAGACTCAGATATTTACTAGCTGGGTGACTGGACAAGTTGTTTAACCCTAGTTGCTAGAAAAATGAGCTGGAGAAGGAAATGGGAAACCACTCCAATATCTTTGCCAAGAAAACCCCAAAGGGGGTCATGAAGAGTCAGATAAAACTGGAATGACTGGATAACAGTAACATCAACACGATTTTTTGGTGGGGTGGGGAATGGGGTAACATTTTGCTCTATAATCCCTTTCTAGTCAGGGCACTTAATTTTTTGGAACCGTAAATTCCATTCAGAATCCTATCATTTGTTCTTGAAAGGAGAATCAGTGTGTACTTCTGCTAATATAGATTTTCCCATATAAACTGACCTTGTGCGGCATTTCTGTGTTATGAATTATAATCAGAATAAAGAGCCAAACATGAATGTATCTCCCTGTATTACATGCATTTAGGCGGCATGGTGATGGTGGTACATAGCTAGGACAAAGTTAAACTCACATACAGGCAAAAAAAAAAAAACATCAAGGCTGAACAGATTGTAAAATGTGGGTGATTATGTTCTAAATAGCATCATATTATATTGGATGCCCAAGGATCATTTGTAGCATGCTTCCACAGCAGCCTGTAACTATGCCCATTAATAGGACTATGGGTATTATAGTGACTTAAAACAAACAAACAATAACCTGTTATTAGAGGGAGCCAGCATGATACGTGGGGAAGAGAGCACACTGACTCTGGAATCAGAGGATCTGGATTCAAATCCCAACTCCATCATTTGTCTCTCTAAACTCTAGCAAGTCACTTAATCTCTCTTGTCTTTGTTTTCCTCATCTGTAAAATGAAGGGGTCACCCACCGCATCCTGAGCCATTGCTAGTCATCTTGACCTTTTTTTTGGTACTGGACTCTAATGATCCTGGAGGAGAAAGTGAGACTGATAACTTGACACAGCTCTATCTCACTTAAATCCAATTTGCTTGCAAGCCAAGACACTCTCCTGATGTCATTGATCCTTGACTAGAACAAAGGACAAATAACAACAAAATAAAGATCTATGAGCTCATGATTACTATTTAATATACAAATCTTTTCCTTCTGAGAGGTGGAAGAAATGAAGAGAGAAACAAAGCAAGCGAAACAAGAATCAAGTAATGTAGTCTAGGAACTGGGACTATCCTAGCTGAGTTCTTAGAGGCCCATAACCAGACTTTTTGTCGTTGAGTTGTTTTGGTTGTGTCTGACTCTTTGTTGACCTCAATTTGGGGTTTTCTGGGCAAAGATCTAGGGTAGTTTGCCATTTCTTTCTCCAGATCATTTTACAGATGAGAAAATTGAGGCAACCCAAGTTAAGTGACTTGCCCAGAGTCATACAGCTAGTAGGTATCTGAGGTTGAATTGAACTCAGGAAGATGAGTCTTCTTAATTCTAAGCCCAGTGCTATATCCACCGCAGCACCTAGCTGCCCTATCACCAGACTGGTCAGAGGTTGATTCATTTTTTGACCTCAGCAACTCTTGAGGTCACCAACTAAGTTACAAATGGATTAAATCTACATTGATAGAGACCATCAAATTATAGCGCATTAAAGTATGGATGGCCAAAGTAAAATTGTTTTCCAATCAGTTTGGAATTGAAGCTAAATTTTCATAGTTAGGGAGATAGTACAGTATGATAGAAAGACTTGGATTTGGAGTTGTAGGACCTGGGTTTGAATTCTAGCTCTGATACTTACCACCTGTCCCGCTTTCAACAAATTATTTTACCTCTCTGGGTCTCAATTTCCTCATCTCTAAAATGGCTTTGTTGGACTCAATGACCACCAAGGTCCCTTTCAACTCACTTCTTGGAGCCTGTGACCTCTTTGTTTCTTAGTCGGTTGAGAAAATGGGGTATATAAGTTCATGGATAATGTATGAACTCTATAGTTTCCACAGACCATTGACAAGCATGAGCATGTGCCTGTTGAGTTTCTTTGCTTCTAGCTGATGGCTTCAGCTGAAGTCCTTGGTTAGTGTTCTCTCATCTTTTTGAGGGAAGCGGGCTCTGCCATGCTCTTTTAGTTCAAACCCTAAAGTATTTCTATGTGTCTTAGAAAAGCAGTCTACCCTCGATTTATCTGTAAGACCAATCAGTAGGCCTTCCTAAAATGAAAAATAAAGGGGGAAAAAACCCTACTCAACTCATTTTTTCTTCTCCTCAGATTAATCTGTCTGTCCTTTCCAAAACTTTGGCTAGGAAGTTTTTCTATAATCAATGTGGCAGAGTGAGAAGGATGCTAGGGTGGAATTAGATAGAAAAAAACATCTGTGAAGTGCTGTGCCAGGTACCGTGCTAAGCACTGGAATTAGAAATACAGGCATAAAGAAGAAAAGCCCTGCCTTCAGGGAACTTACATTCTAATAGGAAGACAGCACATAAAAGAGAACTGAAAAACAAGATGGGAGAAGTCAAGCTTGACCACCCTTAATTTGTAGTGTATGTTTCTTATTTTTACATAGCTGTTTTTATGTTACCTCTCCCATTAGACTGTGAGCTTCTTGAGAACAAAGACTGTTTTTGTTTTTTCCTTTCTTTGCATCAAGAGAATTTAGTACAATGCCTGGCATATCGTAGGTGCTTCATAAATGTTAGTTGCCTGACTGACTAATCAATCATCAGTAGTCCTCTGTAAAGTACTGAATCTATTCAGTGTGTCAAGGACCTAGTTTTAGAGAGTTGCTGCAGGCTTACAGGAATAAATGACTTTCCCACGGTCACACATCTAGTGACTGTCACAGTCAGGATTTGAACTTAGGTCTTCTTGATTCCAAATCCAGACCTCTATAATATTCAACAGTAACCTCTGTCAATTAATCATAGGTGCTCATAGAATGTGGGCTGGCATATACCTGGGAGCCTTCTCACCTGCTCTTCCTCTGGCCCTTCTATAATGGCCCTAGGGTGTGTCCATATTCTTATACACACCTATGCTAGGAAATGAGGTTAGTACAGCATGAGTTGTCCAATAGTCCTATGTTAAATATGTTTTAAGCATCTCCTACCCCTGGTGGTAGAATTGCTTACTGTTGCATACTGGGCTGTTAGATTTGATATAATTGGACCTTCTGAAGTGAATCCAAGTCCCTTAGCCTAAGGATATTTTGCAAGCCTATCAAGTGTGAATTCCTCAAATATCAGTGCTTTGATAGTCTAATTAAATTCAATTCTAAAGTATTTTAAAAATATCTACTGTTTGCCAGACACCATGCTGGGCACTGGAAATATAAAGACAAAAGTGAAAATAATCTCTCACCTCAAGGAGCATCCCTTTTATCTGGGAGACTTGACATGTGCACAGGTAAGTAAATACGATACATATAGAACATTTATTCACACTAATTTTTTAAATGGTGTAACATTTACAGCTGGTAGGAGTGGGCAGATCAGGAAAGGCCTCACTTAAGAATTAGCATTTAATTGGAGTCTTAAATGAATACAGGGAATCCAAGAGGTGGAAGTAGCTGGGAGAGATTACAGGCATGGGGGAACTGCCCACGAAGTGGTAGAGAGGTAGGAGTTGGAACCAATGTACTTAGTTGGTTTTTGGTCAATTTTCAGCTGTTTCTAACTCTTTTGATCCCTTTTGATAGTTTTCTTGACTGGAGTGGCTTGCCATTTTCTTCTCTGGCTCATTTTACAGATGAGAACCAAGGCAAACGAGGTTAAGTGAATTGCCCAGGCTCTCACAGCTAGTAAGTTTCTGAGGATGGATTTGAACTCAAGTCTTCTTGATACCAGCCCAGTGTAAGGCCAATGAGTAAGTGAAAGATCTTTCCCACCCATTGAACGGGCCTCAGGTGGGGTCAACAAAGGGAGGCCTATTAGATGCAGGCCCACACCCTTTCACTAACTAGATGTGAGGCTCCATGTCCACACCCTTTTGCTAGTTAAGCCAAGTGGGCGTGAGGCCCTCAGGACCCTAAGGAGAGTTTCTAAGACCAGAGCCAAGGGTATGTTCACTGAGTTCTAGTCAATCAGATGCTGGCTAGGACTGTATAAAAAGAGAGCCCAGAACTGAGAGCAGTGGAACTAAGAGTGGCAGGATTCAGAAGCAGACATCAAGAAGATATTGAGGCAGCAAGAGCTACAGGAATCAGAATTCAGCCTGAGGAGAAGGAGCAGGAACTCCGAGTCTACAGAGCTGCGGAAGAGAGTGCTGAGCAGAGAGTTAGGATTTGTGAGTGACTGTTTACAGAGAGGCCCTAGCAGGGGGGGGAAGGTTACAGGATGACTTGGCCTCTTGCTATAATATTGTGTTATAATCTCCTTGTGGCTACATTGAGGTGGGCTTACTGGCTTTGGAATATTATTGCTACTATATGGAACTGGAATTACTAGTCCTGGGATTGGATTCCCTCGTGTCTAAATAAATGTTATACTTCCTCTGCCTTCTACCTAGAGAATATCTTATACTTCAAGATTCCAAATCATTCAGGCATATTCATGGGCATCCTTGAGGTCATGAATCTTGCCTTACTGATATACTCAGGAACTCTATCCCCTGTCCCACCTAGCAGCCCCTGTGTTGTACAGAGAACAGCAAATAGTCTGGCCTGGCTAAAATCTGTGTGAAGTAAAGCAATCTGTAAGCAACCTGGAAAAAGCCCGATTGTAAAGGGCTTTAAAACACAGACAAAGGATGTAGTTTATTTTTTCGAAAATATCATCGAGGCAATTTAAAGCAGAGGAATGATGTGGTCAGAATATCTTCCCATCAAAGGATAATAGTTCCAGGGGTGAAAAAGACCTCAGAGGCATGTAGTCAAACTCCCTAATTCTATAGAGGAGGAAACTGAGATCCAGGATAGTTAGGTGACTTTCTCAAGGTTACACAGAAATGGCACTGCTATCTCACACAGAGATCTTAGCTCTGATATGGATGAGTTGGCTATGTGTGGTTACTCTTTGTACTGGAATGATGTTGCTGCTGAGGATACCCTTCATAGTGTATATATTTTTTAAAAAATTATTTAATTTATTTAATATATTAAGTTTTCAGCATTGATTTTCACTAGAGTTTGAATTACAAATTTTCTCCCCATTTCTACCTTCCTGCCCACTCCAAGATGGCATATATTCTGGTTGCCCCATTCCCCAGTCAGCCTTCCCTTCCCCACTCCCCTCCCATCTCCTTTTCCCTTACTTTCTTGTAGGGTAAGATAGATTTCTATGCCCCATTGCCTGTGTATCTTATTTCCTAGTTGCATGCAAAAACTTTTTTTTTGAACATCTGTTTTTAAAACTTTGAGTTCCAAATTCTCTCCCTTCTTCCCTCCCCACCCACCCTCCCTAAGAAGGCAAGCAATTCAACATAGGCCACATGTGTATCATTATGTAAAACCCTTCCATAATACTCATGTTGTGAAAGACTAACTATATTTTGCTCCTTCCTAACCTATCCCCTTTTATTCAATTTTCTCCCTTGACCCTGTCCCTTTTCAAAAGTGTTTGTTTTTGATTACCTCCTCCCCCATATACCCTCCCTTCTATTGTCCCCCCTTTTTGATCTCCTTCCTCCTTCTTTCCTGTGGGGTAAGATACCCAACTGAGTGTGTACATTATTCCCTCCTCAGGTCAAATCTGATGAGAGCAAGATTCACTCATTCCCCCTCACCTGCCCCCTCTTCCCTTCCTACAGAACTGCTTTTTCTTGCCACTTTTATGTGACATAGTTTACCCCACTCTATCTCTCCGTTTCTCATTCTCTCATCACTTAATTTGATGTTTTTTTAGATATCATCCCTTCATACTCAACTCACCCTGTGCCCTCTGTCTATATATATGTATACACACACATATATACATACACACACATATACACATACATACATATATGTGTGTGTGTGTATATATATGTGTATATGTGTGTGTGTATATATATATATGTATATATGTACATATATATATATATATATACACACACATATATATATTCCCTTCTCATGAACCATACGCAAAATCTTTCCATGTAGGAATGTAAACAAAACAGTTCAACTTTAGTAAGTGCCTTGTGATTTCTCTTTCTTGATTACCTTTTCATGCTTCTCTTGATTCTTGTGTTTGAAAGTCAAATTTTTTATTCAGCTCTGGTCTTTTCACTGAGAAAGCTTGAAAGTCCTCTATTTTCTTGAAAGTCTGTATTTTGCCTTGGAGCATGATACTCAGTTTTGCTGGGTAGGTGATTCTTGGTTTTAATCCTAGCTCCACTGACCTCCAGGTTATTGTATTCCAAGCCCTTTGATCCCTTACTGTAGAAGCTGCTAGATCTTGTATTATTCTGATTGTATTTCCACAATACTCAAATTGTTTCCTTCTGGCTGCTTCCAGTATTTTCTCCTTGATCTGGGAGCTCTGGAATTTGGCGACAAAATTCCTAAGAGTTTTCTTTTTGGGAACTTTTTCAGGAGGTGGTCAGTGGATTCTTTCAATTTCTAAATGGCTCTAGAATATTAGGGCAGTTTTCCTTGATAATTTCTTGAAAGATGACATCTAGGCTCTTTTTTTGATCATGGCTTTCAGGTAGTCCAATAATTTTTAAATTATCTCTCCTGGATCTGTTCTCCAGGTCAGTGGTTTTTCCAATGAGATATTTCACATTGTCTTCCATTTTTTTCATTCCTTTAGTTCTGTTTTATAGTATCTTGATTTCTTATAAAGTCACCAGCTTCCACTTGCTCCAATCTAATTTTGAAGGTAGTATTTTCTTCAGTGGTCTTTTGGACCTCCTTTTCCATTTGGCTAATTCTGCTTTTTAAGGCATTCTTCTCCTCATAGGCTTTTTGGAGCTCCTTTGCCATTTGCGTTAGTCTATTTTTTAAGGTGTTATTTTCTTCAGTATTTTTGGGGGTCTTCTTTAGCAAGTCATTGACTTGTTTTTCATGGTTTTCTTGCATCCTTCTCATTTCTCTTCCCAATTTTTCCTCTACTTCTCTAACTTGCTTTTCCAAATCCTTTTTGAGCTCTTCCATGGCCTGAGACCAGTTCATGTTTTTCTTGGAGTCTTTTGTTGTAGGCTCTTTGACTTTGTTGACTTCTTCTGGCTGTATGTTTTGGTCTTCTTTGTCACCAAAGAAAGATTCCAAAGTCTGAGACTGAATCTGAGTGCGTTTTCACTGCCTGGCCATGTTCCCAGCCAACTACTTGACCCTTGAGTTTTTTTGGGGGTATGACTGCTTGTAGAGTAGAGGGTAATTTGTTCCAAGCTTGAGAGGATGTGCTGTTGTCTTCAGAGCTATTTCTATACAGCCAGCTGTGCCACACCAGTGCTCCTCCTACCCCAAGAACCACCAACCTGGACCAGACTCAGATCTTAATCAGGCTCTGCACTCTTGCTCTGATCCGCCACTTAATTCCTCCCACCAGGTGGGCCTAGGGCCAGAAGTAACTGCAGCTGTAGTTCTGTAGCTGCACCACCCCTGCTGCGAACTCCTTTCACTCTGTCCCCTGCAGCTTTCCCCACTAACCTTCTCTGTTGTCTTTGGTGTTTGTGGGTTAAGAAGTCTGGTAACTGCTAGAGCTCATTGATTCAGGGCACTAGGGCCTGTTCTGCCTGGCTCCAGGTCTGGTTGGTCCTGCAGCCACCCACTCTGGGCTCTGCTGTCCTCTGCTCCCAGCTCCGCGCTTCATAGACCTTACCCAGCAACCATCCAGGCTGTCCTGGGCTGGAACCCTGCTATTTTGTGGGTTCTGCAGTTCTATAATTTGTTTAGAGCCATTTTTTATAGGTTTTTGGAGGGACCTGGCCCGGGAGCTCACGCAAGTCCCTGCTTTCCAGCCGCCATCTTGGCTCCGCTCCCCCCCCCCCCATAGTGTGTCTTAAAAGACTGGTAGTCAATTCATTTTCATTCCAATCTGTTTACCTTTTGGAGACTCACCATTCATTGCACCTCTTTCCTTTTGCCTCTAAGTGGCATGGGGTTATTGAATAAAAATTAAAGCCTTGCTCCATATCTGACTATGACCTTAACAGTTGTTTTGGTTATTGCTACAATTTCCATGTCTATGTCACACTGATTGAAATTTTTCATTGAAATTTCGTGTACGTTCTGCTATTTATATGTTCTACTCACAGGTGAACTATAGCAGCTCTCATAGCTGCCGGAAAGAATTCCTTCAATCTGAATCACATTTCTCTGAGAATGTCATACAAACAAGGGGGCACTGAGATCTTTGGGTAGTGCCTGAAATGATTTGGCACACTTTAGAAATAACAGATATTTACTTGTTGTGAAGAATAAAAAAATTCTAGCCTTATATTTGTTTTCTCCTCTGACTCTTGATATCTACATGCCAATGAGAAATGTACTATGAATTTTCTGACTTTCTGTATTTCATGGAGACTTCTGCATTCCCTAAACACAGTGTGGGAATCAAGGATTGATTTTCACTTGGCTGAAGTCAGAATCTTTGTATTATTTTATTGTAGTTCTTTGTATTTAATATACAAGGATTTGACAAAGTGCTACAGCCTAATCTTCTAATAATACCCATTTTGCCCCATAAAATTATTCCATGCAGTCTTAACATGTTAAATATGTCACTATTAAAGGAGAGGAACATAAAACTCAGTTTATAATATTAAAACTCCCCAATCTGACATGATGCTATCAATCACGTTCTCTGGTAATATTAAACTTTCCTCATTTTTCTTTAATTTTGCATTTTTAGTGTAACAAATTGAGATGAAAGCAGCAGGCTTATGTTCAAGATGTCTTGGCAGTGAATGCCAGTCAAGTTACAAGTCAAGTGATAAGAAAACAAATCACATGAAAATCTAATATTTAATAACATTTCCAAAAGATTACTGAGATTTAAGACCTTGCACTGTAATCAGCGCTGGATCAGTGCAGGCGCAGCAGTAATTACTAGGGGTATGGTTTAGTTCCATTCAGGATAAATGAACATCATTACAAAAAAGGCTTGAAGTAAATTTCATTCCATTTGGTAAACTTAAAATATTCATTTTTGAAGGACTCTTAGTTTTCTTGTAGTGGCTTTTTGTGAGCAGTCTGGTAGAAAGGAAGAAGAATAGCATAAGGGAAAGAGGAATCATAGTAGCATAGATTTTGAGTTAGAAGGGGGCTTGGAGGCCATCTTCCCAATCCCTTCTCTTTATAGCTGAAGAAGCTCAGACATGAGAGGGAACGTGATTTGCCCATGGCCACATAGGCAATAAAGGCCAGGTTCTAAACTCAGATCTTCTAACTCAAGAGCCAGTGTTTTTTCCCTTGTAACTGTGCTTTGCTCAGAGTCAGAGAATGGTACATTGGATAGAGCACTGGACATGGATTCGGAAAACCTGAGTTCAGTCATGCATCATACATAAACAGTGCGACTTTGGGCAAGTCACTGAAACTTTTCCTCTCAGTCTTACTTTCTTCATCTACAAAACAGGGACAATAATGGTACCTACCTGTAATGACAAGCAAAGTGGAATTTTGCTGGATTGAATGTGCGTTGAGTTTCAGCCAGTGAGAGACCTGAGTTCTAGCCAATCAGATGCTGGCAAGAACTGTATATAAGGAGAACCCAGAGTGTGAGAGAAGCAGACATCGAGAGGGCATTGAAGAGAAGACATCAAGAGCGGCCACTGTTGAGAAGAAGACTGAGAGGTAGCTAGCATCCAGAGAGTTGCTGGTGTTAAGAAGAAAAGAGACAAAGGAGAATGAGCTGTGAGCATTAAGCTGAGAGGAAACCTAGAAGAGCTGGGAGGGAAGAGAAGAGATCTTTGAGAGTTAGGGGACCTTTGATGGCAGAGACTTGCTGAAGGAGCCTCTGAACTTTGAAGGCGAGTAGAGCTGTAGGGCAGAGACCTTCCCATGGGAAGGAGGCTTAGCTTAATCCCCTTTTGAGAGCTGTTAAAATTAACCGAGCTGTTAACACAGAGCTTCTGGACTTTGGAGGTGAATTGAGATGGTGGTGTTGGTGGTGTGTATTGCTGCCCTGTTAAGCTTTGTTTTCCCCAAAAACAGAAGCTGTGGGCAGGAACCCCTGGAGCCTGCTGTTGGGCAGGAACTTGGAGTGGAGCAATCCCTGTGAGCTAGGACCTGGTGCAGGAGTGGAGAGATGCCTACATGTGAATCCAGGTGAGAGTGAGTTGGGAGCAGTCAGCTCCCAACTCACTATATATATATATATATATGTATATATGTATGTTTAATTAAAGTGAGATTGTAAACCCCCTTAAAGTTGCTTTCCTCAGAAAAGCAGATCAAAGAACCTGTGCTGGCAGCCCTTCTGTGTGCTGGTGTTATTGGTCTTACACAGCCACAGTAGCGGCCAGTAGCATTGTTGTTATACTACTTCACAAGGTTATTGTAAAGATTGAACGAGATAACATGTGTAAAGTCCTTTGCAAATCTTAAAATGTGATATACATGATAGCTGTTGTTATTGTTGCTAAAATTTCTTTAAAGTGGAGAAGAGAAGGGGATAAGTATTTATATAGTGTTTACCATGTGCAAAATACTGTGCAAAGCACTTCATACATTTTGTTTTATCTTCACAACCCCTTTGGAATGTGGATGCTATTATTACCCCCATTTTACAGATGAGGAAACTGAGGCCAACAGAAGTCAAGTGACTTGCCCAGGGTCACTTAACTAGTAAGTGTCTGAGGTTCTATTTGAACTCTGGTCTTCCTGAGTTCAGACACAGCTTTGTATATCTACTGTGCCACCAACTACCTCTAAGGTCAGAGAAACCTGTCAACAACGGAATTGTTGTTAAAGTTAATTAATATTAATTAATATTAATATTAACATTAATACTTTAACATGAGTGACTGGATTTCTGAACCCCCTACTAGAAACCTATAAAAAATTAAAATGGCAAAGATATATTTGTCTAAATGCTTTAAAATGTCTCAAAATGCTTGATCCGTCTCTCAAAAATATAAAACTATAAAAAGTTGCTTTTTTATTTAGCTAACAAACTAGGAAATCTTTCAAAATTGATGCATTTGGGAATGAATTGACAGCTGTTTCACAATAGAATAAAAAAGTTACAGTTGAGCTAACTGGGCTTTCTCTTTTCATGTAATGTACATATCAGTTACTTAGGAATGCTTTATATAGCATAATCTAATTCACCTTGTCAAACTTCTCAACCCAGTTTTGAAATTCAGCAGTATCAGCCTTTGCATCATTTACATCACATAATTTTTGCTTCTCAAGAAATCAGTTCCCCTAAAGAAATGGATAGATTTATTGTACTTGCTGCAGCTAGGGGTCTTGTGTGGCTCCTAGTTTATTTAATGGGTAAAATGAATACCTGGAGTACCAGCTGCAAAAGAATGAGGTGATGTGTATTGTTTTTTGTGCGTTGAGCTTTTTTCCTCTTCTTTTGGGCTCTTCCCCTACCCCCCCCACACCCCGCCTAAGAAGTCTATGAATACGTCAGTATAGCCTGAATGCACAGCCACATTCTCAGGTTCATCTTTGAAATCTTCACTGGTGTTTTGCATTTCTTTGAGAACTTTTATGGTGAGGAAATAGAAATGTGGACTAAAATGCTATGAGGTTCTCTCATTATTTCTCTTCTATTACTTAAAAAAGGGGGAAAGGAAAAGAGCCATTTCTTGTTAGACTGGGAAATATCAGTCTTATAGTATTTTCAGGATCTGGTGAGCATAACTCCACGCTGATATTTACTGATAGTTTGTGTTGGGGTTGCTGATTTAAAAGTAACTCCTTCAAACTGTTTCCTATAAAAAAACGATTGGTACTGGTTGACTAGACCAAAAAGATAATTTGGGTTCTCTGTGCTTTCTCCTTTTCGGCTACCCCTACTTTCTGAGTTTGTTTTGTTTTCTCACAAACAGATCAATGGAATGCTAGTGTTGGATGGGATTTGAGATTGTCAAATCTCAAGGACTCCATTATTTTATAGATGAGGAAACCAAAACCTAGAAAAGTGAAATGATCTGCCCATGTTCCCATAGGTAGTAAATGGTAGAGCTAGAGGTAAGATGTTGGTCTTTTTTCTCCTAGTATAGTGTTTTCCCCTGTACGGTACATGCTGAAGATCTCTGCTGAGATATGTCTAGCTGAGATTATGACAGACGATATTCCTTTGCTACATTTAGTTTTTTTGGCAACATAATGATATAATTCAATTCAACAAAAATTTCTTAAGTAGTCCAAGGCACTGTGCTAGGTGCCGAGGATGCAAATATAGAGAGATTTTGGACTCATTCTCCTGGAGCAAACCTGGCTACATCTCCCCCAGATGGTTCTAGGGTATGCCTGAGGAGCCAGGAATGTCTTTCTTGAGCCCCCATTCTAGTATATTCCTCCCATAACTAGCCACCAGTGATTAGCTTCCCAGTTTCATTTAAACAACTAAAATCAATTATTTTAAGTAGAAGATACAGCGATAACGGTAGTGCTAATGTAACCTCTTCCCCCTCCCCCTCTCCAAGAGGTAAAATATCTCCTATACCACTTTGATACTGGATTGGAGATGTCGACCTTAAACTCAGAGTAGTTTCTATATAGGATCTATCCCCACCAAGTTCACTTCAAAACGTAGCATCATGGATGGATGGGGATGGATAAGTCCCCATCTCTGCTTCTGCTGGGCTAGGCTGAGTAGGTTGTTTGGAACTTTGGTCCTCACTTTCTGCCTTCTGTCACATCTCCTTATGTACTCCAGATCTCAGACCTCTGGTGGCTTACTGACCTGACCTTTTGAGGTCCTAAAGCTGTAGTTGTCTCCAAAACTTCACCTGAAATAAGGAAGGATAAACAAAACTGAGACAGAAGCAAGAGCAGGGCTGCGCATTTACTGTATGTGGCAGCTCCAATGAGGAAATAAAGGATTGAGACCTTTCTCCTCACTAAGGGGTCTCAGCAGGTTTCGTTTCTTTACTGGAACACACCCAAGCAAGAATGAACCCCAGGCTCATTTTGACTTTTGTCCTTTTTTAATACACCCTAGTTCTGACTATGTAGCAGATGAAAAATCTGTCTCTTTATCACATAGTTACTATACTGAGACTAGTTTCTGAATGTGCACGCAGATCAGGGGCTGAGCATTGCTATGATGTGTTATCACACCTTTCCAGAAGCAGGCTTCCATGGTGGAGATGGCATACATGTGCTGAACACAGTATTCATGCACAGCAGCTGCCTCCTTCCCCAGCCCCACAAAGAAAAAATGAAATTATCCCCGCTCTCAAGAAACTTACTGGTAGGATTACATATAGGATGAGTACAGAAGTCTAAATATGTGCAAAACATTATTTTCAAGAGGGAAAGAATACTAATAACTGAGGGGATCAGAAGGGGCTTCATGTGTGGAGTAACTATATTTCGTAGGAAACTGAGGATTCTCTAAGGCAGATGTGATGACAGAATACATTCCAGATATGGAAGATCACTTGTGCAAAGATGAGGAGAAAGGAAATGGAAAAACATGTATAGGAGATAACTAGCAAGCCAGTTTAACTAAAATAGAGAGTATAGAAAGGGAAGTTAATAGTAGGAGACTAGTTCATATTTAGATTGTAGAGGGCTGTAACAGC
The DNA here is from genome assembly GCF_011100635.1 of Trichosurus vulpecula. Taxonomy (NCBI): domain Eukaryota; kingdom Metazoa; phylum Chordata; class Mammalia; order Diprotodontia; family Phalangeridae; genus Trichosurus; species Trichosurus vulpecula. The sequence goes on from NC_050573.1 coordinate 202,488,737, forward strand.
AAGCAAAGTAGGAGTTTTTGCTGGATTGAGTTCTAGCCCATCAGAGACTTGTATGTGAGTTCTAACCAATCAGACACATTCATGAATTTTAGCCGATCAAGATATGTGGATTGAGTTTTAGCCAACCAGGTACCTACTAGAATTGTATGTAAAGAGAGCCAGTAGTGTGAGAGAGTAGACATCAAGAGAGCCAGCATCAAGAGAGTGAGCCAGCATTGAGAACAAGAGAATGAAGAGAAGAGACAAAGAAGAAGAATGAGCTTTGAGTACTGAGCTGAGAGGAAACCTTTAAGAGCTGGGGAGAGACCTTTAAGAGCGCGGAGGAGACCTCTGAGAGCAGAGAGAAGACCTTTGACGGCAAAGACTTGCTGAAGAAGCTTTTGAGCTGTAAAAGCAAATAGAGCTGTAGGGCAGAAACCTGCCCATGGGAAGGAGGCTTAGCTTAAGCCCCTTTTAAGAACTGTTAAAGTGAACTGAGCTGTTAACACAGAGTCTCTGGCCTTTGAGGTGAATTGAGATGGTGGTGCTGGTGGTGTGTGTTGTTGCCCTGTTAAGCTTTGCTTTCCCAGAGGCGGAAGTTGTGGGCAGGAATCCCTGGAGCCTGCTGTTGGGGCAGGAGCAGGAAGAGCTTGGAGTGGAGCACTCCCCAGAGCTGAGACCTGGTGAAAGAGCAGAAAGCTGCCTATGTGTGAATCCAGGTGAGAATCAGGAGTGGTCAGCCCACAGAGGAAGAGACATGGTACTTGCAAGTCAACCTTGAGTCTTGGCCTTAATTAAGGAAATTGTTCTTACTGTGGCCCAGGGGTGGATGGTGTGGTATTTTCTGCTACTCTTAAGGATATGTCATGCTAGGGAAGACCTTAGCCTGGGACCCCCTGATTTTGGGGGTGCAATGATATATACTGTGTAGTGTGATGTTCTTAATGTGACTTAGGGGTGGATGGTATTTTCTGCTACCCCTTAAGGATGTGTTGTGCTAGGGGAAACCTTACCCTGGGACCTCCTGCTCTGTAAACAAGTATTTTGGGGAATGCTACTGAGTGCAGTGATATATGCTAGGCACCATACTGAGTGATATGAGATTTTATGTATATATATATATATATGTTGTTATGAATGTTATGCTTTATTCAACAATGTTTAATTTATTGCTGAATAAATAGAGAGTTCATTATACTACGCGATTAGATCCTTGAAATTATTCATAGCAGCAGTCTTCAGGTGTGCTGCCATGATTGGCGTTATAAGGGCTTTAAATGTCAGGCTGAGAAATTTCCATTTTATTGTAGTGGCAGCAGGGAGCCATTGAAAATTTTTTGAATGTAGTGATGGCATGATCAGATCTGTGTTTTAGGGCTATTTGCCAATTATGTGGAAGATGGATTAGAGATGTAAAAGATGGAAGACAGGGAGACCAATCAGGATGCTCTCATAATAGTCCAAGTAATAGAGGATGAAAACTTGAAATAAAGGCTCTGTGAATGGAGAAATGGGGATGGACACAAGAGAGTTTACAAAGGCAGGATTGATAAAACTTCGTAATTAACTAGATATAATTGTTGAGGAGTAGGGGGAGTCAAGAAATAGTCCAAATTTGCAAACCTAGATGGTGTCATCAGAAGAAATAGGGATATTTAGGGAAGGTTCTGCAGGGGGCAGGGGTAGTTGAATTGATGTGTCTATGGGACACCTGGGACAGGTAGGCAGCACAAATAGAGTACTAGACCTGGAATCAGGAAGATCTGAGTTTAAATCCAGCCTCAGACACTTACTAGCTGTGTGACCTTGGGCAAATCACTTAATCCTGTTTACTTAAGTTTTCTTATCTGTAAAATGAGCTAGAAAAGGAAGTGGCAAACCACCCCAATACCTTTTGCCAAGAAAACACTAAAGGGGATCATAAAGAGTTGGACATAACTGAAATGACTGAACAACAATGAGACAGTCAGGTAGAAATGCTGAGCAAGCAATTATAATGTAGGACTGAAGATCCAAAGAGGGATTTGGAGTGAGAATATAGATTTGGGAATCATTAGTGTAAAGATGACCGTTAATTCCATGAGAACTGATAGTATCACCAAGAGTGAAGGTATATAGAGAGAAGACAAGAAGACCCAGATTGGAGCCTTGAGTTATTCCTATACTCAGTTGTGAGAGGAGGAGGAGGAGTATTTAACAAAGGAGACTAAGGAGTGATTAGACATGTAGGGAGGAGAAACAAATGAAAAGTATCATGAAAACTGAGGAACGAGAGAATGTTCAGGAGGAAGGGTTTGTCTGCAGAGTCAAAAGCTACAGGGAAGCCAAGTAAAATGAGGTTTAAGAAAAGGACAATGGATTTAGAATAGGGGTTTGTATGCAACCTTAAGATATCATTTTACACCTACTAGATTGGCTAAAATGATAGAAAGGGAAAGGGACAAATGTTGGAGAGGATGTGGAAAAATTGGTACACTAATTCATTGTTGGTGGAATTGTAAGATGATCCAACCTTTTTGGAGAACAATCTGGAATTATGCCCAATGAATTATTAAACTATCTATACCCTTTGACTCAGCAATACCACTACTTGGTCTATTTCCCAAGATTATCAAAGAAAAAGGAAAAGAACCTATATGTTCTAAAATGTTTATAGCAGCTTTCTTTGTGGTGGCAAAGAGCTGGAAATTGCAGGGATGCCCATCAATTAGGAAATGGCTGAACAAGTTGTGATATATGATTGTGATGTAATACTATCATGCTATAAGAAATGATGAGCTCAATGATTTTAGAAAAACATGGAAAGACTTGTACGAAATAATGAAGAGTGAAATGAGCAGAACCAAGAAATCATTGTATACTGTAACAGCAGTATTGTTTTAAGAATGACTTTGAGTGAATAAGTTATTTTGTCTATTATAAATAACCAAATTAACTATAAAGAACAAGTGAAGAAAGACACTATCTGCATCCACAGGAAGAACTGATAAAATAGAAGTATGTATAGAATAATTTTACATTTTACCTATTTGTGTCTAATGGTAGCCATCTCTAAGGTGGGGAGGGAGGGAAAAAAAGGAAATTTACATGATAATTTTATTCTGTATTTGAAAGGACTAGAAAGTGGCACATAGTAGATTTGTAGTTTCATGTACAATCATCTTTTTATTATGTTATGGAAATGCTTTTTTATTCCACAAATTAAAAATAAAATTTTAAAAATGAATAGGAGTTTATAATCTTTTCAGACCCCTTTGCATTCTGGTAAACCCTATAGAACCCATCTCAGAATAATGCTTCTATGTGCATAAAATGTAGGATAACAAAGGAAACCAATTATATTGAAATATAGTTATCAAAATATATTTTTAAAAATCACAGAGCCCATTTTAAGAACCTCTAATTTAGATAATCAACAATGACTTAAAAGAGCATATTTTCAGTTAAGTAGTGGTGGGTTCTAAAGCCAAATTGCAAGAGATTGAGAAGTGAGGAGGTACAGAAATGGAGAAAATGACTGTTGACAACCTTTCCAGGAATTTAAGTTTGAAAGGGAAAAAATATAGGGTATTATTTTGAAGAAATGTCACTATTCTCGTTATGCTACTTAGTAAAGGTCTTTACTGAGATCTAATTGTGTCTACTGGCATGACTGTTAATAAGAAACACAGTAGATGGCGGCTGGTAAGCAGGGACTAGTGTGAGCTCTGTACCGAGTCCCTCCAAAAACCTATAAAAAATGGCTCTGAACCAATTCTAGAACGGCAGAACCCACAAAACAGCAGAGGGAAGCAGGGCTCCAGCCCAGGACAGCCTGGATGGTCTCTGGGTGAGGTCTATCCCACACGGAGCTGAGAGCTGGGAGCTGGGAGCTGGGAACGGAGTGGAGCACAGCCCAGCCTGAACGGCGTGGACCATCCAGACCAGAAGCCGGGCGGAGGGGGCCCTAGCGCCCTGAATCAGCGAGCTGCAGCAGTTACCAGACTCCTTAACCCACAAACAACAAAGACTGCGGAGAAAGTTAGTGGGAAAAGCTGCCGGAGTAGAAGGAGTTCGCGGTTTGCCCGGGGGTAGCGGAGGTGGGTCAGTCAAGGCTGTTGTTGCTTACGGTCCCAGGCCCACCTGGTGGGAGGAATTAAGTGGCGGATCAGAGCAGGAGTGCACAGCCTGCTGAAGATCTAAGCCCAGTCCGGGTTGGGGGTTGGGGAAGGAGCAGTGCTGGAGTGGCAGAGCTGGCACCTCCCCCCCAAACGTGGAACATAGAACTCTCTAGTCTACAAGCAGTCATACCCCACTGAAAAACTCAAAGGTCAAGTTAGTTGGCTGGGAATATGGCCAGGCAGCGAAAACACACCGAGATTTGGTCTCAGACTTTGCATTCTTTCTTTGCTGACAAAGAAGACCAAAACATACAGCCTAAAGAAGTCAATAAAGTGCAAGAGCCTACACCAAAAGCCTCCAAGAAAAACATGAACTGGTCCCAGGCCATGGAAGAGTTCAAAAAGGATTTGGAAAAGCAAGTTAGAGAAGTAGAGGAAAAATTGGGAAGAGAAATGAGAAGGATGCGAGAAAACCATGAAAAACAAGTCAATGACTTGCTAAAGGAGACCCCCAAAAAACCCGAAAAATACACTGAAGAAAACAACACCTTAAAAAACAGACTAACTCAAATGGCAAAAGAGCTCCAAAAAGACAATGAGGAGAAGAATGCCTTGAAAGGCAGAATTAGCCAAATGGAAAAGGAGGTCCAAAAGTCCACTGAAGAAAATACTACTTTAAAAATTAGATTGGAGCAAGTGGAAGCTAGTGATTTTATGAGAAATCAAGATATTATAAATCAGAACCAAAGGAATGAAAAAATGGAAGATAATGTGAAATATCTCCTTGGAAAAACCACTGACCTGGAAAATAGATCCAGGAGAGATAATTTAAAAATTATTGGACTACCTGAAAGCCATGATCAAAAAAAAAGCCTAGATATCATCTTTCAAGAAATTATCAAGGAGAACTGCCCTGATATTCTAGAGCCACAGGGCAAAATAGAAATTGAAAGAATCCATCGATCGCCTCCTCAAATAGATCCCAAAAAGAAATCTCCCAGGAATATTGTCGCCAAATTCCAGAGCTCCCAGATCAAGGAGAAAATACTGCAAGCAGCCAGAAAGAAACAATTTGAGTATTGTGGAAACCCAATCAGAATAACCCAAGATCTGGCAGCCTCTACATTAAGAGATCGAAGGGCTTGGAATACGATATTCCGGAGGTCAATGGAGCTAGGATTAAAACCTAGAATCACCTACCCAGCAAAACTGAGTATCATCCTCCAAGGCAAAATATGGATTTTCAATAAAATAGAGGACTTTCAAACTTTCTCAGTGAAAAGACCAGAACTGAATAGAAAATTTGACTTTCAAACACAAGAATCAAGAGAAGCATGAAAAGGTAATCAAGAAAAAGAACAAGAAAAAGAAATTGCAAGGGACTTACTAAAGGTGAACTGTTTTGTTGACATTCCTACATGGAAAGATGATGTGTATGATTCATGAGACCTCAGTATTAGGGTAGCTGAAGGGAATATGCATACATATATGTCTATGTATATATATGGGTGAATGTGTATGTCTGTATATATCTATGTGTGTATGTATATATATATATATATACATACATACATACATATATATATATATATATATATATATATATATATATAGAGAGAGAGAGAGAGAGAGAGAGAGAGAGAGAGAGAGAGGGAGAGAGTGGACACAGGGTGAGTTGAAGATGAAGGGAAGATATCTAAAAGGAATAAAATCAAATTAAGGGATGAGAGAGGAACATACTGAGAGAGAGAGATAAGGAGAGATAGAATGGGATGGATTATCTCCCATAAAGGTGGCAAGAGGAAGCAGTTCTGTGGGAGGAGGGGAGAGGGCGGATGAGGGGGGAATGAGTGAACATTGCTCTCATCAGATTTGGCCTAAGGAGGGAATACCATACATACCCAATTGGGAATCTTACCCCACACGAAAGAAGAGGGAAGAAGATAAAAAAAATGGGGGGGATGATGGAGGGGAGGGCAGATGGGGGTGGAGGTAGTCAAAAACAAACACTTTCGAAAGGGGACAGGGTCAAGGGAGAAAATTCATTAAAGGGGGATGGGTTGGGAAGGAGCAAAATATAGTTAGTCTTTCACAACATGAGTATTGTGGAAGGGTTATACATAATGATACACATGTGGCCTATGTTGAATTGCTTGACTTTTTAGGGAGGGTGGGTGGGAAGGGAAGAGGGGAGAGAATTTGGAACTCAAAGTTTTAAAAACAGATGTTCCAAAACAAACAAAAATGTTTTTGCATGCAACAAGAAAATAAGATACACAGGCAATGGGGCATAAAAATTTATCTTGCCCTACAAGAAAGGAAGTGAAAAGGGGATGGGAGGGGAGTGTGGTTACAGAGGGGAGCGCTGACTGGGGAACCGGGCAACCAGAATATACGCCATCTTGGAGTGGGAGGGAGGGTAGAAACAGGGAGAAAATTTGTAATCCAAACTCTTGTGAAAATCAATGCTGAAAACTAAATATGTTAAATAAATTTAAAAATAAATAAATAAATAAATAAAATGTTGAATTAAAACAAAACAAAACAAAACAAAACAAAAAAAGAAACACAGTAGTGGGGGCTTGTGATTTATAGTGTTTGTAATGGATAATAAAAGATACTTGTTAGAACCCAAGGTAGCAGCCACCTGTTCTGTCGCCAAGGAGCATGTTGTTTTGGGGAGTAGCCCAGAGAAACTGCTGTATATACAAATAAATATAATACAAGGTAAATTCAGAGAGAGAACAGTGACAAGAAGTATTAGGGAGGGCATTATGAAGGAGGTGGTATTTGAATTTAATCTTGAAGAAATTCAAGGTATCTGAGAAGTGGAACTAAGGAGGAAGTTCATTCAAGGCGTGGGACATGTCTTGTGAAAATGCATGGATGTGTGATATGGAGATTTTAATTTAGGGAACAGCTAGCAAACTAGTCTTGATGAAATGTAGAGTATATAAAGGGGAATAATGTGAAATCAGGCTGGAAAAGTAGAGAGAAATCATGGAGAATCTTTGATACCAAATTGAGAAATTTATTTTTTATCTTATATTCAGTGGGGAGCCACTGGTGATTTTCTGTTTATCAGGATAGCGACACTGGCAGACATGTTTTTTAGGAAGATAATCTTCAGCAGGAGTGTGAATGATAGATTTGAGAGGGGGAGAAAGTAGAGGTGGGAAGACAAATTAGGAGACTCATAATAGCTGAGGGCCTGAATTAGGTTTGGAATCTTGAGAGGAGATAAGAGGATGAATGTGAGAGAAATTGTGGAGGTAGGATTTGCCAGACATGATAACTATGGATCCTACCACCACAATGTGTAAGGGAGGGAAGATTCAAGGATGATTCCAAGGTTTCAAACCCAGATAACTGGAAGAATGGTAGTGCCTTCCATAGATCTAGGGAAGTTTGGAGGATAAGTACATTTAAGAGAAAAATGAGTTTCCATTTTAGACATGTTGATTTTGAGAGGTCAAAGGAAAGTCATGTCCATCAGGCAGTTGATGAGGTGCTACTCTTATTTAGGAGAGCATTTAAGGTTGAGCATTTAGATATAAAAGTCATCTGTGTAGAGATGATAAATGAACCCATGGAAGCTGATGGAGAATGAAGAAAGAGGTGAAAAGAAGGTCAAAGACAGAATTTTGGTGGACTCCCATGGTTATAGCATAGGGAATGGATAATAATTCAGCAAAGGAAATTGGGGAGGATTAACATACCTCTAGGAAGAGAACCAGGAAAGAGCAGTGTTATGGAAAGCAAAATGAGAAGGCCATCAATAGTTTTAAAATAGATTTAAAAAATAAAAAAGGTTCAAGAGGATGAGGACTGAGAAAAGGTTATCATGTTTTCAGTTGAGTTTGATGATATTCTTGAAGAGAACAATTACAATGGAGTTAGAAGCCAGAGTACTATGGATTGAAAAGTGAGTAGGATGTGAGGACATGGAGGTAGTGAATATTGATGACTTTTCCTAGGAAGTTGACTGTGAAAAAAAGATATATAGGATGCAAACTTGAGGATATGAAAAGTAAAGGTTTAGAACAATGAGAGAGACCTAAGCATGTTAATAGTTATCAGGGAGGGAGCAAGTAGATAAGGAAAGATTGAAGATGAGAGAGAGAGAATGATCAAAGGGGAAAGCTCTTAGGGAAGATGTTAGGTGATGTGATCGACAGCAATAGTGATTTAGAGTATTTTATATGACTATTGGTAACTTTAATTTCTCCTTCTGAACACTGCTCATATCACTTTACCATTTATTAATTGGGGAATGTCTTTTATTCTTATAAATTTGACACAGTTTCCTATGTACTTGAGGAATGAAGTCTTCTTTATCAGAGAAACTTGCTATAATTTCCCCCTCATTTTCATGCTTTCCTTTTAATCTTGACTGCATTGGTTTTATTTGTGCAAAATCTTTTAATTTCATGTAATTGAAATGATCCATTTTATCTCCTGTGATCTTACATATTTCTTGTTTGGTCATAAACTCCTCTCTTATTCATAGATCTGACAAGTAAAATTTCCATGTTCCCCTAATTTACCTATGACATCAACCCTTATGTGTAAATAATGTACCCATTTTGACCTTATCTTGGTATATGGTGTGAAATGCTGTTCTATGCTCAGTTTCTGTGAAACTGCCCTCCAGTTTTCCCAGCATTTTTTTTTGTCAAATGGTGAGTTCCTGCTCCCAAATCTTGGATATTTGGGTTTATCAAACACTAGATTTCTATGGTCATTTACTACAGCATATTGGGTATCTAATCTATTCCACTGATACACTACTCTATTTCTTATCTAATACCAGATTGTTTTGATGATAACTATTTTTTAATATAGTTTGAAATCTGGTACTGAGAGGCCACCTTTCTTTACAGTTTTTCATTGATTCCCTTGATATTCTTTATCTTTTGTTCTTTCAGATGATCTTTATTGTTATTTTTTCTAGCTCTATGGAATAATTCTTTGGTAGTTTGATTGGTATGGCACTAAATAAGTAAATTAATTTAGCTAGAATTGTCATTTTTTTATATTGGGTTGGTCTATCCATGAGCAATGAATACTTCTACAATTCTTTAGATTTGTCTAAAGACAAATTTAGACAAATTTGTCTAAAGACAATTCTTTAGATTTGTCTAAAGACAAATTTTGTATGAAAAATGTTTGTAATTGTCTTCATTGAGGCCATAGGTTTGTTTTGACATGGAGACTCCCATATATTTTATGTCTGCAATTATTTTAAATGGAATTTTGCTTTCTCTCTCTTCCTGTGGGGTTTTGTTGGTAGTACATAGAAATGCTCATGATTCGTGTGGGTTTATTTTATATCCTGTAGCTGAAGCTGTTAATTGTTTCAACTAGTTTTTTAGTTGATTATCTAGGGTTCTCTAAACATACTATCATATTATCTATGAAGAGTGATAGTTTTGTTTCCTCATTACCTATTTTTATTCCTTCCATTTGCTTTTCTTGAAATGTTGCTATAGCTAGTATTTCTAATACAATACTGAATAATAGTGGTGATAATGGCCATCCCTTGATCTTATTAGGAAGGTTTCTAGCTTATCGCCATTACAGATAATGCTTGTTCTTGGTTTTATATAGTCTACTTATCATTTTAATAAAGGATCTGTTTATTCCTATGCTTTTAGGTTTCTTTTTTAAAATAGAAATTTTAAGCTTTTTTCTTCATCTGTTGCTATAATCATATGTGATTTTTGTTGTTTTTGTTATTGATATGGTCAATTATACTTATAATTTTCCTAATATTGAACCTGCCTTGTGTTTTTGGTATAAGTCCCACCTGGTCATAGTGTTTTGTGATATATTGCTGTAATGGCAAGCAAAGTGGGACTTTTTGTTGTTTTTTGTTTTGGAGTGCTTCTCACCACTAAGGCAATCAAGTGCCTTTGATTGAGTCTTGGCTTTGTTTGTAAGAAAGTCCATACCCTTTTGCTAGTTAGATCACTAAAGGTGTGAAACACTCTGACCCTGAATAAGTGTATGTATACTCTGGAGGTTAGCATTTTGTTTGGGGCTCACTCATTGGAAGAGTGTTGGTGTGGAGACTCTGGGTAGCCATTAAGGAGCCTCCCAACTTTGACAACCCAGATGTTGGTGCTTCTCTCTCTGGTAACTATGTATGTATAGCTTCAGTTAGACAGATAGAAGCCTGTCTATTGATTTGTGTTATTTGCTCTGTTTATATTTTCTCTTTTTTGTAATTTGTTTGTATTTGCTCTGAAATTCGGGGTGCTGACTTTTTCACCTGAACTAAGTGAATGATATATATATATATATATATATATATATATATATGTTTAATTAAAATAAGGTTGTGAACCCCTTAAAGTTGCTTTCCTTAGAAAAGCAGATTAAAGAACCTGTGCTAGTAGCCCTCGTGTGTGCTGGTGTTGTTGGCCTACAGTAGCTGCAAGTTGCATTGTTGTTACAATTGCTGTAATCTCCTTGCTAGTATTTTATTTAAAAATTTTTGCATCAATATTGTTTAGGGAAATTGACCTACAGTTTTCTTTCTCTGTTTTGCTTTCCTTGGTTTAGGTATCAAAACTTTGTTTTATAAAAGGAAATTGGTAGAACTCTTTCTTTAGCTATTTTTTCAAATAGTTTATATACTATTGGGGCTAATTGTTCCTTAAATGTTTGGTGGAATTCACTTGTAAATCCACATATGCATCTGGAGTCCTGGGGATTTTTTCTTAGCTCATTTATAACTTGTTCAATTTCCTTTTCTAAGGTACTGTTATTTAAGCATATTTCCTCTTAGGTTAATCTGGGCAAGTTATATTTTTGTAAATATCCATTTTACTTGACTGTCAGTTTTCCTGGCATATAACTGGGCAAAATAATTCCCAATAATCATTTTTATTTAATCATCGTTGGTGGTGCATTTACCCTTTTCATTTTGTGATACTGACAATTTGGTTCACTTCTTTCTTTTTTTTTAAACAAATTAACCAATGGTTCATCTATTTTATTGTTTTTGTAAAAAATAAAACTAGCTTCTAGTCTATTTATTAGTTCTTTTTTTTACTTTCAATTTTATTCATCTTTTCTTTGATTTTCAGGATTTCCATTTTGGTATTTAATTGGTGATTTTTAATTTGTTCCTTTCGTTGTTTTTTTTAGTTGTATGTCCAATTCATTGATCTGCTCTTTCTCACTTTTACTGATGTATGTGGTAGAAATATAAAATTTCCTCTTTACTGATGTATGTAGTAGAGATATAAAATTTCCTCTAAATACTGCTTCGGCTGAATCTCAAAAACTTTAATATGTTGTCTTATTGTCATCTTTATTGACACATTTCTATGATTTGTTCTTGAGCTACTCATGCTTTAGGATTAGATTATTTAGTTTACAATTAATTTTAAATCTATGCTTCCATGGCCCTTTATTGAATGTTACACTATGGTATGAAAAGGGTGCATTTAATATTTCTGCGTTTGTACATTTGGTTAGACCTAATATATGGTCTAATATTAATATTTTTTGCAAAAGTGCTATATACATCTGAGAAAATGTATACTCTTTATACTATCAGTTTTCTCAGAGGTCTATCATATCTAACTTTTCTAAAATTCTATTCATCTCCTTAACCTTTTTCTTATTTATTTTATGGTTAGATTTATCCATCTCTGAGAGAGCAAAGTTGAAATTTGCCACTAGTATAGTTTTTCTGTTGATATACTCCTGTAATTCATTTAACTTTTCCTTTGAGTTTAGTTGCTATACCATTTGGGGCATGTATGTTCAGTATTGATGCTATTCCACTGTCTATGGTGCCCTTTAGCAAGATGTAGTTTCCCTACTTATCTATTTTAATTACACCTATTTTTTGTTTTTTTTATTTATCTGAAATCATGATTGCTATCCCTGCCTTTTTTACTTCAGCTGAAGCAGAATAAATTTTGCTCTGACTCCTTATTTTAACTCTCTGTGTGTCTCTCTGTTTTGAGTGTTTCTTATAAATAATATATTGTTGGATTCTATTTATTAATCCATTCTGCTATCCAATTCCATTTTATGGGTGAGTTCAACCCATTCCACATTCAGGATTATGATTACTTCACTGTATACTTCCCTCCATCCTATTTTCTTCTGTTTTATGCTTCTTTCTCTTTTTACCTTGTCTCTCTTCAAAAGTTCATTTTGCTTCTGACCACTGCCTTTCTTAATTTGCCCTCCCTTTCATTACAGCCCCACTTCTCTTATCCCCTTTCCTTCCTATTTCCTTGTTGGGGAAGATAGATATCTATACTCAGTTGAGTGTGAATGCACACACACATACACACACACACACACACACGCACACACACACTCTTCACTTTTTGAACCAGTTTAAAGGAGAGTGAGGTTCAAGTGTTGCCTGTGTCCCCATCATTTCCCACTTTTCTGTAAAGGCTCTTCCTTGTGCACCTCTTTTATGTGACATGATTTTTCTCCATTCTTCCTCTGCTTTCCTTCTTCTCCCAGTACATCCCTCTTTCTCATCCATCTATCTTTTTTACTCACTCCTTTATCCTCTATGTAGAGTCCTTCTAACTGCCCTAATAATGATAACATTCTTAGGACTTTTATACATATATATATATGTATACATATACATATATATGTATACATATACATACACATATATATCATCTTTCCATATAGGAATGTAAACAGTTTAACCTTATTGAATCCTAAATGATTTCTCTTTCATGTTTACCTTCTTATGCTTCTCTTGAGTCTTGTGTTTAAATGTCAACTTTTCTATTCAGCTCTGGTCTTTTCATCAACAATGCTCGAAAGTCTACCATTTCTTTAAATGTTCATTTCCCTCCCTGAAGGATTATACTCATGCTGGATAGGTTATTCTTGGTTGTAATTCTAGCTCCTTTGCTGTCCAGAAAAATCACATTATGAGCCCTTTATTCTTTTAACATAATAGCTGCTAAATCTTGTGTGATCCTGACCGTGTACTAACAATATTTGAATGTTTTCTTTCTTGATGCTTGAAGTATTTTCTCTTTGTTCTGGGAGCTCTTGAATTTTGCTATAATATTCCTGGGAGTTTTTACTTTGGGGTCTTTTTCAGGAAGTTATCAGTGGATTCTTTAAATTTCTATCAGGACAGTTTTCCTTAATAATTTCTTGAAATATGATGTCTAGGCTGTTTCTTTGATCATGACTTTCAGATAGACCAATAATTCTTAAATTATTTCTCCTTGATCTATTTTAAGTGAGTTGTTTTTCTGATGTGATATTTCATGTTTTATTCTATTTTTCCCACTGTTTTGATTTTGTTTTATTGTTTCCTGATTTCTCATAGCCTCATTAGCTTTCACTTGCCCAATTTATAATTTTCATTCTATTTTCTTCAGTGAACTTTTGTACCTTTTTTCCATTTGGCCAATTCCCCTTTTGAAGGAGGTATTTCCATCAATGTTGTTTTGTACCAGTTTTTACCAAGCTGTTTTTTCATAATTTTCTTGCATTGCTCTCATTTCTTTCCCCATTTTTTCTTCTACCTCTCCTATTTGATGTCTAATTTTTTTTTAGCTCTTCCAAGAATTTTTTTTGGGCTTTTGTCAGAATCACATTTTTTCTTTGAGGCTTTGCTTGTAGGTGTTTTGACATCATTGTCTTCTTCTAAATCTGTGTCACCATGGTAGTTTTTGTGGTTGGGCTTTTTTTTTATTGTTTGCTCATTTTCCTAGCCTATTTCTTGTCTGAATTTTCTCTTAAAGTTTGGCTCTGTTCTCAGGGTGGAAGAGGGGAGGGTGCTGTCCCAAGCTTTAGGTTTTTTCTCCACTACTGTTTTCAGAGCTAGTTCTGGGAGTTTGTAAGTTTTCAGTTCTTCCAAGGTGGTGTGATCCAGAGAGAGAGGTGTGGTCATGGCTCCCCTGTGACCAGGAACAATACTCCTCCTCAGGGCTCCTGATCCCTTGGGGTAGCAAGTACTACTTTCCCCGGAACTTTGACCCAGAAGACTGAACAGGCAATGATGCTGCCACACAGTACCTTGTTCTGTGCCTAGTGATAGCACAGGGGTCCCTTGTAGTATATTTCTGACCAATTTGCCTGATCCACCTACTGCTTCTGGTTTAATAGCTCCCAAAGCTGCTGCTGCTGCTGCCACCTCCAAGGCCTACTGCTGGCATTGCCACAACATGGGCTTTGCGCCAGCTTCAATCCTGGTGTCACCGAACTTTCCTTCCAACCTTTTAACTTACCTTGGGTTGAAAAAATGTCTCACCCTGAACTTTTGTTGGCTCTGTTGCTCCAGAATTCAATTTGAGGCATTATTTGAAATTTGTTTGGAGGGAAATGTTGGGAAAGTTTGACTTCTTCCTCTACTCTGCCATCTTGGCTCCACTCCAAGAAGCCTCATTCCCCACTTTTTTGAAAACCTGGAATTTGCCCTAATATAATGCAATAGAAAAGAGGTATGTATGTGTGTGTGTGTGGGTAAGCCCTAGGGGGAAAGATAATGAGTTCTATTTTGGATGTATTGAGTTTAAGACGTCTATTGTAATACAGCTCGAAATATCTGAAAGGCAGTTGGAGATGCAAGATTGGAGGTCAGCAGAGAGATTGGAACAGAAAAAGTAGATTTGGGAATGATCAACACAGAGACAGTACCTAAATCCATGGGAGCTGATAATTATCACCAAGTGAATTAGGATAGAGAGCTTTCTTTTTATTTGCTTCAATCTATTAGAAATATATTCTCTGCTTATGAAGCCAGACCTAGAGACCAGTCACTGACCTTTGGTTAGTTCCCTTGCTTGTGTGTGGGAGGACTGGCTCTCTATTTTTCTGAAAAAAAAAAAGCCATGATCACTATGGAAGGATGAGATATAGATTATGGAGAACCCTTGACTAGGAGGAAAGAAAGAGTTTGACAAAACTAGGTGGCCTCTTCAAGGAAGCACCACAGGCCTCACTTCCGCTCCTGCTATGGCCTGAAAAACAATCATGACATGGTCTCCAGCACTGCTTCTCATGATTCAGACCTGGTTGTGTTCAACCTCTTTCACAGATGAGGCCAAATATTATACTTTGCCCTAAAACTTTTTTCCCTCTTTGGCACTCTTTCCCTGTGCTGGTTTCATTTTAGGCTTTAAACCTCCCCTCACCTGTCAGTTTCTTTGTGAAAATCTGCCAGTCCCCAAGGAAACTAGGGCAGAAGCTCATTCCTGTGTGGCCCCTTTCTGCTTCTGCAGTGATGATAATAGAATGGTAGAGGGAGTTAGGAATCACATAGTTTTAAAGCTATCTATGAACTTAGCAGTTAGTGCTTTGAATGTAAAATGTGGGTTTTAGGATCAAGGAGTCAATATACCACTGGAAAATCAGGATCACATCAGTCTTGATGTAACTGCTATATATGAGACAAAAGAAAGTTACAGCTAAATAAGAAAATGCCTTATGGGTCTTCCTTCTTCTTGGAGAGGAAAATGATTTGTTTTATTATTTTTCCCAAAACAATGGAAAGCATTGTCTCATGGGGTATTTGGCCACTCTGTATTGAGGCACTCATAAAGAACATATGCTACAAGACCACTGGGAAGCTAGTTGCAATTTATGGTTGCAAAGAACTTGAAATTGTGGGGATGCCTGTCAATTTGGGAATGGATGAACAAGTTGTGGTATATGATCATGATGGAATACTATTCTAGAAGAACCTGGATAGACTTGCATGAAAATGAAATGAAAAGCGAAGTGAGTAGAACCAAGAGAACATTGTATATAGTAACAACAATATTGTTTTAAGAATAACTTTGAGCAACTAAGTCATTTTAACTATTTTAAATACCCAAATTAACTACAAAGGATCTATGAAGAAAGACACTAACTGTTTCCACAGAAAGAACTGATAAATTGAAGTATGGATAGAATGATTTTGCATACATATATACACATATTTGTGCTTAATGATAGCCATCTCTAAGGTGGAGTGGGGAGGGAAGAAAAAAAGAAAAAAAAGAAAGTTACATGATAACTTTAATATATTTAAAAGAATAGCAAATTGTATATAATAGATTTGCAGTTTCATGTGCAATCATCTTTTTTTCTATTCTACTATGTTATGGAAATGCTTGTTTTATTTTCTTAAGTTCAGAAAAAAATACATTTTAAAAAAGAGAAGAAAGACTGGATGGCAAAAAACATCATATCATGAAAAATTAAAAGACTACAAAAATATTTACAGGTGACAGTCATTTCTGAATTAATTAACTCTGTTCAGTCCGTCTAATTTGTTAGAGAAAAGATAGAAATCAATACCAAATTAAAAAAAAGAAGAATAAAATTGAGAACATATGGCATGTGATTCTGTCATCTCTAGTCAGACTGATTTGAATAAGCTATTGATATTTGAAATTCAGAAATGGACAAATTAACAGATGTTAATATGGACTGTTTATGACTTCCTACAAATTATAGGCTGTATGTTATTTATTAAAAGGTGACTAAAAGAATCTAGAAACTACCTCATCTAGCAGACACTTAATCTACTTGCCAAGCAAAAATATATGGCAGTCATGTACAATGTTCATTTAGAATATCAACTGCTTTTTAAAATGTTATGGTGGAATAAGTGGAAAATTATGAAAAATGTTGTTTAATAAAACAGTGAGAAGAAATGGATAAAAAAACCAATCTGATAGAAAAAGCTTAATGAGCAACCCAACTAAATAAAATCACTTCTGAGGAAGGAAATTCCTAAGGAAGGAAAACAAGTAGAAACAACAGAAAGGCTCTAGCAAAATTCCTATATTAAGTTCTTTTTCATTAATATTCCGGGAGCTACCACATTTATTTGCTAGTACGACAGTCCTCAAGTACCACATGAAGAAGTACAAGTGACACTAAAGAAAAAAAAGACGGGATGGACTAGACCAGAGTTTACATGAAGGAGACCCATAAAACAAGTAACACCATTTTGAGGTCTTTAAGAGACCATTTTTGAAGATATCTCAAAGAAAGGTAAATATCAAATGTTTGAGAAAAATGATAGACCTTACTATTGCCCTCCCAAAAAAGTCAACCAAGAAAATATCAACAACTAATGTTGACCTCTATATCTACTTTTCTAGCTCAAGTATAATCTACACAACTTGAAGACATTTTAAATCAAAATTTGAGGAAGAGATTTTCACAGAAACTTTGATAGAAGGGCACATCTTTATAATTACACAGTTCATTACATGCTGTAAAGAATATCACATTCCATTGTGCTTATTGTTTATTGACTATAAAAACCCAAACATTTGATCCAGTAAAAAGAAAGTCACCTTAAAAGCTTTCCAACAAAATGTTGACTATGTATGTCAAAATCATGTAAGCATACTTGGAAGATATAATGTCAGAAATCACTTTGTTCAATGACCTTCTGAGTAGGCATAAAATAAACAGACATATAGTTGCCAAAGGTGGTTTCCATGGTTTTGGAGGAGGTCTAGGAAAGATTCTAAATTAAAGAGGGTTTCCCTATAGGTAGTCAAGTTCTCCAGATACTCATATTTCTGGGTGACATTGGTTACATTATGTCTGGGAATAATATAGAGCCTCCCAAATGAGATTTATAATTACTGAAAAGTTTGGGCTACCCAAATAAGAAAAACCAAGTGCATGAAGAGTGCCTTTTGTCTAGAATATTTTGTGTAGTTATATTAACAACCTATAAGGATAATCAATTACTTTATATATATTGGAAAAGCATATGGACAAGAAACTAAAGACAAATGCCTTAATTTCCCAATATAATGACTTCTCAATCTTAATCTTTTTTTTAAACCTATGCAGCATTTTTGATTGTGTATCACCATCTTTTCTCTTCAATATCCCATCCCCCTAGATTTTGGTGGTACTACTCTCTCAGTTCTTCCCCTATCTATCTGACTACTCATTTTTCACCTCCTTTTCTGCATCTTTATTCAGGGTGTACTCATTAATGGTGGGTTTCCACCAACATTCTGTCTCATCCACAAAATGATTCTGTCCCAAGTCAGCAAGAATTTATTAAGCTTCTCCTATGTGCTAGGCATTGTGGTAAGTGTTAGGGACATAAAAAAAGGCAAAACAAAGAAACAAAAACTCCTTGCTTTCAAAGCCCTCACAGTCTAATAGGGGAGACAGTATGCAAATAACTATGTATAAGTAGGATCTAGATCTAGATAGATCTATGTAGAAATTAGATAAATATCTAGAGCTATATAGATATATCAGTATCTATATAGCTCTAGATAAATCTAGACAGATCTATATATAGATAAATTTCTAGATCTATATAGACATATCAGTATCTATATAGCTCTAGATAAATCTAGATAGATCTATATAGAGAGATAAATATCTAGATCTATATAAATAGAAAGAAGAAATGACACTAAAGAAAAAAGGACAGGATGGACTAGACCTATCTATCTATCTATCTATCGATATAAATATCTTTCTATCTATTTATACGATAAATTAGAGACAATCTCAGGGGGAAGGCACTAGCATTAAGGTAGATTTGGAAGGTGGGATTTTAGCTGTCAGTTGAAGGAAGTTATGGAAGCTAAGAGGCATAGATGAGGAGGGAAAGAACTCTAGGCAGAGCCAACAGTGTCTTGTGTGAGGTACAGCAAGGAGATCAATATAACTGCATCACTCTGTGTGTGTGTGTGTGTGTGTGTGTGTTTGTGTGTGTAATAAGCTATGTATGAAGATCCGAAATCTAATAAGGGGCCAGGTTATGAAGGGTTTTAAAAGCTAAGAAGCTGATTGTATAATTGATCTCTTAGGCAAGAGGGAGTTTGTAGTTTATTGAATAGAGGATGGCAAGGTCAGACTTGTGCTTTAGGAATATCAATTTGACAGCTGAATGGAACATTGTGTGTAATGGGAAGAAACTTGACATAAGGAGACAAACCACAAGGCTATTGTGATAGTCCAGATCTGAGGTGAAGAGGACCTTACTGGGCACTTAATAAAGGCTTGTTGATTTTGTCTTAAATTCCTTAATTAAAATGTGATCTGTTCACCTAAGATTTTTCATAGTCCCCAGCGGAGAGGGGTGTATCAGTAAGGCAAGATCATGACTTTGAGGATGACCATGAAGATGCCTGAGTGGTTCAGAATTCCAAAGTATCTAAAATTCTCTATGTAGAAGGTAGAGGAAGTATAACATTTATTTAGATACGAGAATATCCAATCTCAGGACCAATGACCTCAATTCAATATAGCAGTAATTATGTTCCAAAACTAGTAAACCCACCTCAATGTAGCAACAAGAAAATTATAACACAGCATTATAGCAAGAAACCAAGTCATCCTGTAACTTTGCCCCCTGCTAGGGCCTCCCTGTAAACAATCACTCATGAATCTTAACTCTCTGCTCAGCACTCTCTTCAGCTCTGTCAGCTCTTCAGTACCCCCTTGATGTCTGCTTCTCAATTCTGTTTCCCTTCAGTTCTGTTCCTCTTCAATTCTGGTTCTCTCACACTCTGGGTTCTCCTTATGTACAGTCCTAGCCCGAGTCTGATTGGCTAGAACTCAGGTCTCTGATTGTCTGAATTCATGATTGACTGGAACTCAGTGCAAATACCATTGGCTCTGGTCTTAGCATGTCCCCTTAGGGCCCTGAGGGCTTCAAGCCCAAATTGGCTTAGTACCTGATAAGTAGAGTCTTTAGACCTACTTATAAACAAAGATATAATCAAGCTTTCCCACCTAGCTCCACCTGAGGCCTATTGAATGGGTGGGGAAGATCTTCCATCATATTAATACTGGGCAGGGGAGAAGATGGTCATGGGTCGATCTTTGAGGATTATCAGTCTTAGGGAATCAGAAAGAGGGTGAAGGTCCAGTAAAGGAGACCTATAAAAGTATGTTGTATTTCAAACTAATAGAGAAGAAAGCAGCCAGTTAGAGCAGGTGCCTAATGGTACCAGCTGCTGAGAGTTATCAAGGAAGATGAGGCCTGGAAAAAGCCAATGGATTTGCAATTAAGAAGTCACCTTTAGGATGGCAGTTTTAATAGGGTGGTTGCGCTGAAAGCCTCTTACTGCTAAGGCTGAGAAATGAATGAGTGGGTAGGGGGTAGAAACCACTTTTTCAATAAGTTTTACAATGAAAAGGAGTATAGAACTCATCCAGTAGCCAGAGTGAATAGAAGCATCAAAAGATGACTTTTTGGAGCAGAAAGGTGGCTGTTGTAGTAGACTAAACTTGGGGTAATGTGCCCCTATAATTTGCTGGTGGCCATGGAAACAGAAAGGAGAAGATAGATTATAGAAGTATTATATAGTTTTTAAGAATGGATGACTATGTTCATGGTAATACTACTGAGAGAAGAAGAGAAGTCAAAAGTCACAGATCAATGCGATATCGGAGCTCCAAACTAGACTTGAACAGAGCTCTTCTACAGTATCCCCAATAAGCTGCCATACATTCTCTGCTCAAGGACTTCCCAGTATTGGAGAAATAACTAGCTGATGAGGCAGGTCATTCCAATTTTGGCTAATTCTAACTGTTAGGGAGTTTTTCCTTAAATTGAGCCAAAATCTGCTTCTCTGCACCTTTCACCCATTGTTCCTAGTTCTTTTCTCTGGGACCAAACAGAGCAAGTCTAATTCATCTTCCACATGACAGCCCTTTAAATACTTGAAGATGACTATCATGTGCCCTACTCCCTCCACTTCCAATTCTTCTCTTCTCTAGACTAAACATGCCTAATTCCTCCAACTGATCCTCATATGGCTTGATAGCCAGTTCTCTCACTGTCCTGGTTGCCCTCCTCTGGACACACTCCAGGTCATCAATCTCTATTCAGTTTTGAACAGAACAGAATGTCCTATAGGACACATTGTGCAGACACTCTCCTGACTAATGGTATCCATTTGTGAGAATACTAATAGCTGACATTTATATAGTGCTTTAAGACTTGCAAAGCTTTTTACATACATTCTATCAAATCTCATTTGATACTCAAAATAACAGTGTGCACCAGGTAGTACAGATAAGGAAACTAAACCTCAGAGAGGTGAAATGATTTACTTAATGGCCATAGAGCTAGTAAGTATTGGGTGGGGAGAGGGAACTTAATCAGAGAGTTCTTGAGAGGTCTTTCTACTGTGCCATTATTCAACTCCAAAAGGTTAGTTTACATTAGGAGAGAAGTCTAGGTCCACAGAAAAAAGCGAAGCTGAAGGGCTCACATAAGGATGGAGCCATTGTTCTCTTAAGAAAAAAACCAAAATAAACCTGTGTCCAGTGCTTTAGTGGGTGAGACTTAGACATGATTCCATTTGGAGGGCAGAAATTATAATGAGTGTGATTGTCAGTGTGTATACTGTGAGTCATATTGATGTAAAGTAGAGTTTTTTAGGTGGGCTCACAAAGAGCCATTTAGGATCTTCTATACACAAGGAGCCAATGAAAGTCAGGAGCGAAAAGTATTCAAAGAAATAGTATATTTATGTAAGATGTTTGAAATCATGCTCTATGATATATTATCTTTTGGGCATAGTTATGATTTGGGGGAGAAAGAGAAAAATGATGGGAATATGGATACATGTGGGTACAACAGTGTTGTAATTGTTATCCCTATGGTTACCCTGGCTTAGCAAATGCCTGAGTTCATCTGAAAGGAGATGGGGGCTGTCTTTTTCCTGCTCTGCTTAATTCTTTGCAATAACATACATAAAATCATGTTTATTTGCATTTAATTTTCAAAATCTCCTTTGCACATGTCTCCTTGACAGGAACATTCCCTGTGTAGGCAACCTCTTTATAGAACTTAGGGCACAGCCTCTGACAGGGATTACTTTATAACTGGGAGAAAAAGTATTTGTATAAAATGTAAGACTGTATACATGGGATTGCATCCAGAGCACTCAGCCAAAAGAAATACTGAGCTATTGCTAAATCATCTTAATGAGTTAAGTATTGTGTGTGGTTTTATTTTTTTAAGGAAATCCATTCGTATTTGTCTCTGAAACTATCAGGGATCAGTCAAGCAAATATTTCAGTGAAAGGGAAAAAGTGTGTTTATAAAATTCATGTTGGCTTATTTCCTTCCATGGTGAAAAGATACCATTCAAGACAATGCTATTTTACTGAATTTTGATTTGTTTTTTTAGTTACCCATTGAAGGGGTCTCAAATAATATATAAAATAAATAACTCTCCCCACCCCATCCTTTTGCACCAATACCTTCTCACCTTTATCAAATCCATATGTTATGCAGAATAAGCCCCTTTTCATTTGAAAGAAAGACTTATACTTACAGGGCAAAGGAAACTATTTGAATGGTTTCCAGGTCCACACCTTCCCCCCTCACTCTTAAAGGAAGAAAGGAAATGGTCCACACCAACCAGAACTGACTGTTGAGAAGCCAGAACGGGGGCTCCCTATAGACATGTTTACAAATGCCTTGAGTTTCTATGTTCCACTTCAAATTTCTGTTGGTATAAGAAATAAATAATTACTGTACTCCATCCATGAATGTCCTCCCTCCCACATGTCAGACACCTTCCAAGGAGCCTGGCTTACTAGTTTGAACACATCTGCATTTTTTCTCCTCTTTCCCTTGCCCCCTCCCCCTCCCTCCAAATCATGTGGATTTTAACTAGTGTGATCGAGAGGTAAGAGTTCTCTAGAAATTATAATGAGTGCTTGTTTTCTCTTAGACAAAGGGTGAGCATTTCACTTTTATGGATAATGAAACAAAACAACCCAACTATGTGCACTTGCTCATATATAGTCAGCAGTGGGGGGGGGGGAGGTGTTTGAAATTGACATGAAAATTTTAGCTTGTGACTCCTGATGTCATGTTTAGACACTCACACAGAGCTCTAATGGGTTACAGAGCTAGGAAAGTTCATCTCTTTTACCTATTTAAATAGAGATAATAGCATGATCTCAGTATTTCTGGGGGTGCTCCTTTTCCAGTCATAGACTATTCTATCTGCTTTTTTGTTTTAGAGATTGGCATTTGTAGGAAAAGCTGGAAAATACTCAAGAGATGTGGCATTCGCATGTGGTAAGTGAAGAAAATAATATACTTTTTTTACCATCTCTCAATCATCATGTCATCTTATCATGTCATATGTGTACCAGTGGTTTATGGAACTGGGGAACCTTAGACTAAGGAAGAGAAGATTCAGGGTAGGGGACATGATGATTATCTTCAATGATGTCAACAGGTGCTCTGTGGAGAGGGATTAGATTTATTCTGTTTGACCCTAGAGGACAGAGATGGGAACACTAAGTAGAAGATTCAAAGAGGCAATTCAGGATTGATTTCAGAAGTGGAAATTGGGGAACTTCTTAACAGAGCTAGTGAAAAGTAAAACAGGCTGCCTTGGGAGGATTCCATTTATTATTGGTCCTCAAAAGCTGGCTGGATGACTTCTTGTCCATTATGCCGTAGGGAAGAATTCTTTTTCAGACATCGGCTGAACTAGATGGTTCCTGGGGTTTCCTTTTAACTCAGATATTATGTGATTCAGTGATTTTTGCTTATTTGGTCAAGTATTCCTTCTATCCTTCCATTTGGTATTATACTTTCTGCTTTATCAGACTGAAAAGAAAATTCAGTGAGGGGCATGTAGAGAGGCTAATCACAGTAATAAGCAGTCAGTCAATAAACAATTATTAATCATCTACTTTGTGTTAGGCACTTTGCTAAGTGCTGGGGTTACAAATACAAGTAAAAAAAAGACAATCCAATCCTCAAGGAGCTTACAATCTAATGAAGGAAGAAAACACACAAAAGGAAGCTGAAAAGATGGGGAGTGAGAGGAGAGGGTTGTAAGATGGAGAAGTAGGGAAGCAGTGTAGTTGGTGGGAAATGGGGCAAAAAATATGCAGAGCCCCATTCTTAAAGAGTGGCCCTGGAGATCATGGCCCTGTCTCCCCTCTAGAGGTCCAATCAAAGGGCAGAGGGTACTGATGAGATGTTCATACCGGGCAGATTCAATGTTATGGGATAACAATGGATTTCTTGGGAAAGGTAGGCATGACAGAGAAGTCCAAAGAAGTCCAAAAGGAGTATAACTGATGGAAAGGGAGACATTTCTACTAATATAATGGAGCCATAGTGTAGATAATACAAAAGAATGGATAACCCCCAAATCATTTGGATATATGATTATACAATTATACAGTTAATATATTCAAATGGATTTGTGATCTCATCTGTTTGAATGCTTGACATTTGATGCAAATTACAACTTATCCATGCCTACCCATTCTGCTTGACTTTTCTTTGTGCCCTCCCACAAATTTATCACAGAGGGTCTATCTCCACACTGGTGACCTTCCTTAGTTTTTTTTTTTTTCTGACATGGTAGGGATACCAGTGGAATGCTTGGACTATCTATCTCTTAGTGTATATTAACTATATATGTATAAATACTGTACATATGCATAAATATGTAAATATTTATATGCCCCACAAACTACACTTTACTTTGTTGTTCAGTTGTTATCAGTCATGTGACTCTTTGTGACCCCTTTTGACGTTTTCTTGGCAAAGATTCTGGAGCAGTTTACCATTTCCTCTTCAGCTCATTTTATAGATGAGGAAACTGAGGCAAACAGGGTTAAGTGACTTGCCCAGGGTCACATAGCTAATAAGTGTCTGAGGCCAGATTTGAATTCAGGAAGATGAGTCTTCCTTACTCCAGGATCAGGGCTCTATCCAGTATTGGACTGTGTTGGATTTCCTCCATGGGTGTGGTGAATTAATGAGGTCTGCACATTTTCCCAGGACTTTATTTTTTCTTCTTTCACGTACCTTGTGAACATATCCTTCAATGCCTCGTACTCATATGGCTGCTAGCAAGAATATCCTCTGTGGACACTTGATCATATATGTGTGCGTGTGCATGTGTGTGTGTATGTGTACATATATACACGTATATGTATACACACACACACACATATATATATACATATACACATATATCTATATCTATAGTGCCATTTCTACCACTTCTATAAGCAAGTCCAAGACTGTGAGGTTAGAATTCAAATGTGTCAGTTATGGTGAAAAAACTTTGTCATATTAATCTTTTCAGATTTTTTCCAATTGTTTCCTGTTAGTTGTTCTTCATTTATATCCTTAAATGTTTTCAGGATGACTTTGTAAACAACTAAACCTGGATCTCATCCCAAGCTTTGTTCAAACTGGTTTCTTTAATATATGTAAAGATTTTATATGCACATACATATATATGCTTATAGTGCTTTGCAAACCCTAAAGCATGTTATAATAATAATAACAATAATAATAATTATTATTAATAATGCAGTTCTCCACTGATCTGTTTTATGAGGCACTACTGCTCATAATCTTGCATCATTTTTCTCTGTAAGATTTTATAAATGAGTTTATATTTTAAACCAATGTTATTTTTGGATACCATCCCTCCACCTGGCAAGGAGGTCAAGTATTTACTTTTCAGGCACTTTTCAGTCTCTTTTTGCTTTCCTGTTGTGGTACTTGATTTATATCTATTATTCTTCTATTTTAAGTTATTATAGTTCGTGTGTCTATCATTTTCCCTGCCCATTACCAATTTTCCATTAGCAAAAACTTGTTGGAATTAAACAAGATGGAATCGTTTCAATTGCTTACCATATATTTTTCTTTCTTTGTTTTTGTTCTTCTATCTTTGTGTTAATTTTGATCTTTGCTCTAACAAGTCAGTGATCTCCATAGATAGTCCATAGATAACTGATTCAGGAATGACTCTGACATCAGTAATGATTAGTCATCTGACTGTTAAAATATAACTTTATAGAGAATATTTTTTGGTGATTGCCATGATCAACAGCTAGAAGAGAATATTCATAATTAAATATGTTTGAGGCTTCTTTGTAATGAGTCCATGTCCTCTCTCTGGTCTTATTCCTTTGTTTTCCAATATATTTCTTGATATCCTTACTTATTTCTACCATTCACTGAAGTCATTGAGTATCAAAGTATATTTTAATTTAATTTGTAGGGTTTTATAAAATTCTTCAATAATTTAACTATATTTTGTCAGTTAATAAGTATTTATTAAGTGCCTACTGTGTATCAAACACTGTGCTAAGCACTGGGGATACAGAGAATGGCAAAAGACAATCCCTGCCCTCAAGGAGCTCACAATCTAATTGGGGAGACAACATGAAAATAACTATGTAGAAACAAGTGTATACACACACATACAATACATCTGCATGTATCTATATTTTTATTACATATGTGTATATATGTGTGTATATATGCATATATGTTTATCTGACAATACATCAGACCAAATCATGAAATCATACTCAGAAAATTTGCTCAGAATTTTTAGAATTCCATAAAAATCTAATGAGCTGCCTCAAGAGTCCTTGAACTCTAGAAACGTTCAAGCACAGGTGGAATGAAGGCTTATTGGTGATGCCACGAGACAGTGGTATCAAAATTCAGATAGAAATATGGGCCGCCATGGACTGTATATGACTTACTTTTGAAAATGTAATATTTTTTGTGTTTTATTGTATTTTTCTTTATTTTGTTAAATACTCCCAGTCATATTTTATTCTGGTTTGGGATACACCTCAGGAGTGTTGTGGGAACACAAGTGGCCTGTGTATATTGTGTGTTTAACACTTCTGCTATAAGAGAAATTCCTAGATTGGACCTGAGATCTCTGAGTTCTATTTAAACTCAAGTAATAATATCTCATGTTTACCATTAATTTCCTTTATGAGATCCTTGAGATGTAGCTAGTACAAATATTATCCCCATTTTTAAAATTAGGAAGCTTAGCCTGAGAGTACTTAGGTTTATACAATTAAGTGTCAGAACCCAAACTTGAGACAATGTCTTTCCTGACTTGAGGAAACATTTTGGAGCTGAGAAATGATGGTGTAGGAGTTAGCACTCTGCCATAGTTCTCTCAATTCAAATCTAAGTCACACTGCAGAGTGAAAAGGTATCTACATTTGAGAGGCACCATGGTGCAAAAGAAAGAGCAGAACACTAGGGATGGAATCTTGTCCCTGCCATATATTATCAGTATGACCTTGGATATGTAAGCCTGTAAGCCTCTGTTCTTCATCTATAAAGTGAGTGCTGGATCACTTCAGAAGCTCCTTCCAAGTCTAACTCCACAAATTTGTTGTCAAATCCAGGACTTTTTCCTTTATGCTATTCTGAGAATGAGGTTGAAATCTGCCTTGGTTCCTCCATTCTACTGTTCTATTTAGGTCCTGCATGACCATCACTCCAAGCATTGCTTTCTTCTGGATTATGTTTTTGAGGTTTTTTTTTTTGATAGCAAAGAGAACAACATTCAATAACTGTTTTGGTAGGGAGAGGGGGCATTCCTAATGACTGAGTCTCAAGTAGTGAACACTGGTAGGAGGAAAGGGAAGAACAATTTCCAAACCTCTGCTTCTTCTAACTTCTGTCATGCTGTGCCCTCTAAGCCCTGATGGGAAAAGTTCAACCACTGGCAAGGAACAAGCTAAAAACATGAATAAAACTATTCAGAGCTAATCGAAGGTCAACAATATGACTGCGTGCGTGTCTTTACTCTTTTAACGAGGACTGCACCTTTAACTAAACTACTTGGAGTAGATAGTTTTTTTTGAGTTGAAAGGGAAAAAAAGACTCATATTTTGATATACATAATCATGCCTAAAGGCAGTTAAATGCAGAGATGATACCAGTTATATTTTAAAGGCTGAACTACAATATAATTTTACTGATTTCTAGAACAATCAGATAGTTCTGAATCATCAGTCAATGATAATTGAGCATTCACATGGTAAGACAGTGTGCTTTTGCAATTTTTTTTAGAGCAAAGGTTAAAAGAGGAAAAATGTGAGTTTTAATTGAGGAAAGTAAGGAAAGTTGATAGATGATATATGATTATTTCTGGTAACAGACTTCATGAAGAAAGTTCAGTTGAGAAAATTGGAGAGAACAAGAGGCAGAGCTTTAAGTGTATCTCAAATACTCAGATATTAAAATGAATCTGTGATCTCATCAGTGTGGATTTCTCTTCAGGGAGGCAAATAACCCATTTCACACCAGCCTACTGTCCTCCCATGAAAAGGAACCACCCAAAGTGCCAGAAATCTTTCTTCCTTTCTGCTGACATCTGAAGATACCAATGGAGTACTCTGAAGTCCACCTATTGTCTCTTGCCTTCATCAAGGGAGCAACTCTTCCTCCTCCTCCTCTTCCTCCTCCTCCTCCTTTTCCTTCTTCTCCTCCTCCTCCTTCATCTTCTTCATCTTCATCTTCTTCTCCTTCTCCTTCTTCTCTTCCTCCTTTTCCTCCTTCTTCTCCTTCTCCTCCTTCTTCTCCTTCTCCTCTTCCTTCATTTCTTCTTCCTTCTTCTCTTCTTCTTTTCTTCTTCCTTCTTCTTTTCTTCATTTCTTGTTCTTGTTCTTGTCTCTTCGCAAGGAATGTGAATGTGGTTGAAGTGCTATAAGCACATATAATTAAATTCGACTCTCAATCTTATATTGCTAGGTATACAGTCCTTCCTTGCAGGTACAGAGATCTAACTGCAGGTATTAGAAATCTTTTCCTATAGGCTCTGAAATCTAACTGCATGAACACTTAGGATTGTAGTCTAGGACAGACAACAATGTTTTCTCCTTGCATCTGGCATGAGATTCTCAAGGAAGTTTGTGCATAGAGGTGTGAGATGGGGGGTGGGGCTGGGGAATTAGGGAGGAAGAGAGGGAGGGAGAAGTCAGGGCAATGTAGGTTTAGCTTCAGTAGCCACAGTCTCTGTCCTTTAGAAAAAAAAATTCTAATGGTGCTGGTTGAAAGCTGCTGGTTGTCCCTCCCTGAAATGATTAAAAGAATAGTGAAGTTTTAGCTCTTTTCTTCTCTTCTCCTTTTCCTATAGCCGATGGGCATTTTTTACAAAGTTTCTCCATTTCTTTAAGCTGTTTCTAATTCCTGATTTATTTCACATAAAACTAAAAGACCATAACTTCTCTTTGATACATGTTTGTATATTAATAGTAAAAAGGGGGAATTTCAATTGAGGATGCCTCTGAAAAGCTTGTGATTAAAAAAAATAAAGAGACTGAAACTTTTCTTTCTGACTGTTGGTGCTGGCAGAAAAGGAAATCTTTTCTCTCCCTTCTCTGAGGCTTCCCCCACTCCTGCCCCAACTGAACTGAGGCGAATGAGAAATAAAAAAGTTGTGTTTTTGATTTTATTAATTATAGGCTTCTAAATAGTAGAAATAGATAAAGCAGTGACTCAGGACCAGTTACTCCAGGCTACCCAATAATGAGTAATCAAGATTCAGGTGTCTTAGAGCAGCAGGCATTTTAGTGAAATAGTCTGGCCTTTGGAGTGAGGCAGAATAGACATGTGGATCAAGGAATGGCATGCCTCATGGGCCACCCAGTGAAAAGAGTAAAGTGTATTGGGGTTTGGGGTGGGAAGTGGCTATGCTCTAGGACAAAAGCAAAACAAAACCAAAAAATTCTAGTGCAGGTACTTCCTCACCTAAACCTCTCAACCTTGTCAGCTAGCACCACTTGGTGGCTACACTTAAAATACTTTTTCCTTAAAAGACTCTATATCCTTCAAAAATAGAGGAGAATCAAGTCTCCCCTAAATAGGAGCAAACCAATCATATAAGGAGAGTACTGAAAGTTTTACTGTAGCTTTAGACTATTAAAGCTTAAATGTGATAATTCTGACAAGTTTATATCAAATTTTTATTAATTTGATAATTCAATTAATGGAGAGTCTTGAAACTAAGAATAAATTATCATATCAGGACAACCAATAGAAAGTTTTTTGAAGAAAGTAGAATGTTTCAAGACTCTGATAAAGAGAAGCAGGAATGTATATGTGTTTATGAAATGTAAATACTCGTAATTTTGTGTTTTCTATGACAAATTTCTTTTAGCCAGGGTTCAGGCTTGCGATATTTGCTAACTCTTTATATTTTTCCATATAGAATCCAAAACTTGCACGTGATTGAGTATATATGATATTTCCTCTCAACTAGAGTATAAACTGCTTGAAGACAGAATCTGCTTATTTTTTTTAAATAACCAGCATTTATATAGTGCTAAAAACTTTTCATAGAAATTTATATATCTATACACATATATATGTATAAACATGTGTATATATGTATGTGTATATTATAAATATACACATATACTTAAACACATATACATATGCATACATATACATATGTATATACATACATATATACATACATATAGTCATTTGAATCTTACAACTGTTTGTGGTGTTAACTTTGTGAATTATAAGTATTATTGTCCCATTTTAATGATAAAGGCAACTAAGGTTCTATGTCTTGCCTAATGTCACATAGCAAGTGAGTTTCTGAGTCAGAATTTGAACACAAGCCCTCCTAAACTTCAAGTCCAGCACTTTGCCCCTTAGGCCATATTGCCTCTCTTTATATCCTTAGCACCTAGCCCAGTACCTTGCATGTAGTAACTGCTTAATCAATGTTAGATTTAAATCACATAGTGAGTGCTCGATCAAACTGATAATATAACAGAGCATGATAAGGTGACATAGCATATACACAACAGATTCTCAATAAATATTTATGATGGTTGATGATGACAGATTATAATATACATACATACATACATACACACATATACACATATACACATACATGCATGATACAAGCACATATATATAATGTATATACTTCTCTATAGGTTGTGCTTTTCAGTCATGATGTCTCATTTTAAAATGAAGGCACCAAAGTGCAGGAGCATTAGAGAATCTTAGTATGTTTGAGAGGAAACGTGAATAACACTACTAGAAGAAAACAAGAGCGTTCAAATTTTAAAGTCAGCTCTTTTTAATTCTGTGTGTAAAAGTTGCCCTCATTGGTATCCCCCAAATGAAAGTCATTGGAATGGGAAATAAGCATTTATCTATGTCCCTAACAACCATGTTAGGCAGAGTACTATTATTGTGCCATTTTCCAGTTGAGGAAACTGAGACAAACAGAGGTTAGGGTTACACCTTTAGGAAGTGTCTGGGGAAGCAATATTTGAACTCAAGTTTTGCTGGCTCGTTGCTGTTCTACCTAGCTGCGCATTGGTGACGGGAG
This sequence comes from Trichosurus vulpecula, assembly GCF_011100635.1. NCBI lineage: Eukaryota > Metazoa > Chordata > Mammalia > Diprotodontia > Phalangeridae > Trichosurus > Trichosurus vulpecula. The sequence continues at coordinate 202,519,953 of NC_050573.1, forward strand.
TGCAGCTGATAAGGAATATATTACTCTCATTTGAAAAAAAAAGCAGCTAAAAATGTTTTGCTGACATTATAAATGTTGGTCAGGAATATTTCATAGAGAGCACACAAAGATGCCCACATGCAGACACACGCGGACGAGGCCCTAGAACACACCTGAGAGTCACCGTTGAATGCCAGATTCATACAGTGAGACCTGAGTTCCAGATTGTGTCCAGAATAAGTGAAATGGAACAGAATTGAAATGAAAAACATTAGTGACCAGCTGTGCACTTGGGTCAGTGTCTCAATTCTCAATCGCACCTTCTTTAAAAAGTTCCCTTCATTTTTCAGGTGGGATCTGTTCCACTGGAGAGCAACGTAGCCCCCTGAAATTCATTGTATAAGCAAGCTGCTGTCTGAAGCATCCCTGAGTGCAACCTCCCAGGAGGTTTTAGGAGATAACAAAAACATGCCTGTCTTTTCAAAAACCACAATGTGACCAGAGCATTAGATTTAGGGGATGTTTGTGAGCTCCATTCCTGAAAAAGTACAGGGTGTTCTTCAGTTTTAGCAGGGAAGGAATGCCACTATGAAAACAGCTGCCTGTGTTCTGTCTAATCTCTTCTGTATCTTCAGGGACTCTTTTCTGGTTTCAAACCTCAATGCCTGGATTCACTAAGAAAAGAAACAATGAATTGCTTGATCCTTTGGGCAGAGCTACGTCAATATTGAGGTCAACCTACCTCTAAGATCTACCAAAGGAATAAATCAGCCACAAGTCAGGTGAAGACGACCCAGTGGCAGCAGCCTCAACAAGGGGAGCTAAAGATTTTGTTTAATTTCCAAATTAAAAAGAAAATAACATTGATTCGGTGATGCAAACGAATGATAGTTCCATCTTATCGAAGATCACAGTGGACATGATTGGTGCTACCTTTCTGTAATATGATGATGTTATAATTTAATAAGGTTCCCACAACTTCCCGTAAATTTTTACCGTTTGGAATCCTGCTGAGGTCACTAAATCAAAGCTGATATCGACAGGGATACTTTTCTGATAGAGAAACAGAAAAAGGAGCACAGGAACAAAGGTAGTTGATACATGAATTGTATTGAAAAGATATCCCTCTATTTGGGCTGTAATTATTAGTCAGTTTTGAGAGGGCAGTCCATCTTAAATAGGTTAACTGGTGCCACATTAATAGAAAAGCTATAACATGATAAACAAATATGACTTAATGCACCCTGCTTTGAATTCAGAGTTCATATGTATTCCAGACAAAAGGCCAAACAAATTTACAACACTTCATGCATTTCTATGGAGGAACATTTTTACTGAAGGATATGTAAATATTGCACTAATCAGAGGTTCTGGAATTCCAAATGCCACAAAAGGTTATGACCTGAAGCCCTGTTAATAGATGACTGAGGGCGTAGACTAAGTCGTTTTGAATGACAGCTACCACAGGGTGTTTTGCATGAAAAATAACCTCTAATAAATGACCTCTGCTTTTTTCTTTTCAAATCCCTGACAGTAATGAATGTGGAAGGGGGAGCTTCATACACATCAAGTGTTATTTACACCTAAACATGGAAAAAAACGGAGTCTTGCCTGTGTGCCGACTCCACTTCACATACAGGAGAGAGTAAGGGGAGGGGGAAGATGTTGGACTCTCTTTGCAAGGAAATCTTTCCATTCCAAGACTTCCCTGAGAGCAGCAAATAAAAGGAATGAAATAAAAACACATGCAAAGTTATTAAAACTAACATTTCTTTTTCTAAAGGACTCCTTCAGTTACAGACTGGATGTTAAATCTCTTGGAATGCTGATAAAACCTTTCATGTTTTAGCTGGTCCGTGACCTTTAGCTGGTCAGAGTTGTGTCTTTTCAGTGGGATGAGGATGTTTTTAGTAGCATAAAATCCTTGCCAATAGATGATATTTTCCTTTCAGCTGCTTTCCCAAGCCCAGAAACCACGGCTGTTTCTCCTTGATTTCAGCTGGGTCAGAGAAAGCAAATCTGTTCTAAAAACAATGTTGGTTCTCCCGGCTGACCCTCAATACCCATGCACCTTTGCCACCCATGAAATGTACTTTTGCTTTCATCTTTTTAAGACTGCAGGAATTAGGGATAGGGACGATTTTATTACAATGTAATCCAGGCCTTCCTCCTATTTGTCCCCTCGAAGCATTTTCTGTAGGGCTTTGTCAGATTTGACTTTAAAAGATTTCAAGTCCCTGAGGCTCCCTTCTTTTCCTTGGGGAGGCTGTTCTACAGTTTCAGAGGATTGCAGGGAAATATCTTGGAATGTTTTGCTGTTCTTTTCCCCTTTGAACATTGTAATCCTGCTATTTCTATTTAGGTCCCCTTGGGTCCGCTGCATCTCCCTTTGCCATCTTTAAAGGAGATGCCTGCCCCTCAGATACTTTAGCTGATGATTATAAGCCTCACTTCATTGTCCATGGGTTTTCATTTTTGCCCCATAGCTCAGTCCCTTCAGCCCTCAGATCCTATTTGCTGTATTCCTCTGAATTCACTTCATTGTTGACCTCTTTCTGACGTTGAGGTTCATCAGTACAATTTTCACTTACAAGCTGCTTGTCCTTTTTTTTGAGCTGACCTTGTACTTGTTAAAATGTTACAGTTAGGAATGAAATGGCCTTCTTGTTTTACATATTTATAAAAAAAAAACAGCGGGGATAGTTTTCCTGCCTTAAACCTCTCCTCCAGTCGTATGATTTGTGAATATATCAGAAGTGGCAGTAAGGAGGGAGGTAGTTTGTGCTTGTGGACAGTGCTACATATATGAGGCCTTTTGGATTTAAAGAAGTGCTTTCAATTCATATGACTCTCATCCTGGGGGATGGGGGTTGGAGGATCCTTTCAGCCTCGGGGACTCTGGAAGGGATTTCTGGTAAGGCTTCTAGACAGTGGCTGGAACATGTACAAAGAGAAGACTTTAAACTTGTGATGAAGCCCCTGCACATGCCCACAGGGCTTTTACCTTTAGATTGCGCTCTCACAATACTCCATAGTCTGGCAAATAGCTTTTAATAATTACTAGCCCTTAGGAATTCTCTTCTGCCTACCATACCTGCACTGAAATTCACTAGCCTCATTCTATACTCCTGGCCATTTCTTCCTTCTTGTGCTTCCTAGAATACCAGGCTAAATGCAGTGTAGTGGAAAAAGTACTGAATTTAGTAATCTGAGAACCTGGATTCAAATCCCAACTGTATCTGCCTTTTCTTTTTTGTGTTACCTTGAGTAACCTGTCTGTGCCTTAGTTTCATCAAAGGAAAAAAAAAAGCCAAGGTCTCCCACTGTATCCAGGACCATATCCGGTCATCCTTTAGCTCACCACTGGACTCAGATGGCTCTGGGGGAGAAAGTAAGGCTGATGACTTTGCACAGCCCTTCCTCACTTCAATCCACTTCCATGCCATGGCATCACCTCCCTGATGTCATAGTCCTCTTCAAGAACAAAGGACAAACAACAACAATGTAAAATGATGGCATTAGACTAGACAATCTCCGAGACAAGATGATCACCCTTCTAGCCCTGGTTCTATGGTCACATAACCTCCACAAGCACATGGCTGCATCTGTAATAGATAGACTCTAGGTATCCAAGTCCATGAGAAACATGCTTTTTATTTAAATAGATAGGTAAGTAGGTATCCCATCTGTCTGTCTTGCATTTTACAGTTTATAATATACTTTTACATCACCCCATTTATTCTTTTCCCAAACTGCATGAGGTAAGCAGGCTTGGTTCTAACGACCCCATTTTGTGGATTAGACAAATGAGGCTCAGACAGGTTAAATAAGTTGTCCATGGAGATGGATGGATATTAGTGTTGACAGAGGTCGAGGTTCTTTGGCACTGTCTGTCTGATTTCTGTTTTTTACAAGTTTCCCTTGGTTTCTTTCAGGACTTGGGCACTGAGTCCTGGCTTGTTTTTAGGACTGATGGATGACAGATAGCTGTTCTTTCTAGCTACTTTCCCAAGCATTGGGTAACACCGAAATGACAATCCTAAGTATATAGCCTAAAATATATCTGTGGTTCCTTTGGTAGGTTTGGGTTTTACTGTCTTATTCTGGGACTTCTGAAGCATTCCTCAACTCTATGACAGCAAGGAAACCTCAAAAAAAAATTCTTAAAAATTCATTGGCAATGTCCTTCTTTTATCTTTTTTTATGGAGTGGGAATATTTTGGATCTTTAGCTAAAACCAGCTCTTAAAATCCCAAGCAAGAGCCTAGATTTTGCCTTTTTTGACATCTTGATTTAAATAAAGTAAGGAGGAGGAGGAGAACTGAGATGGAAGGAATCTAAAGAAAGGAATGTCTTAATCAGATGAGAGGAAAGCAAGTATGTGGTCCACTAGCATTGGTAGGACAGTTGATTAAGGCATATACTGAAGGAAACTCATTTATTTCTTTTCTAAAGTAGACATTTATTTTATTTTACTATTTTTTTTACTGGAAAACTTTTTATTGTAGGTGGAGTGGAATAGTTGGATATGGTTTAGATGATTCCAATTTTGTTGGCAACATCTAAAGCATCGTAGTCTGGAGCAAGTCAGACATAGGCCTTCTTCTCTCCATCAGGCCGGATCAGCGTGTTGACCTTGGCCACATCAATGTCATAAAACTTCCTTACTGCCTGCTTGATCTGACGCTTGTCGGCTTTGATGAACACAGTGACGACTAGGGTGTTGTTGTCCTCAATCTTCTGCCTAGTAGACTCGGTGGTCAAGGAAAACCTAATGATGGCATAGTGATCAAGCTTGTTTCTCTGAGGAGCACTTTTCTGAGGGTATTTGGGCTGCCTTCAAAGTCTTAGCTGTCTTGGGTTGCTGGGAGGTGGGGGATGTTCTGATCTTCTTTTTGTGGCTATGGACCTCCTTCAACACCACCTTCTTGGCCTTCAAGGCCTTGGACTTGGCTTCTGTCTTGGCAGGGTTGGGAGTGGGGGGAACAATGGCTTCCTTTTTTGCCTTCAACGCCAACTTGGATGAAAGCGAAGTAGACATTTATTGAATACTCAATCAAAAAAGGCAATTAGGTGGAGCAGTGGATAGAGTGCAGGTCCTGCAGTCAAGAATGCTCCTCTTCCTAAGTTCAAATCTGGCCTCAGACACTCCCGTGTAAGTCACTTAACCCTCTTTATCTCAGTTTCTTCATCTGTCAAATAAGCTGGAGAAGGAAATGACAAACCACTCATATCTTTGCCAAGAAAACCCAAAGTAGGGTCAACAAAGAGTCGGACACAAGGAACAACAGTAAAAAAGGACGTTACTTTTATTCATAATAACTAAAGAAAAAATCATTGGCATGAATACATACTTATATACACATAACTAAATAGAATTAAAAACAAACTAAATTTTACTTTGAAAATACAAGCTTAAGAATTGACACACAAAATGCCAAAATTTATTTTGAGGCCTGTGGGTAGGTCTGGGCACACACCTGGTACTCCCTGCGCTCATGTCTGTGATACAGACCTGCCTTGTCTCTGTTATAGCACATTCACTAGATTATTGCTTCATAATTTCAGTGTCCATATTTCTCTGTTAGAAATCTGGAAGGACATTTGACAGCCAATCTGTTTTAATCATTCACGAACTGTGCCTGTAGGCCTAAGGACATATTTAGCTCAATATGTACATTTAGAATACCCTGTCTCAGACTGTATTTACAATTCAGTGAGCATTTATTGAGTGCCCATAGTATGCCTGGTACTTTACCAGGCACTCTGGGGTGGAGATAAAAATAAGTTGCTTGTTCTAAAGAAACTTATAACCTAGCTGGCCACAGCTTCCTGGTTCCTCTTATGGTTTTGGAAAGTATTCTTTGACATAAATAGTCTTAAGAAAACTTTTATACACTGCTTTACACTTAGTCTTTTACCCATCTGCAGTTTTTTGAGGAACAACAGAGTAAATAACATTTAAAGTCTATAAACTTATGAGAATTAAGGATTTCAACCAGAAGGTCTGAAAAAAACCCCACAAAAACCAAGTTGACCATCAATTTGTGTGTCAGCTGAGAGGCAGTCTGGCCTCTTGAGGGTTGAACGTGAGCCTTTGACTTAGGAAGACCTCTGTTTAGATCCTACTTCAGATGCACATGGGCCTGTATGAGCCTGGGCCTGTCCCAACCTCTCTGACCCTCAGTTTCCTCATTTCTATTATTGTCATAATAGTAGCACCTACCTCATAGGGTTGTTGTAAGGGCCAACTGAGATACTGTAAGTAAAGCGCTTTGTAAAACTTAAAGAACTATATACTTGTGAGCCATCATTACTAAATATTTGTTTCTGAGCTGTTGTCCAGCCACTTACCATGGTGCTATTGTGTGTGTTCAGGGAATGCTAACTCGTTTTAACACCAGCTAGAATAAAACCCACTTTTAAGCCTGAATTTGCTGTGGAAACTACACAACATAGTCAAAATTCAAATATTTGTTTTTTTTCAATTCATCCTGTCGTCAAGCCTATCTCTTGGCATGGATAATTGAAAGCTGTCAATAAAATACATATGTACCCTGGGCTGGTAAATTCTTTTTTAAGTGTGGGCATTTAAAAAATCTCTTTTTTTCTTTAGGTTTTTTTCTTATTACTAGGCCTCACATTAATTTTAATCTCTTATCTTACATTCTTGCCCTTCCTGGTTCCATCAATCAAAACCGTTTGCTTATTTGTGACTCAAAATGTATTCATATAATTAATTCCTGCTTTCCAATTACCCTTATATTTCTATTTACCTATTGTAGTACTGTGGGTGCTAATTCCTATGAAAAGAATAAGTGAGTCAATTAGGAAGGTAATTTACACTGGCTATGAATAAATAGTACCTAAAATAGACCCTCTAATACCTGAGGCCCATAGAAATAAAATTTAGATAAGCTCATAGCTCTCCTATCTACTCCTGATCCTTTTCTAGTGGTGGTGGGGGGAGGGGAGGGGTATGAAGGTGGCTGGAAGAGAAATAGAAGAAGGAGGGAAGGGAAGAGACTTAGAGCAGCTCCAAATCTTTGTCTTAGTTCTTGGCCCTCTCCACTTTGAAGATAATAGTGTGGCTTAAGGACTGACTGGATTGAGGAGGCAGATTTTTGTTGCCAACAGGACAGAGCTCTTTCGATTTGAAACTGGCCAGTCTTTTTAAAAATACGCATATATTCATACAATATACATATAGACATATAGCTAGTAAGTGTGTCAAGTGTCTGAGGCCGGTTTTGAACTCAGGTCCTCCTGACTCCAGAGCCAGTGCTCTACTCACTGTGCCACCTAACTGCCCCAACATAGTATATTCTTGAGGCCTACTTGTCATTTTTGAGAGATCCACATTTTGTTGAGCAAAAAATATCCCCAGAATGGTGCTTGCTGGTTCTTGTTAAATCTTTTGATCTCTCTCAAGGAAAAGTTGGATCTGTGTTGATGTAAAACCCACTAAAATGCTCTGTTAGTCATCTTTCTGAGTTTAAATCTGTCCTCAGATACTTACTAGCTGTGTGTCCCCAGGCAAGTCACTTAACCCTATTTACCTCAGTTTCCAGATCTGTAAAATGAGCTGGACAGGGAAATGGCAAACCACTCCAGTATCTTTGCCAAGAAAACTCTAAAAGGGGTTACAAAAAGTCTGATATGACTGAAAATGACTAAGCGATAACAGAGTAATCATAGTAATACACATTTATATAGTGTGTTAAGGTTTGCAAAGCACTTTATATGTTATCTCTTTTGATCCTCACCTGTGAAGTGGGTGCCATCATTATCTCCATCTTAGAGATGAGGAGACAGACTGGGAGATTAAGGGACTTTTTAAAAAGTTAATAATATTTTATTTTTTCCCAATTACATGTCAAGACAATTTTTAGCGTTCATTTTTACAAGATTTTTAGTTCCAAATTTTTCTCCCTCCCTCCCTTCCCTTGTTCCTTAAATGTTAGGCAATTTGATATGTTACACATATGCTATCATGGAAAACATTTTTCCATATTAGTCACAGTTGTGAACGAAGAAACAGATCAAAAGGAAAAAGTCCCACAAAAACAGAATAAAGTGAAAAAAACATGCTTAAATCTGCATTCAGAGTCTATCAGTTCTTTATCTGGGTCTGGATAGCATTTTCCTTCGTGTGTCCTTTGTATTTGTCTTGGATCATTGTGTTGCTTAATTAAGGGACTTTTAGAGTCATCCAGTTAATATTTGTCTAAGAGAGGATTTGAACTCAGGTCTTCCTGACTCCAATTCCAGCTTCTCACCATGGGGAGAAACCACTATGGCTGCTTCTCTCTAGCTGACCTATCCATATTCCTGCTCACAGCCTGAGGGTCCACTCACTTCCACCCAAAACTAAAGACAGGTAGAATGCAGGGAGCCTCTCAACTCTGTTTGCATGTGAATTATCAAACACTGTGCAAGTTATTCAACAGCAATACCAGCCCAGACTCCCAAAACAAAATTGAATTTCCTACCACTGGGAAGCGAAAGCTTAAATTAAGCGTCTTTGATGTGATAAGATGACTTTTGTGACATCTAACCATTTCTCACAGGAAGCGCTTTGCAAAGTACTTTCAGTTTAGGCCTTGTCCTGCTGGTCACAGGCCCAAAGTGGAATGTATTTACCCATATTCATGCCTCCCTGGATTCAGTTTTTCTTGGAACTAGGTAGTGAAAGGGCTTTCTGACCTATATCACTTTTCTCTTTCTTCCCCGCCTCCCTTATTTTGGAATGAACTGATTTTGGGTTTTCCTTCCTCACCCCTTAAAATCATTGTAGTTTATCTCAGCTTGGTGGCAGTTTTCACAATTACCAATTAATAATAAATATGTGGACCCCTTTCCTTTGCCCTTGATGCTATAGGATACATGTACACATGCACATACACATACACATACACATACATATGCATATACATTCCAAGGTCTGGCAAAACAGTGGATTCCTCATTCCTGCTTGGGAGGAGGTTTTCCAAGTCACTGGTTGGCTCCCAGAATTTCTGATCTGCCTCTGCAAGTGGGACTTTGTTTGTTCAGGTGGCTCATTCCAAGAGGAGTTTAAGAAGCTTGCTTGAGTATGAAGTGAGGGAGAGATTTTCTCACTTCCATCTTCTCTGGTGGCCTTCACTTGATTTTTTTTTGGTCCAACTCCGTTTTGAATGTTAACTTATTAGCTTCCCATGTGACTATTCTCATCACAAATCAATCGATTATTTGATGATTAGGACTTTGGGGATTGGCTAATCACTGTGTGTGTAAACTGCCAGACTCTTTTGTACTTGACAGCCAATGAATGAGTTAGACGAGTCCATCCATTTTCAGTTTCAAAGACTGTCTTAATTGTACAGGAACAGAGTGTCTGGTCAGTGCATCCTAACACACACGGGTCACTCTGCCTGCCTGCCTGCTGGTCTGCCAGGCATGCATATTATATTCTGAATCATCTGGATTGTCTTCTAGCCCACAAAGTTTAGAAATGAATCTACCAAGTTCTGAAGAAAACTCTTCACTGAGTAGGTAGGCGTTTGAATTGTTCACACATCCACCATCACATTCATCAGAATGGTTTAGCATCTTCCACCTTTCCGCTATGGTCTGTATCTGTTTCCTGACCCAAACCTGATATAAATCTAGGCAGAGCTTTTCAAAGTAGTGCCTGCAAACTTTGTGGCTTCTGATGAATATCTTGTGAATGTGGTAGTGTGGAAAGAAGACTAGTCAGAGAACTCAAGTTCAAATCTTGACTTTGCTGTTTTGATTTTTAGATTCCTCATCTGTAAAGTGATGATTTCCAAGACTCCTTCCAGCACTAAATCCCATGCTTCTATGGATCAGTGAGCCTAAATTCAAACTCTTTGCTTGTTCCCATTTATTCAATTCTGAACTTTAAAAAAAAAACACCACAGAGATTTCACTGCAGTACGTTGAGTCTGATTTCTGTTATCTACAAATTGAGTGTGAGTCTATGCTAGTCAGTAAGAAACAGAGATAAAACCTCACACTAGGCTGATCTATAGCCCTTACTAATAGAATGCAACCAGCTAGTGAAACAATTACTTGTACAAGAAAGGTATAAGATGTACATGCCCAACTCATTGCCACCCTGTGTCCTTACTTTTGCCTGATTTGGAAAAATTTTCACTCACACACACACACACACACACACACACAGAGAGAGAGAGAGAGAGAGAGAGAGAGAGAGAGAGAGAGAGAGAGAAAGAAAGAGGAGAATGACATCTAGGCAATTTGCTCTAGACAATGTCCTGGCTCTGTATGGCTTAAGACTATTAGGGTCTGTGAGGTTCTATAGTAGGGGAAAGGAAGTAAGGATGGTTCATGGTCATGGTCAACAATATTAGTTTAAGACAGACAAATTCTAGCACCTTTGGGGACATACCAATTGTGTTCAAATCAGGGAAAAAATCCTATTTGGGTTGTTACAATCCTTTTTACCCCACTATGTGTCACTACCAGTCATAGCTGACTGGTGTTGCTGATCCTTCTCCATGGAGTGGGGTTAGGGGGTGGGTGGAAGCCTAGTAGGGGTATGGGATAGGTGGAGCTTAAGCAGCCAGCAGCATTGTCCTTCAAAAGGTGGAGATAAATTTATTCTTTGATTCATACCTTTTCCCTTAAAACTCTAGTCCCTCTCTACTCCAGCTTCCTCGGAAGTTGTCAATGGAAATAATTTTAAAAAAATCATACTTGTGATTTCATTGGTATAGAGAACTCCTTCTATCATTGCTGATCAGCAATTCAATCTATAACTTATAGGCTTAGAACATTTCCCGGAACACTCAGAGGCTAAGTGACTTGCTTTGGGTTATACATCTAATAAGTGTCAGAGGCTGACCTTGAACTTCTGTCTTCCTGACTCTGAGGGTGGCTCTCTCTCCATTATACTATGCTGCTTGTTGAAGTTCTAATGCTGTCACATAAATAGTCCTTTATTTTATTTTTTCCTAACTTACTCTGTTGGGTAACAATTTAGCAATTTAGGTCTAGTGAGTAGAAAAGACTTCCGATTTTTCATTTTGCTACCGATTTAACCACTAGTGGGGAGGATGGCTGGGTAAATAATTTTGGTTCATTAAAAAAATGTTGTTTAATAGCTTTTTAAATGGCTAATGGACTTTTTAGTGGCATTCTCTCCATACTGCCTCATCCATCCTTGCCAACAAAAGCCATATTTTATATCCCATTTGCTCTTTGCCCACTAAAAATTGTACTATAGCAGAGATTCAATGAAATCCCATCTGATTTAGGCTCCACCATCACTTAAGAGTCACATGGCTTAAACTACCAGCATTTTGTAGCATTTGGTTACTTTGTAAGGATATATTCAGTGATGAAAGACATCATCATATCTGGAACCAAATTGGAATGCCACAGTTTTCTAAGCTTTTCTACTGAATAATAAAAAAAAAGAAAGAAAAGAAAATAGCTCAAGACCTTATTTCCCAGAATTTTTCTTACGTTCTGGTAATATGTGTTATATTTCCAATTTTCTTGACTCTTTGAAGGAATATGGGAGCATAATTGCTTTACCTGTATAAATTGACATAATCTGCACTATTTTAGTTTTTGTTTCACCATATAGATTCAGTCTTACACAACCTGCTACCAACCAACCTCCATACCTGATTTTATGATTCTCCCTTTACACCCTCAATATCTAACTCAAATGCCATCTCTGCATGGTTTAGCCTAATCCCTCTCTTAACATCCCTCCCTTTAGATGTCAGAGCATTCCATTTTGCATCTCTTTAATGGATTTGTCATGGAATATTGTGACTTGTAGTTATTTGTAAATGTATTATCCTTTGTTAGATTATAAACTCTGTGGCAACAGGAAGCATGTATAATCTAAATGTTATCATCCATAGCACCTAGCACAGGACTCTTCTTGTCATAGTAGGGGCTCAATAACTTTTCCTTAAGTGACTGTGTTTCATTTTTGTGCTGTTTTTCATGCTGTTAAGTCACTTGCCCAAAGTCACACAGCTAGTAAGTGTCATGTGTCAGAAGCCAGATTTGAATTTGAAATCCTCTTGACTCCAGGGCTAGTGCTCTATCCATTGTGCCACCTAGCTGCCCTTATTTATGTGCTTTTGTAACATATATATATATATATATATATGTGTATATATATATATATATATGTGTATATATATATATATATATATATATGTACCTATGAAGAATGTGAATCTGAATTTGAATAGGAGACATCTTCAGAGAGTATTAGTGGGAAAGAGGGCATTTAACCACTAGTGGGGAGGATGTCTGAGTAAATAATTTTGTTCATTAAGAAGTGTTGTTGAATTTTTTTTTAAAATGACTAATGGACTAGTGGCATTCTGTACATTCTGCCTCATCTATCTTTATCAACAAAAGGCAGGGATTCTTACTTGACTAAGAATCTAAAACATGAGAAATAGTTATTCAACCTTTGACTTCCACTTCAAGGACCTACTACCCACTGAAGTACCCATGCCATGGATAACTCTAATTGTCAGGATATTCTTTAAAGTAAGCTTCAATGTGCTCTTGGCAACTTCCATCCATTACTCTCTGTTGTGCCTTTGGGGTCAAGCAGGACAAATGAAATGCCTCTTCCATTTGACACTCTTCAAATACTTGAAGGGAGCTATCATGTTTCCCCTTAAGTTTTCTCTTCTCTCTATAAACACATATGCATGGAATTATTTATATACAAACACATACTGTAGCCTTACATTTTGAGGTCCTTGCTCAGATACTCTCTAAGGGTACGGTCACAAATGAGTTGTGATTCTCTTTGCTTCTTCTTGCTTCCAAATGTCTTCATGGATTTTATGTTGAATTAATCTGAGTAAGCTTTTCTAGAAGTGCATCTAAATGGCTCATCACCAGAAGGTGAATTATTTTCCCCCTCTTTATCAGGGTGCCAGGGAATAAATGACCTTTTTCTGCAAATGTGCAACTGTTTATACTTAAAGTTTTATAATTTTAAGAGTAGGGAGGTGTCCCTAGATTGCATATGGATAAAACAAAACCATCTTTATTAATAAAGGCCCAAACTTAAAAAGATGACAATTTCTTAATTCTCCATATCCCAAATAAGAAAGTATACTCATATCCTGCCTATTCCAAACTACATAAAATTGGATTTTTAAATATCTTATTTAGAAGAGAATTGGATTAGAAATCTAACTAAGCCTCTCCCAATTTGAAGGCCACACGAATCTGTGATGATTTGTTTAGAATGCAGAGTATCCTGAGATGACTTTATGATGGGGTAGCTAGGTGGTGCAGTGGACAAAAGACCAAAGTTCAAATCCAACCTCACACACTTACTAGCTATGTGAGACTAAGCTAGTGGTTTAACCGTGTTTGCCTCAGTTTCCTCATCCATAAAATGAAGTGGAGAAGGAAATGGCAAGCTACTCTAGTAACTTTGCAAGAAAATCCCAAATGGGGTCATGAAGAGGTGGACATGACTGAACAACAACAAAACCTTTGTGATGAACAGGCTGTTTGGCTTTCTTTTATTTTGTTTTTTTCATTTAGCACGCATTTTTTCCCCTTTCATCAACCTTCCTTCCTCCCCACTTCCTCTTCCCCACTCCATATTGAGAAGGTGGGGGAGGGGACCAAAGCCTTGTAACAAACATGCACAGTAAAGCAAAATAATTTTCCACATTGACCCTCTCCAAAAAAATGTCTCTGTGCCCTAATTCCATCACCTTCTTGTCAGGTGGCAGGTAACATTCTTCAATATCTATCTTCTGGAATTGTGTTTAGTTGTTAAATTGATCAAAGTTCTCAAATCTTTCAAAGTTTTCCTTTTTTTTACAATGTTGTTTTTGAAAAATTTCCTTTTCCTGGTTCTACCCTTTTCACTTTGCATTAGTTCATATACGTTGTTTTCCATTGTGACAAAGGAGCCTGAGGGAACTAGGAAAACATGAGTAGAAGTTGCAGAGGGGCAGATTTAGGCTTGATATAAAAAAAGATATCCCAAAGTGGAATGGGCTGCCTTATAAAATAGTGAGTACCATACTACTGAAAATTTTTTTTGTACTTTTAATATATTTTATTTTTCCCCAATTACATGTTAAAAAATTAAAATTTTTTTTTAAAAAAGTTTTGAGTTCTGAATTCTACCTCTTCCTCCCTCCTTTCACACCCCCTCCCTGAGATGGCAAGCTGATTTAGGTTATGCATGTGCAATCATGTAAAACATTTCCATATTAGTCATTTGTGTACAAGAAGACTAGTGAAAGAAAAAGGATGAAAGAAAGTGAAAAATAGCATGCTTCAGTCTGTATTCAAGCAATATCAGTTCTTCCTCTGTAGGTGAATAATATGCTTCATCATTAGTTCTTTGGGATTGTCTTGGGTCATTGTATTGCTGAAAATAGCTAAGTCATTCACAATTCATCATCGTACAATTTTGCTGTTACTGTGTACAATGTTTTCCTGGTTCTGTTCACTTCACTTTGCCTCAGTTCATGTAAGTCTTTCCAGGTTTTTCTGAAATCATCCTGCTTGTTATTTCTTATAGCACAATAGTATTCTATCATAATCATATACCATGGCTTGTTTAGCCGTTCCCCAATTGATGGGCATCGCTTCGATTTCCAATTCTTAGCTATACTGGAAATTCTTAAGCAGATATTTGACAGAAATGTTTCAAAGGAAACTCCACTTTAGGTACAGGTTGGATTAGAAGATCTCTAAGGTCCCTCAGGAAAGCAAATGGAGGGGAATGGGTGGAAGTGCAATTCTGGAAGACTGAGAACTGGTAATGAATAAATGAATGAATGAGTGAGTGAGTGAAAAAAAGACATTTACTAAGTTCCTACTATGAGTTAGCAATGGACAGTTACAAAATATCTTTGCCTTCAGACTTTTAAAAGTATTTAAAATTCTTATTTACTTGATATTCTTTAAAAAAGAGGAAGAGGGGAAATGATTACTCAAGAATCATTCCAATTGCTTTGTCTATGATTCTGTCATCTATTTTGTTAGCTATACAATCTCAACTTCCCTCTTTCCCAACCATTTGAACTCTTTAAAGTACCTGGTTAGAATAACATCTAGAATCTTTCAAAAGGACCCTGAACTCTAAATCAATAAGTCAGTTTAGTTGAATTAAGCAGACACTATGTTCCTATTCTATGTACAACATGTTCTTGGTTAGATGAGATTCCAGGTTGTTGTGAGGATCAAATGAGATAATGTATATAAAAGAAGTTGTCTCTCTCTCTCTCTCTCTCTCTCTCTCTCTCTCCTTTTCTAAATTCCTAGATCCCTTCTGCTTTTAAATTGTGTGGCTCCACTTTTAGCAGGGAGGATTCTGATTGGACAAGAAGTAGATGTGTAAGACAGGCAACTACTTATTGTCTTTTTGAAGTTCTCTCTCTCTCCTTTTCTAAATTCCTAGATCCCTTCTGCTTTTAAATTGTATGGCTCCACTTTTTAGCAGGGAGGATTCTGATTGGACAAGAAGTAGATGTGTAAGACAGGCAACTACTTATTATTGTCTTTTAATATGTAAGGCTTTTCAGTGGATGGTGTGAGCATCATAAGTACTCATATGATCTAAAAGAGAAAAGCACATTATCAGTTGTTTTCCGGATATTGCATATAACCTAGTGATTAGATGGAGATTTCAAGAAAGTGCAGGTTCTTTGAAATTACAGTCTTTTAGCAATTTGGGGACGATATTCTCCTGTTGGCAGTGTCAAGATTTAAAATGGAGCTGCATAAAGGACCTCTTATGGGCTGCTGCCCCATTAAGACTTTCAATTATAAGCAATGTTATAATGAGAAGTACAACATATGTGAATAGTCTAAACTGCGAAGCTACAATCAAGCAGGAACCTGCATTGTCCTGCAAAGATAATTGGGATTGTCTGTGGAATTCTTTACCCCCCAAGAGACCTGCCTTAGTCTAACAATAGAATGCACAAGGAAATGATGCGAGACCATCTTTGAATGAATCTTCAACCTATCTTATTCCACAATCGCATCTGTGATGTCACTGGATAAAGGCAGAAGCCGGAAATTTTCCTCTCATTTCAGCTAGTCTCCCCTAATATGTCAGGCACTATATCTGTAGTAAAAAAGCCTACCATAGCAAAGCATAGATAGACAGGTAATTAGAAAGATGGAGTTGCTTAGAGGCACTAATTGTGATTATGTGACTAGATGCCTAAATCAAGAATTTGAGAGGCTTTTTATGTACTTTTGCTCAGTTATTGTTCCAGAGAGTTGATTAAACGAAGTAAGACTCAATTTGCAATCTCTCAATGACTTATGAACCCAATGTAATTTACCTAGTAATAGTTTTAGGAATGCTGATATCAAAGCATTTCCTATAAGTGATGTCCCAGCTCCTCAAGAAAAAAATGCTTTGCTTGCTGTCTTTTGTTCAAATGTGTTGAATAGAATGGAATTGATTTGCATCTATTGGGGATACTAGTTTACTATTCACCCACCAGCCAGTTGTGAGCTTTGGAGATTCACTCTGACTGTCCTTGAAGTTATAAAAAGTGGTTTCATCATTTAAAAATAACCCAGACAATTCCAACCAAACAATTCCAACACATGCTACACAAAATACGAAAGACAAAAACTGCTTCAAGTATATCCCTTTTGCTCTCTTGTTTTCTCTACGTTCCTTACTGATTGGTATGACACCTAGGCTCAGTGCTCATTCATTATGTCAGTTAATGGAAAAAGAGCCCTCACTCTCCATCTTTTTCCCATGCTGCTAGCATTTAGAATTTTCCTGCTTTTATTTTTCATTGTTCTGTTATGATTTCAGATTGCTGTGTTAGTTCTGTCATTTCCAAAACACTTCACCAAATCAGAAAGTGCTTTGTAAATCACAGGACTTGGGTTAACTTGTGTCAAGCAGCTGACTTGATGGTCCTAAGTTGGGTTGGGGGAGGGGTAGGGTGGGTGGCGGTGGCGGTGGCACAGAATTCCAATAGGAAATACACTACATTTACAGAAAAAGAGAATGCTATAAACCTCCCTGTGCATTCTTATGCTTTCCACTAGATCATAAAATCTTCAAATAAACCACCACTGAATAAACTTTGGTATGTCTAGGCCAGGTGGCTTAGGCTTTTTTTCTTCTGTACCCTTCCTTGCACTGCTTAAACAGAGTACTTGACTTTGTTTGGATTCCTTTTAAAGTTACAAGGTGAAGAACTGGGGTTATTAGTAATTTTGGTGATTGGTCAACCCTGAAAGAGGTGTGTGTTAAGTTAAGCTCCTTATCTATAAGTCATATAATTTAAAATAAAAGAAAATCCTCTTCAAATTAAATACTTTATTTTGATGTGACAGAAGGGTAGACCAAGATGTGCTTAACACAGATTTGAGCTTTTTAAGTGGTTCTTCAGAATATTTTTATGGGGTTCAATATTTGGTTTTTTTTAGTTTTTCTTTTTTTGGAGTGGGGATAAGTAAAAGTATAGTGTATAAAGTGTTTTGGACTTAGATTCTGGAGACCTATCTTCAAATTCTACTTTTGATGTCTATAGCACAAAGAGATTGGGAAAATCACTTAACCTTTTTCAGCCACAGTTTCTACTTTGGTAAAATGGGTATATATAATATTTGTGAAGATATAGAATGGCATAATGGATAAGAGTTGGCCTTAGAATGTGAAAGATCTGGGTTCATGTCCTGCCTCTAGTGAATCTAGGAAAGTCACTTAACCACTCAGTGCTCCCTGCAACACTGTGAAAATAAGCTGTGGAGAAGGTGCTGATTTGCTTTGGTAGAGAATTTCTTTAGTCAGGGAGTTTTCTGTACCAATGAAATCACAGGTCCAGCCCCCATCCCTAATATCTTTTCTATTTCATAGGGTCATTATGAATAATGGGCTTTCTTAGCCTTAAAGCTCTATAAACATGAAGTATTGTTATTATTTTCACCTGCAGGGCTCACCATATGATCTAGGTAGCAAATGGTAGGGATTTGGTGTGATATTAGCCCTGGCTCCAGAGTTCCTTCCTGTATGACTTCCCTGAATCCAACCACATTTTGTCTAGGTTTATCTTTTGAAAGGGATGAAACAATATATTATTCCCCTCATAAGTAGTTTAAAGAGATTGAATGGCTTAAAAAAGCTGTGATGGGATGGGTAACAGTGTTTGGCAGAATAAGGAACTCAAAAGATACTTACACCTTTGAACACTGGGTTTAATAAGTGGTTGAAATGTAATAGGGATAAATATGAAATCTTTCACTTGGCTTACAAAATAACCACAAACTATGTTTGGAGAGCACCATTAGATAGAAAGACTGTGTTTTAACAACCCAGCTAGCAGCTTCTGTGGGGGCGTAAGATGCACCCAGGACGCTGCCGGGACGCTGGAAAAGCACAGGTTCTTTTTATATGCTTAAACAAGGAAAGCACGGTGAAGGGGTTGACCAGCTTACTTTAATCCAGCATTCAGTTAGCATACAGACAACATTATTTATTTCAGGGGAAAAGGCCAGCATTCAGTTAGCATTCAGTTAGTTCAGGGGAGCATACAGACAAGCATGAAGAGATATACCAAATACATATTCATGTACTTCAGGGGAAAAAAGCCAGCACCCTGAGGTTCAAAACATTCATTTAGTTCGGGGGAAAACAAACCAGCATCCCGAACCTCAAAACCAAAATACAAACAAGTTACAAATATCAACAGACAGACCCAATACAATTCATAGTTACCAACATCTGGGCTCAGCCCGAGAGCAAGGGCTGGCCCAGAGTCACGCTTGCTTCCCGCTGCTTCCCACACCAACCGGAAGAGGAAAGAGAGAGCTTCAAGCTGTCCTCTCCCCTCTTATAGAGTTTTTGACATCATCAAGCACCGCCTGAATGACCAGGGCCGATTGGTTCTTGACTTGGCCCCTCCCCCTAGCGTAGACGTTTAACACCTCCCCTCAGCCAGCCCCATGACTCATCACACAAGAAGTTTTCTGCTTCCTGACATGCTCTCTGGGCTTCCTGCCCCGGAAGAGCAAGCCACAGCATCCAGAGGCTCAATGAGGTAAGCTGAGTCACTCAAAGAAAACAAAGGCCATTCTGGTTACAGACTGGCAAGCTGTGGTCATAATTACTGTATTATTACCGCTCAATAGGAAGCCAAGACCGATAATGGCAGCTAAAAATTAAAACTAAAAACAAATGTGATCTTGGGTTTTATTAAGAGAAGCTTGGGCTTCAGGAATAGATTTTGGGAAGGAAATTGGTAACCTGGAATGTATCCAGAAGAAGAAAACAGGGATTATGAAGGCCCTTGAGTTCATGTCATGTTAGGATCAATTAAAGGAACTAGAAGTATTCAACCTAGAGAAGATAAGATAAGGGTGATGATAGAGGTCTTCAAGTATCTGAAGGGCTGTTACAAGAAAGAGGGATGAGATTTGTTCTGCATGGCCTCAGAGAAAAGAGTCAGAGGCAATGGGTTGAACCATTCCCAGAATTTCCAATAATACAAAGAAAAGAGAACAATGTAGGCTTCACGTACACCTTTTCTTACTCAGTACTTATCTATTTATTTGGCTTTGGACCCATCACTCAACAGACGTTTCCCTTTCCAAAGTTACCAATGATCTCAATTGCCAAATTTGACATTCTTTTTTTTAACCCTCATCTTCTTGACTTTGCAGCATTTGACCTTTTGACCACTTTTCCCTTTCTTCTATTTCCATTTTGGATTTCCATAGCACTGCTCCTTCTTGATCCCTGCTTACTTGTCTGACTACTCTTCCTTTTTCTTTGCTGGACCATAACCCATATCACGCACCCTTACTTTGGGTATGCTCTAACCTTTTGTCCTAAGTATTCTTTCTCTGCCTCTTCCTTCCTCCCTTCCTTCCCTTCCTTTCCTCCCTTCTTTCCTTCCTTCCTTCCTTGCTTCCTTCCTTCCTTGCTTCCTTCTTTCTTTCCTTCCTTCCTTCCTTCCATCCTTCCTTCCTTCCTTCCTTCTGTCCTTCCTTCCTCCCTCCCTCCCTCCCTCTGTCCTTCCTCTCCTCCCCACCAAGAGTTTATTGTTTACTTATAATCTCTATGATGATGACCTCTAAATTTGTTCATTTAACCCTAGCCTCTCCCTGAACTTCAGTCCCATATTATCTTTTGGGCATTTTTGAATTAGACATCTTATAGACATCTCAAATTCAGCATGTATAAAACAGAAATCATTATCTTTCTTCTCAACTCTACCTCTTTCAAATCCTGTTTCTCTTGAGAATGCCTGCATTCTACCAGTCATCCAGATTTGCCACTTTGAAGTCCTCTTCAACCTTTCATTCTCCTTCATCTCACATATCCAATTAGTTATTGATTCTATCTCTACAATGTCTCTTGTACCCATTTCCTTCTTTTTCCTTACATATCCACTGCCCTACTTTAGGCCCTCTCCACCTCTTACCTGGATTATCTCAATAGCCTAATTAGCCTTCCCATTATAAATCCCTTACCTCTTCAAACCATCCTCTAATCGACCGCCAAAGTGATTTTTTTCTAAAGCACAGTCGTGACCACATTAATCCTCTCCTCAGCTAATGTCAGTGGCTCCCTGTTAGACTAAGGTCAAATGTGGGATCCTCTGAATGGGACTCAAAGCCTTTGACAACTTGTCTGCAACCTACCATTCCAATATTATTTTACATTTCTCCCCTTCGTGTATTCTACAATCCAGTCAAATGAACTCTTTGCTGATTCTCACACTTGAGCCTCCACTTCTTCTCTCTGTGCTTTTGCTGTTCCTCACACTTAGATTGCCTTTCCTCTTCACCTCTCTCTCTCAGAATACCTAGTTTCTATAAAGTCTTGCCTCAAGTGCCACTGTCTCCATGAGGACTTTCCTGAACCCCGCAGCTTCTAGTATCTCCCCTTAAAAACTGGTGAATGCTTGTTAATTGATCGATGAGGCAATCTGTACATTGCCTTCTAACTCCAAAAAGTCTCAATTTGACTGTGACTGACTTCCTGTTGGAAAAGAGCCTACTTGTTTTGTGAGGTCAATTTAAATTTAAATTGATACGATGAGCTATCAAATATGTTTCTTAGACAAATGATAATTACAGTTGTTCAGTGAAAAGACTGAGCACGTCATCATCATTTCTTTTGTGTGACTTTGTATTATGTTCAATAGTTTTTTTCTATTTTTCTTTTTAAAAATATGATTTATCCACTTATTCTCTCAGTGCTCTAGGCAATTCTCTAAGACTCTATGTAAGTTACAGAAAAGGTGCTGGCCTACATTAGTAGAGAGGGAGTTTCTTGCCCTGGGAATTTCCTATCCCAGTGAAATCACAGGTCCAGTCCATCTCCCTGTCCTTCATCTACTACGCAGAATTTGGTTATGTCTGTGAATTCTACTTCTCCCTATGACCCAAAATCCAAACAGTACTTTACTCTTCCAGTAGACTTCACTTGAAGTCCAATGTTAATAAAATAGGATTTTAGAAGCATATATATTTATCACATATATATTTATCACATGAGTTAAACACTTCCTGCACACAGAGAGAGACATACACACACAAACACATATGTACTGGCACAGTGACTAGAGCATTGGACTTGGAATCAAGAAGATCTGGGTTTGAATCCTGCCTCAGATACTCAGCACCTCTGTGATCCTAGGAAAGTTATTTTTTTCTATCTGATCCTCAGTCTCCTCACCTGTAAAATGGGGAAAATAAAAGCACCAATTTCACAGGCTTGTTTTCAGAATCCAAAGAAATAATGTGTATAGAGTGCTTTGCAAGCCTTAATACGCTATATAAATGTGAGAGATTACTATGATCATTATTATATTAATAAGCAAGAGAGAGAAGGTTGTGTTTATGTGTGAGTGGGTGTATTCCTATACACAACACACATTTGCCCAGCCGTACCCTGACAAAGACTTCCATTTGGTTGAACTTGGCAGTGATTCTGAAATGTTGACAACTGTCAAATTAAGATCACCCAAGCCATTTCACAGGCTCAAATTTGGATGCAGGTCTCAGAACAGAAGGAGATAGCTACTGGCTACTGCCCAGCTGACTTCACCATCTATCATTCACTTAGCTATGCTTTCTGCAATGAAGCTACATAGAGGTGATGAGTTGAGGAAGGTCAGGTTGCAGCTGTACAAGTTACTAACTTCATATTTTCTTTGATTTAAAGGAAGCAAATAGAGTTTTAAAAAATTTAAAATTTACAAGTAAGGAGGTTAGAAGGTATGTTTAATTTCTATCTCTCTTCTCTACCACCTACCCCCATCACGTGTTCTTTCCTTGTTTCATTTTCCCTCCCCCTCCATCTATATTTATACCTGGAAAAAACCTGGCTATTTCCAAAACAAAAAAAAAAAAACAGACAGAAATTTTAAGGCATTTACATGATTTGGAAAAGTCCTGAGATGGTAGGAATTAAACTTTGGACAAGTACTATTCTTTGTCTGCTTTGTGTAATTTTTTCCTTTTCTCTATTGTCCTATTTCAAGGCTCTGCCCACTTCTGATGGTGAGTTAAACTACTAGTGAAAATATTCATGTTTGTATCATTTCCCCCTGGATTGTAAGCATGTTGAAAGCAGAGATCAGCTCAGCTCTTCTCTATTTATAGCCCTAATCTAGTCCCTGTTACAACACCACTGTACATGGAAAGTGCTTAATAAATACTACTGGTATGGTCTAAATAAACTAAAGGACTGGATGGAAGAAAAAACAGTGATTGTGTTGGCAGGAATGCCTATCAGACACCCTTATAGAAATCGATGGTAACGTAGAATTTACTGGCAGTTTACAAAGCATTTTCTATGCAATAACCCTATGAAATAGTATAAAAGTGAGTGGGTCCATTCTATAGTGGGGAAGTTAAGATAATTGCTCATGGTTATACAGCTAGTAATTGTCAGACTTATGACCCAAATACAAATCTCTGATTCCAAGGCCAGGGTTCTTTGCATTCTACCAAGCTGTTTCTCATGTTTAACATGGAGAAATAAGCTGGGCTTTTCTAAAATGTGGATAGGTAATGCATGATATCTACAATATTCTTGATAGACTTTCCTTTGATAATTTTTGGCTAGTCATCCAATTTTTCATTGTACATTCTATCCTAATGATGCTTGGGGAAAAGCACATGCTATGTAGTGCTATGACCATTATCCAAAGTTTTAAAAATTATGCAAAAAATTGTCTAGGAAAAGTTTTTCACAAAACTTAATAATTGATTTTTAGATTCCTATTTGGAAAGGTCCACAAAATTCCTTGCATCTCATTAGCAGATCTGTACTACAGAATAGATAGCCTCCCAACTAAACATTGGGGTCTGATTTAAATGTCAGAGCAAGTAGATTTGAAGCTGCAAAGCTCTTGATTCTGCCCTTAATGTGTTACAATCAACTTATAGGCTCTTAAGGTTCTCAAAAGCATATGCTTTTATATGCTGTCTCACCTTCAGGGCAGTTCTAAAGGCTCATCTTTTATGCTGAAGAAGGAGTGTCCATCAGTTCAGGCTTTTAGACCAACCTTTGCTAAAGTTATTGGAATTTCTATTTGGTCTAAATATGATTTGATTTGATTTATATAGTGTCTATACAACACCAATTTACTTAGTAGAATGAAGTACAAATTAAATTGAATGAGTGATTTTTGGCATGTGTTGTATAAAATAAATGGTTTCATTTATTCCCTATCCTAACTATCAGCGATGCATAGACAGAAATGTGAAGACTGAATATGTTTATGACAGAGGATTTTGGGTGCCTGTGATCATGATGTGGTTCAGGGATATAAATAGCACAGGGCTCACAGGGCCTTGCTTTAGGATGCTGACATAGTATCTCAAATTTATAGACAATGGAAATCATTTAGCATAACTCTTTCATTTTGCAGAAATGGAAATTGGGGCTCAGAGAGACTAAGTGATTTGCCCAAGGTCACAAAGGTAGTAAGTGGAAGAGTTGTTTTCTTCCCCAGTTCATTGGACTCCAAATCTAGCATTCTTTCCAAAGCATCATTAATCAATCAATTATCAATTCTGGCATCTTGAGGAATTCAGGATTGTTAATTATTAGTAAATAGAGGTGTTCCGAAGTGGAAATAATAGTGAGAAATAATAGGCTCCCCTTCTCCTTGGAGATCTTTAGTTAGAGACTGGATGTCCATTCGTCGGTTATGTTATATCATGAGTAAAAAAATATATATACTTCAGTTTTCCGTCAGAGTTCATCAGTTCTCTCTCTGGAGGTGGATAGCATTTTTAATCATGAGTCTGTCAGAATTTCTTGGATCATTGTATTGATCAGAGTAGCTAAGTCTTTATCATTTGACCATTGTTACAATATTGCTGTTACTCCATGAACAACTTAGCTCTTCTCAGCAATACAATGATCCAAGAGAATTCCAAAGGACTCATGATGGAAAATGCCATCCACCTCCAGAACTGATGGAATCTGCATACAGATCGAAGAATACTATTTTTACTTTCTTTTCTTTGGTGTGGTTCTTTTCTTTTGGCCTGTTTCTTCTTTCACAATATGACTAATACGGAAATAGATTTTGCATGATTGCACATACAGAACCTATATTAAATTGCTTACCATCTTAGGGAAGGGATGGTGAGGGAGGGAGGGAAATGATTTGGAACTCACATTTAAAAAAATGAATGTTAAAAATTGTCTTTACATGTAATTTGAAAAAAATATTATTAAAAATATTGCTGTTACTATGTACGATGTTCTCCTGGTTCTGTTTGCTTCACTTTTCATGAGTTCATATAAGTCTTCCCAAGTTTTTCTGAAACCAGCCTGCTTGCTATTCGTTATAGCACAATAGAATTGCATAATTATCCTATACCACAACTTGTTCAGCCATTTCCCAATTGATGGCTAGGAGATGCTATTTTGAATGTCACCTATCTATGTTTTCAAAGTACGGAATATTAAAAATAAAATAAAACAACATTTAAAGATGACAACAGCAGCAACAAAACAAAATGTAGTATGTTGTAAAAGCTAGAATCTTAAACTTACTGAAACTCTGCCTCTCCTGGCTCCTAGGACTTGGGCTCTTTCCTAGGGAACATGGCTCAGGTACTTATACTACATACCTCTGTCACCTAGTGGCCTGAGGATGTGTGTATATGATGGTATAATTCTCTGCTCTTTTAGCCCTCCCTTCCCATAGTTGTGTTTGTCCTTTGTTTTCAAAGAGGACCATGACGTCAGGGAAATGATGACATGACTTGTAGGTGACTTTGATTTGAGTGAGGGAGGGCTGTGAAAGGTCACCAGCCTCACTTTCTCCTCCATAGCCACCTGGATCCAGTGACCTGATATTCACCAGGACAACTGGAGATGGCTCAGGATGCATAGGACATATAGAAGCACTCAGATCCTCATCTCTCCCTACAACTTGCTCCTTCCAGACATGGAAAAAAATTAGAGGATTAGGGATGAGGGTTTCTAGGTAGAAAAAACTTTGGTTTGATGGGAGGAAAAATACTCTGAGCTAGGAGGCAGGAGACATCATGATTCCTCTGCTAAATGCATATGTTTGAGAAAGTTGACTTTGTCTCATTCATTCAATGAATATTTATTATACTGCACTAATCAGGGGAGAAGATGCTCCCTGTTCTCAAAGAGTTTGCTCTCTGGTAGTAACAATGAGACATAAACATGGATAAATAGGATATAGTAGTCCATTAAAATATACATTCATAAAGAGGAGGACAAAGTGCTGAGGCAGCTCAAGAAGGAAATAAGATTTCCATATATGAAGGAAATTGGGTAAGCCTTCAAGGAAGAAGGTGAAATTTAAGCTAAGCTTGAAAGGACGTGCTTATCTATAAAATGGAAGGTATGATAACACTCAGCCTTGCCTAGCACATACAGCTATCTTAAAGATAAAGTAGAAAAAAATGGATCTGGAAATGTTTGGAATAATAAAAAGCCATATAAGGGCAAGATGGTATTCATATAATATTAATTATGGTTTTTTGAAACAATTATGAGAAGCAAGTTGTGTTTAAAAATTATATGTGAAAAATTCAGTAAATACCTGTGTGAAAATAAATTCATTTAGAGAAAGGATCTCTGTTGGATCAAAATGAACATTATAGAAGAGAAGGAATTATATCACTTGCTTTGTCTAAATAAAGCTACCTCCCTCTGAGTGTCCATGCCCCAGAAACTATCAAAGAACAGAATTCCATGAATCTTTTGTTTTTTTAGAGCGACTTGAAACCATGTAAATCTAAAGTAAGCTCTAGGAAGAGACATAAGAGGGAAAAATGAACATGCATCTGCCCTTGTCTTCCACACTGGGATTCCCTAGGGTCCCAAGCCGACTCTCCAACTGAGAAAATCTGGCTACCATCTTTTCTGTATATCACATGCTGCCACTGTTTAACTCCCTCTCCTCCCCTGCCGCATCGTTCCTTTAAAGTAAGGTCTGGGGATATTGCCCTGAGTGGTGTCAGAAAGGACCTTTAATGTACAAGCTTAACCCCATATGATTTAAAGAAAACAAATTGTTTTAAAATTCTAGGCTCCATGTGGGAGGGAGAAGCTGGCAGAGCAGTGAATGGTATGCTCCAGCCAAGTAGGAGGGGGAAAAGTTAGAGCAGTTGCGTTAGTAGATCCTGGCAACAGTTATCAAAATCCCAGATGTCTCTTTGCTGATGTATGAGTAATGACATGGCTTGATGTTTATGGACAGCTTGTGCTCTCACAGAGAAGGTGTAAGGAAGGGCTGTCACTGTCTCCCACCACAAGATGTCACTAGCACTGCTCCAGTGCTGGATGTGTATTGACAACATGTCGCTGTTCATATTATTAGCAGAGTTGCCTTTAATTTTTTTTATAGGTAGCTCTGTAGCTTCTTTATTGAAGGTGACGATACAAGAGAAAGGGATAAAAGAACCTTTCCTTTTTTTCCCTCCAAATACTGTTGAGTTGTAACATTTAAAAATGTTTCTGTATCCTGGAAAGATAAGTAAGGAAGTTAAAAAAACAAAGGGAAATAATTATATGAATGAGCAGAGACCTGTACCAAAATCGAGCATTTAAGTAGATGTTTGTCCATGTCACTAATCACAGAACAAACTGTGTTATCTCATATCCTAACTTGTCTAATCAAATATATACATGATGCTCATACAATTTCAGAGTACAGCATAATGAGTTGAGCAGAGATTTTTGTGTTTAAGAGAGGGCTGAATTTTTTTTTCTAAAGGGTATCAAATTCTATGTTATTATTATACATATACTAAATAAGTCTTCATTAAAAGGCTCACTGTAAAATTTCCAAGGTTGTACCAGAGTCCCCCTCCTCCTCCACTTTTACCTTCCTCCTCTCCAGCTCTTCTAATAACCCATTTTTTTAATTTATTGAATTCAAGGAAAACAATGGCTCAAGCTTAGTTTTTCTAGAAAGTGTAAAAAAGCGATTCTGTGGTTTAACAGCTGTGCCATTTATGAGGGATTTGAGTGTAAAACTCAGGCTCCAGCCCTGGGCTGGTCAGTATCTTTCCCAATGTAGGTAAACCCGCCAGCTGCATGATGGAAACATGGGAGGTTAACGATATGTCTTCTCGTTATTTTCCTCTCCGTATTATAAATCACACTCTCCTGAAGCGCCTGGATCTTCTTTCACACTTACAACCAACCCATGCTTTAAAGTCCGTCTTTAAAACTGATCACCTTGACAGGGTAGATAAACTTTTGGAAAAATGGCTGCTTGTTTATCTGTACATCTCTCTAGGAAAGGGTGCCCAAGGGCTTACATATTTATACAACTGGCATTCAAATTGTCAAGTAAGGTATAAGGTAAGGTCGGAGCTAAGGAACTCATTTCCAATTTGGAAGAGGATTAAACGCTTGGAGGTGGTGATAATAGAAAGAGAGATGCAGCTTGGGAAAGAAAGAAGGTCTGAGATGGAGGTGGGTTCAGATGAATATGACCAAATCCCACAAGGCCTCATCTAATTTGGAGAGTTAGATTTACTTAATGGGCATTCTTTTTGAAACTTACCCAACCCTCTCCATTCAGGCTGATAATTTTTTGAGATTATGGTTTCTTTTGAGACACTTTAGCTCATCCTAAGTTGATAAATGCCCAATAGACTCCCCCCCATATGGCGTTTGCCAGCTGTTTTTGAACTTTTATGAACAGTTCAGTCATAATTTGAGATTGATTAAGATTCATGTTACACAAAAATAATCCACACAGCCCTTGTTCAACCTTTAAAGCATACTGTTAGATCCTATATATTTGTGTATATACAAACACACATAATATTTGATTGGATGGAGGTAATCAGTTAGGAAAAATGCATGGTGCAACTTAATATAAATTACATATTTTACTTCTCTTTGCTACAGGGCAACAAATAAAAAAAAGACGTATAAAGGCAATCCAATAATTTCCCCCTTTCTGTACCTTAGTCTCTATTGGCACTTATCCTCCTGACGAACAAACTACTTACATAAGTTTCATGGGCTCTTCTGTTCTGTTCTGGTACAATTCAATAAGTTATAACTGCAGTGAACTAAATAGTACTCTCGAGGCCACCAAGAGTTTTCAAAAGTGTACCTCACTTACAACGAGAAAGTAGCTTGTGTATCAGGAGGGTATGATACATTCATTCAATAAACACTGACTCTACCCTCTATCCCTCCCACCACTCCCTATCAATAGAAATGGAGGGAATGGAGAATTCAACCTATAACATTTGATATGGAATTTTTGTTCTCTCTTTTGTCTGACTCCCCTTTCATATAAACTGTGAGTCTTTCACTAGGCAGTAGTTATTAGTAATAATCTCATAGATTGTTTGGTAGAGGGAGGAGAAAAGGATTGATATAAAGCTTTTTTAATAAAACACAAATTTTCTGGTTTCAGTCTCTTATTATTAAATATTCATTTGACCAGATCTTGTTAGTGAATGTGGGCTCTGATTAGGCAACTTGAGATAAAGACTAGGGATCCTAAAATAATTTGTGTGCAATTTTCTCCTACTCTTTAAATTTATCTGTTGTTTTTTTTTTTCTTTAGTCCCCTGAGAAATTCTAAAGAACAAGATGTTACGCATTGTAGGAACAATTTTATAGACCAGAATTCCCTGCCATGAGGCCAAGGATAGACCCTAACCCAAGCTGATTAGCTTTTCCACAAGTTCTTCTTACTATGTTGGGATGGGGTACCTCCTTGCCCTAGATCAATCAACTAATCATAATGAAATTTTAAATGTGAAAACAATGGTTTATACCTGTGATTGCTTTGTGAGGTGTGAATCTCATCTTTCAGAAAGAAACCCAAGTGATCAGCAGAATGCATCAGTCACACCCTAGCAGTATGTCTACTGGTGAGCTCAGGCCAGAGAGGGATAGCCTAGTGGTGGAACATTTCTGTTATGGAGTTGAAGATTCCAGTTCAAGTCAAGCTCCTGAGAAGGAATCAATCTTGGGCGGAGAAAGGGGGAGAGAATATATTACTCTATCTCTCCACACCTGTAACAACAATGTTGCTAGCAGCTGTTGTGGGGGTGAAAGACCAACACAAGCCCAACAACAAGAGCACACAGAAGGGCTGCTAGCACATGTCCTTTGATCTGCTTTTCTAAGGAAAGCAACTTTAAGGGGTTAACAATCTCACTTTAATTAAACATATACCATTCACTTAATTTGGGGGGGGGGGAAAGCCAGCACCCTGAACTTCAGAGAGAATAGAAACAGAAATTACAAGCACACATTATATAAACAGAGCAAATAAACACAAATCCGTCTATCCGTAGCAATACATAGTTACCAGAGAGAAGCACCAACATCAGGGTTTTCAAAGCCGGGGCGGGGGGGGGTGGGGTGGGTGGGAGTAGGGATGGAGCTGCTTCAATGGCTACCCAGAATCTCATCACCTGCACTCTTTCAATGAGTGTGTCTCTAAAGGCAAAATGCTAACTAACCTCTGATCTTATATATGTCTCAGGGTCAAAGGGCATCACAATATGGGACTCAAACTCAAGTGAACTAGGCCTTCCCTTGGTAAGCAGGTCATCAAAGACTCCCAATTCAATCACAGATTCCAAAACAAAGACAGCAAAAAGTCCACTTTGCTTGTCATTACATTTGAAAGGCAAGACTCATCAAAAGTACTTGATTGCCTCAGCATTCCAAAAGAGAAAACAGTAAAAACAGTCCCACCTTAATTACCATAACAGAGCCCCTGCCTTCTATTGACCATGCCATCAGAAAGAAGGGACCCACAGGATGCTTCATCTGACCTGGAGCAGGGAAAGATAGACCAAGAAGAAAACATGGACATACACTGACACCCATGGACAGATTCAGAGGCGTGACATTTTGAACCAGAGAAGGATGTTAGCTATAGACTGAAGAAAGGCCTTCCAGTAATGAGAGCTGTGAGTATATATACCCTTTGAACACATTCTCAACATGTTTGCGTCGCTGCCGATGTATTCTAAGCTTAATCCCACTCTTTCTCTGATTTTTTTTTGTACTTGTGGAAGAGGCTTTTTTCTTACTTTGCCGCCTTGGTAAATATCCCTTTAATATGTTCGTTAATTTTGACTGATAATTACTGGGGGAGCATGTTATCAGGCATCCACGAGCACCAGTACCACAAACCACAGGGACCCTGAGAGTTGCCCAATCACAGAATCCTGAAGAAAGAAGTAAACAATTAATTATACTCTCTAGGTATACTGGCCTACTGAAGTGAGTGGGACCTGGGGAAGTAGCTTTGTCAGGAGGCTGCTCTTAAAAGGTCTTAAAACTGTTCTTGAGATACAACTGGCTCAGTGGACTAAAATTTGAGCAGTTGACATGACTTCCTTGTAGCCTAAGGGAGTAAGAGATGTGTACTCACATGGAGGCAGGACCCTTCAGACTTGGTATACGGTGCATGGCTGTGGGAGTCACCGTGCTTTGCCCTACTAACCAGGTGTGTTTGAAGGTGGGGCAGATCTACATAAGTTAAGTGGCTATATCCTTGGTGAGCATCTTTCCTAGGTGATAGCTACATAAACCTCCTTGTATATACTGTGAGATGGTTTTCACATGTTTAATTTCTTTTGATTTCTGAAGCATTAGACTGTTCTGAATCTGGCCTACTTTGTAGCATTATATAAGCTCTTCACAAAATCTTTCATTTACACATTGCTGGGGTTACAAGTACATGATGCAGAAGATAAATAACGTGCATATTCTATGCCAATATTAATTAATGCTAAAAAGCCCCTACCACCTTAGCTAGACTCATTACTTCAGGACATGACACAATTTTCAGTATTTAAGAAAGGACATGGATGAGAGTCACAAAGGATGAGACAATGGATAAGTATTGATGTGCCCTAGTGGCAGGAGCACCACCATTGATGGGGTTACAGATCCCTGGAAGTATTGAAGGAATGGTCTGATTGGACAGAAGAATACCAATAAGCATATTATAAATTGGTAGAGGTAGCTAGGTGGCACAGTGAGTAGAGCACTGGCCCTGGAGTCAGGAGGACCTAAGTTCAAATCTAGCCTCAGACACTTGGCACTTACTAGCTGTGTGACCTTGGGCAAGTCACTTAACCCCAATTGCCCTGCCTTCCCTCCTCCAAAAAAAATGTCATAAATTGGTAAGATACTTTGGAATCTTCCAATACTATTTCCATCCATCTTCCCAATAATGAGGAAACCAGGGGATGCATGGTTCAATGAATTGTCCTAGCCAACATACTAAATAAATGATCTTAGGAGCCAGTTATAATAACCCTTGTTCACTGTTGGGGCACTAAGTTGCCTCTTTTAGTGGGTTTTGGAAAAGAGATATTCTCAATCTTTTTTTTTTAGAGATAAGATATTTTATATTCCCTTTAGGCTAGCAAAATATGTTAATAGCAAGGTTAATAGAACTGAATCTCATAGCTAGAAGGAATCTCAGAGGTAATCTATTCTATCCCATACCTGAGGAGGCAATCTTGTTTACAGTATCTCTGACAAGTGATCATCTGGCTTCCACTTGAGTATCTTCAGTGATTATCTGATGAGGCATCCTTTTCTACCTATGGATAGCTCTTGTAGAAAGATTTTCCTTACATCAAATGGAAATCTGTCTTTCTGCAAACTTCTACCTGTTCTTGGTTCTGTCCCTTGGGCCCAAGCAGAGAAGATCCAAGCCCTCTGTCTGCTGATGAAGAAGTGAGTTTCCTCAGTAAAAGGAGGAAAAGAATCTTTGCATTTCCTATCTTTCAGGGTTGTCATGAAGAAAATACTTTCTAAATTCTAAAGTCAGCTAAAGAAAGGCAAGAGGCCTTTCCTTCTTCTCTTTAATATTAGTGTCTTCCCTTTGAGATTATGTCCAATTTATTCTGTGTATTTCCTGTTTATATATACATATATATATATACATATATATGTATGTATATATATATATATATATATATATTTGTTTGCATGTTGTCTCCCCATGTAGATTGTGAACTTCTTGAAAGCAGGAACTGCCTTCTGCCTTTATAACCACAATGTTAAGCACAGGGCCTGACACATAATGAGCCCTAACTTGTTGACTTTGGTATAACACTGCAAATTTGCGTTATCATCAAGATACAAGATTTAGAGCTGGATGTCATTTAGACATCATTTAGTACAACCTCCTCATTTTACAGATGAGGAAACTCAGGGCTAGAGAAGTTAACTCACTTATCCAACTCTATAGATAGTAAGTTGTATAGGTGGGATTTGAACCCAGGTCTTCTGACTCCAAGTCCAGTGCTTCATCCTCTACCAGGGATTCTTAACGTTTTTGATGTCTCAATTCCCTTTTGGCAGTTTGGTGAAACCTATGGACTCCATCTCAGAATAATGTTTTTTAAATGCACAATATAAAATATCAAGATTACAAAGGGCATATTATTTTGAAATACAATTATCAACATACTAAACAAAAGAACAAGCTTGCAGGTCTTAAAATTAAGAGCCACTGCTCTACACCATACAGTAGCAAAAACTTCTGTTCCTTCCTTCGTACCCCTTTGTCTTTTCCCCTTCTCTTTCCTTCAAATCAACAAGCCTTTATTTCTTGCTTATAATGCACCTGGCAATGAGCTGTTTCTCCTTAGTCCCTCCTCTTTCTCCCTTTCATGCTTGTGGATGTAGATATCAGTCAAGTCTTACTCCCTCCAGAAAATGATCTCATGTTCTAAGAGTTCTTACGACATCCAAAGAAACCTACGACCATTTCTGACCTTTTCATGTTTTAGGCAGAATCTGAATGCCAATTTTTTATTGTTATTTTTCATGTATATTTCCTAATGATAGGTATGAATTTCTTTATTGACCAACCTCTTCCTCCTACACATTTTCTTCCTTCAATTGCAGTGTTATGTGGGGGCTTTTATCTGTACCTAGCCATGGCACACATTGTATGCCTGGGCAGTTGTATTACTATTAGTGCCACCTACTACGTGAAGTCTTCTCTTATGATTCCAGACATATTAATCTTTCCTTTCTCTAATTCCTTTAATACTTATCTATACTTCATGGCCAGTCCTTTGTCTTGTCCTCTAATTGTATGTGGCTCCCAATTTACCAGTTTTTGACACGATAATCGTGAGAGGCAGTGCAAGATGTAGGAAAAAAAACATATTTATAGACACAAGACCTATGTTTGAATCCTGCCATATGGTCACACATAGCTATTATGTCTGAGGAAGGATTCGAATCCAGATCTTCTGACTGTAAGTCCTGCTTTCTATTATATCATGCTGCTTCTCACTGCATAATTATATTTCATAATACAAATGAATATTGTTTTAGCATTTAAAAAAAACTTTTACATCTCATTTGATTTCACATTATCACCATTTTACAGAAGAAGAAACCGAGTCTCAGAAAGAATAAGTGATTTTCTCATGGTCAGACCCTTAGCAGGTGTCAGAGGCAGAACCAGAACCTAGTCCTACTGACTGCTTGTTTAGTGAGTGTCCTTTCCTTTGTGCTATCTCTGCTCTGCATCTAGGACGAGTTTAGGATTCCATGAGAAAGCTGGCCAGGCTGGAAAGACTGATGAGTAGGATTCCAAAGAACATGAGAACAATGATAGAGGGAAGTACATAACCCTCTGGGCCAGGGGTTCTTAAACTTATTTGTGTCAATGACCCCTTTGGCAATCTGCTTAAATGTATGGGGCCTTTCTCAGGATGATGTTTATAAATGCATAAAATAAAATATGTAGGATTACAAATGAAACTACTAATGCTAAAATAAAGTAATCCAAATATTTTCTAAAAGTTCATGGACCCCGCATTAAAAAAAAAAAAAAAAACAAAGCAAACAAACCTTGATCTAGATTATCCCATGACCATTCCCAATTGCATTCCTATCCCAGTTACCAACTCTTGATACTTTTTATCAAGTCACTGAGAGAGTAGGGCAGGTTGAAACTAGGTCAGTGAAACTGATGTAACTTTCATGGATCATGTTGCCAAAAGATGTAAGTGAGAAAATATCAGTAATTGCCAACTCATATACCTATTTCTCCATTATTTGATGTACGATCGAGGCCATTAGAAATGAAGGTATGAAAATTAGCAGGCTTTTACATGTGATATTTTCTAGCAGATCCTATCTCTGTAATCACATAATTCATGGAAAGATGCAGTTCTCACTGGGTTTATTGCTTGTTAACTATTTTTTTAAAAGCATCTGGTTCAGTAGAGCAAAATGCCGTGTTGAGGTTTCTCCTCCAATAAAGTATGCCCTATGCATGTGTTAAGATGACATAGTGATTTCTTGAAAAATGTAGCAACAGAGTTAACTTTAATGTCTTTTTGATTGTTAATATCACATGAGGCACAGAATAAGATGTGCTTATCAAAGGTTTTTAATATCATCTTAGTGCTTTTAAATCAGAACTTCTCTCTGATACAAAGGCCCATCTTCTCTCATCATGATGTATAAATGCATAGCATGGACTACCAGTCTCAAAAGAAATAAAGTTTTAAGTAACCCAATGGGTAATGAAGTGAAGCATGGTAGGCATGGGTAAGTAGTCTAAAACATTATGGCAGTGAATAATTTCATTGGAGATGTGTATAAACAATTTCATTACAGAGGTATGTGACTGAAGAAAGGAAATGGGCTGGTCATGTAGGAAAAGTCAGAGATGAATGATGGACAATTTTCAAGTTCCATTTATAGTCAAAAATGCCAAGGGAGGTAGAGTAAAGTCATAGGCATATTGGGAAAGGATTAATGGGCACATGTGAACAAAGCAGTATGGGAACAATATAAGAAGCTGCAGGCGAATGAATGAAAAAGCATTTATTAAGTGCTTAGTATATGCCATGTCTTGTGCTAACTGCTGAGGATATGTAAGGAAATGCAAAAAGATAGCTCCTGCCCTCAAGGAACTTCAATTCTAATAAAGCAAGAAGACTCATATAAAGGAGTAGGGGGTCAAGGGGGTTAAGTAGGGGGTATTTTGGACTAGGAAGTCACAGAGATAGTGAATGGGGTTATAGGACAATTAATGGAACTGTCCTTTTCTCGTCTGGTAGTGTTGGTATGATTCTAATTTTTATATATATATATATATATATATATATATATATATATATATATATATATATATACACATATATAGACAGAGGGCACAGCAGGAGTTGAATATGAAGGGACGATATCTAAAAAAATAAAATTAAGGGGTTAGAGAGGAGTATATTGGGAGAAGGAGAAAAGGAGAGATAAAATGAGGTAAATTATCTCACATAAAAGTGGCAAGAAAAAGCTGTTATAATGGAAAAGAAGAGGGGGTAGGTGAAAGGGAATGAGTGAATCTTGCTCTCATGGGATTTGGCTTAAGGAGGGAATAACATACACACTTACCCTACAGGAAAGTAGGGGGAAGGGGACAAGAGGTGGGGATGATAGAAAGGAGGCCAGATTGGGGGAGGAGGTAGTCAAAAGCAAACACTTTTGAAAAGGGACAAGGTCAAAGGAGAAAACTGAATAAAGGGAGACAGGATAGGATGGAGGGAAATATAGTTAGTTTTTCACAACATGACTACTATGGAAGTGTTTTGCATAGCCATACATGTATAACCTATATTGAATTGCTTGCCTTCTCAAGGAGGGTGGGTGGGGAGGGAAGAAAGGAGAGAATTTGGAACCCAAAGTTCTAAAAACAAATGTTAAAAAAATTGTTTTTACATGCAACTGGGAAATAAGATATACAGGCAATGGGGTATAGAAATCTGTCTTTACCTACAAAAAAGTAAGTGGAAGTAGGGGGCGGGGAGTGGGGTGATAGAAGGGAAGGCAGACTGGGGAAAGGGGCAATCAGAATACACAACATCTTTGGGTAGGGGGAGGGTAGAGATGGGGAGAAAATTTGTAACTCAAAATCTTGTGGAAATGAATGTTGAAAACTAAAAATAAATTTAAAAAAATAAAAGAAAAAGAAAAAAATAGCATAGTAGAGTACAAAAAAGGAATGTACTTTGTGTCATTACTTTCTGGTTTGAATTCTACATTAATACTCTTTACTCACTGTGACCCTAGGCAAGTCATTTAACCATTCTGAGTCTCAGTTTACTTATTCATAAAATGAGGATAATGCCTATTGAACCTACGTTGCACAAGTACTTTGAAAACCTTAAAATGATTTATGTTCAAGGTGTCTTAAAAGTCTTGATAAGGTTTTAAGCTATTCAAGCTTAATACAGAGATACCCTATTAATCAATTAATCAATCTTTGTATCATCTATCTTTGGATTATTATCATTATAATATAAATTAATGTTTTTTCCTAGAGCCCTGTTGGGTTGATTTACTTGACATGACATCAAGATGTATACCAGTTTTTAATCAAAAATGTGTGAAGGAAGGGTAATGTGAGCTATGACCAAGTTGCTACTTTCTCTGCTAGTAAAGAACAAAGGTAAGCATTGTATCTTGCTTGCTTCTTTACCTACCAGAAAGAAGAGAAACAGAAAGCCTGAAATTCCTGTGTGTGCTTTTCTATACCCTTCCCACTATTTCCAATCTAGTTGAGACATAGACAGTAAGCTTCAATTGTTTAAAACCTCACTAAGATTTTGGGGCCACCTTGGGGATATACCTTCCCTTTTGCTAAATTCTCCAGGAACTACTCCTCAGCTTCTTTTGAATTGCACCTACTTCACTTCAAGTTCCATATCAGGTCTGAGGGTCATTGGGAGTGTGGCTCCTTTTTAAGAAACGGATTAACTTTGAATAGAGAAATTTCTACCCTAGGAAACAGATAGGTGCCTCCTCAGTCCATTAAATAGCGCATTATTTCCTTTGCCAAGATTTTGCCAAGATCTGTTATGCTGGTAGGAGCTGGGGGTTCATATTATTACTTCCAGATAGTCAAATAGGAGGTTTTGATGGATAGTCATATTATTAAGAATCTTTTCACACTAGTCCCTCCAGTCATTTGTGGCTGCTCTTCCTTGAGCATTTCCAAATTTGACCATCTGTAGAGGCTAAAATATTTTGGTTCAAGTGCAGGTTGTTTTTTTTGTTGGCTTGTTTTGGTTCAAACAAGGCAAAATGTAGAAATCCTGAAGTAGGAGAGGAAGTATATTATATGCCTCCTACCCTTCCTTCCCTCCACCCTCAAGATCCAGATGAAGTGGAAAAGAATTTGACATTTCACAAGACTAATTTCTAGGTCTAAAAAAGTGAAGATAATCAACCTGACAGATTGGTACTCATCATAACCCATAATGGAAGTGATTTGAGTTTTGTATGCACTAGCTCTATCTAAATAAAGAACTTTGGAGGCCATAAGGAGGCTGTGGGGCTGGTTTAGATCTCAGTTGCATTAAAGTGTCCATTACCCAAATGAGTGAGGTAAGCCAGGTTTATCTCTTTGGAAAGCCCACTCGTTTTTTTTTTTCCTCTACAGAGAACTGTTGGGAGTGGTAAGTGGGATGAAATTGCCAATGGTTTAACCATGGCTAGTTTTGTGGGGTCTTACAAGATTTTTCTAAATGTATCCCCTCAATAGCACAATAAACTTTCTTTCTTTTTCTTTTTTTTCTTGGAAAACTACCCATCCCCACCCCCACCCCACCAAAGAGCCATTATCCTTTCAGTCTCAGAGTAATGGTGCTTCAGAGAAAGATCAAAGTTTCCCAGATAAGTGTTCCTTTACACAATGTTACTGACACTCCACTTTGTAAACAGGTTTTTTTTTGGTTAAAAAGGACATATAAACATGCCAAGTGAGATGGATAGACTGTCACTTTTCTTTTTTATTTTCTGTGTGTGTGTGTGTGTGTGTGTGTGTGTATGTGTGTGTTAACTGCTCAATGAGTCTCATCACTGGGCTTCGCTGTAACTGGGCTTGTCTTTTGTATAAATAGAAAAAAAATTATGAGGAATGTAAGAAAAATGCCAAACACCATTTGCAGAAGGGTGATGATTCTTTAAGCCTTGCTGTCCTTTGGCATTTGGTGAAAACTGTTAGTTTCTTTGTTTTAAAACATTATTTTTTTAAAAGGAAATTTTTTGAGGTGAATTTATATACTAGGCATCATAATGAGGAACTGCCATTTCTTTCCCTCTTCCCATGAACAGCACAAAAAACATAGTAAGAAGACAAAGGTTAAATTGACAATAAAATGAGTCATTTTAGAGGGATACCCGTTTTTCTTGTGTGGATGCAATAACTGGCAGGGTAGATTTAAAAGCTGTGTAGGTCAGTCTTAATATTGTGATGAGGACAGATTTTTTTCTTGTTTTAATTTTGGTAATTGCTAACAGATCTTGATTGTGGTTGGTAACTACACTGAGGTTTTTGCTTTAGTTGGCATTTATAACTGCCTAGCATCACATCCATGAAAGGATGTCA
This sequence comes from Trichosurus vulpecula, assembly GCF_011100635.1. NCBI lineage: Eukaryota > Metazoa > Chordata > Mammalia > Diprotodontia > Phalangeridae > Trichosurus > Trichosurus vulpecula. The sequence goes on from NC_050573.1 coordinate 202,558,841, forward strand.
GTATGATAATGCCTGCGCCTTTGTATTCTGACTCTGTTGCTGAAAGTCTGTGCCATGACTAACCTGGGGAGATGTTTGCAAGAGTTCTCTTATCTATAAAAGCAAGTAATAGTTGCAACTAACTTCACAGGGCTGTGAAAAAGAAGCTCTAATAACAATTGCCTGTATGGACTGGAGTGATTGGCATCTTTGCCACCTTTGCTTCAATTTGGCTATCTGGAAAATAGGGGTGGAAATAGTTGTCTAACTCAAAAACACTTTGTAGAGATGGATTGCTGGTAATATTTTCTTGCCTTCGGAGGCACAGTGTAAAAACCCTGTCTGTTCTGGTCTTTGTCTGACTGGCAGCCTTGTGGCTTGCTCTGTAAATTGTGGGGCATGACATTTGCCACCTGGGATTAATGTGCTCACAAAGTTAAGTGTGGTGATACAGGGGGACTCAGATGCCATAAAGCCCTGCCTGAGCTACTACATGCCACAGCTTCCAACCTCTTCCTCCCCCTCCCCCTAAAAGGTCATTCTCTATTCTACTGTTTGGCTTCCCATTGGATAGTTGCCAAGAATGTACATACAGTTAGAAGACTGGATGTGGTGGTGGTGGTGTGTGCCCGTACTGACTGAGGTGGCTCACTTTAGTGACTCTTCTCCCTACCTATAAGATTCCATGACATTTCACGGATCATCTCAAATATCGTAGCAATATCCAAAATTATCTTGAAAAAAACCCCACACACATAAACCCCCCTAAATGGTATTGTTATTAACATTGTATATATGAATTTCATTCATGAGGAGTGTGTATGAAAGAGAAAAGTTTTGATTTATAATTCTGAGTCATGCAGACTGTTTGAGAATCTATGTACTTTTCCACAGGAACTTTTGAAATGCCAATCTCTTCTTGGTTTATTTTTCTGTACTTCATCATGGAACAACACTGCCCCTTCAAAATGGGCAATATAGCCGTCATCTAGCGTATGTGTAAAAATATTTCACAGTTGCTATTGTTTCTACGGCATCCCTCTGCCTGATTAGTGCTAAATATGATCTATTAACTTCTATGTTGAACAGTCTGGTTTTGCATGAAAATTTTTCTTAAAAAAAAAAAACACACACACACACGAAGCCCAAGTTGCTGAGTGAGCAAAGAACGAATCGGCCTCTCACCGCTGGGACTCCCTCCAGACCAGCTTGCGGTCCTAAGAAAAATGAGTTGGATGGTCTCAGCTCAGTCCCTAATGAACAGTAGTAGATCACATCACAAAAACTAGACACGCATAATTTGGCACCATTGACAGCAGCCTCCCCAGCAAAGGCTTGGGGCTTGTGTGTCTGAACTAATGTAAAGCTGGAACTATCTTTGACCTCTTTCCTGAAAACGGGGTGTGGGGACCGTGAAAGGAGAGGAGGGGAATGGAAAGGAGTGGTCACTCCTCAAGGAGAGAGAGAGAGAGAGAGACAGAGAGAGAGAGAGAGAGAGAGAGAGAGAGAGAGACAGAGAGAGGGAGAGAGAGAGAGACAGAGAGAGAGAGAGAGACAGAGACACAGAGAGAGAGAGAGGCTGGGGTGGCATGCAGCTGATGACAAGGCTTCTTTAGTTCGGAAAGGAAAATGTGGATCTAGTCCTTCTCTCTGTCACTTGGTATGCAGTTTGTCCCTACCTACAGCAATGGCTTTGGAGCAGGCTACAAGCATCTCCTGATGGACCTGGCAGAGAAAATCGGACACTGGGACAAACACCCATAAATCAGGACTGTCCTGATTAAATCAGGCATGGCTGGCAAGTAAGTTATTAGCCGCCTGTGAAACTAATTGTGATACCGATACACTCATTTTTGCAATGTCTTTCAAACACCAGTTGTGATGGGAAACAGCTGTTAGACTCTCTCCCCCCCCCCCCAAAAAAAGAAAAGAAGAACGCTTCAGATTCAAGATCATAATAATGTCTGTCTTCTCTATTCCCCTTCACAAAAGCTCTTAGATTCTTCTATTCTACTCTAGACAATTATTCACAGCAGGCGGGGTCAGTCAGGATGAGCACCCTATTGCATTTAAAGTTCATCTACTGAAGGGAAAAAAAAAAGAGACAGAGAAAAGAAAAAAAAGGGAATTTGCCTTCTCTTAATGTAGAGGGGAAGTGGCATGTTGAAAATAGGTTAGAAATTCAGGTTATAAAGGGGGAAAAGAAATAACACAGAAGAGACACTGTAAATGGTACAGTTTGACTGTTTGCTTCATTTATGAGCCCACTGGCACATGGTGAAGGTATTTGAAATCTTCCTTTGAGAAAGAAGATACACTAGGTATGAGACTGTTTTAAACATGTGAGATGAAAACTATGGAGGGATATTGAGTTTTTTTTTTTTCCAAAGTCCAATAGTCTTCATCCTGAAGGATTTTTCAGGTGGGTCTAATTCCACCTTCTTCCTCTCTTTCTTCTGTTTTTAAAAAATATTTTTCCCCTTTCTCTTTATTTTTCCCTCTTATTTGTCAGTGAGGTAAAACAGTGTGTTCTGTCACTATAACTGCGTAAAAAAAGGAAGAAAGGAAATCACGAGTAGTGGAGTAATTTTTCTTAACATCTTTAACTGTAAATTGGAGTGGGGGTTGGGAAGGAAAAGTAAGGGATCATTCCTGATTTCAAAAATCTAACCCCAGCCCCTTTGCCTTAACGACAGTGTTTTTTACTTCCTGTTTGTTCACCAGAAATGTTTATTTACAACATCTTACAAGACATTTTTTCAATTTATAACGCCTGTGTCATTACATAATGGATCATAAATGATGTTGCCTGTCATAGAGAAACAGAAAGTCATCAAACATTTTCTTGCTTCTAGTTTGCCTTTTGTGGTGGAAGCTCAGAGCCAGCTGTACTTGAGAGGTCTTAAGGAAAACCCATGAGCCTTCCTTTCTTCCTGGCATCCTGGCCTCAGCTAGGCCAGAGATAACCAGAACTTCACAACTCAATGGCTCCCAAGGTTGGATTTCGTTCTTACTTTCTAAGGAGTTTAAAACACACACACACACACACACACACACACACACACACACACACCCCCCATAGAAAATATAGCATAGGTTAGTTTAAATGACTCAGGCTCTTCCTCTGTCTCCGATAAGAAAGTGATGCTACCACCTGAAAGTCATGAGTTTTAACTATATGTGCTTTTTGCTTTATACCTTATGTTTATATTATGTCTTATAAATAAACTTAATAATGAAAATGGATAGATTAGATGTCATGAATTAAATACCTGCACAATCGATTATGAAATATTGCCCATATTTGTAAGCATGGGGATTATCCTCCAACAAGGTAAGGCTCAATGGGGAACGTCCAAAGCTTTAAGCCAATTCTGAGTTAGCCACTGTTTCTCAGCCTGACTCTCTGGGTCCAGGGTTAATAGAGTGCTTTTGTGAGTATACTTGCTCTGAGCTGCTTTGAGTATGGGGGCTTTCATGTGTAGGAGTACACTTTTCCACCGTTTTGAGATGCCTAGCTACCCATTCTATCCCTTCTTCCTTTGCTACAACTGGAACCAACAAAATGTGCATAATGTGAGGACAGGGTACTATCCTTATTCCTGACCTGGATGAGCTCTGGCAGACACAGGCTACAACTGAGAGAGTCAAGCTGAGGCTGTGTCTTTCATCCCCTACTTTATGGGTTGCAAGAGAAGCTGTCCCTTGGCACAAATGTCTGGAGAAGGGGTACTTATTTAGCTTCCTTTTCTTAGAGAAAGATCTGAGCATCCTAAATTCCTTTACCTGTTAATCAGTGAGTGGGTCTAACATTTTGAATAGGTATTATATTTATAACATCTTTTCCTGATATCTGTAAAGGCTGAAGGTTCCAAACACTTTGAAAATCTGTATGCTGCAAAAGTACTTGAAAAAAATGCCAGCAGATGTAGAAACAAAAATGAGAATGAAAATACTCGGACTAAGATTTTATCTGATATCTTTCCCTGTCTCTCTAGAGCCTGGTCTCTGTCTCTGTTGCTATCCAGGTTCTCCACCCCGCCTCCCAAGACTTTGGTTCAAATACCTTTCATAAAGCATTAAGCACATTATTTATTTGAGTGCAAGCCTAAAAATCAAGCATAGGAGAATAAGAAAATGCCACCTCTTTACACTGCCTACCATATAGAATTGTGAAATAGAATTCTAAAACACCATTCTTGTTGGATTCAGTTTTAATGAATCATCTTCAGGGAGTGGGAAGAGGCTTCTGCGATGTGTTTTGCATTGTTATGCTAAGTTTGCATTAACCGTACATCAGTGAACACATGGAGTGATTTTCGATTCCAGACAGGGCTGTACTGTATTAATCAAGCATTATTTTTCCCCCACCAGGAATAATTTCATTAAAAGTCTTCACTTTTCTTTCTCTTGAAAGAGGGAACCTTCACAAATACTCTTCCTGATGCAGGTTTTAGTTTGTTTGGGTGTCAGATTGGTCCTTCCTTGCTGACTGCAGATGAGTTATAAAAAAGTTGAGTCTGACCAGAATTGATTTGAAAGGATGTACCCTGTCTGATTCCTGAAAGATTTGCACTCATGTTTGGCATTAAAATTAAAAGCGTGTTTTGGATGCATGTCTTCACAATCAGAAATCATGAATAAGCTTAATACCATCCCAGAGGGGGTGTCTGCAAAGCCACGATAGGTATAAACTTTTTATTATCCGCATTGTTGCCTCTGTAATTAGTACAGTGTTAGAAATATGATTTATTGATGGCATAAACACATTTGTAACTACATACCGTAGGTGGATGTACTCTGCATATCACACCATGGGCACAGAACCCTTTAGAAATGTGGATTATGTGAAATTGCCTGCAGAATTTCCCTTGCATTCTCCACTAGTTCTGTAACTCTTCAATTTAGCTGTCGCCGGATAGAGCTGAAATCCGAACTTTGCCAAACACTAAAATGCTTGTTGGTGACAGAGAAGGCCAATTTCCTCGGGTGCTGACTATGCCAGAATTCAAATAAAGCAGGGCAAAAGAGGAGGTATTAAAAAAGAGGGGGGGAAGATTTCTCAAAAGTTCAATTTTATTCCAAAGCCATGAAATTCTATTTTCTTTCCCTTTCTTCTCTGGGAGTTGGAAGAATGAGTGGATTTTTTTTTCCTGTTGGTTAATAGGTGAGTAAATATTTACTCTTGTGAGAACGAAAGGGACACCGCAGCCCTGCAAAGTAGAGCTCAGTGTTGATGCCAGAGATAGGTACAGTGCCGGCAGCTGTAGTTGGAATTTCATCATTCTGGCCCTTCAGTGACCTCAACCTTGGCTTGGCAAGAGGAGACTTAAAAAACCAGAGGGTGTTTTCGATTTCAATGCCGTGTCTATCCTAGGATTCCCTTAGCAAGAATCACGATCCTCAACATGTATGGTCTTTTGTGTTGAGAGTATGTTGATGTAAATAGATACTTTAACAAAAAAAAAATCCAAGCAGGGAAACCGGGGTTTGGGCATAGTACACAGAAAATAATATGATCCCATCATAAGCTGCTGTATTTGGAGAGAGAACTTCTTTCTCAGAGCCTGAAGCCAAGGTGTGGGTTACAATGAAGTGAAATGTAAGTGTCCGTGTGTTCATTACATAAATATATCAGAGGGGTAAAAAGGCAATTCCGTTTCCCTGGCTATTCAGTTTGTTATAGGGGGTTAATGTCGAAGAGGCCGCACTTGGGAGATCCCAGCTGATTTGTTTCAGCTGGTCCCTTCCAGGCAGCCTGCTTTTGCATTTTAACCCTTTACTGTATCATCTGCAGTCCCTGGGCTGGCTCCAGGTGGTTATAATGATGCAATTGGTCCTTTCTGACCTGGTGCTTATTCAAGTATGTTTGACTCTCTCGGTAATGGCTGCTGATTTCTCTCAGTGGTTTTGTAACATGCAGGGAGTGGTCTGAGACCCAAAAGATAGACACCAACATCCTTAGAGTGGGTTAATTGAATTCCTGCCTGGAGATAAGAGGATGGACTAGATAAAGGTTCTTAACCTGGTTTACCCAAACTTATTTTGAAATTTTTTTGATAACTGTATTTCAATAGAATGAATTTCTTTTGTAATCCTATGCATTTTATACATTTAAAAACATTTTTCAGAGAAGAGGTTTGTAGACTTTCCCACACTATCAAAGTCTGTGTCACAAAAAAAGGTTAAGAACCTCTGGATCAATTGCTCACTCGATGTCCTTTGCCACCCTCTGATTCTGTGAACTCTTTTTTGCACCATTGGATCATGATTATTAACAAGCATACTGCTCTATTGTCAGTAACATGTATGAAACAATGCAGTTGTGGATCACTACACACAATGTGAACATTTTACCTTCCTCGAGAGTGGTTAAATGTTTTGTTTCCATAAATATTTGTAGTCTTCACCTAACCAATGCCAGAATTAGACCTCTCCATTTGCTCCTACCACTATTGGACTTAAAGGTATTTGGGCAATTATTTCCATTCATGGTCCAAATTATTATGAGTAAAAATGACATTTCTTGGGGGTGGGAGTGTGAAGAATAAAGTTTGGAAGCACCTAAGTCAAATGTTTTATTTTTTTCTATACAACAAATGAATTGTTGGCCTCTAAACTAAACATTCGTAGAACTTGGCAGATATATTTTATAGACTTTTGGGGTTAAAAGAAACCACACCTAAACAACCAAACCTCTCATTGTGCTGCAAGGCCTTTTTTCCCTTAGTTGGAATAACTCATCCACTGATGTATCCTCACTGCTGTCCGGAAGAGAGTGAGGGTGCACACTTCATGGAAGTGAACATTACTAGCTAGCGAAAGGGAAATGTCAATATTACAGGCTGTGTCTTCAGAAGTTGCCTTCGTATTTCCCAAATGAACTACTTTATTTTCTGTGGTCTGACTTTTTGGAGTAAAGCTTGTTCCATGCTTCCTCCCTCCTCTTTGAGCACCACCCCCTCCCCAGTGTATTTGCATGCCTTGTATACCTACTAGAAAATGGTGTACAAACTTAATTAGAACATTTTTCTTGCGTCTGCTACTGACACCATGGGAACTACTTCATCTATATATTGCTTAGCATACCATCCTATGCAAAGTACAAGATGACCCCTAAATTAAAATGTGCTTTCCTGTCTTTCAGAAATCAAACAATCTTTTCATTGTTCAGATTCCAATTCTATTATCCATTTGTAGAGATAGGGAAAGAGAAATTCTAGATCTGGGAGAAAAAAATAACAGTGGAAAGGTCAATTTGTACAATGTGGCTTTTTGGAGAAGAATAAGGATCATTTGATTACAGATTCCATTTCCTAAGCATTTCCAACACATGCATTTGGTACATAGACATGGCAGCTAGATTGACAAGACAGACCACGAAGGCTCCAAAGGGTCAATAAAACATGCACCATGAAGGATTTACACAATAGGCAGTAATGGCTTCTTTGGAACTGTTATGGTCTATTGGGTCAATAATAATCCACTTTTTAAAGAGTGCCAAAATATGAATTTACCCAACAGACTGTAAGAGCTCCTGATCTATCAGATAAACAATATGCAGTTTTTATACATGTGCAAGAGTAGATGGCTACCTTTCAAAATATGCCGGGCATATAAGACTATATTTTCTATATTCTATAGAGATACAATTATAGGTTTATGTGAAATTGCTGGAAAAAAATTGTAAAGCAGTTCTCGTAATTAGTCTAGTCATCACTATTCAAAGGTTCAAAGGCAGGATTCCATTCCAAAATTAGGTGATACTATTTTCATCAGTATACTGAATTAAGGGCATGTATTGAAACTCTATTTCCCTAAAATGGAGTTATTTGTGTTTTTTTTTAAAAGCCTATGTTAATAAATGCCACTTTTTCTTTTGTGATTATATGGATATATGGTTAATAAATGTATGTGTATATATTACATATATTAGATTTAAATATTTTTATAAATTAAAATTGATTCAACATGTTTTATAATTTATTTTCTTTTATAAAATTAAAATAGATATAGCTGAATGTATACAGTACCTTTTCTGTATTAGATAGAAATTGAAAAATACTTGAGTTATTCCAGCAGGTGGCGACATACAGCAACAAGCGTCAAGAAAACAAAAAAAAAAAAGGAAAAGAAAAAAAAACTTCCCAGCAAACTGACAGAAATACAGGACAGAAGGAAATATATACAAAAGAGAGAGATTAAATGAAGAGTTTCCAACACAAATGGCTATATGGCATAGTTTTCTCTAATAAAGAGTACACGGGAAAGCTGGTTCCCATCCACACTCATTGTGAGCATCTTTTCTTTTCCTGGCTTGATTTCTCAGATGCGTAGAAATTTGGTCGAGGAGAAAAGCCTGGTAAATTATTATTTTTTTTTACAAGAAAAAAAATCTAATAAGAAGAAAACATTCATAAAAAACTCACTCCTCTGTATGAGTCCCCAGGCAGAAGAAATGGTATAAGCACCCATGTATGTCCTCCCTGAACTCAGAAACATAGGGACATGCTTATTTTTTTCTTCTCTCTGCAGGTGTGTGAATTCCACTCCTTCTGCTACAACTGGTGATTTCCTTTCACGGGCTTTGTTTTATTTTGTCTTTGCCTTTGCCTTTTTTTTTTTTTTAAGAACCGAGAATCTATGAATAGCAGACTTAGCTAGAAAAATCCTTTCCATCATTTTTGGTTTTTCTTGAAGAGGAGAGCTCCCTTTCAAAGAGTCCCATCCATTTCCATTTTTTTTTAGCGTTGCTTAACGTGTTCTGCTCCATGGAAAAATGGTGTGGGCTGGAGAACACGTGTGTGAGTATGTATGTGCTTGTGTGTGTGTGTGTGTGTGTGTGTGCGCGCGCGCGCGCGCGCGCGTGTGCGCACGTGTGTATGATTAGCACAATCTGTTTAGGATTTGGATGTTTTTGCCATCTGCAGCATGATCACACAAAACAGCAAAATAAAGGTCTTGCCTTACTTAGCAAGGAGCTGAGAACAGAATGACAATATAGAAATGCTTTCTGTTTTTACCCCTGTGTTTCACTGTCTGTTTCCTGCAAATATCTACCATCGACAATATTGACTGTTTTATCAGGCCGCAGGTATCTCTATCAGTCTATCTTGAATTGTCATCCAACAAAAGATTAAATGCTGTCTGCCTTCTCCTCATGATTTTCAGTCTTCACATCACAAACTTTTCAATCAAATTTCAGCAGTGTACATTTAGCTTACAGAACTCAGAGGACTTATCTTTCTAAAGCAGGTGATTTAGGCCATGTTTACCTTGTAGTCTACTAAGATATCTCTCAGCAATCCTGTCCGTGTTTTTTTAGGCCTTGATATACTTCCCAAGTCTCTCTCTCTCTCTCTCCCCCTCTTTCTTCTTCTCCCAATCTCCCCCACTCTCATTTTCTCTCTCTCTCCTTCCCTTTCTCCCATTTTCCCTCCCTCCCCCGCCTTGTCTCTCCCTCTCTCTCACTTTCTTTCTCTCTGTCTGTCTCCCTCATTCTCCATACCTAGGTTCTTGACCAAAATAAAAAATTCCAAATGACAGACAAGTGCTAGTTTTCCGGAAGGCTTATTCTAGTGCAATGACCTTGTGTTGTTAGTTTTTGAAATGAAAGAAACATAACCGTAGACAGCATTGTTCTAAATAGCTTCCCTATTAATAATCTTCTGAAGGCCCTTATCACAGTTGCACTTTCAGCTCATGAATCAGCCAGAGCAGGAAGGGGTGTGTGTGTGTGTGTGTGTGTGTGTGTGTGTGTGTGTGTGTGTGTGTGTGTGTGATGTCAGCTGTGAACATTTCTCTTTTAACTATCTGATACCTGAGAAAGTTGTGGCAAGTGAGGGATCCTCAGTAATAAACTACAGCCTCATTTACAAGGAATTCAGCAAAACAAGTTGACACTGTGAAACTATTTGTCTGCCAGCACACCCATTTTCTGCTTAGAATTCCAAATCAACCAGACTAACTAGACTTGGGATAAATAGAAACAAGAGAGAACGACACATCTATTTTCTCATGAACTCTGGAAAGGGAGTCAATTTATAGTCAATCCAGATGGGAAATGTGTGAGTACAGGAAATATAATTAGTAACTTAAATGTTTCCCCTCCTCCCTTTATATTTTTCACTTGAGAAACCATTCATTAGTGAGACCTTAGCCTTATGAAATGGGCAGTGTCATGTAGAGGTGTTGAGGGGAACTGAGGCACAGAGATGAAATGATTTGTTTAATGAGTTTTAGCAGAGCACTTTAGGAACTTTGGCATCCTAAGCTCAGCCCTGGGCTCCTAACTTCATCTTTGTACACATATGTAATTCTCATTTAATGTTTTATGGGCACACATGCAGAGGAGACTACGTCTCTCAAAAGCCAAAAACCAGCTCCTGCCAGTAATTGAAACAACCATTGGAATTTAAAAACCTAAATTATTGCTCGTGAATGTGAAAAGTGAAACATGAGTAGAAGCAAAAAGAGTAACAAATAATCACTTGGTTGGTAAATTGGAAACCACTTTGAGGCTTTAGGCTGGCAGGCTGGTTGTTGTTATGCCACTTGGATTCTGCTCTCATTCCCCTGATGCCTGTATGGTTACTTCTGTTGGGGTGGGGATTGTGCCAGATTTAGAGCCCACTCAAATTCCATGGTTTGGGGACTGGGGAGAGAAGCTGGGTTTTAGCATGTTTGTGGCTGGTAAAATGGGACTTCAGAATTCTTAACTCCCTCTCGCCTTTGCTATACAACACAGTCTTTTAAAAAGAAAAGATGACTAGAATGTATTAAATGTACAGCAGAGACTTACCTTTTTTTGCCACTTCTAATGAATAGGAATCATGGTTAATTTTTTCAAGGGTGGGAGACAGAATGGTAAAGGGCATGGAAAGCTGTTCTCAGAGTCAGGAAGATTTGGGTTCCAGTGTTCCTTCTGACTGCTACTGGCTGTGTGATGCCTGGCAAGTTACTCAACCTCTGTCTGCCTTAGTTTACTCAACTAAAGAATGGGGATGGATCAATACATTTCATTGTGTTGCTGTGTAAAGCATTTAGCGCAGTATGTGACGCATAGTAGGTACTTAATAATCGCTTATTCCTTTTCTTTCCTTAACCTCTCAGTGCGCGCTCAGACTTTCAGAGCATATGTAGATCTGCTTGGACAAGGGTACTTTTTCATCTGTTATATCCTATACCAAAGAAATTGCAAATCCGGCCTTCTAACAAATAGAAAATAAAAACTTTCAGGAGCATATTCCTGCTGTCCTAGTGGCCCATTGGGCCTAGTCACTGGGGAACTACAGGCCACAGACTTTTAGGAGCTGGATTCCCAGGTACTGACTATGCCACTATGAAGTCACTGTCAGTCAAGGCATACATACAGCACTTTCTGATCATTTTCTCTTATAATTCCAGGAAAGTGTAGGATGTACAACAGGTCACAAGAAAAAATTTTCAGTATTCCCTCTAGAATTTAAAAATATGTGAAGGTAACGACTGTCATTTCTGTCTTTATATTTCCAGTGCAGTACCTAGCATGTTGCTTGGCAAATACTTAGTTTGGAGTAAGTGTGTGGTGGTTGATTGAAATTTGGTCTAAAATCACATAAATCTACCTCAAAATGAGGCTTCAAAGTATGCAATCATCTGAACTGGTTTTAGAGAAACGATTTAACTTTCAAACACCTAGCCAGTTGACAGGTTACTCAGTTTCTATGGAAGCTACATAAAAATCTGCTGGTTTATATTCTTTTATTAGTGACCCACTGTTAAGAGGACTAGACCAGAGGAAGATCTCTAGCACATTGAATAGATTCTCAGTATGGGACATGAAACCAATCTGCGTGGGATGAGAGGGTATAGTTGGCTGCAACTTTGGAGACCTAATCAATAGCTATTGATTAGATGAAGTATTCAGGCATTTATACTTGTTTACAAAATAATTAATAATCAATAAAACAATGAATAGATAATAATAAACAGTGACATTCACTGTTAATTAATAAAATCCCTGAAGTTTTAAGAAGAATTTAAGGAAAAACAACAGAAAAGCAAAACACCCCTTCTTAAATATCATAGTCAGCTGTTTATGGTTCATATTTCTAGTGGCAGAATGTACCATGATAATCAATATGAAAATACTGCCAGTTCTATAGAGTTCAGCCCTATTGGAGTTTCCAGAGGTGAGAACAGTTAAGTGAATATAATAGCAAACAGAAGCTGCTAGTGAGTTGTGTGCAAAACAAGTTAAAATTATCAAAGGCACATTTAATGGTGAGTGTTAGACCTGGAAACCCTACAAAACAGGTACTAATTATGTGTGGAGAAGAAGCTTAGGCTGGAATGAGCTTTGAAGAATGAATTCACCTTACACACCAAGAGGCTGCTCCATCACCTTTTATTTTATGGGTAAGCTTATATTTATGCTATAGATGTGGAAAACATACACACTTTTAAATTTAGATGGATGCTTCTGATCATTTATATCCTCTCAGAGTCCAAGTAAAGGAAACTTTTCAGCAGGAAAATACCTGTGAAATACCAGCTTTGTGTGTATTCTATGGTATTTAAAAAAACTCACCTTAGACTCGTCTAGAAGGAGTATGAGCATATGCTGACTTTATTTATTTTATAGTGGGTGAGCTAAATGGTGGGGAAGGGTGCACTGGTTCCATTGCTTTTGTGGGGAGGCTGCCAAAAAAAGATAACATTTTCGAAATGAAAAATTTTACCCTGGCAAAGTGACATGTTACTGCTGTCATTTTGGGTTTTGATGGTAGAAGGCAAAGGACAACTGTGACTTTTTCTGCTGTACTAGGAGAATATTCTTTAACTGCCATTCTGACACTTGTAATCTAATTTTGATTGTCACTTAATCTCACTGTGCCTCAGTTTCCTCATCTGTAAAATAGAGATGATTATACTTGTAATACCTACCTCACATGGTTGTCATGAGGCTTAAATAAAGTAATGTGTGTGAAGTAATTCATATGTCTTAAAATGCTAGACTAAGGCCAGCTATAATAATTACTATTATGTCTCAACTATCAAATAGTTTTAGTGAGATTTTCCATTGTTGAAAACACTGTGACTTGCAAAATGGTACAGTTAAAAAAAAACCTCTTGTCCAAATTGATTTTTTAAGGTTACCAATAAGTGAAATTGATAATAACAGAGGGCATCATGATACTATGGAAGAATAGTGGGCTTGGAGTCAGGAGAACTGAGTTTTAGTCCCAAATCTTCTGCCAGTTAGCAATAAGCTACTTCATTACTTTTTTGCTTTAGATTCCTCCTTGGCAAAAGGAGGATAATAGCTTAAACTTTGCTAGGACTTTTGGAATGCCTTTTATGTACTTCCCTTTGCCTTATAAGGGTATCATTCATTCCTTCTTACATTCAACTAACACTATTTAACTATCTTCTATATGCAAGGCATGAGTTGGATTAGATAAAGATGATTAACACATTTGGAGTCAAAGGACTAGGGTTTGAATCTTAGTTCTTTTCTTATTGTGTGTGTGTGTGTGTGTGTGTGTGTGTGAGACCTTGACTCGATTAGATAATCTCTAAATTTTCTTCAAGACCGAGCTCAGTGATTTCTGATCCCTGCTCTCAATAAGCTTAAAATCTATTAGGAGGCAAAACAGAATGATGACTGTCTTCACGTAGTTGAAGAGGCATTACTTTTACCTTATTCTCCCCTCTCCCGCACCCCTCCCCCCAGGACAAAATGAAGAACAATGGGTGGAACTTACAGAGAGGCAGATATAAGCTTCTCATAAGGAAAAATTTCCTAATATTAGAGATATCCAAGAGTGGAACTTGCTGTGTAAGGTGGGTAGTGAATTCACTCTCATTGGAGGTTTTCAGGGGATAGAAGACTACCGATTGGTAATATTGCAGAGAGAATTTTTTGTCAGGTACAGTTTTGGCTAGATGGCTGATTTTTCAGCTCCTTTCCCACATCAAGATTCTATGATTCTGTATAGTACCATGTATTTAAAAGCATTTCAAAAAGTGTTATAATTGTTATTCATTTTATTTTTGTTTGAATTCTCAGAATTTTTACACAAATTTCCCCAAAGATTCTAGTCATTTAGAAAGTACTGATCCATTGAAAATTAGTTTGTGTATTATGAATATCCATAATTTGTTCTTAGTTGATAAAGTTGTATCTATGTGAATCCAAGTTTGCATATTTTTTATATTCTATGTCAAGCAATTAGAAAAGTAAACCTGTATTTAACTTAAAATAATTTTTAGTATATTAAATCTTGATTTTATCTGCTTGAGGCAGAACATGATAACAGGGATAAGATATATAGATATGAAAAATAACCTGCATTGTGGTTACTTTTCATGATGTTTAGTGTAACAATGGTAATTCCCCACTCACGTGATTAGGATGCAATGATTTCATGAAAATGTCAGTGCAGGTCTATGGAAAAGACATTATGGTGTCAAAATGAAAAGAAACAATGTTAATTTGTCTATGGAAACTCCGTTCTCCTGCCAAGATGAAATAGAACCCTGTATTCAGCCATCTTGAGCCTTGGCACTGGTGTGCTTAGAGACCTCTACTGGAAGGCCCCAAAACACTGGCTCATGTGACAACCCACAGGGAAAAAGATTTATTTCTCTCTTCCCTCATCAGAGGCTAAACATAAAGAGAGGTAAAGCTGTTTGAGGGATTATAGTATTATAGGAAAGACTTGGGTTTTCAAATCTTACCCTATTGGGGCAGCAGGACAAGGCAAGGTAGAGATAAAACATGAACATTGGTGCAATGGAGAGAGGGAACGGAGGAGAAGGTGTTCAGTGATTAGAAAACCCTTCTAGCAGCCAATATTGATTAGACTTCAAGGAAGTGAGCTCTATGGCTCCTTGTAAATTTATGTATTTCGTTGGTGTGAAATGTTATTGGGTATTAAAATGTATACAACACCTAACTGACATCTGGGATTATAAATTCACAGAACAAAGGTGTGCATTAATTCCAGGTTGGATGTTAATTTGGTCACATAAAACACTTCAGTAAAACTAACATTTGAACATGACCCAGAGTCCACAAAAGGAGCCAAGGATATGTAAGGAAAATAATAATTCTAAGTCTTTGAAATCTAAAGTAATTTGGTTTAAAAAAACCCAGAGGTAGTTTCTTGCTACTCTTCATGTTTTATATAATTTATATCCCCATTGCATTTAATCATGAGTCTTAAAGAATGCCAAATTTAGATATTTTTTAAACCTCAGAATTTGGATCCTCTTAGAATCAATCTTCTAAGCACTTCTGTTTTCTATCTAGCAGGAATCCCTATCCTAAGGCAAAGTCTAAATTGACAAGACTGAAGTGGCCCATTCTGCAATTAGCCACTAAGTTCATGATAGATTAGATAGCCTGTCCAGATGAAACTGGCAAAAAAAATATCCATTTACATAGCATGGAAGCTGTCTAAAATGCCTTCCTGTACTATTCTGGCTGTCCCAAATTTATGACATAAATGCAAGATACTTTTCTTGTGTTTAGGTTCTTATTCCTTTCTTTTCTTACATTTACTTAATCTACAAAGCATCTCTCTTCATGGGACCTTGGGAAAAGGTCAATTTACTAGAATGAAATAAAATCTGTCTTAGGCTTGGTCCTATGAATTTCCATGTCTTTCATCTTAAGTGATGTACGCGGTTTCTCACCTTTACTCTGAGAGCTTTTAAAAAGTCTTATGAGACTACTCTCGTTCACCTCTTTCCTCCAAATGCACATGCATGGTATTGAAATATGTTTAAAAAGAATTGTGCCTAGTGCATCTCCACTGTTTTGGACCAGATCTTTTCTCACCTTGCAGGTAGAGAGAGTTGACTGTTCTTAACTGAAGGAGAGAGAGCTTTTAATATTTGTAATTGAAATACAAACTCACATCAGATGTAACAAGAAGCAGTGAGATGAAACACTCTCAAGGAGAAGCCAAACCATAAGAAAATGTTCCATTCAAGAAAGAATTGTTTTTTTATGAACTACCTACCTCAGGTAGCCCTTACTCATGTTCAAGGAAATAAACAAAATGCTGAACCCTTATCATTGGGTTCTTCAGTTTAAAAGTAGAAGGTGTTTTATTTTAATCAGAAATATTTTCCTGTCTCACTTTACGTATCAATAATGAAGTCCAGTTTTTTCCCATCCCATTCAAAAGAACAGGAAAGAACTGAGATAAATCTGACAATCTAGAGTCATATGTATGTACAACACAAGTGTGCACACACACACTACTATATATATAGCCATATATACATATCTGTAAAGTAAGGGAGGCTTCCAAGGGAACCATCAATCAGATCTCATATTAGCTCCATTCTGTTCCTTTGTTTTCTTTGAAAGTGTTAAAGCAAAAGCTTTAGGTTTTGTTCATCTTGGAAACGCACATATCAAATGTTTCCTATTTCTTTTCATAATGCCATAGGAGAGGGTGTTTTATCTTTCTTTTTCTAATTTAACATAAGTAGAAATTGTCAGTCTGAAATTGACAGGTATTTGTTACAGTCAACAATGAATTGTTCAAATTTGGGATCATCTACCAACACAGGCAGCGCCTGTCAGATGTCACAACAGTGTGAAAACTTATTAAACTACAATGAGAAATACAATAATTTGAAGCATTGTGGGTAAGATTTGAAAGGCATCTGGCATACGCTAATGAAGTTAGTCCTCAGCCATTAGTGCTCAATTCCAATTGCTGAAGTGCCTTTGGGTCCAGGTTACTAGTGCCCCTTGATCCTATTATGAAAAGAATGATTATTTTTTAGCATTTCTCTAGTATGTTATGTGGTATTTTCCACGGTCCTTTATAATCATGTTATTAGTTACTACTTACAGGGGCTCTGGGAAGTGGGTCATTATTAGAATTTCTGTGGCACAGAGGAAGGAACACAAGTCCAAGAGGTTAAGTGACTTACCAAGTAAGTCAGTGCTATGCCAAACTCAGAATTTCTTTCTCCTGAGTGTTAGTCCTTGGATAACATAACCAATGCAGGGAGGAATTCCTCAATGACTATTCTGCCTCGGTGACTGAATCTGTTTCCAGGAATGGGCATGACAATCCATACCAATGCATGTATGTTTTCACAATGACCTTTCCCCTTTTTGTTTTTTTAAAGCCTATCAAGCCACTGAAAATGACACACACCATCAGTTATTTCAGAGTAGATACAGACTTTTCAAATAGTGCCTCTTGGTTTGTGATAATTTCATGTCATCCTCGATTCCGTGTCAGGATTACTCAAAATACGTGCTACATCTTTGACTCCTCAATATGTCTTTTCCTGTGCAAAAAAAGCATTGTCATCTAATTGGAGGAATGAAGTGATGTTTTGGATTTTCCTTTATTTTTGGATTTTTATTGGGTTTCCTTTATCATTCAAACATATTGGATTGGTTACATGTAGAAAGCTTCGGATGTATATTCAGAATAAACTGGATGGAAGAGGAGGGCAAGGATTAAGTAATGTAGATGATAATCTCCTTCTGCCTGCTGCTTAGGTCAGGACAAATTCAACAACACATGATACTTGTTAGAAAAATTTTGAGAATTGTAAGTTTAGCTCTTTCTTCTCTCATTCCTGCTTTTCCTTCCATCATTCTTTCCTTCTTTCCTGTTCTAAACATTATGGGCCAATAATCTCAGCTTTTATTTTTCTGCCAATGTTCTAGAACATATTAAGGGTGTGGTCAGAAAAATGCTGTTGATAGAGATTGCCTAGATTTTTAGCAAAACATTTGACAAAGCCATGCTATTCTGGTGGACAGGATGGAGAAATGTGGGTTGGATAATAAGCGCTTAGGTACGTTCAGAACTTGTTGTGTGGCTGAAACTCATGAATGGTTTAGTATCATCTTTGAATGAAGACTCTAGTGGAGGGTACAAGGGATCTATTTTTGGCCTTGTGCTGTTTGATTCTTTCCATATGAGTTGGATAGGGTAGCCAAAATAAAACAACACACGCACACACACACAGAACCAGAGGAATCTGAGGCTGAATTAAGTCAGCATAGTGTCCAGGGTTAGGGAAGTAGTCACTCTCCTATCTGCCCTGGAGTATCCTGTTTAGTTCTGGGATTGCAGCTTAGAAAAAGACATCGATAAGGCCTTGAGATTATGTCATTTAAGGATGAAAAAATGGGTATGCTTAGCTTGGAGAATAGAAGACTTGGAAGGAAGATATGTTTCTTCAAATACTTGCAGGGCTCTCATGTGGAAAAAAGATCAGATTTGTTCTTCTTGGACCTAAAGGGTAGTACTGGGAGTAGTGGGTGGAAATGCATCAATTTAGCCTTAATTTAAAAAAAACAAAACACTTCCTAATAATCAGACCCATCCTTAAACAAAAGACTGGGTGGCTATTTGTTCGAAGTATTGGATAGAGTATTCCAATTCAGGTATGGGTTGTTCTAGGTCAGAGGAGTGAGACACATGGCCCATGAGCCACATTCAGCCCACAATACTCCCGAGTGAGGCCAGAACCAGATTAAAATATAATTGGGAAATATTTACTACTTTTAAAAAATCAATTAAACAGGTATTTATTTAGCGTAAGCATATGCAAGACAGTATGCCAGATACTGGGGAAAGAAAAAACCAGATCTGAGGCAAAATTGCAAAGTTCATTAAATTTGTCTTCACCTTCCCTCCATTTATGGCATTTCCATAGACTCTCCTTCAGGCGCCCTGTGTCTTAATCCTTTTTCCTTCCTCCTGTCAAGGCCTGCTCTTTTTAAAGAGTCTGGTATCAGTCATTTACAACTTAGTAAGAATTTAAGCCAATGTGTCACTTTTCCTACAGGACTTATATTTCATTTTAATCTTTATCTCTAATTATAATTTGCAAGTCCCTTGCTAATGAGATTTTACATATCAGTGAGAATTTTGGTTTCTGAAATCATACCCTTTAAATGGCTGCCTATTATGCATATGTGACCAGAAAGTGGTATTGCCTGTCCAGCTTTATAGGTTTCAGGTAGGAAGCAGAAACTAAAAGAAGGAATATTCCCCTTTCCTAAGGGCTTCCCACCTTTGGAATGTAGGAGTGACCACTCTTTCCTAAACCTTCCCTGAGCTGACACTGGAGTTGAGATTCTCACTTAGTTAGTTTCCTTTCTGTACCTCACTGGGGGTACTAGCTTCAAAAGAAAAGTAAGAGAGATAGGAATGAACTTGATCTTTGGGTACTTGCCTCAGAGAAAAGTCTCCTGCTTTTTACAAGCCTACTTATAACAATTAAGTCTCTTACTCATGACTCTAGAATAGCCCAGGGAAAGTGATCAGACTTACTATAGTTAATCCCCTTTGCAATTAAGAAGCTTATACGAATTATTAATAAAATCAAAACCATATGACTCTGAATCTGATTAACCTCCAGCTGGGAAAAACAAAAACAACAAAAACCTAGAGTTTTGAACTGAGGTTCAAACCTCTGTCCTATTTAATTTCTGTATACGACACATTCATTCACTGGCTCGCTCTGTTGCAGTTGACCTCTTTCTCAATTCTTTCCCCCAATCTCCCCCCACCCATAAAGAAATTATGATTTATCATGGTTTTATATCAAAGGCAAATAACTTTTTAAAAACACAAATCAGGAATCACCATCATCTGAAAGAACAGTCTCGGAGTAAATGCCTGCCATCTGCTATCAAAGAGGAAAGGAAGGGGGTGTGTAGATTCAAGTGTTTTATTTGAGTACTTTACTGGCTTTTCATTGATCTCAACTCTGGTCTGTTCAAGACATACTTTTTCAGGTATGGCTTGATCTGCAATTCCTAGAGGTCCATACAGCTGGATCTCTGAGCCTTCCTGTATTCACAGAGCAGTTGGTCTGACTATTCAGATCCACTTACATGAGGTCAACCCTACCTAAAGAGTTAATGCCACTACTAAAAAGATTGAGCTTATTCATTATAAAATGGTGGTTGTTGTCCTTTGTTCTCAAAGAGGACCAAAATGATATCACTATATTAGAGTCAAGTGTCTAATTGTGGCTGATCAGACCAATATGAGCTCAGAATGTTCTACAACAGGTCAGGCACAAATAGTTCATGTGAACATTTGTGGTGGATTCTCTAAATTTGCTCATCTTGTATTTCTTTTGAGCTACTTTAATTTTTCTTTGCTCATAGAGCATAGTACCTTCTTTTATGAGGGCACACTATGCTGGGTGGTCCTGTAATTAGATGGCTATTTATTACCTTCCATTAAGGTATAAAATTTATCAAATCACACCCCTATCCTCCAACAAATGTATTTTAAAAAAACTCTGTTTGATAAAAGTCCAATATAATATAGTGATCCAATAAATATGACATGAGTGTAACTTCTATCCTTTAACGTTGATGTTACAAAGGGATCTGAATGCATTTGGGGAAAGTCTTGGTCACATCATACCTAGCATATATGTAGACACTATTTAAAATATGTTTAAGTCCTTCTCTCTCTTATTTATTATTCTCAAATGAAGATAAATTGACTAAAATAAATTTTTTTGGCATGAATTTAAAAATATTTAATTTCCAAGAATTTCATTTCAACAATTTAACAAACATTGATTAAAGGCCAAACTACATGCAAGAAGAGCTTGCTTACTATAGTGGATGGTACGCTGTTCCTCAGATCAAGAAGACTTAAGATCAGGCTCTAACTTTGATGTCTATTACTGTTATTGTATAACTACAAGCCCCTGTACCTCTCAATGCCCCCGGGAAATCTCTAAAACTCTTAAATTACAGACAGGTACACAAGTAGAGAAAGTTTCCGTATCTGGCATTACCCACACTGGCAAAATCCTAGATCTTGTCCAAAATACATAATATATACACATACACACTCACTTCCATAATATGTATATTTATTTTGGTGTGCATCTACATACATATCGATGCACATGTATAGAACACATCTATACTCATATGCAGAAACATGTTTTGTCATGTGTATGCATATATAGGTATATGTTTTTATGTATATAGATATGTTTATATGCATGCCTTTGCATATCTATGCAAGGTGCCATGCTAAGTTTTAATTGCATTAGAAACACCCATTCAGTAGTTCCTCCTCTGCCTCTTCCTCCTCCTCCTTCTTCTTCTTCGTGGAGGCAAGTCAAAAGAATGTAGTTTGTTACCTGTGATAGTTTTCATGACACATACTTCAGTGGATTCATGATCTTATAAGCAATGCCAATGATTACTCATCGTCCGGGTCTTCTCATTCTGTGAGATTCTTGACTATGACTCCCCACATGGGCTCTACAACTTTCGGGAGGCCATCTTCTCAATCAGTAGTTTCAACTCAACTAGAAACCACTGTAGATAATGTCTTCCCCGTCTACATATTGACTGAGAAAACCACAAATCTGTATTATCTATGTCCCAATTATATCTTATCTTAATCTGGTTCTACCACACTCTGGGATATTATGGGCTACATGGCCTACAGATAGTGAATTTGACATTTCTAAACTAGATCCTTTTCTCCATGGTTACCAGTATAGAACTTGAGCTGATTTTCTCCATCCCTCTTGCTACATTATTACAAATAATGACAAGAAATTTTATTTCTATAGGGATTTAAGGTTTACATACTTTACCACAGTTGATGTGCATAAGCTTGTGAGGAAAGTACAATGTGATTTCCCTACTTCTTTTTCTGATCATACGTTTTTGTTTTGATGATGTCATTTAACCCACTTCTTGTATATAAGCTCTTGTTGGCAATATGGTAAAGGCTACACATGCCCATCATGTGTGTCTCTATTACCTTTTATGTCACTTACTATTTTGATTTTCTGGAGATTGTGGAGTTCCATGGCTTGCAGGCGTGTAGCCTCACCAGAAGAGTATCAATGTTAAAAAAAAGTAGGAAATAAGTAAAAGAGAAGTGATAAATACATAAATGTTATACTTGATGCCCAACAAAATACAGAAAGGACATTGTCTCTGCAATTGGGAAATAGAAATTTTGGTCATAAATCAATAAGGAGACACAAGTTAAACTATGGTCATATGTCGGGTAGGAGACCTGTTAGTTTTGATGGAGCCCTGTGGCTATATGGCAAAACACAATGAATGTCTAGTAACACAGCACAAAGCAGAAATCATTGATTCACGTGACTATGAAGAAAGTGGAATGAGACAACTACAAATGAGGGTGGGAGAACATCGGTGAAACATTAAATTGGCCACCTAAAATGGCAAACCTTGATCACAAAGCCCGGAGTGGAGGGAGAATACAGCTAGCATTGAAAAGAGTCAGCCGTCAAATAGAGAGGGATCATCTCTCAAACACAGATGAAGCTCATCTACTGTAAATAGGGAGCCTTGAGAAAAAGAGTCAATGAGCCCTTTCCCTTTTGTGTTTGACTGTGCTGCCATTGACTAGTTGTCTGAAAGTAACCGATTGTATGAATCTGAACAAAGTGGGACACAGGCCAACACTCTGAGCCAAGAACTCCAGGCAAGTTATCAAGAAAAGGCTTTTTTGGGGGGTCCAAGAACATTTTACTTAAAATGAAATTCCCTGTAAAGATGCACGTTGGCTTTTATTTAAAGATGTAGCATCTCTGAGAATAAAGTAAGTGAAAGAGGAAATTAAAAAAAGCAACAAAGGAGGGAGGTCTGGCAGGTTGGCTTCTCACCAAGTGACCCCTTCATAGACCACATGGGAGCTAGTGCTATATGAGACTACCAAGGATATGAGCGATTTATAGTTCTTTGTTTGGTCTCTTGATAAGTATGCCTGTAAAGTGATGCAAGGCAAAACAAGCCAGGACCTACCATAATTGCAGAATCCCTGTAAATTATTTTAAGATGAGAGAGACTCATAATATTTATATTCATCTAATTTTAAACATCAGTGTGACAGTGTCCCAATGATAATTAAGCAACCTGTCTAGGTTTCCAGAAGTCAGAAGCTTTTGCTCCCCATGGAAGATGAAATAGTTATTCATAAGTCAGGATTTGACCATTGCTGGACAATTTGGCTGATAGGTGAAACATAAGGAACTCAAAGCAAGTGGGATCATTAGAGAAGTTTTCTATTTGAGTACTTGGTATTTTCAGATCAAATGTGATGGGATTTCTTAAGTATGCATTATAGATATGTATTGGTCCGCAGGATTGGGAAACTAGCTGAAGCTCTATGTATAGTCCTAAAAGGCATTCCATTTAAACATTTTGTGTTCTTTATTGTACAAAACTGGAGAGCCTAGGATTTTATCTTTCTCTAGGGGAACCCAGAAAGAATACCCTCATGCCAGGCTAGTCACATGGGACTTTTGAAATTTAAAGGTATGGCTAGTTAGCCTAGCTGATTGTAATCTGATGCTTATGAGACAAAAGCAGATTTATTTCACTTTGCTCCAGTGCCACAGACTGCTCTAATAGCTTAAAATAGCATTAAGACTTTTTGGACACCAAATCACAGTATCGATCATGTTGAATATTGGGCAACAGAGTGTTGATGGACTGGAGTAAGTCCATCATCACTACTAGAAAAGCAATAACATTCAATTTAGGGAGGTTATCCAAAGCAGAGTACATTACTACTAAGATTTACCTACCAATTTGATACTAATACCAATTATGGAAGGGTGGTTTCTCTCCATTCCCAAAAAATCTTTATAGGTCATACTGCAGAGTCACTTAAATCACCTTGGATAATATATTTAGACATGATTCAAGTTAAGACAGATTCCATAAAACCAAGTAACTGGTCCCAGCATGCCTCCCTCTTACTAGGAAGGTATTTTTGGCATTATAGTAGTCATCTACATAGGAAAAACCAAGTGGAAAATGCCTTTTGGCTAGATTATGAAGTTGGATGGAGCTGGCTCATTGGGAATATATAGTTATCTCTTCCACATTGTGACTTTCCCCATTGCAGTTTTGACATATTGTAGGTTGGCATGAGAAATTAAAAGGAAATTTTGGGGAGTTTTGCTGAAGCCACAGATGGTACATGAAGGCCAGCAGACAACACAGAGTCTATGACCAAATACTTAACCCAAATTTTACAATAAGATACTGTAAACACTCCATAAAAGAAAAAGAAAAAAAAAAATCAGCCTTCTTCTCTGGTACGAAGGGAAGGCCAAAAATTTTACGTGGATTTTCCAGATTGCAGGGGCACTGTGCCCCTAATGCCTGTGATGTGGAAGGGATAATTGTATACTTCAGGCGAACGGTGAACTGGCCTCCAAATTAAGTAAGAAGAACAAAAGAGTCTGTATTACATGTGAGAAATACTAAAGTGCTTTTAATGACCCCAAACTTCTTTAAATAAAAAGCCATCTTAAAAAAGCAAACACTGATATTTTCATTGATAATATAGGAATGTGAATCATAATATTCTCCAAAGAGACAAACTTTCAGGTCATCCAAAGGACAATATGGTGACATATCATGGGCATAAATAGATTGCAGTGTATTATCAAAAAGCTACATAAGATATATGAAGAGATACATACTCAGAAAAGTTGCCAATTCTTAAGAGTGACAAGTAGTAATAGAGTACTCCATTGGTACCTATGTAGTATCATAGGAAATAGAGGAAGGCCCCAGCAAATTGAGTTGTTTCTCTATAATGTCTTTACTGAAAAACTTGTAGTAGACTCTCACACAATGAGGAAGTATGAATTAGAGCACATTAATTCGACCACTGATCCAGTGACCCATCAGTCCACCAAAAGGACATTTTAAGTATTAAGAAGGATTCATTAATGCATAGCTTCTTGTGAAGTTTCCTACCTAGAAGTTCTAGTAAACAAATTACCTCATCTAGTCTATGAAATCCACAAACCAAGCTACACCAACATTTCATTGAAAACCTTACAGTGATCTCCTGACTGAGAGATTCCTGTCAGATTAGACTTGACGGAAGTAAGGCAGTGGGAAAGAAGCTGCCTGTTCTTGTTCCCTCTCTATTGCCAAAGAACTTTGGTCTTTAGCCTTGTCAATCTTTTGAGTGTGCTCTACTCACTAGAAATCCATCTCTAAGTGATTCATTTCTTCCTGTGTGTTTGATCTTTTCTGATAAGTAGAACCAGGCCAGCTGGCTGGTTTGGATGGTATGGTACAGTTGCTGGCAAGGATGCCTTGGGAAACTGATGTAATCCTTTTGTGATTGATGTTTCCATCATGACACACTGAATTTTGTGTGCATTTGGGATGGATTAAGCTCATTCCATGAACTTTCACCGCTAGCACTAGAGTGTTATTTTCTTTGGGCAGATTGTAAATTGGGATAGACTATTATTGGCAAAGGATACATGAATCACTAGTCATAACATACTTGGAAAAAAACAATAGACACTTGAAAAGAACTATTATGTACCATAGGATAGGTAGGATTAACATATTGGCACACACCATTGGGATTCCATAATTCCTTTGAATTTTTCTTGGCTCTGTTGGAGGTAGCAATAGAATTCTGCTGCTTTGGAATCAACAGACTGTCAGATCTCCATTCCCATGCCTAGACATCTAGCATAGTGTACACAGTACTGGTCTTGGAGTAAAGAAGACCTAGGTTCAAATTCTACCTCTGACACTAAATTGTTATGTAACCTTGTACAAGTCAATTGATTTCTCTGTTTCCTCATCTGTAGAAGGAAGGGATTTGACTAGATGCCTCCTGAGTTTCCTTGAAACTCTATATATACATAAACACAAGGTTATTGTCAGAATGAAATAAGTTTATATATAAATGTATATATATACATATATACACATATTTGTATGTATAAATGTTGCAAACCTTAAAGTACTGTATAAATGTGAATTATTGTGATTAATATTATCTTATTTTTTTGCCTGTTTTCATCAGGTTCATATGGAAACAGTCCTAGGACAAATTATTCTTCTGTTGTTATTCTTTTATATTTAATGTTAGGCAGACCATTGTACAGTTAGATAAAAGAATTGCCTTTTGTAACTGAATAAAAGAATTGGGACATAAGATCATCTTTCATAAACTCACTGAAAACATCATCAGGGCAGTCGAGTAGCAGACAACATGACAGGAATAAGCATAGGGACAGGGATGATATGTACCTCAACGTGTTCCCAAATGGCTTTGATTTCTTCTGTTGGGTCTCTATATTTTGAAGGCTTTTCTTTCAAAGTAGCTTAGAGGTTGAATAGTTGGAAAGGCAATATCAGCTTAGGTTCTTATGTGCAAACTGATCACACATAAGATGTGCAGTCTTGATTGTTGGCAACAATGTGACCAGTTGATGATGATAGCACTGCCTATAAAAACACTGCAGTTCCAATACAGGTTATTTATTGAATTCTCCAGTATATTTTCATTTTTTTAACATTTGAAGTACAAGATTTGTTTTCTCAGTTTACAAAAGATAGTGAACTTCTGAAGTATAATTTTAGTTACTAGCTATTGTCTTATGAGGTATTGGATAGATAATAAATTTTTGCAGCCTGCAGTGACATACTACACAATTTCTACCATTTCTTTGCTTCTCCTTGTATCAGTAAGTCCAGTCTTCTTATGTATAACTTTTTTTTTGTAATTTCTGGTGCTGCCCTGGTCTGAAACTGCCACCATAAACTCTTTTGTTTCTATAAACAAATCTACATGACTCATACATTTGTCTGATTTTTTTTATTGATATTTTCTTGGTTAATTTCATATGAATGTTGTCCATGGAAGTCTTTTTATTCTATTCTAGAATGTTAGTTGTTTCATATACTCCATCTTTTGTCTATATCCAACAGATCCAACAGCATGTACCTGATATTGCCCTTTACTATTACTCAGTAAACAATGTCTGTTTGTTCTGAAAGTATTTCTTTAGCTTATAACCTTAGTTTTATCCAGTAGTCTGAGGATGCAAATCAGTTCTCTTCCTTCTTTTTGATGAAGAAGCTTCCTTAGGGGGATAGACCTTGTATTTTGTTAATATGATATGGGTTTTTTTAGGGTCTATCATGGTCCATTTTGCAGTTCTGAAAGCATGCATTAAGAAGGGTATTACATAGGTGTCACTTTAAACATGATTTTCTCTTTGATCATTGATTTGTGGGTGCCAGCAAACAATCACAGCTTTCTCCTTGATAGCTTTAGGCTCAAGCGTCTTGCCTGGAGAAGGCCAAGGCCCTTGTAAATATCTCCTCCATTCTTTCATTCAATTTGACCTCTGGCTTTAAGCTCAGAGCTTTTAGGCTGTATCTTTTCTTTGTGTATTTTAGAAATTTTATACACATTGAGTCCAAATGACATTTTGACATTAATGGAGAGAAATTCCATGAGATAGAGTAACTGTTAAATTTTTTTGAGGTTCTGCTTAACTAGATGTTACCTATATTATAAGAAGTGATTAATAAGATGGTTTTGTAGCAGTCTCTCTTTAACTTGATGTCTTATTTAATTTTAGATAGGAGAAATATTAATGGGTTCAAGGTTAGGCAGAACTATGAGGCTGTTAAGCTGTGTCCCTGAAAGGTAAAACTTAAAATCAATAGTTCTTGACATTATCGTTAATAACATGTTTTAAATGGAAAACTTCCTTCTATGTGTATGTCAGAGTCTGCAGTATTTCAAGGATTATTTTGCATATTTGTAGTACATATCTAAGATTTGGGTGTGGAACTGAGACAAAAGCCTCAATACGGGCAGTATAAATGTTACTATAATTTTGGGTGGCTTGTTCAATATTCATTAAATCAATAGTATATTATTCTTCATGACCTTGGCACTCTTTGGCACCATCCCCCACTTCCTTCAGTCAATATATTATTGTGTATTTGGATTTTTAAAAGTTATGCAAGCCATGAATATTTTGTATATGAACTACATAAACTTATAATTAATTTATATTTTGAGTAGTCATTGGTGTTCTTTTATTTTGCTATGATGCCTTCTCTTAAGGATGATTGCATCAAGCTTGTGCATGAGGCTGATATCGTAAAGTCCTTTGCTAGTAATTTACATATGATTGTGAAATGTTTGAACAAATCATAATCAATCTTATCTGCATTCACAATTTTCCAGTTTTGCAAAGAAGCTAGTGTTTCAGTCACCTCCCTTGTCAGAACTGTTCTTTCATTCATTATATTACTGATGTGAAACAGCTTGCTTTTTCACATTTGAGCCAACTTGCATTTTTGTTGGGTTGGCTTCTCATGGCCTTATAGACCAGAACATCTCTACAGCCACTGTAATGTTGTTATTATTATTGTTATGATTACATCATTCTTATCCCTTTTTTGGATAAGGTTCAGATAGTAACAGTTTGTGGATGTCACTATCTTATTATTACTCCCTTATATTTAATGTTCTGTGTGCTATTGCAGAAGTGGATAAAATGACTCATTTGAATTAAAAAAAGAAGAGTATTGGGATATAAATTCATCTTCTGTATATATACTAAAAGCATCTTTGGAAAAACTCTAATACTTTGGATAGCAAATGGGATGATAGTACACTTCATTTGTTCCCACATGATTTTAATTTCTTTTTCTAGGTTTCTCTATTTTGAGTTTTTTTTTTATTTCATGTGGTTTAGAGATTATGCTTCCCTTTTGGGAAAGATAGGTTTCTATATCTAGTTGAGTGTGTAGCTATAATTTTCCCTCTTTTAACTAATTTAATATGAGTGAGGTTCAAGCATTGCCCACCTCCATCCTGCCCCACCATTTTCCCCTCTACTGTAAAAGCTTTTCCTAGTGCACCTCTTTTATGAGATAATTTTCCCCATTCTTCCTCTTCCTTTCCCCTTCTCCCAGTGCATCTCCCTTTCTCACCTATTCACTTTTTTACCTCATCCCAACCTAATTGCCTCACTCCTGTACCCTCTTTTTATATAGAATCCTTCTAACTGCTTAATAAAGTTCATAGAAGATAGACACTTCATCTTCTCATATAGAAAAGTAAACAGTTTAATTTTATTGAGTCCCTTATCATTTCTTTTTCCTGTTTACTATTTTATGCTCCTCTTGAGTCTCATATTTGGAATTTTCTATTCTACTCATATCCTTTCATTAGGAATGCTCAAAAGTCCTCTATTTCTTAAATATCTATTTTTTCCCTTAAAAGATTATACTTTGGAGCATCCTAGCAAGGCAGCAGCAAGCCCCACCTCAGCATACCAGTGGGAGATCCTGAGCTCCAGTGCAGTACAGCAGACAAACACCAACACCAGGGCCCCCCACATGCCTCAGTATAGCCAGGGAAACAGGCAGACTCCTGTCTGAGAACCACCAGGAGAATCTGCTTCAGTATACCTAGTGCTTCAGTATAGCCCTCGGCAAACAGTCAACCTCCTGCAGCCAGACCACCATGTGCTTCAGTGCAGCCCTGGAGAAATGCACAAACACCCCATCAGCCTCAGCATATGCCAGACACCAGCACTAGGACCTTGGCTCAGCACCAGGTAAGATGCCAGACCCCTATGGCCTCCTGTAGTGCCAGCCACCCCCTTCCCCACTTCAGTGCAGCACTAGACAGGACAATCCACTGTGGGCCTCAGGACAACATCAGTGCAGCACCTGGTAAACAGCCAGGGCTTTTAGCCCCTGGCAGAAGAAGCCTGAGACAGTTCCCCAGAGCTCAAATTTAAAAGAAAGGAAAAAGGCCAAAAGAGATGAGCAAAACAACAAGAACAACAACAAAAGAATCTGATCATAGAAAGCTATTATGGTGACAGGAAAGATCAAGACACAAACTCAGAAGATGAAAACAATGTAAAAACACCTATGGACAAACCCCCCCCCCCCAAAATGGGAAGTAGTCTCAAGCCCAGAAAGAACTCATGAAAGAGCTCAAAAAGGAGCTTAAAATAATATGAGAGGTAGAAGAAAAATTGGGAAAAGAAATGAGAGTGATGCAAGAGAATTATGAAAAAAATAAGAGTCAACAGCTTGGAGAAAGAAAACAACTGCTTAAAAAGTAGAACTGGTCAAATAGAAAAGGAGATACAAAAATCCACTACAGGAAATAACTCCTTAAAGAGTATAATTGGCCAAAGAGAAAAGAAAGTACAAAAGCTAATTAAAAGTTAGAATTGGGCAAGTGGAGGCTAATGACTCTAGGAGACATCGAGAATCAGTCAAACATATTCAAACGAATGAAAAAATAGAAGAAAATGTAAGATACCTCATTGGAAAAACAACTGACTTGGAAAATAGATTCAGGAGAGACAATGTCAGAATCATTGGACTACCTGAAAGCCATAATAAAAAAGAGGGCCTGGACTGCATCTTTCAAGAAATTTTCATGGAAAATTGCCCTGTTATCCTGGAACCAGAGGGCACAATAGGTATCAAAAGAATCCACAGATTATCTCAGGAATGAGATCCCAAAATAAAAACTCCAAGGAACTTTATAGTCAAATTACAGAACTATCAGATCAAAGAAAAAATTACAGCAAGTGGCCAGAAAGAAACAATTCAAATATCAAAGAGCCACAGTCAGGGTTACACAGGACTTAGCAGCTGTGACCTTAAAGGATCAGAGGTCCCAGAACATGATATTTCGGGAGGCAAAGGAGCTAGGACTACAAGCAAGAATCACCTACTTGGTGAAATTAAGCATAATACTCCAAGAGAAAAATGGTCATTCAATGAACTAGAAGGATTTCAAGCTTTCATAAGGAGAGGACCAGAATTGAACAAAAATATTTGACCTCTAATAACAAGACCCAAGAGAAGCCTAAAAAGGTAAAAAGGGGAAAGAAAACATAAGGGATTCAATGGAGTTGAATGGCATCTATATATAGGAAGCTATTTACTTACATGTTTACCTACATCTTCCCTACATGGGAAGATGATACTTGTAATTCTTTAAAAAAGAATGTACCATTAATTATACAGCTAGAAGAAATATACATAGACAAAGGGTATGGGCATAAAGTAAATTTGAGAGAATGACATAAAAAAATTAAGGGATGAGAAAGAGGAGTACACTGGGTGCAGTAGGAAGGGAAAGGTAGAATGGGGTAAATTATTTCAGATGAAGGGGCACAAAAAGCCTTGCATATTGTAGGGAAAGATGGGAGGGTGGGTGATGGGTATAGTTG
The DNA here is from genome assembly GCF_011100635.1 of Trichosurus vulpecula. Taxonomy (NCBI): domain Eukaryota; kingdom Metazoa; phylum Chordata; class Mammalia; order Diprotodontia; family Phalangeridae; genus Trichosurus; species Trichosurus vulpecula. The sequence goes on from NC_050573.1 coordinate 202,589,888, forward strand.
GAATCTTACTATAATAAATATTGGTTCAAAGAGGGAATAATATACACAAGCAGTTGAATATAGAAACCTATCTTATCCAACAGGAAAGTAGGAGGGGAAAAGATTAAGTAAAGGGTGGCAGGGTGTGGGGGGGTGGGGGGGATTGATAGGAGAGAGCAGACTGGGGGAGGTGGTAAACAGAAACAAAATACCATTGAGGAGGGAAGAGGTGAAAGGATAGAGAGGACAAACCACAGGAAAAAAAGGATGGAGGGAAATATGCAGTAATCATAACTGTGAATATGAATTGAATGAACTCTCCTATAAAATAGAAGTGGGTAGGAGAGGGGAGCAAAAATCAGAATTCTTCGATATGTTGTTTACAAGAAACACACTTGAAGCACAGAGACATGCTTGGGGTAGACAGCCCTCTAACTCACTGACAGATTTGAGGCCTGGCAGTTAATCTCGACCTGGTTTAGCCCATCTCCTGAAACAGATTACCAGGGTGTAGCCACTGTGCTTGCTACAGCTTTTTGAAGGCACAGGTGAGAGTTGGGTGGCAAGTGGACATCAAAGATAGAAAGCAGCCCTGAAGAGGATTTGGCAGCCCTCATGTCAGAAGCACTACTCTTCCTTGACATCTGTACATGAAAAAGAGGTGCAAAAATACTGAAGAAAATAAAACCTTAAAAAACAGAATTGGCCAAGTGTTAAAAGAGGCACAACAATTTACTGATGAAAATAATTCCTTAAAATTAGAATTGGCTAAATGAACAGAAAAAAAGTACAAATGCTCATTGAAGAAAATAATTCCTTAAAAATTAGAATTGGGGAAATGGAAACTAATGACTCTGAAACATCAAAAAACAATAAAACAAAGTCAACAGACTTTTAAAAATAGAGGAAAATGTGAAACATTTCATCAGAAAAAGAACTGACCTGGAAAATAGATCAAAGAGAGATAATTTAAGAATTATTGCATTACCTGAAAGCCATGATCAAAGAAAGAGCTTAGACATAATTTTTCATGAAATTATCAAAGAAAATTACTCTGATATCTTAGAATCAGAGGATAAAATAGAAATTGAAATAATCCACTGATCACCACCTGAAAGAGATCCCAAAATGAAAACTCTCAGGAATATTATGGTAAAATTCCAGAGCAACCAGGTCAAAGAGAAAATACAATGTAGCCACAGTCAGGATCACACAAGATTTAGCAGCTATTACATTAAAGGAGCAGAGGGTTTGAAACATGATATTCTAGAATAAAAAAGAGAAGAGATTACAGCCAAGAATAACCTACTCAGAAAAACAGAGTATAATTTTTTTTGCATTAAAGTTAATTTTTTATAATAGTGTTTTATTTTTTCCCACTTACAAGTCAAGACTACTTTTAGCATTCATTTTTACAAGGTTTTGAGTTACAAAGTTTTCTCCTTCCCTCTTCCCTCCCCTCTTCTTAAAATAATAGGCAATTTGATATAGGTTATATATGTATCATGTAAAACATTTCCATATTAGTCATAGTATTGTGAAAGAACTTGCTACTGAAGACTTGTGTGTCTCATGAACTTCTCATCCCCAGCACTGCCTTCCACTCACCTAAACACAATAAAACTTCATGGATATACCCTCACAGTAAGCACTGGCATTTAATAGACTATGTTATTGTAAGGGGAAGAGACAGAATGTGAGAGTGATGAAGGCAATGTGTGCTGCAGAGTGCTGGACCAATCATAGACTTATCCTCTCCAAGCTAAACATTCACATTCAACAAAAGCAGCAGCCTCAAGTCAAGATGACTCCCAGAAGATTTAATGTCAACAGATTAGAGTGCTTCTCCTAGCACGAACAATATGCTTCTAATTTGGAGGGAAAACTGGGGCAATACAGTCTTGGCAACAGTGGAGCAGAAAAGGAGTGGGAAGCTTTCATAGATTTGGTGTATAGCATTGCATTTACTCATCGGGATCAGAGCACTTGCAAACATCAAGATTGGTTTGATGAAAAGATGGAGAAATTCAGAACTTGCTAAATGAAAAATGAGAACTCCACAGGATTTACCAGCAGAATAGCTCATCTCTCTTTAAGAAGGCAGCATTTAACTCTATCAAAAGTAAAGTCAAGCAAAGCTTAGAGAGATGCAGGATTCTTGGCTCAGTAAGAAGGCAGATGAAATACAAGTTTATGCTCATAATAGCAAAGTAAAGTGCTTTTATGATGCCCTGAAGTCTATTTATGGGCCAAAGATTTAGGGTACATCTCAACACTCAGTACTGATGGAGCCACATTGATTAGTGATAAGGACGTGGTCCTAGAGAGATGACCTGAACACTTCCATAGTGTTCTAAATGAACTGTCATTAACCAATGCTGAAGCTGTTGACCATTTACCTCAGGTTGAAGTCAGTCTCTCTCTAGCCAAATTTCCAACTGAAGAAGAGATTTTGAATGCCCTTGAGCTCTTCTTGTGTGACAAGTCACCTGGTGCTGATTCTATTCCAGCTATTCTATTCCAGTTGATTCTATTCCAAGGCAAGGTATCCACTACTCATACAAAAGATGACTGAAATCTTCCAGGTTATATGGCAAAAGGTTAACCTTTAAGAATTCAAGGATGCCTCCATTGTCCATCTGTATAAACGATGAGGAAATAGGCTGTCCTGTGACAATCCCAGGAGATATCTCTCTCTCTCTCTCTCTCTCTCTCTCTCTCTCTCTCTCTCTCTCTCTCTCTCCCTCTCTCTCTCTCATTCTTGTTCTGTCAGGTTTCTCTTTATATGCTAATTATTTGTTTCTCAGGTTCTTGTAATATAATTTTTAATTAGTATTAAATTCTTTATTTTGTTGTTTGTGCTATTATGTTTCTTTACATCATTTTATATCATTTTGCCTTTCATATTTAGTTGTTGTTTAAAGGTATTAAGACTTTCATATACATCTTTTCCAAATTCCATCACGTGTTTTTTTCTATTTCATTGACTTTAAATTAGGAAATATGATATCCAAACTTGCTACCACAGATTCTGCATAGATATTTTTATTATATTCCGATGTCATTAAACAGGTCTTCAACACTTTTTAGGGTCAATTCTAACATTGTAGTATTTAATGTCTTTTCTAGGAATATTCCTAGATATTCCCACTTTCTGTCCTATGTTCTTTCCCATGACAACACAGTTATAGCATACACTGTTGTATACAGGTCTTCGAATGATAGTACATGCTAAAAATATTCTAGGAGAATGAATTCATTCATGATGGTTGTATGTAGTACCAGTTTTTTTTAGTTACTGTGTTTTGTTGTATTAATCGTATTCTTATACATATAGTTTGATTCTAACTTGTCTATTAGATTTTTGCCATCAAATTAAAAAAAAAGAGCTTTTTGAAATTCTTCCTAAGTATACTGTTTCTTTTTTCAAAAGCATTCACGACATTAACATTATTCTTTACCTATTTACTTCATTTTAATGAGCAGTTCTGGAGGTTGTAAGTGAAAATTTTCAGTGCCTTCTGCAGCTTTTTGCTTTTTGGATTTTAGTAACAACTCAATGCCCACTCCTATTTCATACAATCTAGGGTTAGGAATGAAATTATTTCTTATAATTGCCTTGCATTGATCTTCAGCTTGTTATTGTGTAACATGAAGTTGAAGACATCATTGACAAGAAAATAGTATGAAGTCCTTGACTGTAATTGGAGAGATTGTTTTACAATATTATTAGGATGTAGCATTGGCACCAAACACAATCATTCTCATGTGCAGTTCATTTCATACACTCCGGTGGTTTAACTTGCATCAGCTCTCAGTAACATCTTCACCAAAACATTTCTAGCAGGTTTGGTATTTGTCTTTCTGATTTGTCACAATGTGTCTTGCCTCCCTGTGGTATCCAGTAGCAAAGGAAAGGTATTCATTCTACTGTACTCCATTTCAAGCTGATTATAAGGGAAGAGGCTTCCCAGTCTATTTCTTAGATTCCTAAGAATTACACAGAACTGGCTAGGGCATTAACTCAGCAATAGTATCATTAGGGCCCAGTTGACCAATGTTTTAGGATTTAAAAAAAACAATTTATATTATTCTGAGCTTAAGAAAAAAACAAGCATTTCCATAACATAGTAGAATAGAAAACAATATGATTGCACATGAAACTGCAAATCTATTGTGTACAACTTGCTATTCCTTTTAAATATATAATACAGTTATCATGCAACTTTTGTTTTTTCCCTTTTTTCTCCTCCCCTGCCCCATGGCTACCATTAGACACAAATATGTGTGTATTACACACACACACACACACACACACACACACACACACACACAAAATACCATTCTATACATTATTTATGCAGATAGTGTAATCCTTCATGGATCCTTTGTAGTTAATTTGGGTATTTATAATAGTCAAATTATTTACTGGCTATGATAATATTCAGATTCTGGTATGGTTTATTGGTTATGCCCTCAAGGATATTTTGAGGTCTTTATTTAAAATACAGGATTTCCCATTCTTAGCCCATGAAAATAGTAAGTTTCTGGTATACTATAAAATTCTAGCCCCCAGGTCATGTATTACTAGGTAATGGGTTGGTACTAAGTTTTTCTGCCCTGTAGAGATGCACTGCATAGTTGTTGCTGTTGTTCAGTTGTGTCTGACTCTTTGTGACTCCATGTGGGGTTTTCTTACCAAAGATATGAGAGTGGTTTGCCATATTCTTCTCCAGTAGATTAAGACAAACAGAGGTTAAGTGACTTGCCCAGGGTCACACAATTAGTGAGTGTGTGAGGCCAGATTTTGAATTTCGATCTTTCTGATTCCAGGTCCAGTGCGCTATCCACTGAGCCATCTAGCTGCCTCTTGGCAGCTGCATGGTAGCTATCATTTATTGGAATGATTTATATTAATCACTTATTATGGGCTCCTTAGGGATAACCATTATATAATTTCCAATGGCAATGTCTTGGTCCTAAATTGCCATCATAAGGTAACCCCCTCCACTTTCATAAATCAACTCACATGACTCATCCATGTGTTTGACACTTTAAAAAAATCGACATATTGGTAGCTATAGTCATGCAAATGTTGCTCCTTATGTGACTATTTCATTCTACTCTTGGATTTGAGCCATTTAATAGGTTCCATCTCAATTTAACTCACTTTGGTTACAGTTGACAGATCTAATGGTGTATACACATCAGTTTTTCCTGTTGCTTAATGAAGTTATATCTCATGTTCCAAAAGTATTTTGCTAGGTTTCTGAACTATTTATCAAGGCTCTGAGAATCTTTGTCAATCTTATTCCTCTTGACTGACAAGGGAGTTTTAATTTTTCAATAGCTATTTTAGGGTGGTAGACCTCATGTTTATTAATAGAACATGGAGTTTTGTAAGGAGAGCATCTAAAACTGTTATGGTCATCCACTTTACAATTCCAAAAGTTTACGTTGACTGGTATTGTGTTGATTTTTTTAAGTGTCACCACATTGATTTCTAGATGCCCTCAAGGCTCTTGATACATATTGCCAGAGCTTACTTTTTCATTGTTATATGCTTAATGTGGAGAAGATGAAAATATTCTTAAAATATGTGATACTTCTCCCAAATCTATAATATTTGGAGTCTTTTGGTAACTTGTCCTCTTTCAAACATCTTGGAAAGTTAATGCTTTGAAAATGATGTTTATTCCAGCATGATTTCTTCTGTTTGAATTTGATTTTTTTCCAGTATTTTTGTCTTCATCCTCTTGAATGCTACTTCTACTTGTTCAGTTGGTAAATTGGGAAGTAATGTGTTAGAATCCAAATATGATAGTTTTATTATAATTGATGATGAAAATAGTTTGTTATTCAAATGCTGACTGACATTTTCATTTCTTTGTTGCTTTTATTCCAGTTTCATTTTAGTTACTTTTAGGATGCTTTGGTTTAGATGGGACTAACACCATTTTTTTCAAATTTGTGAAGTATTTTTGTTGATCCTTTTTATTGTTTTTAAATCACCATTTCTGAATTTAGCCTCTTTACCCTTTTCTCCTTCTCCCCATTGAGTCATCTCTTCTAAGAAAGATTAAAAGAGAAAAATTTTCCAGTGTCTTTTTACAGGTCTTTAACATACTCCTCAAATCACTTCTAATATTGTGTGATAATTAATCCCTTTTCTTAGGAATATTCCTAGATACTTCTATCTTCTTCCTTAGGGTCTTTTCTATGATAACACTGCTATTACATGCACTGTTGTGTGCAAGTGCTGGAATTGTTATACTCACTAAAATATTGTGGGAGAATGAATACACTTGGTTTTATCTGTCACTTTTTTTGTCACTGTGTTTTTCATATTACATTCTTGTTATATTATTTGGATTGGACAACCAACCAACATATCAACCAGTTCTGGTGGTATGTGCAGTATTCCACACCTATAGTTTCCTGCCTTTATAAAGAAAAGAGGGAGATTCTTTTTATCAACTCTTTTCCAAAGCTAACCTTGGTTATTATAATTATGTCATTTCAGTGTAGTTTTCTTCTTCTGGTTTACATTGTCATAATCATTACATATGTCATTTTCCTGATTTTGCCTATTTCACTTTGCCTAAGTTCATACGTTTCCCTACACTTTATTAAATGTTCATATTCACCATATGTTATATTGCAAGTAACATTGTATTATATTTATCTACCACAATTGCTCAAGACATTATCTAATTGATAAGCTCTACTTTTTTTCTTACACTTTTACTACCCACACCTAATAAGGGGAAGTTTTAGTGTTTATGGGAACTTGTTTCTTTCTTTGACTTTCCTGAAGCATTTGTGTAGCAGTAGTTTCCTTTTATTGAAGGATATAAACATAATAACATTAAAAAATTAAGCATAATTCCAAATTGCTTTTTCAGAATTGTTGGCTCATTTCATAGTTCCACCAATAGTGAAGTTCTCTCTTCCCATGGTCCTTTCAACATTTGCTATTTTCATCTCTTGTCATGTTTAATAATTTTCCAGGTGTGTGGTGAAATGTCACAGTTGTTTTATACTTACATTTATTATTAGTGACTTGGAGCAGTGCTTCATGTGGTTGTTAATAGCTTGAAATTCTTTTTTTATTTATTTTATTTATTCTTTTGAGCACTTATTCTTTGTGAAATGGCTCTTCATTTTATATTATTGTATTAAGCCTCTTCACATAAGATATTTAATGTAGTAATTTTTCTCAATTGATAGCTTCCCTTATTATAGTAGCTGAATAAATTTTATTTATACAAAATCCATTCCGTTCATGCAATTACAATTATTTATTTTACCTTATGTAATCACCTTTATTCCTTGATTTATTCAGAATTCTTCCATTAGATAGTTAGGAAAGGTACTTAGTTTACATGTTTTTTTATGAAATGAACTTTTATACTCAAGTCATGTATTCATTTTGAGTTTATCATGGTATATGTGACATAAAGAGCTGGTCTACATCTAATTTCTAAATTTCTCTTTTTTAGTTTCCCTGGCAGTTCTTATCTAGGAGTTCTCTCCAAAGTAATTTATGTTGCATTTATTGAATATTGAGTTTTTGAATTTGGTTGTTTCTGATTTTTAATTATATATTTTTATCATTTATCTATGTTTTAATTTTAAGGAGTATCAACTAGTTTAAATGATTGTGATTTTATAATATAATTTTAAGTCTGAAAGGAATATTTGTTCTATTTTTTAAAAATAAAATTTTATTTTTTTAATTAATAGAAAGTCAATTTCTTTCCCACTTCTCTATCCCTTTTGGGAAAAAAATTTGGCAACAAATATTCATAGGCAGCAAAATAAATCCCTTCAATGGCCTTGTTAGAAAAATATTCATTTTATTCTATACCCTGAATCATTCTCTGTAAAGAAGTAGATAGCATACAGTACCATCAGCTCTTTGGAATCATGGATTGTCATTCTGTTGATTAGAGTTCTTACAGCCATGCATTCTAACTATGACATTTATTTACCTTGAGATTCTAGAGTCCCTTTTTCTCCAAAAGAATTTTAATTTATATAACTCTATAAAATGTCTTGTTGATTTGATTTATACAAATATAACACTATACATAATTATTTCAGGTAGTATCATCATTTTTATCGTATCAGTATGGCCCAACCATGAACAATTAATATCTCTGAAATTATTTTTCATTCATTATTAAAACTTATTTGGAATTGTTTTTATATGTGTTGTATATTTTAAATGTTTGTAAATAATTTTTGAGAATATACAAGTAAAGAAATCCCTATATGTCATATATTTTGAAGTTTTTTTGAATGTGATTTCCCTTTTTATTATTTCATGTTAGATTTTCTTGTTGCTATAAAATAATCCTAAAGATTTGTGTTAATTCATTGTATATACTGCTACTTTGTTAGGGATTTTAATTATCTCAGTTTCTTTTTTGAAAGAAACTTTTCTGAGTTATCTCATCTTTTCCGAGTTCCTGGGATTATCTAAGTAAAGCATCATACCAACAGCAAATATAATTTTTTTCTTATCTATGACAGTGTTTATGTTTTAATTTTTTCCCCCAGAGCCATTCTTCTTTCACTACTCTTTCATATCTTTGAGGTATTGCTACTTACAAACTTCAACCACAATTTTCTATAAAAATTTAATAATGGATTTATAGTTTAAACTAGTGTGGATGTTAGTTGCCATACCACTCTATTAGTCAAGAAGATCAAGTATTTGGTGCTTAAGATATCTGATCTCTTTTGACTTCACTGATAAATTTATTGTTTTATATAGGTCAAACTTCTATAGAAAGCAGGAACAATTTTGCTCACTTTTTTGCCTTTTATCCATGTACTATTTTTTAATATTAATAACTTGGTCATTTCTCATCTTTATCATTTTTCTTGATATGGTGTTACTTTAATCTTTATGGCTACTAAAATTAAATTACAGTTCAGGAGATGTTATTTCATGAAGCAATATATAGAAAAGTCACAGAAGTAACTTTCATAGAGTAAATGTTTTGAATTTATAGGAATGAGAGATTATTGTGGACTGGGATGGTAGAGGTAGTTTTCACAGAGAAACCACAGAAAAGGAATGGTCCTTTGTATAAATTAGTAAATTGATGAGTAAATTAATCAATTAGTAAATTAATTAACAAGAATTTATTAAGGGCCTGCTATTTATCAGGTGCTGCAATAAGCACTGGAAATACAAAGACAAAAATGAAAAAATATCTGCCTTCAGTAGGCTTACATCAGATCTGAGAAGGTAACATGCCCATAAACATGCACAGAGAATATATACAATACAAATAATGAGGCACTGAGAGATCTGGAACAACCTCATGTGGAAAACAATGCTTGAAGTGAGTCATGAAGGAAATACGGGATTCTAAGAGTTAGGAGGTGAGGAAAGTGTGCGTTCAAGGTATGGGGAAAACCAGTGGAAAGACATGGAGAGAGGGGATGAAGTGTCACATGTAGGATGGTATGGAAATTGCTAGATACGATGGAGGAAAAATGGCATACCAGTATGCCAAATGGGATGTATGCCATGAGAATAGGCTGGGAGTTTGGAATGAATGTAAAGGAGAGAGCAGATTAGTGTGTCCAGAACATCGAGATTTCTTCTATTTGATTAGAGAAAACAGAACTAGGAGTAGTGGATGAAGTTGAGGAGAGGCAGACCTTGGCTTCATATAAGGAAAAATTCCCCAATAATGTGAATAGTTCAAAAGTGGAATGGTCTGTTTCAGGGTTGGCATGGGTAGTGGGTTTCCCTTCAATACTTTTTTCAAGTGAATCATTGTATTTTGGGGATGTTGTTGAAGGATTCAGGAAGAGGTTCCTCTATATGTCCTCTGAAGTCCATCACTTAGGCATTCTATGATTTTTTGTGAAATGGTTTGTCAAGGGAAAGAGTAGACAATAATACTAAAAAGATAAATCAGGTCTACATTATGGAAGGTCTTTAATACCAAGCCAGGGAATTTGAATTTTACTCTATAATCAGAGATTCTTAACCCTTTTATGTGTATATGTGTGTCATAGAACCCTTTGGCAGGCTGGTAAAATTTATGAACCTTTTCTCAGGATAAGTTTTTAAAGGAATAAAATAAAATGCCTAGGATTACAAAAGAAACCAAAAGTTAGAGAAAGTCAAGATGCCTTTTTTTCTATGTAAAGTCATGGTCACCTGAAATCTCTACAATCAAACAAACCAACCCTCAGCAGTCCATAGAACCCAGGGTTAAAATTCCTACTACCTGGCAAAGGGGGAAGGCTGAAAGTAGGGAAGAGACATGAAACAAATGGATTAGAAGACAAACTTTGAAATTCTATGCAGATACTTTGTATAGCAGAGAGACTAAAAGTTTCTTCTGAATCTGCGTTCTCCTAGATGTTTTCCTAGCACTTGTCATTGTGAACCATTCCATCCTTCTAGATATTCTCTCTTGCCTGGACTTATAAGTCAATACTCTTCCCTCTTGCTCTTCCAACCTGGTTTAATAAGTATTTTCCATCATTGTTTTTTTTTCCTTCTTTCTTCTCCCCTTCAAAGGAAGCATCCTTTAAGGTGGTATTCGTGGTCTTCTTCTCCCTTGTGATGTTAATGTTTTACAGTGAAAAAAGAATTGACCAGAGGCCCTGGCTTCAGCTTCCACCTCTTATGTCTACTACCTGTGTAACTTCGGTCAATTCACTTAACCTCCCTGGGGCTCAGTTTCCTCTCATATTAAATAAGGAGGTTGGATTAGATACCATCTGAGGTCCCCTCTATCTCTAGATTTATGACAATCCTATGATCTTGTCTACTACCATGGCTATTTACAGCTACATTGTAATGACCTTGAAATCTGTATCTTCAGTCTTGACCTATCACCACACTTAAATTTTAATCTCTATGATGGACCTTAGCTTGATTTATGTTACTTTAAGTTTGATATGCATAAAATCCAAATTAGGCAGGTAAGAGGCTCACTGGACCTGGATTTAGGAAGGCTTAAGTTAAAATCCAACCTCAGACATGTACTAGTTGTGTGACCCAGGGTGAGTCAGTTGTAATATAAGGATATAATATAAGGATTGTAATATAAAGATAATAAGGACAACTACCTCCCAGGATTGTTGTGAGGATCAAATAAAATAATATCTGTAAAGTGCTTAGCACTATGCCTAGCACCTAGTAAGTGCTTAATAAATTTTTCCTTCCTTCCTTCCTTCCTTCCTTCCTTCCTTCCTTCCTTCCTTCCTTCCTTCCTTCTTTCCCAAAACATCATCTTTAGACTCAAACTTCTTCCTAACTTTCCTGTTTATGCTATTCTCCCAGTCATTAAGCCTATAATCTCAGAAGCCACCAATATGTAGGAAACAAGTATTTCAATAATCCAAGTATAGTATGATAATGTTATTTAATTCTAAAGACATGAATTATAATTCTTGTTTTGCTAAACCTTAGTTATTATCTTTATGACAAATCTATCTTTTGAATCACAATCGTTAGCAAGGCTGGCATAAGACTTTTCAGCATAGTCAGTTTTTGAATTGGCTATTTCCATTGTGGCTGAATAATTTATAATTTATTTTCATATTTTTTCTGACATGCTGTTTGGGATTAATCACTCCAAGTTCATTTAGAAAGGTGATTTTATTAGATATTTCCAGTTTTTATATCTTGTCTCCAAATGCTTTTAGAATACACCATAGTATTTCCTAAAAAACATCCTCATCTTCATGTTAGGTAACTGAGGTTTCCAAAATTTGAAACAAGATGACTTTGGTGCTTAAGGCTACATTCAAGTTTGCTGAGAAACTCTCAAGCCCTGTTTTATAGATCATCTAAACAAACAACTAATAACTGTGAATTTACATTCTAAGGATGGAAGCCAGCAGTACAGCTGGAGTGGACTGAGAGCTGCCCTCTTTGGCTCCAAACATTCTTGGCTTAAAAATGAGATCTTTGGGAAAACTAGTCTTCCCTAGAGATGTCGTGGTGACATTGTTTTATTCTCTAGTCTAAGCTTAGAGATATATATATATATATTAATAAAACAAGTCTGAGAAAGGAAAATAAATATAGAGAGGAGGGAAGGATTAAAACAAGACTCGGAGGGACAATGATGCTGTCTCTACAACAGGTCCTAATGCAGGTGTGGCCCCTTTCCCTGTACTCTCTGCATTTCCTGCTTTGGATTCTACTATATATATATATATATATATATATATATATATATATATATATATATATATATATATATATATATAAATGTATATATATGCATATATGTATATACATATATATTAATACAAGTAAATGAATGTTAGTTAATCCAAAGATTACAATGAATAGGGGTGAACATTCTAATCTATAGATTTTGACTACTTTTGCAATGCCATCAATTATTTTGTGACTTAGCCCATCTTTCTTTGAAATGGTAACAGATTCTTCCTCTCTCTGAAGAGGAGACCTCTCAAGTTCCTTTCAGTTGTAGGTGCCTTTATTCCTATTTTATTGTTGAGGAAACTGAGGCAAATGGAAGGTAAGTGACTTGCCCAAGGTCACATGGCTATTATGTATCTGAGGTTGGATTTGAACTCAGATCTTCCCGACTTCAGGCTCAGCACTTTATACACTATATCACCTAGCTGCCTCTGATATACTGAAGAAGACACCTTAGGGTATCTTTTCCATCCATATGCTTATTTTTTTGATTGGATGGATCTATGTCTCACTGCTTTTTCATTTCCTGCGATTACTGTTGGACCCTTATCATTTTTTTGCTCATCAATGATAAAACTTCATCCCGATGGAGCCTCTGTTATAAACATGAACTGTGTAAATGGAACTGGAACCTCCTACTCCGTCAATGAAGATAAAGGCTATGGTTATCTTTGGTCTTCTGTTTCTCATCAGACTCAGTCTTAGCAATCTCATTCCCCTCCCAGCTTCTACTCTCACATCGATGCAGATGACTGCCAGATCTTTATTTCCATTTCTGCCCTCTTTTTTGACCTTTAGATCCACAGCTCCAGTTGCTCTCAAGATATTGAACTCAGAATGTCTGAAACTAAGCACATTGGTCTTCCCCCTAGATACACTCTTCCTTCATCGATGACTATTTCTATTTCTGACACCACCACCTTCCTAGTCTCCTGACTTTACAACAGGGAGTCTATCTTTGAGTTTTTCCTCTCACTCACTCTCTGATCACATCCCACCAGGGCAGATCTATACTATCACTGTACCATTTCTCAAATCACTCTCCCTGTCTCTTTTCTCACTTTTTTATCCTTATAATGAACCCTTTCTATCATGCTGCTGTTATTCAGTATTTGTAGTCATGTCTGATGCTTTGTGACCCCATGTGAGGTTTTCTTCGTAAAGATGCTGGAGGGGATTTCTGTGTCCTTCTCCAGTGGATTAAGGTGAACAGAGGTTAAGTGACTTGACCAGAGTCATACAGCTAGTGAGTTTCTGAGGCCACATTTGAACTCGGGTCTCCCTGACTCAAGGCCCAGTGCTCTATCTACTGAGCCACCTAGCTGCCTCTGTTAACTTGCCTTGCACCTTATCATGACCTTGCAAAAGCTCCTTAAAAGCTTTTGCTTCCTCCGCTCTTTCTGTCTTCTAATGCAGCCTTCATACCACTGTGAGAAGAACCCTTCTTCCATATCAGTCTAGTAATTTCATTCCTCTACTCAAAAACCTTTAGTGATTGCCTGTTGATTCTCAAGTTAAGGTCAAATGCCTTTCCTTGGAATTTAAGACCCTCCACATTTTTACCTTTCTATGATTATATTACTTCTCTCCACATACTCTACACACTAGTCAAACTGGCCAGCCCTCAAAACATGTACTTGATCTCTCTGCCTCAGTGTTTTTGTTTAGATTACTCACTGGGCTTAGAACTCCCTTGTTTTCCTTTTTGAAGTCTTACACTATCATTAAAGCCTGTTTGAAAAGCCATCCCCTCCATAAAATCTTTCCTGTTACACCCCATTGATGATGGTCTTCTTCTTTTGAGATTATGACACATTTCTGCATTGCTGTTGTGTGGCATTGTATATTACAATTATGCATGTTAGGGTCTTGCCCCTTTATAAGACTATGTTCCTCGAAGGTAAGGGTTATATTTTAATAAAAGGAGACATGTCTATATCACTTTAAGCTCTGGTAAATGTTTAAATATATTCTCTTATTTGATCCTTACAACAGCTCTTTAAGGATGATAGATGTTATTTTCATTTTGCAGGAAAAGGAAACTGATGCTGAAAAGTTTAAGGCACTTGCCATAGTCACACAGTCAGTAAACGCTGGAGTAAGATTCAGACCCAGGTTTCCCTTAACCAAATGCACTGCTCTATCCACTGTAACATAATTTACCTCAAATTTTCATCTCAACTTTGTATTTTTCCAGCATCTACCACAATGTAGGCATTCAAGGGTCTTTTATTAATCATATAGAGAATGCTGTGAATTTACTATCTAAGAACCAATCTAGATCCCTTAATACTACCTTGACATACCGTAGGTTGCTGGAGGTATCCTTGAGGTATTTGAGTATCTCTTCTCTAATGCTATCGGCTTAAGATCCCATTTCAGATGTGTTTGCCCAATTTTATGTGCCAGTATAATATTAGGACTCCAATTCCATTTGATCAATTAACATCAGTTAGCTTTTACAAAGGGACATTTATTTAAAAGAACAAAAGTACAGGGGGGCAGAGCCAAGATGGCAGCAGGAAAGCAGGGACTTGCTTAAGCTCCGCACCAAATCCTCCAAACGCCTGTAAAACATGGCTCTGAACAAATCCTAGAGCTGCAGAACCCACGAGATAGCAGAGGGAAACAGATCTCCAGCCCAGGAGAGCCTGGATGTTTGCCGGGAAGGGTCTATTGCATGGTGCTGAGAGTGGAGGGCAGCCCAGTGTGGGCCACACCGGGACAGACAAGACCTGGAGTCAGCCAATGAGAAGAGGTCTTGGGGCCATGAAACAGTGAGCTGTGCCAGTTACCAGACTTCTCAACCCACAAATGCCAAAGAGCAGGTGAGGGGGAAACCATGGGATCGAGTTCAGAGCAGTCCGGCTGCCAGCTCTGGGGGTGGAGGAGGTCGTGCAGTAGCAGTGGTGGTAGTAGCAGCAGGAAGCTCCTGAGGCTGCCTCCAGAGCAGTAGCATCAGTGGCTTCCTGAGTCCCTGGCTCACACGGTGGGAGGAATCTAGCAGCAGATCAGAGCGGCAGTGCAAGGAGCACTTTGCAGGCACAAAGGGAGATTCTTTTGCTGTGCCCTGCTTGGATTTGAATTGTCGTCCTGGTTGGCGGTTCTTGGGAGAGGAGGAGAGCTGCTGAGACAGAACCTGGGGTGACAGTGGAATAGAAGTAGCTCTGGAAACAGCAGTGCTTGGACCCCAAAGCTTGGGACAAAGTTCTCTCTACAAGCAGTCATATCCTGACAAAAAGCTCAAGGGTCAAGTAGTTGGCTGGGATCATGAACAGGCAGCAAAAACGAACTCAGACTCAAACTCAGACTCAAACTCAAACTCTAGATTCCTTTTTGGGTGACAAAGAAGATCAAATCGTATAGCCAGAAGAAGTCAACAAAGTCAAAGAACCTACATCAAAGCCTCCAAGAAAGATGTAAATTGGGCTCAGGCCATGGAAGAGCTCAAAAAGGATTTGGAAAAGCAAGTAAGAGAAGCAGAGGGAAAAATTGGGAAGAGAAATGAGGGTCATGCAAGAAAACCATGAAAAATAAATCTATGACTTGCTAAAGGAGACCCAAAAAAATACTGAAGAAAATAACACCTTAAAGAATAGACTAACCCAGATGTCAAAAGAGCTCCAAAAAGCCAATGAGGAAAAGAATGTCTTGAAAGGCAGAATAAGCCAAATAGAAAAGAAGGTCCAAAAGACCACTGAAGAAAATCCCACCTTAAAAATTAGGTTGCAGCAAGTGGAAGCTAGTGACTTTATGAGAAATCAAGATATTATAAAACAGAACCAAAGGAATGAAAAAGTGGAAGACAATGTGAAATATCTCATTCGAAAAACAACTGACTTGGAAAATAGATCCAGAAGAGATAATTTAAAAATTATTGGACTACCTGAAAGCCATGATCACAAAAAGAGCCTAGACATCATCTTTCAAGAAATTATCAAGGAAAACTGCCCTGATATTCTAGAACCAGCGGGAAAAATGGAAATTGAAAGAATCCACTGATGGCTTCTTGAAAAAGATCCCAGGGGGCAGCTAGGTGGCACAGTGAGTACAGAACTGGCCCTGGAGTTAGGAGGACCTGAGTTCAAATGTGGACTCAGACACTTGACACATGTACTAGCTGTGTGACCTTGGGCAAGTCACTTAACCCCAATTGCCCTGCCCGCCCCCCCCCCAAAAAAACCTGAAAATTCCCAGAAAGAAACCTCCTAGGAATATTTTCACCAAATTCCAGAGTTTCCAGGTCAATGAGAAAATACTGCAAGCATCCAGAAAGAAACAATTTGAATATTGTGGAAACATAATCAGAATAATGCAAGATCTAGCAGTTTCTATATTAAGGGATCCAAGGGCTTGGAATATGATATTCCAGAGGTCAAAGGAGCTAGGATTAAAACCAATAATCACCTACCCAGCAAAACTGAGTATAATGCTCCAAGGCAAAATATGGATTTTCAATAAAATAGAGGACTTTCAAGCTTTCTCAATGAAAAGACCAGAGCTGAATAGAAAATTTGACTTTCAAATACAAGAATCAAGAGAAGCATGAAAAGATAAACAAGAAAGAGAATTCATGTGGGACTTACTAAAGTTGAGCTGTTATGTTTACATCCCTACATGGAAAGATGATGTGTGTAATTCATGAGACCTTTCTCAGTATTAGGGGAGTTGAAGGGAATATAGACAGAGGGCACAAGATGAGTTGAATATGAAGGGATGATATCTAAAAAATGAAATAAATTTAAAGGATGAGAGAGGAATATATTGAGAGAGGGAGAAAGGGAGAAATAGAATGGGGTAAATTATCTCACATAAAAGTGGCAAGAAAAAGCAGTTCTGTTGGAAGGGAAGAAGAGGCAGGTGAGGGAGGAATGAGTGAATCATACTCTCAATGGATTCAACTGGAGGAGGGAATAACATACACACTCAATTGGGCATCTGACTCCACAGGAAAGTAAGGGGAAGGGGATAAAAAAGGGGGAGGTGATAGAAGAGAGGGCAGATAGGGGGAGGAGGTAATCAAAAGCAAACACATTTGAGGAGAGACAGGGTCAAGGGAGAAAACTGAATAAAGGGGGACAGGATAGGATGCAAGGAAATATAGTTAGCTTTTCACAACATGAGCATTGTGGAAGTGTTTTGCATAATGATGCATGTGTGATCTATGTTGAATTGCTTGCCTTCCTAGGGAAGGTGGGTGGGAAGGGAAGAGGGGAAAGAATTTGGAACTCAAAGTTTTAAAACAGATGCTTAAAAAAATTAAAAACTTTTTTTGCATGCAACTAGGAAGTAAGATATACAGGCAATGCGGCATAGAAATCTATCCTGCCCTACAAGAAAGTAAGGGAAAAGGGGATGGGGGGTGGAGGAGTGAGGTGACAGAAGGGAGGGTTGACTGGGGAATGAGACAGTCAGAATATATGCTGTCTTGGAATGGGAGGAGGGTAGAAGTGGGGAGAAATCTTGTGGAAATCAATGTTGAAAACCAAAATATTAAATAAAGTATGTACAGAAAAAAGATCAAAAGTACACATATCCTTACCCCCAAACACCTTTGGGGCACACTTTACTCTGCCCTATTCTACCTTGGTGTCTCGGAAGAGTAGAATTACATTTAATATAATTTTTACATAACATTGGTCCCACAAGTTCATATTCCAAATGTGGCATCACTGTTGGATAAGCCCTTATCTCAGCTTTTGCTCAGCTGGGTTCCTGAGACCACTCCTTACTCTTGTGGCCCCAAAGTGAGACCAGTTGGCTGCAAGCCCCAGCATGGACTCTACACCTGGAAGTGCTGGCACCTTACTCTCCTGACCTCCTGAATTTCATATCTCTCATCTCTCATCTTTACCTAAAATGAAAAAAAAAACAACACCATAAATGTTAAGACAAAGTACCAAGGAAAATTTTCATGGTCCACATGTGGACCTCAGAAGGTTGGAGGTCTTTATCCTAACACCATTGTTTCTCACTGAAATGCCATGAGCCAGGATGAAGTGAAATGAAGAGTCTGAGGCTCTTGTTTATAAGGTCCTTTTGAATTCATCCCCAGTTGTTCCTAGAGAAGCATAACAAATCAAAGAAGCTCCTGTTCTCTTAGCAGTAGTTAGCAGTCTGGATCCAGTTACAGAACATCTACACATTCTCCAAATTTCCCCTTGGCTCTTCCATCACATGTTATCATGAATCTCTTGGGAGCAGGCTCCCCAGACTCTGACAGGTGGGGGATTGCACCTGTGACATTCTGCACCTACTCTTAAGGACTAGGCTCAGTGGCTGTCCCTCATTACAAATGCTTATTTGTCATAAATGTTGCCAGTCAACTAGCATTTATTCGGTGCCCACTATATGCCAGGCGCTATGTTAAGCTCTGTTGGTTGTACTATGAAAAGTAACTCTCTTTATAATGGAGTTTGAAATTCAAGCAATCATTTGAGACTACATTTATAGTATCATTTTAATAACTTTAAATGAAGGAACAGTGAAAGGTTTGTTGATACTTTCAGTAGTTAATAATAGATATGGTAGAACAATTGCTACCCTGGGATTCATGGGAGATGATTTCTACTACATAATTTTTCCACTAACTAGATAATACCTTGGGCAACTCAAACTACCTCTCTGGTCTTTATTTTCCTCATCTATAAAATGAGGCAATTGGATAAGATGATCACTAAGACTCCTTCCCATTCTATGTTCCTAGGAGTCTATGATTCTATTAAGAAAATCTCATATTGATAGATTTCTGTAAGATCACCTATGACAATAACATAATGCCTAGGATATAGTAAGCACTATGTAACTGTTGGCTGTTATTATTGTTATTCGGTTGAATTTGTAATTGCAGAGAGCTTGTCTAGTATAAACTCATTGTGTGAACTATTTTGGTGGTTTAAATGTTTTCCAGCTAGGTTCAGATTCCAGGCAAAATGGTGAAGTGGGCTAAGGGAGTCTTTTTTTATTTTCTCCCTTCCCATTTCTGTGCTCCTCTCCTATACTGATGCTTGCAGCTCCCTGTCCTGTGTGGCCCATTCCCACAGGGCCTTGCTCTTGACTGTCAATTAATTACAGAATCTGAAGAATTTCAGAGTTGGAATGGACCTGAGAGGCCATATAGTTCACCCTGGTAAGGTGTGAGCTGTCAACAGCTTAAGGTATTGCCCCTCCAATTTGCATTTTAATAAAAGACTCATGTGGTCTTAAAAGCTGTCAGGACCCAAAGGAATGAATTTATAATTGTGCAATTCAACCATTGTGACAGATTATAGTGGGGGAGGCATTTTTTTTTAGCAAGGGACAGTGCTAAGTACATCTCAAATCTAAATGGTAGGCATTTGCCTCTTCTGTGTACTCATGACACTAACCCTGCTCTGATTTCCTTAATACTTTCCCTTAGAGTTGGATTAAATATCTTTGTGACTCTTAACCCAGACATATCCTCCAGTGAGAGGCAGGAGAAGGTATTGACAAAGCGCAGGGACTATTGGCAGGGCCGTGCAATTTACATGCTGAGTGGCAAACCTGCTGCATTTACCAGAGTGACCTCCTCATTCAACCAGTCCATTGTCCTGCTTCTCCATGATCTCAAGGGGAAATGAATCTCTCTACAGAATTTATGGTTGCACCAGCTCCACACAGATATCTCATGGAAATTTATGACTTTCATTCTAAGTGCATGTACCTTGTACGTTAAGTGGCTGTAATAATGCAGATAGTATGGCCAACCACTGAGCCGGTTCTGGAGAACATTCATTCATCAGGACATGCTTATACAGATCACAATGGCTAATGTATGACAATTTATCCCTGCCAGATTTTGGCATTTTGGGAGGTACCATACAGATGACTGTTATTTGTGTGGTACCTCATGGTCCCTGATGCAATCCAAATGCTTTGTAATCATCTAGGAGTTAATTCTTATTGCACTGAAGTAAGGTTGTAGGTAAACTCCTGTTTTATAGAGAGGAAGGAAATTCTTAGCCTCCATTATAAAACCGTGGCTCCTGTAGACCCATAACAAACAATTTCAGCTCCACAAAACACACCAAGGGCAAATATCAAGAAAACCATGCTCAGATCAACCCTTTAATAAAATTTCAGTTGATTCTATGGAGAGAAAAGACTGGAACTTCTGACAAAAGGTCCTGTAAGGAGTCCTTTTGAAACCACTACTGGAGGGAAAAGTGGGTGGGAAGGGAGAATGTGGCAAGGAAAGGATGGGGAAGAGCTCATCTAGGATTCAACCAACAGGTAAAGGAAGTGGTACTGTCTGGTAGTTTTCTGTTTTAACAAATTATTCTTGCTAAATGTTAAACTCAGCCATTTCTACACAACTGTAGTGCTGCCAGTGCCTTTAAAATTTTTGTACCATGGCATAAAATCCCAGTTGTCTAACCCTAGTTTCAGTTTTGGATTCCAAGATTAGAGCAACTAAATGACTTTGGTTTGCCAAGCACATGTAACTCAGGGTAGCTCCTTGAGCCTATAGGGAACACATAAAGAGGAACAGCAATGGGAGCCTGCTGACTGGAAGGAGCCCTGGATTAGGAACTGGGAGACCTCGGTTCTAGTCCTGGCTTTTCCACTAGTTTACTGTTGGACCTTGAGCAAATCACTCAGCCTCTTTGAGTCTCACTTGCTTCATTTGTAAAACGGGTAAAAATATTCTCCCCCTTAATCTCTCAGGGTGGTTATAAGACTCCAAGGGAATAATGTAAGTTGGAAAAATAGAAGCATTATACAAATGTAACATTATTTTGGTTGTTGCCAGTTTCTGTGGATATTTAAAGCTATAAAATGAAGACAGGAAGTGATGGACTTTTCCTGACAACATCCGGGGAAAGAAGTCAGAGGGTTTATAACAAATCAACAAGAAATGGGCTTCTCTTCTCTGTAAGGCAAAAGAAAGCCATGAGGGTGCGTGATGCCTCATAACATTTCATAAGCCTTTGCTTTGGATGGCTGATGTTAGGGCACAGCTGTAAAGAGAGGCAACCCATAAGCCATGGGTAAAATCTACATGCATGGAGAGGGTTGTGTGTCTAACTGTTGTGAATGATATAACCTGCCAGTAGGAGCTGAGTACATAGCCAGAAACTATAATGTAACCTGAAACAGCTATAAACTGTAGGAGGCAGCATGGTACAGTGAAAACCTCCTTAACAGCTATAAGAAATGAGTTCAAATTCACATGTGAAAATTACTATCTGCCTGATTGTAGGCAAGTCATTTAACTTTCCTGGGCCTTAGTTTCTTCAATTGAAAAATGAAGTAGTTGAAGCAGGTGACATCTGAGGTCCTTTCCAGATATGGATTATGATTCTATGAGATCTAGAATAAATCTAATAGGAGAGAATATATTGGGAGTCAGTGCAGTAACCCCCCAAACACAAGTGATGGCCTGAGCTGCCAAGGGGTATCTCCCACTCACAGCAAGTGGAAGGGAATTACCACACAGGGATGGTGTAAACCAACTGTTGTGTCAGCAGATTGGGGCACTGTGAGAACAGGAGACAGTGAGTGAGTGAAGGTGTTTCCATAAATATAATAAGGGGGCTCTTTTTGTCGTACCCTCACCTCTGTGACAACTGGCACACAGAAGTTAATGGGAGCTTAAAAAGCAGAGGAAAAGAACTGGAATCTTAGGGAGGTTGGTGCTGATCAATTGCGAATAGCTAAAAAAAAAAACCCCAAAACACCAACCCTGTGGTTATATGCACACAATGGAATATTATTGGGCATAAGAAATGGCAACAGAGAAGATTGTGAAGAATCTTGGATAATACAAACTGATGCAAAGTGAAGTGAGCAGAACCAGGAGGAAAATTTATACAAAGGTAACAGCACTAAAGAAAAACGATTTGGAAAGACTTAAGAACTCTGATCAATGCAATGACTAATGATATCACCAGAGGACCTAGAGCTGAAGCATATTGATGAGGTGCTTGTGCTTGGACCCTAAATTCTAACAGCCTCTGCTTGGGTGCCTGTGCCTGAACCCCAATTCCAAAACACATCCAGTTCTCATAAACACAACTAGTTCTCAAAACATATTCTCTCTCAGGCTTTCTCTCTTTAGCTAAAGGGCAGCCTGCCCCAACTTATCTCTGCTTCTTCCTTCATAAGCAGCTATGCACAATTATAGATTGATTTCCGGATGCTGATAACTGACTGAACACTGAGTCATAACCATATTTACTATTTACTGACCTTTCTAACCTATGTTGTAGAGATAGTATTTTGTCTAACAGAACACTAGATGAGAAACTATTCCCCTTTAGTCCCGACCGACAGTGAACTTAGTGACGTTTCACAGTAAAGACCACACCCCTAGTAACCCCCCTGTGGGCTATTTCCTAGAGAACTCTGGGTAATATACCTGTGCAGTAGATACTAAATGTGCATATTCCTTTAAGAACTAACCACTCCTTGAACATGCCCTAAACCACTCCCTAATCCCACCCCCAAACACCTAACTGACATGTCCCCCTCCTTAATCCCCTATAAGCTTCTATAAAGATTCCCCCTGCACCCCTCTATGGTTGCAGGTTCCCTAAGAACTCTTGCCTGCTGAAAAAGTGTAATAAATCTTTGCCTCCTTGACTTAAAGAATGCTTGTACCTGCGAATTCATCAAGGTGCCCTCACCCTGGGAATTTTGGATTGGGATCCCTGCATCTCTGGGTTTCTTCTCCCCCTCTACAATATTACTCACCTCCTAAGAGAAGGAGAAGGCCTCAAGATTCAGAAAGACAGACATTTTTGGATGTGGCCATTTGTTTTGTGTGGATTTGTTTTGCTTGTCTATGCTTATTTAATACAAGGTGGGGTTTTTTCTTCTTTTCTAAGTTTTTAATGGGGGGAAGCTAGTGATACTGATGCTAAAAAGAAGGCCATTGAAACTTTTTTTTTAATGCACAGAAGGAAAGAGAAGAAAGTTCAGAAGGAAGCAGAGATAAGTAGGGCAGTTTTGAAAATAATGTATGGAAACAAGTATTATGAAATGGAGATTCATGGTTACATATATTTTTGGTGGAAAAAAATTGTGTTTAAGTTAAGGAAGAAAAGTAAGTTGGTGGGACATGGGACAGGAACTTCCATTGAATGATTTAGCAGCATGAGGATGGGACCAACTGAACGGCTATTAGTTCGTCTTACAGCTTATACAGTATATAGGAAGCGATGTATAGCACCAAGAAAGGAGCAAATGTCCATACCTCAGAAACAATGAAAAGGCTGGAAAAGTCCTGCATTCTTTGGTGGTCATATCACCTGCAGAGCAGTCCTATGCAGAATTGTAAATTAAGTGAAGTTTGTCAATTGCCCCAATTTCCAAATTCTTTGCCCTTTCCTCTACCAAGTAAGCCCCACCCTCTACACTCTAGCTTTCTCCTTTCAGTCAAAATTCTTCTCAGAACTTTCATTTACATTTATGTATAACTAGCTGATAAGGATGCATGTAGATTTTACCCATGGCTTATGGGTTGCTTCTCTTCACAGCTGTGCCCTTATAGCAACCATCCAGGGCAAAGGCCTATGAGATTTTATGTGGCATCACGCACCCTTATGGCTTTCTTTTGCCTTACAAAGAAGAGAAGCCCATTTCTTGTTGATTTGTTATAAACCCTCTGACTTCTTTCCCAGGATGTTGTCAGGAAAAGTCCATCACTTCCTGTCTTCATTTTATAGCTTTAAACATCTGCAGAAACTAGTAACAATATCCTAGAATATATTTGAATTTTTAGCAGGGATTAAATCCTTAAGAGCCCAGGGCTTGGAGTCAGGAAGACCTAAGTTCAAATCTGACCTTAGATACTTACTTGGTGTATCACTTATCCCTGTTTTCGTCAGTTTTCTCATCTGTAACATGAGCTGGAGAAGGAAATGGCAAACCACTCCACTATCTTCCAAAGAGGATCATGAAGTGTTGGTGTAATATCAATTAAGTTGGGACTTTTTTACTATTTTAAAATGATTAATTGTCTGATTGATTCTTACTAGGTGCTAAGCCTCAGGCCCAAACCCCCATTAGGTGCTAAGCCCATGTGGGTGTGAATTGGTAACTAAAGTGGGGCTCCAGGTGGGGCCAGTGAAGGGAGGTGCTAACACAAGAGCCAATTGAAGGAGCCTAAGATCCGGTCACTCAGATGACATTTGATGACTCTGAAACTGCATAGAAAGGAAGACAGAGCTATTTGGGCTCTCACCAGGCAGCTGTAGCTAAGAGCTCTTCAGCTTGTAAACCAGATGTTGGGACTTTGTTAAACTCTGGTAACTATGAATTGGGATTTGAATCAGATAAGGTCTGTCTGTTGATGTTTGTAATTTGTTTGTATTTTGTTCTAAGTTCAGGATGCTGGCTTTTCCCCTGAACTGAGTGAATGAGATTTGTATGCTGGATTAAAGTAAGTTTGTTAATCCCTTAACATTGCTTTCCTTAGTAAAGCAGATCAAAAGAATCTGGGCTTGCAGCGTTCTGTGAGCTGGTTGTTGCTGGTTTTAACCCCCCACAGCAGCTGCTAGCCAGATTGCTGAAACAGTTGGACCCAACTGAAATGACTCAGCCACAACAACAAATCCTTAAGACTAAAAGGTAACATAGCAAGAGTACTAGACTTTGAATCAGGGAAATGTGGGTTCACATCCTGCTTTTCATATTTACTTTGTTACCATGGGAAAATCACTTACCCCCTTGGAGCCTCAGTTTCTTTACCTAAAAAATGAGGAGAATAGTACATGTAGTAGTTACCATACAGAATTGTCCTAGGGATCAAGTGAGATTATGTATCTGTATACCTATACACACGAATATATGTGTGTGTGTGTGTGTGTGTGTGTGTGTGTGTATACCTATACATATGTGTGTATAGGTAGATAGATAAATAGACAGACAGACAGATAGACAGATAGACAGACAGACAGACAGATAGACAGATAGATAGACAGACAGACAGGTAGATAGACAGATAAATAGATAGATAGACAGACAGATAGACAGACAGACAGACAGATAGATAGATAGACAGATAGATAGATAGACAGACAGATAGACAGATAGATAGATAGATAGATAGATAGACAGACAGACAGACAGATAGATAGATAGATAGATAGATAGATAGATAGACAGATAGTTTTACTACCTTTTAATGCTTTCCAAATATCAGCTTTTATTGACTTCAGAATTTCAAATATTAGCTGATAGGTGATAAGGATTTTTGAGGATAGGGGGATCTTTCTGAGAGCTCTGCAGCAATTACACCATGTAGGTAATTGTCTGCTTTGCTTAGGCATGACTTGATGCTAGGTTCTGATTTTGTGAGTCATTCTAAAATAGAAAGAAAACATCAACATTCTCCCCACTTAAGTACTCAGTGGGGAGGGAGGGAGAAGCAGAAGTTTTATGGAATCTCTATAGTGTAAATAGAATACCAGTTGCTGGCTAGGCAACTTGGTAGGTTTACGGTCCTAGGGACTCTGAATTGGGGGGCTTGCATTAGAGTCTTTGCACACTAAACTAACCCTGCCCTCCGATGCCCAGCAGGGGATCTGGCCCTATACTTGGTCTTGCTGGCACTCCTGAGAAGCATAACCAGACCAGATTCTACAGCCCATGAACTACAACAATTTAGAACATTTTAAGGGCCCTGAAGGAGATATGAAAGCCCATATGCTGCTTTTATGGCTTTTTGCTGTTGTTGTTTTTTGTTTTACACAATATCTTAATCATTTAAATGTTTTATGTAACATATCCTAAGGCTCTTTTTTTTTTCTTGCAAAGGGTTATGAACATAAAACTAGCAAATCCATAAAAACTGAGGGGGCTGTTCTTATGATGACCAGATCATAAAACTTCTAAACCACAGGGCACCAGCTGACTCACTTGGCTCCGTGTCTTTAGGCTGCAAAGCAGAGTAACAGGGACAGACCCTCCCCTTCTGTTTCTCCTCCCTAAATAAGCTTTGGGAAAGAAGCACAGGAAATCAAGAAAGATAATTTCCCCCAGCTCCTGATGCCTTCTACCAAATCAGTCTCAGCTTTACTTAACCACTCCTTAACTTTTCACTAGTGGGAAAGTAATTTTCTTAGGAAAAAGAAAGAAAAACTCTCTGAAGTATTTCTCCTATACCACTAAAGTACCTAGAGAAATATGGATTATTTTCAAATCTCCAATAATAAGCCACCTTGAAATTTGAAAAGATGCATGCTTACTAAAATGAAACACTCATAGGCTTAGAAAGTAAGTTATTTTAGGGATCTTGACTGCATGATTGCTAACGCCTCGGGCAGCACCCCTCTCTTCTGTCTCCCTCCCATTCCCAGCTGAGAGCTTGCGCTTACAGGTAGGGGTCCCCAGAGAATGTCTGACTACTTCTTTACTCACCTGAGGTCTCTACAGGTAGAGATTGTGTCTTCTAGTACTTTAGTACCTGAGCCCCCATTGGTGTGCTCTTAATTACCAATCAGAATTAATTTGACTGTTATTTTTTAAGAATAGATGTTATAAAATAATCTATCTATACTGGAGGCTCACTATATCCACACACACCCACACCCACACCCACCCACACCCACACCCACAATCTCTGGGAAGAGTGTGTTTAAACTTCTTAAAAAAATTAAATTTTGCTTTTTTTTAAATTAATCATCTGTCTCTCTCCTCTCAGCCCCCACCCCCATCCTTCCACTGGAAGAGAGAGAGAGAGAGAGAGAGAGAGAGAGAGAGAGAGAGAGAGAGAGAGAGAATACTTGCAACAAATTAGCATAGTCAAGCAAAACATATTTCTACATTAGCTGTGTCCAAAAATAAATATCTTACTCTGCATATCTAATCCATTTAAATCCCTCAGCTCTTTGTCAAGAGGTGGGCAGCATTCTAAATCATTGCTCCTCTGGAATCATGGCTGATCATAGCATTGATCAGAGTTCTTAAGTCTTTCAAAATTGTTTTTACAATGCTCTTGTTATATGTAAGTTGTTTTCTTGTTCTGTCAGCTTCACTCTGCCTAAGTTCAAGTGAGGTTCATACTAAGCAGTTGGTAAAACCTTGTTGTCTTCAAGTGATATCAGCTCCTCCCCTTTTTCATCTGGATAGAATTCTATTCCCCCTCACTTTATTTGAGATAAATTCCTCATCATTCCTCTTCTTTTTCTGAATGTATCCTTCCCGCCTTTTCCTTTCTCCTTTAAAGATCATCAAAATATATAACAAAAATATTCCCAGGACCTCCATCTTATTTGATGCACTTTGTGATCCCTGTAGACAGCATGATTCTTAGGGGATGCTCACATGATCACCCCTTCCCATTAGAATACAAACATTTTATTCTTATAAAGTCTCTCCCAATTGCTTGCATATATTTATCTCTTTTATATTTGTGTTTATCCATGTGTTTGTACTGTATTTCAGAGTTTTACTCAGTTCTGGTCCCCTCATCAGAAATGATTGAAAGTATCCTAATTCATTAAAGGTCCAGTTTTTCCCCTGTAAGACTATACTCAGTTTTGCTAGGTAAGTTATTCTTTCTTGTAAGCCTATATTTTTTTTGCCTTATTTGAATTTTATATTCTATGTTCTCCATCCCTTTATGGTGGGAGATGAAAATCTTGTATAATCTTGCCTAATATCTAGGTTATCATCATCATCATTATTATCATTTTGTTTATGACTTTCAGGAAGTCCAGTGATTCTTATATTATCTCTCCTTGATCTGTTTTTTAGGTCAGTTGTTTATGATATGAAATACCTTACATTTTCTCCCATTTTTCAATTTTTTTTGTTGTTTTAATGTTTTTTATTCTCTCAGAGTTGTTAACTTCTGTATTGGTCCGTACTAATTTTCAGAGACTTTTATGTGGGTAAGATTTTTTACCTCTTGGGTTAAGTTGTTAATTCTCTTTCCAAATCTCTCCTTCACAGGAATCTTCTCTTTCATTGCTTCTTCAGTTCTTTTCTCTACCACTCTCATTTAATGTATACCATTTTAAAGCTAATTTTTTAAACTCACACCATTTCTTCTGGGAGTTAGAATTGATTTTGTGAGGGATGCTATGTTTTTCTTTTGGGATATACTTATAGGAGTTTTGGATTTATTTTCTTCTTTTGGGTTTGTATCTTAGGCATCCCTGGTCTCATAATAGCTCATCTTTTTTTGTTTAGTCATCCTTCCAACAATTTGCTCTGGGTAATCAGACTTTGTTGGCCTAGGTGGGAGCCTTGACAGCTGAGTCTGTGCTCCTAGCCCTTCTAGAAAGCCTCTCCCCCTTTGCTGCTTTTCTGGGTAAGATACTGAATTCAGGGTTTACCTTAGGTGACCCCATGCTTAGGGCTCTGGATGCTGAGTTAATATGCTCTAATGCCCCAGTTGCTGGCCTGGGCAGGAGGTTGAATCCCTGATCAGCTGTGGGTATCCTGGTGTTCCATCCCTATCTCAGACCTCTAGGTGCTGATTCTAGGCTCTTTGCCCATCTGGGAGATGGTCTTGAGCATAGGAAAATCTATGCTCCTGGCCTAGCTTGGAGCTCTGGGTGCACCTTGAGGTGGCTGTTTGCTGTTGGCTTGGGTCCAGCACTCGCATCCATGATCAGCTCTGGGAATCCTCATGCTGCTGGTTTAACCTGGAGCTCTGGGCACTGAATCTATGATCCTGGACCATCCTTATTCCATAGTCCCTGCCCTGGTCACTTGCCTATAGGTTGAATTTGTGATCTTGGACCAAAAAGATGATTCATTGTAATTTTCCCTTACATTTCCTGATGACAACTTGGTCTGGAATTCTTCTTAAATCATTGTTGGAGCAGTTGTGAAGAGAGCTAGGCTGTGTTGCTTCCTCCAAGTCCTCCGTCTCGGCTCTCATTTAGCCCAAACTTGAAGCATGATGGTAACAAGGTACAGACATAGAGAACATATGTGGCAATGAGGTATCTCCCAAATCCTAACTCTACAAGTCTTTTTCTCCCTTTGTGGAATCCCCTGAAGTACTGCTTTTTGCTGGGTTCTGAGGTCAGTGCCTTGTGCTAAATCTATAGCCAGAATTTCTCTCTGTCATTAAGGGCCATGATCCTAGAGCAGTTATGTCCACACGGTCTTCCTCTGTCGTCAGCCATTCCCACTCAGGTGGACATTGCAAACACCTCCAGTGGACTCTGCTACTTATTGTAGTTGCTATTTGGGACTTGGACAGTTCTGATGGATCTAACACCTACACTGCCATTCATCTCAGAAGACACGTTCACCTAAGATCAGGAAAGAAGAGGCACAAAAGAAACAGAGATGCCACGTGTTCACAGAGTGGCTGCGTAGTGGCCAGGTGGGAGATAGGGTGACTCAGCTATAGTGCTATCTAATACCAACAATAAATAACATTTACATAGTGCTTGCTATGTGGCAGGCACTGTGCTAAATCCTTTATAATTATTTCATTTGATAGTCACGATGATCCTGGGAGGTAGGTGCCATTACCATTTTACGGTTGAGGAGACCAAGGCAGACAGAGTTCAAGTGATTTGCCCAGGGTCACACAGCTAGTAAGTGTCTAAATCAGATTTGGAATCAGGTCTAGACTCACTGCTCTAACCACCGTGGCACCCGGCTGTCTGCTGTTCTTTGTTGTTGTTGTTGGTGAAGTTGCACTTTAAAGTTTACAAAGCACCTTCTGTATATTCTAGTTTGATTCTCACAATAACTCTGTGTGGTAAGTGCTATGATTATTCCTGTCTTACAGATGAGGGAAAACTGTGGATAAGAGCAGATAATTGACTTGCCCATGGTCATACTGCCTGTACAGGTTTTGAACTCAGCCCTTCCAGATTCTAAGACCAGCTCTCCCTCCATTATATCACTTTGCTCCATACTCAAATGGCTTCCCACTGTTCCAAGCACAAGCCGTTTTACCTACTTTGTTTGGAAGTTCTATAGTCAGTGCTAATTAGTTACTCTCTTAGGTAAGTGACTTAACCCTCTGAGCCTTCGGTTCCTCATCTCAGGGCAATGACAGGGCAAATACAGGGACAATTATTGTACCTACCTCATTGGGTCACTGGGAAATCAGATGGGATAATCTATGTTTGCAAAACATTAAGGCCTGTGGAAAAATAAGGATTTCAAAGGCCTGGTTCTTCAAATTAATGAGCAGGTTCATTGTAAGCTGTGGTCTTGGTTGCTTCCTTCTATTTTATTATGACCATTAAGGATAGCTTTAGTTCCCCTGTCAAGATTCTCTTCTTTAATGTTCTCATCATTCCTTATTTAAATATTATTTAACTATTCCATATTTATATATGTTCATGTATTTATAACAGGAAAGGACCTTCAAGTTCATCTAGGTCTATAGATAAAGACACTGAGGTACAGAGTTAATTTTTAGGGGCAGGGTGTTTTCTGTACAGGACCCATGTCTCTGCTAGTCTTTTCTGGTATGCTGTTTTGGTCTGGTGGTCCCATTACAAGCCTAGCTCTGGGCTCCCAAGAGAGGCAAGGTGACCACTTTCCCTAATTATTCTCTTAGGTTGAGATGTGAGGAATTATGTGCTAAATGGTTGTATCAGGAAGGCGATAATAACAACGTAGATGATGATTGTCAAAACGCCTCTGTGGTTCTGTATCCCAGAGCATACGAGACTCTCCACATAGAAGGTAGAAGAAGTAAACCATTTATTCAGACACCAGAGAACCAGATCCCACAAGCCATTTATCCAATCTATCAGAGCAGTAAAGCATTCAATACACAATATCACAACATGGAGCCTCGCCTGTCTGACCCCCTGCTGGGGTCTTCCCCAGACACAAACTCACAGTACAGCTAAGTCAGCTTGTTCAGTTCTAACAATCATGAGGGCGGCCATTAGCCTCCACTGGCAGCCATAACTGCTCTCTCCCTCTCTCTCTCTCTCTCTCTCTCTCTCTCTCTCTCTCTCTCTCTCTCTCTCTCCCTCTCTCTCTCTCTCTCTCTCAGCATTTCTTGTGACATAACTTCCTTCTCCTATCGGGAAGCTCCTCCTACCACATGTGACTTAGGCTTCCTGTGGCCAGGTCACATGGCCTATTAATGGGCAGGGGGGAAGATCTTCAAATCTAAATTTCCGTTACAATGGTGGTGGTGACTTTCAAATGAGCTAGTGTGGCAATAGAGACTGAAGATCAGATAATTCCATGGTTACCCTCCAAGCCCTTGAGAGAGGCATGAGAGAGTTTGATCTAAGGATGAGGTTACACACTTTCCAAGTTACATTATTTTTATAATAAGTTCTCGTGCCTAACTTGATGCTATCTTTCCATACAGAAAGCTTCTTCTGTAAAGTCTGGAACATTTGAAATTCTTTTTTAGAAAAGTGTGTACATGTGAGTGTGTATGGGGGTGGTGGTGGTGGTGGTGGTGCTAGTGTTTTTATTGTGGCTGTACGTCTAACTTGCTCTGTGATCTAGGATAAGCT
Organism: Trichosurus vulpecula; assembly: GCF_011100635.1. Lineage (NCBI taxonomy): Eukaryota > Metazoa > Chordata > Mammalia > Diprotodontia > Phalangeridae > Trichosurus > Trichosurus vulpecula. The sequence goes on from NC_050573.1 coordinate 202,621,514, forward strand.
ATTTTCTCTCTTGGCATTTATTTCACCATTTATAAAATACCCACCCACCTCACGGGTTATTGAGAGGAGTCATTCACAAAATGATTGTAAAACACTTCTCAAGGATAGAGTGCTATAGAATTGCTTCATAATAGTGGAAGTTTTCACTTGAGTGGATATTGAAACAAAGAATTGACCTTCTCAAAAAGGAAAACACTCCTAATTTACTACAAATAGAAACAAATACATTGTTAGTTTGTACTTGTCAGGTCTCCGGCTCACAGCCTAGGCCAAGATTGATGCTATGAAAGAGCTACTAATTCATCTCACCAATTGCTCAAGTTTGAACAAGTTTGGGAAAATTCCTTCCAGATCCTCGTGGCTATCCTCTTACCCTCTTGAAGTATTGGGGTCACACAACCATGGACCACTGCTATGAATGGTTTTTATTGGCTCATAAAATTACCCAGCCCTTTAAGAGATCTCCTTCAGCATTTAACTCTGTGACCTGCTATGGCACTGAATTCCACGGACTAGTTGCTGCATAGCATTTTTTCTTTTTTTTTTTTTCTTCTCCAGACTGGTATGACATAATGAGATGTTATCTCTAGAAGGAATAGGTTTCTAGGAGATAGCAGACCACTGTCTTTTGATACTGAGTCTGCTGACAAAATTAACCTCTCATTGGGTAATTCCCAGAACTCTTTCGGGCAACCAACAGGGGAAATTTAATAATCTCATAACAAACAAGGGCTGGGTTAGGAAATAAAATGCCCCTGATCACAGCTATATAAAGTTTTCCATTGGGATATCTGTTTTTAATACCTGTAACAATAAGGATACTTAGGGAATATATAATACTTCTAGCCCAAGGATTGCTAGGAGCAAGAATAATTATTTTACTCTTATGGTAATTGTAAAATATTTTGATGGCTGTTATGCCTTTTGCTTCTGTCACCTATGTGACCCTTAGGCTTCCATTTCTGCATCTGTAAAAGAGAGTTTGGAGTAGGTCACTTCTGGAAGGAGTGTGGTGGAGCCAATTTGCACTGGCTCTTGATAGCTGGTTGTTAAATTTTTAGGGTTAGCATTCACATCTTGAAAATCAGCACATGCTGTAAATTTGGGCTTGACCTGTTTTATTGATTGTCTAGACTTAAGAATGTTTGTTGTTGTTATTTGTCCTTCTTTCTTGAAGAGGACCAATGATATCAGGAGCATATCTTGACTTGTGCATGAATTGAATTTGAATGGGGTAGAGTCTTGCAAAGTCATCAGCTTAGCTCTGTCCACCGGAAGAAGGTCAAGATGACTGGACATGGCCCAGGATACAATGAGTGACCTTACTTTTCTAAATTAAGGTCTTTCCTTGGTCTCATTTTGTCTAAGGTCAAAACCAGTCAATGATTAAGGGCTAGGTAAGAATTGAGGCAAAAGATGGCCCAATTTACCATTCCAAAGATATCAGTCTGGGAGAGGAAGACCCTCAGGGTTTCTAGCCAGAAGAGAAAACAATTGCTACTCACACTCATTCTAAGCTATCAAAACCTAAATAATGAGCCACTGAGAGGCTTGGCCTGTGCCTGTCATTAGCCACTCAATGAAGCTCAGAAAGATTTGGGTCTCCATTTAAAACGCGATGGACTTTTTTAAAAGCCTGTTTTTCAGAGCTATATTTCCAGAAATCAAAAATGGAAATTATGTAGGACAACAATAAATAGTCCCATCCTTTAGAAAAAAAAAAGAAGAGGAGGAACTTTAGAATGTAAAGGAATGTGGAGCGCTAAACTCCTCTAGAAGCTTTCCTTTGCAGAGGGCTGGGATCTGGACTTTCCAGCTCACTCTCTGCTTGGTTTGAACTCCACAGAACATGGTATCTTCTTGTGGGGTGCCTCCCCCTTCCATTTTCCAGCTTCTTTTTATGTATTGTCCTCCCCCATTAAATTATGATCCTTGAGATATGAACAGGCAGTTTTCAGAGGAAGAAATTAAAGCTATCTACAGGCATATGGAAAAATGCTCTGGATCGCTGCTGATTAGAGAAATGCAAATCAAAACAACTCTTAGATACCACATCTCTCCTGTCAGATTGGCTAAAATAACAAATCAGGAGAATGATAAATGCTGGAAAGGATGTGGGGAAATTGGAACATTGTTGCATTGCTGGTGGAGTTGTGAGCTGATCCAGCCATTTTGGAGGGCGGTGTGGAACTATGCCCAAAGGGCTATAGAAATGTTCATACCCTTTGACCAAGTAATACCACTTCTAGGGTTGTATCCCAAAGAAATCACGCAAGCGGGAAAAGGACCCATATGTACAAGAATATTTATAGCAGCTCTCTTTGTGGTAGCCAAGAATTGGAAAGCAAAGGGATGCCCATCAATTGGGGAATGGCTGAACAAGCTGTGGTATATGAAGGTGATGGAATACTATTGTGCCATAAGAAATGGGGATGATGCAGACTACATAACAACCTGGAAAAACCTACACGACATAATGCTGAGTGAGCGGAGCAGAGCCAGGAGAACGTTGTGCACAGCCACAGATATGTGGATTCTGTGAGGACCAACCCTGACATACTGCGCTTTTCTCAGCAACCTAAAGGGCAAGGACAACTCCAGGGGACTCACGATGGAGAATGCTATCTTCATTCAGAGAAAGAACTGCGAAGTTTGAATACAGACTGAGGCGCACTACATGCTCACCTTTTTTTGCTTCTTTTCTTGTTTTTGTTTTTGGGTTTTTTTTTTTGGTTCTGTTTCTTCTTTCTCATGATTCATTCCATTGGTCAAAATTCTTCTCCGCGACTTGACTAGAGCATAAATTAATTCAATGCGAAGTTATACATGACAGTTATATGAGACTTCATGCCGTCTTGGGGAGGGAGGGGGGAGGGAGGGGAGAAAAACTGGAACTCAAAACTATGTAGAACCGTGTGTGGTAAACTAAAAATAAATAAAGAAATTTATGTAATTTAAAAAAAAAATTATGATCCTTGAGAACAGGAACTGTCATTCTTTTTCTTACTTGTACTCCCAGAGCTCAGCATAGTGATTGGCACACAGTAGGTACTTAATAAACGTTTATTGAATTGAATTGATGAAAAATATTTAGTAAAGCAGATTAAACTTAAAATCTGCTTGTCAGGTGTACATTTTTTGTCTCTCTGGAGAATCAATTGTTAAATATTTACTACCACACTGCTGCCTCTGAGGTCCCTTCCAAGACTAAAGGTATGATGATGCTATAGCAAGTCTCTAATTATACAAGCAATCAAACTTAGTCTTGTGAACGTTTGTTTAATTTATGTAGATAAAAAGATAATACGTTCAAAGGCATAGAGCACTGTTTATCTTAAGTTTTATTGCCAACTTTTGTTGTTCATAATACAGTCATTTCTAGATATATTGGGCTTTCTTTCTCCCCAGAATTGATACTTTTCTTGTTAAAAAAAACAGTTAAACAAAACATGACTGATACAGTAAACATGTCTGAAAACATATGCAAATTTTATTCCTGGGGTTCTCTCCCTCTAAGCTGTATTTTATCATCACTACTCCATGACCAAAATTGGTTCAGTTTCCAGAGGGTTTGTTTAATAGTGTTGCACTACACAATTTTCTCAGTTAGCATTTACTAGTGTATTTTACCAACCTGTCTCTAACTTAGTAGAGAAATGTGGAAGATCCATAGCTTGGGAGCCAGAAGGCCTGGGTTCAAATACTACTTTTGAGTCACAGTTCTTGTGTGACTTTGGACAACTTGTTTCTGCTTTCTGTGCCTTAGTTTCTTCATCTTTAAAAAAATAAAAAAATGAGGGGGTTGAATTAGATGGCCATTTTGCTGCCTTCCAAGTATAAAATGTTTACTCTATAGTAGAAAGTTGTTTGATAAAGTATCTTGCCCATGGTCACATGGATAGTAAAGTATCAGAAGCAAGATTTGGACAAAGGTCTTCCTAACGCAATCCATGTAGCCATCCTGTTTTCATCTGCTAAAATTAACATGCACAGAAAATGTGCTGAATACGCATGAAGAAATAAATCCTTTCATTTTATTTTCTCTCTCTCTCACTTTCTAGGTCCTGTCTTACCTTTTTGTATAATGGAAGCCATGCATGCTTCCTGATTACAACAAGGAAATGTAGGAATGAACAAGGCAGTGTCTGTTAAACACTGAATTCTTTAGGGAGGGTGCTCTAAGTACAGATTTATTACAATATTTATTTACTGTATTGACAACTCATTTTAGCTTTGTCCTTGACTGGTGAGAAAACTAACATTTCTTCATCAAATGCCCTTTCAGTTAGTGTCCTTGCAGTCCTAGGTTGCATTCTGTTACTGAGACAGTTGTGAGAATGTTTCTAGGCCCACAGATATCATCCCTGGGTAGTTCGACTAGAGAGATGGAGGAGAGGGAGGTGATATGTCCCTAGTATTCCAAAGCCTGTCATGTTCCGTTATTTCCAGAGTGTTTCCCAGAGGTGTGGCTTTAATTCAGACCACCTCCCATTTGGGGGGCACCCTCATTCTTGGTGCATATACAGTGAAGCAGATTTCTGAATGAGGTCGATGAAATCTGTACTTTACCTTGAGTTAATTTAGACGGCAGATTCTTCCCCCTACACAGAGCCATGGCCCATATACAAGTCAAATCTGCTTTTTTTCCTTGGGCAATGATTTATTTCCCTCTTAAATTGGCTGGACCAGTTAGTTTTTTATTTTTATTAAGTCGCACTATTCTTAAATGAAACTATTGATTTAAAGTCAGCTTAGTGAGGATTTAATTTGTTTTCAGGGGATTAGAGCAGGTAACATGGGATAATTTTACAATAAAGTGGAATAGAAGCATTCCTTCACATTACCCTCACCTTTTTTCTTGCCAGGCTGTACAGACATTACAAATTTTCAAGTAAATTGTGGAAATACATTCATAAATCAGTCCTAATTCCTCTGCCTGCTTAAGGGATAGTCTAAGGAATATTTTCCCTTGACCTTGTCCCTGTTGTCCTTCTAGTGTTTGGCCATGCATCTGATGCTACATGAACACATGTATGATTCCCCCACACACATGTAAACCTGTTTCTAAAACATTCCCTTCCCTTTTATAGTAGTCAATATGTCATTCTTTATAATCACTTTTAATAACTTCGCCTTACCCTGCCTTTTAGGCTTAGCCAATATTTTCTTTACTCTGCACTTGAGGATGTTCTGAGGGAGAATGATATCTCTTGTAGCTTCTTTCCCTTTTTGATGCTTTGTTGGGAGTATTAAGGGAATGTATGTTACTCTTTTCTTCATTCCTATACATGCCATCCCATGTTCTTTAGGAGTGGGAAGCATCAGTTTTCTCTGTGCCCATATGAGTGTGTGTGTGTGTGTATGTGTATGTGTATTCCTTATAGTAAAAGGGCTGGTGAAAAGTGACATGGGCTATGATCTGGCCTCAGGATGACATTAAAGAGTTAATTGACTGAAACAAAAACATGGAATTCTGTCCCCCAACCCCCAAAATAGTCTCTTGTCATCAGTAGCCTGCTGTCTCTGAACTCTGCTGTAGTTAGCTATTTCAGATTGAGTCTTTTGCAATCAAGTATACTTCAAACTGGTTTCCAAACTGATGGCCCTTGGTCTAAGGCTGTTGGAACCATTTTGGTAAAACACTCTGGCCATCCCAAGTTGTTCTCAACTTGATTTTATTGGGGCAGCTGAGGGGTTACTGAGGCAGCTGGGGCATGAGAAGAGTTAAGTATTAGCCTGCTGATATGATCTGATTTTTTGTGCCAAAGCAAGCTGTACTCCCTATCATGTCTCTCTTTTGAGCAGGACAAATGGCTGATTCTACATTCATTCTGGAAATAAGGCCACATGAATGTATGCACTGGGGAAAATGTTTGATGAAGAAACCTGGAGGGAATGGGGAAGGGGCGACTGTCAAATGCTTGGGTTTGTGAATGGTTTAGACACGTATCTAAATAGACACTTATACCTCTCGAGTTGAGTTGTCTTGGAAGGAATGAGTCCCCCAACAGTACTTAATTTGGTTAGGATTATAGGATCATTGACAGAGATCTACAAGAGAACTCCAATGTCATCTTGCCCCACCCTCACATTTTATAAATGAAGAAACTGGGTAGCCAAGGAATGGACTAATTGTGTGGTCTTTCCATCTGAATGCCTTAAAAACACATCTATCCCTGGACACTGTGCTGCTACTTCTGAATCTAGCAGCTGAAATACTCAATGAATGGTTTAAATTAAATGGTTCTCATTGTGGTAAGTGCCCAAACTCACGTTCATCATTATTTTAGAAACTGAAAGAGGAATGAAAATGACTTTAGTTGTTGTGCAAAAGAAAGAAGTAATGTTGTTGTCATTTCTTTTCTCCCATCTTTTGAGGCCATTTTCCTTTGGTTTATTTTAGATAGAAGCTGAATGTGGACAAGCACAAATTTTTTGCTTCTCTGTTTTTATTTCAACATATCTTTTGAAGCTAGTTGTGCAAGTTTCTTATTTTGTCATCCAGTTTCCTCCTCCTCCTACCCCTCTCCCTTCCTCATCTCTCTTTCTTTGTTTCTTTCTTCCCTTCCTTTGTCCCCTCCCTCTTTCCTTCTTTCCTTCCTTCTTTCTATCTTTCTTCTTTCTTTCCTTCCTTCCTTCCTTCCTTTCTTCTTTTTCTTCTTCATTTTCTCCTCCTCGTCCTCCTCGTCCTCCTCGTCCTCCTCCTCCTCCTCCTCCTCCTCCTCCGACTTCTTCGTCTTCTTCTTCTTCTTCTTCTTCTTCTTCTTCTTCTTCTTCTTCTTCTTCTTCTTCTTCTTCTTCTTCTTCTTCTTCTTCTTCTTCTTCTTCTTCTTCTTCTTCTTCTTCTTCTTCCTCTTCCTTCTCCTCATCCCTCCTCCTCCTCCTCCTCTTCCTTCTTCTCCTTCCTATCTCACCCAGACTCGTTGCTGATTGTCATGGAAGCTTTGACTTGATCTGTTTCTCAGGACTGGTTTGCCCTTCCTTGGGCAGCTTTTTGGGCACTTACTGTACGGGACTCAATTTACCAGTGTCAGATTTAGTTCATATACCAATTAGGCTTTAGCTCACCAAAGCTTGGAAATCCTGAGCACATGTGGTCCACCACCAGCCTCCTCCAGTTGTAGGGATTACAGGTTTGTTCTACCAGGCCTGGTCTAGCCAAGTTCTCCTTGATATTGATCAGCCAAAGTGGCCTACTGGTTTGTCTGGTCATGTAATCTCATCTAGTGCCTCTGCTTGGACTGTCTCCTATGCCAAGAAGGCTTAAATCTCAGCCCAAGAGCTTTCTCTATCAAGTAACCTTCCTTGTTTACCTCCATTGTCCCTGCCCCTAGTTTTCAGAACTCTCCTAATAATTTTTTTAAATTTATTTATTTATTTTTAATTTTCAACATTCACTTCCGTAAGATTTTGAGTTCCAAACTTTCTCCTCATCTCTCCCCTTCCCCCACCCCAAGATGGCATGTAATTTGATATAGGCTCTACATATACATTTATATTGAGCCTTCACATTAGTCGCATTGTAAAGAGGAATTAGAACCAATGTGAGAAACCACGAGAAAGAAGAAACAAACAAAAAGACAAACAGAGAGAGAGAAAGCAAATTATGTGCTTCAGTCTGCATTCAGACTCCATAGTTCTTTTTCTGGATTTGGACAGCATTTTCCATCATGAGTCCTTTGGAGTTGTCTTGAATCCTTGCATTACTAAGAAGAGATAAGTCTATCAAAGTTAGTTATCCCATATTGTGACTGTTACTGTGTACAACGTTTTCCTGGTTCTGCTCACGTCACCCAGCATCACCATTTGTATGACCTCTTTGAGATACAGACCTAGAAGTGGTATTGCTGGTTCAAAGGGCATGCACATTTTTATAGCCCTTTGAGCATAGTTCCAAATTGCTCTCCAGAATGGTTGGATCGGTTCACAACTCCCACAATGCATTAGTGTTCCAATTTTCCCACATCTTTTCCAGTATTTATAGTTTTCCTGTTCTGTCATGTCAGACAATCTGATAGATGTAATGTCATACAGAGTTGTTTTGGTTTGCAATTCTCTAATCAATAATGATTTAGAGCATTTTTTCATATGACTGTTGATAGTGTTAATTTCTTCAACTGAAAATTGCCTATTCATATCCTTCGACCAGTTATCGATTGGGGAATGACTTGCATTCTAATAAATTTGACTCAGTTCCCTATATAGTTTAGAAATGAGACCTTTATCAGAGACACTGGTTGTAAAAATTCTTTCCCAGTTTTCTGCTTCCCTCCTTATCTTGGTTGCCTTGGCTTTGTGCAAAACTTTTCAATTTAATGTCATAAAATTATCCCTTTTGCATTTCATTATGTTCTCTATCTGTATTTAATTTCTATATGTTTTCCTTTCCCTTGTCCAAGTATATGTTGACCTTCTGCACAGCTCTCGCCATCCAAGCATGGAAGTTTCTTGGAGTCACACTGTTCATTTTTATATTTGTATCTCTAATATCTGGTGCATAATAATAAATATTACTATAAAATTATAATAAATATTTATTCAATTGGATTGAATACTAAAAATAAATAAAATAAAAATAGTAATTCCTTCCCTATCTTCAGCATGTCCATTCAACTGATTTTCCTGCTTTACCTCCTAAATGTAGAGTACAAGTCCAATGAAAGACATAGACCCTTGCTGCCAAATGTAGGGCGTGTGGCATGACAGATAGACAGTCATTCTTTTGGAGGCAAATTGGAGTGCTGCTTTGTTTGTTTTTGAAGTTTGGTTCTGCTGAAGATTAGAGAGGCCATGTGTTATAATATTAAGGATACCTTGAAGTCAGAAAACCTGAGTTCAAATACTGGCTCTGACCTTTATACTTCCTGTTTGACCTTGGGCAACTCAATATCTTAACATTTCTGGCCTCAGGTTCCTTCTCTATAAAATGGGGGTGGGGGAGGGATGTTGAACTAGATATCCTCTAATGTCTTTTCTAGCTCTAAATCTGTGATTCTATGATCATATGTTGACATACAACAAGTGGCATGAAAGAGAAAGGAATTAGGAAATAATTGGATTGTAGCTCACATCTATGTAGTGTTTTAAAGGATACAAAGTACTTTACATACAATATGTCATTTGAGTGTCCTAATAACCTTATGAGGTAGATGCAATTATTAACGATTGAGGTTCACAGAGATTTGCTCTGAGACATACAGCTAATAAATTCTCAAGGCTGGATTCAAACCCAGATCTTCCCGTCTTTCAAGTTTGATACTCCACTCATTACAAGTTTGAGTACCTCTGCCTGCTGACCCATGGAGTGACCTGCAACATTGCCAACCTGCCAAAGGGGCTGTGGATGATTTGCCATGGACTAAAACATGATCAAATATGGGAGTCATTGGATGAAAAAAAGCCGTTGGAGCTACAAACATTTTCGGTAACATTGACTTAAAAATGGATAATATTCATCAATTGAGGTGGACCACTGGACAGCTGGAACATTTGCAACTTTAGGTCCTGCTCTTTAGCTGTCTTTTAAAAGTCTACATGCCTTCCTATTTTCTTCTCTCTCTCTCTCTCTCTCTCTCTCTCTCTCTCTCTCTCTCTCTCTCTGTTAGTGTCTGAAGATTAAGCAACAAAAGATGTTTTCTGTAAACCGAGGTACAAAGTACAATTCTGCCTTCTCTCTGGCTGATGTACTAATGTGTAACTGTAGGATTTAATTTTGCTTTACATTAATCAAACAACAATAAAGGCCATAAAACACCACTAAGAAGCATTTTAACTTAAGATCCAATGCTAAACACCCTGGGATTTTGCCCATTGTCTCCTTCAGGGCCCCTGTTAGAAGAATTAGATGGCAAGAGAAAGAAAGAAAAATTGAGCCCACTTTTTTTTTTGCATAGTGCGGGAGAAAACATATTATAAATTAGGGGCTGGGGGAGGGAAATCAAGGCCAGAGGTAAACGACGTTTAATTGTGTGAGCTGCTCTTCCTCTTATGGTCCCTGCCAGCTGCTGTTGTTATTGCTACCTTCCTGTTTTAAGATGAAAGCAATGATGGTAGACACGTGCAGACACACAAAAGAACCTATTTGGACTGGCGTGTCAGCTCATCTTTATCAAATGTTGCACAGGTATATTTTGTTGCCATGCTTCATTACCCCAGAATGGCATGCCTGAAATGTTTGTCTCTTCTATAAACCCAATAGCTTTCCCAGCGAGGCACATTTGACAGAGCAATAGACGGGTATTTCTTTTGCCGGCATTGGTTTGTAAAGGCCGGGCAATTAAGGAGAGAGAGAAAGAGTGTGAGCGTGTGTGTGCATGCATGTATGTGTGCCTGTGTATGTGTATGTTCATGCATGTATGAATATATAAAAAGGGAGAATGCAGATATGTGTTCTTTCTTCATGCTTTCCCTAGTTAAATGAGAATGTGAAAAACCCATATGTTTTAAGAAACGTGGGGAGCATTTTAGGAAGAACCATTTCCTTATGTTTGGAGAAAATGTAGGAAATGTCAGTCTCCCCAGATGCTGATTTTAAGAGTATATTTTTAACTGAATTTTTATGTACCATAAAAGATTGCAAGGAAAGACAAGTTACAGGGGAAAAGGTACCATGAGGTACCTAAGAAATATGAGAATATTAGCCAGAAGTGAAGTTTGGATTTCTAACTATAAATAAGAGCACTATTTCTGAAACTACTCCTTAGTTGCCCATTGTCTACTTGAAATAAATATTTCCAATCTATTTATTAAAGATTAAATTCACAGGTATTAGAATTAGGTGAAGTTTATTCCACTCTCAAAAAATCTCATTGCTACCCTTAGAGACCTGTAATAATGACGTTTGTAAATCAAAGCAAAATCGCTGTTGCAGGCCTAAAGATTTGTTAAACCTGATATCCATCCAATTTCTTGCCTTTCTACTTGGGTCACTGTTCCCACTGAATTTTGCAAAGCTGTCCCTGGTTTCATGGAAGAGACCAATGGCTGTTTTGTAAGATGTCAGATTCATTAGTACGCAACACTCGTTCTGCCATCTGACTTGGTGTTCATGGGAATAATAGCGCACACTTATTCAGCACCTTGTGGTTTGCAAAGCACTTACCTCATGACAACCTTGTGTGTGAGGTTGCCATTTCCATTTTATAGATGAAGGAACCAAAGGTAAAAGACATTAAATGATTTGCAGCTAGTGAATGTTGAAACTGGGACTTGAACCCAGGTCTTGACTCCAAATCCAGCATTCTTTCCACAAGTACCGTGCTGCCCCTTCATTGTTTCAAGAGGTAATGTGCATTCATTGCTCTTGGCAGGGATGTTATTAAGAAGGATTGGTATTAAGTATCTACATTCAGTTATATGGAAATATAAATTGAAAATAAATAAATAAATTTATTTAAGTAAAAAATGAATTAAAAAATGAAAATAAAAAATAAATTAAAAATTGAAAAAAAAATTCACTGATACTAAGAGTCATCTATAAAGGTGGCTAGTGATAAAATAGTATTTCATATGCCAACAAAGTACTATATGATGGTTTTTTTTAATTCAGAAAAAAATCAAAATTCAGAAAAAGCATTGAAGTGGAAAGATATTTATAGAAACCTGTGCCTACTTAATTCATAGGAATGTTGAGAAGATTAATGAAGGGAAAAATGCTTGAGATCCTGGATGAAAGACACTATAGAATGTAATTGTTGGACCTTGCTTAGCACAGAAGAATGCCTATTTGGCTCACTGGAGGAGATAACTTACCTTAAGTAGGTGCTAGGTTCACTTTTGTGAGGTAATACATTTTCTTTACATTATTTTACCGTGGGATATCATTATACTAATCCGCCTGTGTCAGAGGACAAGAAAGAAGAGGTTATTCTGTGTGGTGGCAAGTTGGCAGACTCAACACAGGTATTTTTCTTGGATTCTGTGAATATGACAAGCCTGCTTCCACCTTTACAATAATCTATTCTTATTCTTAGCATACCAACGTAAGAAAAAAAAATAGACCATCTAGAGTAAAGTATGAAGAGAAACAAACATTAGCAGAATTCATTGGGAAAAAAATAAAAGGACAAATGTAAAAGATATTTCTTTTTACTAGAATAAATATAGACTGAAACTAGAGCATTAGCTTTGGAATCAGAGGACCTGAATGTGAATCTTTACTGTGCTTCTTACTACCTTTGTGACCTTAACCAAGTCACTTCATTTCTCTAAGTCTCAGTACTTCACATCTATAAAAAAAAAATACAGGGTTGTACTGGATGACTCTGAGACTCCCTCCAGCTTTAAATTGATGATCCTGTGATTTATGAGCATTGCTCCTTTAGAGCTATTGAAAGGAGAGACATTTTAGAGATGGGGAGTATCAGTTAAATACAGGTCAAATTCCATTATGGCAGATTCCACTACAATGAAACCAAACTGTCAAGATTTCTCAGCCCCAATTGATGAGGGTTAGAAGCAGGTGAAGGTCATTCCAAACCTTTTTAAAAAAATCCAGTGATTTTGGATAAAATGAAATTCTAATAAAAACTGAGAGTCCTTTGTAATTTCTTCAGTTATTTCTCTATCACTTATTTCTAGTCTAAAATCTGATTCATTGGAGAACTGGCCCAACTAGGACTCGCTCCAGTCTTTTCTATACATTTTTTTGCGATAGTCCTTTGTAGTTGGTCCTAGATAGATTTAGTATGTTTAGACTGTTCTTTTATCTATATAGTTTACTTTCTGGGAAATTGAACTTGAAATAACATTTAAAAGTCAGACTTATAGATTCATGTATTGTTAGATCTGGAAGAGGCTTTGGAGATTATCTAAAGCAACACTCTTACTTTACAGATGAGTAAACTGAGACCAGGTGAGATAACGTGACTTATCCTAGATCCCACAGCTAGTTAGTTAGTGGCAGAACTGGGACTCAATTCCGGGTCTCCTAACTCCTCATATAGTGTTCTCTCCTCTATACCATGCTGCCCTAACCCTCTGGGTGTGGGGCCATGCATTTGGGGATTCTGAAGGTTGTCACGGGACAGGATTTAGGTTAAAAGTGCAGAAGAATATTTGTAGATGAGCATAGAGACATATGCATTGAATATATATATTGAACATAAATACATGCACACATATGTAAATTTATACATACACGCATATGCACACATACACATTGGGGAGAGGCTGGACCTGTGATTTCCTGGGTGTAGGGAACTCTTAGTGAGAAAACTCCCTCTACCAATGCTTATAGTCTTAGGGAGCTGCCTGGGGCACTGAAAGGCTAAGCAAAAATTAATTAATTAAGCAATAATTAATTTATGATTAAGCAATAGCTAGCATTTATATAGCACTTCAAGGTTTGCAAAGCATTTTACAAATATGTTCTCATTTTACCCTCACGATAGCTGCAGAAATTAGATACTTTATTATTCTCATTTTATGGTTGGGGAGACTGAGGTAGGTAGAGGTTACATGACTTGCTCAGTGTCACATAGCTAGTAAATGTCTGAGACAGAATTTGAATTCGTCTTCCTGATTCTATGCACTGAACGCCTAGCTGGTTAAACTTCTTACCCAGGGTCACGTGACTGGTATGTATCAGAAGTGGGACATGAACCTGCTCTTCCAGACTTCATGAAATACCATGGTGCCTCTATACACACATGTATCCTTCATATATACATACAGTATGTATATGCACATATATGTAGGTATTTAATAAATGAAGTTTTTCCATTTTGGGGATCTTTGTAGAATAAAGTGATAGAAGGAGCTTTTTTTTTGTTATTTAGTCATAGTTATTTGTTAAGCATGATATGCCAGGCACTGTGCTAAGTGCTTGGCATACATATACAAGTCAACAATACAGTGCCTGATCTCAAGGAGCTTTGTTGTTGTTGTTCTGTAGTTTTAGTCACATCTGACTCTGCATGACGCCCTTTGGGGTTTTCGTGGCAAAGATATTGGAATGGTTTGCTGTTTCCTTCTCCAGTTCATTTTACAGATGAGGAACTGAGGCAAACACATTAAGTGACTTGCCCAGGGTCACACAGCTCATAAATGTCTGAAGCTGGATCTGGATTCATGAAGATGAGTCTTCCTGATTCCAAGTCCAGTATACTATCCACTGTGCCACCTAGTTGTTCTGCATAGAAAGAACTAGAAGAGGCCTTAGAGATGAACAGTTTCCATTCCCTCATTTTGTAGGTGAGAATATTAAATCCCAAAGAGAGAGACTGAGAGAGTTCAAGTAACTTGCCCATATCCACAATGTTAATGGAGATGATTTAGGCCTTCTGAAAACCAAGCCAGTGCCCTTTGGACTGTACAATGGATAAGACTGGGTGTTGGCAGAATTCATATCTATACATGTTAAGCTTGGGAGTTTGGGCAGAGGAGGTGAAGAAGGTATATTTCTGATCCTCAGTGGATGCTTCTTGGTTTTCCTGGCTTTCCGGAATTGTGAGGAGTGGGAAAAGGAGCAATAGCAGTGCTTAAAGCATGAAGCTGGTGCATCAAATAGGATTATGGAGTTGTGAAGAAAGCACTTTGCACACCTTACATTAATATGTAAACATGAATTGTCATCATGGTCATCCTCATTCTCATCTTCATTCTGATCATCTGATAGAATTGGGTAATCTCTCTACCTTTTGATCCTTCAAAACTTTAAAATACCAATATGGTCACAGTTCTTTACAGTTAATATAAAATATGAGCTAGGAATTCATTGTGATAGTTTCAGTATGACTCTCAGAATAATGCAATTCAGAATTTTAAGCTTCAAAGTACCATAGAGTTCTTCTAGACTGGCCCCCTAATTCTACTGACGAAGAAGCTGAAACCCATAGAAACAAAGTGACTTGACTGTGGTCATGTAGCTATTAAGTGGAAGAATTAGGATCGGAATCCAGGTCCTATTTACTCCAAATCCACTGCTCCTTGTTACCTTTCCCTATGCCATGCCAAACAAAATTACAGAGCCTCAGATTTGGAAGGGATCTCAAATCCCTCTAGTCTAATATATGTCTAAGGAAGACTCCAGTCAACAAAATACCCGACAAATGGGCATCAAGTCTTTCCAGATGACCTCCAGTGAGGGGGAACTCATTACCTCCATAGACAACCCATTCTGCTTTTGGAAAGTTTGAATAACAATTACAACAATAAGCAATTACATTGAACCTAAATTTGTCTGCTTGCACCTTCTACTTTAAGTTCTGATCTCTGGGGCCAAGCAGAGTGAGTTTAATCCTTCTCTCATATGACAGCCTTCTAGATACTTCAAACTATTGTGGCTCCCCTATGTCATCTCTTCTCACTGAGAATGACTCCACCATCACGTCTGCCAATTCTTTCAGGACACAAGGATATAGATTATCTGGGATTGGGGTATTGAATTCATGGGGGGCATTAAGGAGCTCTCCTCCTAGCTTCCTACCCATCCTGGGCATTAAATCTACAGTAGCTATTGTCGTTCTGTTCTTTTAAGCCCAAGGATCATTCTCCTTGTAAGAGGAAAGGAAGAAAATACCAGTGGAATAGCTCTACCTTGCCTTCTTCATTGGTTATTGTGGACATGTCATGGCTTCTCCTTTATTAAGTGCCTGTGATTTTCAATCCAAGGGAGCAAAGTCCTCAACTCTGCCCAGAAGACTGCAAGTAACTTTCTCTGGTATCAAGTTTTTCCTTAGATCTTTCTCTTCTCATTCACTTTTCCTATCTAGTAGACTATGCCCATTGATTTGTGGTATTGGAGCTATCTGTGTCCAGAGATTAATTCTTGCCTTTTTAAAGATACATGTAAGATGCCCGTTGGCTAAGCCCAAAACCTTACCTCAATATGAGACGTGACTTCTGGAACCCTGATTGTGTGTACCTTGGACCTCCTTGGCTGTTTGTCTTTCCCAGCATTCTGATCTATTATCTACCCTGCCCTATATAACCCTCAGCCTTCAGCGCTCTTGCCTGCTTTCCTGACCTATTGCCCACTCTGACTTCCTGCCTGACTGTTAGATTGGTAGTACCCCCACTCCCTCACACCTATCCACACAGTCCCCAGGTGGCACTACCATATCTAACATGGGGACTTGTGAGTGTGTGGTTATAGTTTGTGGCCTAAAATCTAGATTCTAGGTGAAAGGCTCTTATCTAGACAGCTTCTTAAAACCAGTGTACTACTGCAGTAAGGGAATAGGAATCATTTACCCTGGGCTAATATCTCACTGGTGTAACTGCTGACCAAGTTACCCATGGGAGGGACAAAGAATTTTTAGAGCCACCTTTATTCACCCTCTTCCCTCTGACTCTATGAGGGAATGACTGCAGTGGCTTTTTCCATGTCTCCACAGAGATATTTGTATAGTCATTGACTGAGGTCAGAAGATCTTTTCTTTATGCCAGATGCCATTGGAATAATCTACAATCATGGGTCACTGGATCTGCAAGAGAAGTTAATTTATGGAGGCCCTGGTCACTTACAGCTGGTGTGGAGAGACACCTGCAATGTACTAAGTATTGGTTGTGTTAAATGTCATATTTATTGTCTCAAGAGAAGCCTGGCATGGTGTAAGTCATTCATTTATTCAATAAATATTTATTTATGTGCAAGGTGCGGAGCAGGGTGTACAAAAGACATAAGGCACATTCCCTGTCCTCAAGGAGTTTATAATACCCTAGGGAGAAGGATGATATAGGATTTAGGGCTGGAAGGGACTGTAGAAATCACTTAGCATGACTCCTTTATTTAATTGAGGAGGAAAGTGAGGCTCAGTGACTTGGCCCATTTTGTGCATATTAAATAGGAATTTGAGCCCACTTAGTTCATTGACAGTAGATACAATGATTTTTTTTTAAACTATATTCAATCTAACTACTTGTTATCATGGTAAATATTACTAAATGGGATTTTAGAAAACAAGGGTCCTAGTTTAGGTTCTGTACCCAATTATCCAGGCAAGTCATTTCATCCATTCATACATTCATTCAACAGATGATGATTAAGCTCTCCTACGTACCAGGTATTACACTAGGTTTTGGGGAGACAATGACAAAAGTGAAAGACTGTCCTCAAGGAACACACATTCTCTTGGGCCTCCCTGTGCCTCAGTTTCCTCATCTATAAAATGAGGTGATTGTATTCAGAGCATACCTAAGATCCTTTTGAGCTCTGCAATTTCTCTTTATGACCTGAAAATATTTTCCTGTCACTTCTGTTATTCAGTAGTTGCAATAGGTGATCATTTTTCCTTCCCTGTGGAAAAGCTTTGGGATTATCAAACAGCTGTGGACAAGAATATAAATTTAACTTCTGGTTTGGTGATCATAATTTTGGAAAGGACCTTGTCTCTAGCCCATTGCCCCACTCTCAGGCAGCCTGGATCTCCTAACACCTCCACGGGACAGTAGCTATGTTTTTGACTGTGGAAGTTGTGAATGCCAACAGACCACCCCCTTTCCTCCACGTCCCTGTTTGCCCATGGTTAAATTTAGTTCCTCTCGAACAATTCAATCCATCTGGGAAGACTTTGTGACAGGGTTTTCTTAGGCAATCCAGAAGGGATTAAATGATAGGAAACCAGGGACAGCTATCACAATAAAGGGAGAAGGGTTTGTGTTTAACAGAGCCTGGTAGAGTTGGTTTCGCCAACCACTAATCAAAGGTTCCTTTTTGGACTTACTTTGTTTTAAAGTTACTCTAAGCCTGTGTTTACACAGACAAAGTGAAGGGGAACCGTTGAGACAATTATCTGAATAATTCTGACAAAGGAAAGCCTGCTATTGAAGGAAATGGGAAAAGAGGTTTTATTGGCCTGAATTAATCAGACTGGCTATCTACACAGATCACATTTTCCAGTCAATTGCTCATCCACGCTCAACTCTACTTGGTCTGTTTAAACACAGACTAAACAGTCAAGAAGCTCAGTTTACTGAATTCTAATAATGAGTGAATTTGGATGTGTTTCTCTTTGTTCCTGTCATCATCCTTCCTCCTCCCTCTTGCCTCACCACTTTCCCCCACCCCACAGACACCCCTCCTTACTCTCCAAGCAACTTAGCTTGTGTGAACTCTGATGGGAAAGAAGGGAGGAAATAGAGTGTCTGTTATTTCATCTAGCAGGGGGAAAAAAAGCAACACCTTGGAGGTGAATGATAGATATTATTATAAGAGAGTTGTAGCTCAGGGCAGGTGAGTGGTGTGTTAATGAGGCGCCACCTCCTGCTTTCTGACAGATGACTGTCATTGTTCAAACACTGCCATCAGATTGATTGATAGCTGGGTCAGCCTGCCCTGCAGTTGGAACGCACTGTCTTCTTTCTTCTGTTGATGCCTCTAATCTGCTGACCTGAGGATGACCCAGCAGAGGTGGAGCTGAAATTAGCATGTCATTTCCTCTTGTTAAATAAAAAAAAAAAAAGAGGGGGAAAGAGAAAGAAGAGAAAAAATGCAAACGTAGGAAAACTATATTGCTCAAGAGCAAAAAAAAAAAAATACCAATCCATGCAAGAAGTCGCCCCTGGTGATTTAGGCTAATACATTTCTAATAAAGATTGAAAACATATGTTAATACTCACTTATGTCATGTCAGTTTAGCCCATATAGAAAGACATATAGGATCTTCCTGGAATGCATAAAGGGAGACGATTTAGCTGCTCCTGGAAAGCCGCTGAATCTGATCTTTGGTTTTTGTTCTGATTGACATCAATGTGGTTTCTATTTTAGCTGGTCTTCCAAACGAATTTCAGGACAGGAAAAAAAAATAAAGAACAAGCATGACATGTATATAGTATCTGTGGGAATGAGATAAATTAAATAATAAGATTTTATAATGTTAGTACTGAGGGAGACCTTGGAAACAGAGCTCAAAGAGAATATCCAATCATTTTTTTACAGATGAGGAAACTGAGGCCCAGAGAAGAAAAATGACATGTCCAAGGTTACCCAGGGAATTAGTGTTAGCTTTTGGAATGGCAAGATGCAAGGTTCCCATACTATTTTTCTCCTGTCTCTCCTTAAGGAAATGAAGTTTGAAGAAGTCTTGTTTCTCTTACCTAGTTAATAATTTTCCTCTACAAACCTCCCTCCACTCAGTGGTAATTGGTTTTTGTCACCATGGTATACTCCCACTCCCAGCACACCAGTTCCCCACAACAATAGTCATCTGATTTGTGCACTTCACAAGAAGGGGAATGAATACACTGACTGCGTGGTCCCCTTAGGCACCTCAGAACCTCCAGTCTCATCCTCACATATTGGGAAATCTATGCATAAAATTGTGATGATAATATTTGACTTTCCCCTTCAACCATCATGCTTTGCAATCTCCTCCACAACTGAACACCCACATTTGCATGGCCCTGTCAAGCGCTTAGGAAAGTGGTGGAGGCCTTCGTCCAAAAATATTGTACGTTGTCTCTGAGCAGTCACATAGCTCCCATCCCACGGCGACTAGAGCTACATGGACACATAGGAGGAAAACCAAAAACATTATCAGTGGGCTGCATGAAATGGTGAGGAAACGTGACTAGTAGAAATTTTGTTTTTCTTTTCCAAGTGCAAGAGGAGAACCATATTAATGAAAATTACTGAAGGCATTCTGGAATGGGATGACTATTGAACCACAGATTAGGAGCGGGAAGGAACCTTCAAGGCTAGCTAGTCCAGCTCCTTCGTTTTGTAGATCAGAGAACTGAGTCCCAGAAAGGCGAATTTCCTAGAGTCATCTAGGAAGCAAGTCATAGGCTTAAAAATCTAGAGATGGTGGTCATCTATACCAAGTCCTTCATTTTATGGATGAAGAAGCTGAGACCCTGGAAAGTTAAGTGACTTGCCCAAAGTCACCCAAGAAGTGAGTGTCAGAAGTGGGATTTGGACATAGATTTTAGAGCTAGTGTTCTTTCCACCGTACTGTGCTGCCTCCCCATGGAGGAACCAAGATTCAAACCCAGGTCCCGTGACTCAGTCCAGTGTGTTCTTTCCACTGTGTCATGAACACTATTATTTCTCTCTTAAAATCAGGTCTCTACAGACCTGCCTACTGAGCCAGATTGTCTTTCTCTGGTTCTTTTTAATATTTTTATATCTATTAATGTCACATTCAGGGTATTCCCCCTACCTCAACATTTCCACCTCTTCACTATATGACCAGCCCAATTTTTTGTTGTCATGCAGGCCGCCAATGATATTTTAAAATTTTCTTCTCACATGCAACTAATCATTGAAGTGATGCTATAGCTTACTTACAGCTACCTCCCCTTGAAATGCTCTTTGGGCCACCTACAATTCTGGTTCTTTGGAGATAGTTGTGTGTTATGATTTGCAGCCACAAAGTATTGTTGTTAAAGATGGGCTTTTGCAGTGGTGGGTGCATTTGACTCATTGAGAGTGCTACCCGGTTTTCAAAAACAAAACAGCCTAGTTTATCTTTCATTTAATTTGGATCCCTGCTCATTGTTCATCTGCAATCCCTAAAATATTTTCAACAATACCCATTTACCTATCACAAGTTATAAAAAGTCAAATGGGTACCAACCACTGGACTATGGAATTAGATAATTTAGTACAGTAAGGACCTGAGAGACCATCTAATCTAACCCCATGACTTAAGAGATGAAGCAGTAGAAGACCCAGAGGAGTTAACTGGATTGCTCAAAGTCATAGTGCTTGTTAGCTAAGCTGGAGTTGTTTTGTTTTTAAGTTTTTTAAATAACTTATTAGGTGAGGGTTTTAATGCCAACCAGTGATTAATTCCTTCCCCATTAAAGTCCCTTGCTCTAAAATATATATGAATGTAGAAATCTGGAATAACAGCGGCATTTGAAAAATATATAAGACAAATTGGGTTTGAGTTAACTGATGACTTTCATTGTCTCAGGACAAGTGCTTCATTACACTTAAGTTAGGAGCTCTAAAAGTCATGAAAGAATAGAAAGAACACAATCACTAACACTGAGAATCCAGACTATCTTTACTGATGGCATGGCCTTGCTTGTTCAAACTGATCCTTGATGCATAGGCATGGAAGAGAAAACTCAGGATAGAGGAGAATGAATCTGTCAGATCCATTTTTCTTCTTTTTCTTGTTGGCGAATTTATTTTTCAGGTTTTATGAAGAGTGTGTGACCATGTTGTGAGAAAGTACTTTTTCTCTCTCTTCCTGAGATTGTATTTCAATTTTTATTTCCAGTGACTCATCTACTTGAGTCCTTATATCTCCATTGGATCATCTTTGTGGCTGTTGGGTCACACCTCAATTTGGCTTTTATGCCAACTATGGAAATGGTGGTTTCTGATGACGATTGAGTTGGTGAAGCCAGTTGGAATTGCCAGTGATGGTCACCTCATCAGACCTGATTACCGGTGCCTCTTTGTGTAACAGTTGAGTTTGAAGGAATATTTAACCATCATCATCAGGACTGAAGGCAACAGAGTATAGCAACAAGATGAGAAACTGGCCCTAGAAGAAGCCAACTGGGATTCTAGCCTAGGCTGTGAGTCAGGAGTCCATCATCAAAACACTATATATTTTGCATAGTACTTTTGTGATTTACAAAGTATTTTCATATGCATGATATCATTTGATTATTATAAAATCTTTGTGAAGAGAAAATATTATAATACCTGCTTTTCAGTGAGGAGCCTGAGGCTCAGAACTAATAAGAGACTTGTCCAAAGTAATATATTCCAGTGCTCTCTCCATAAAACTGGAATAATTATAATCAAGAGTAGAGCAGAGTTAGAAACAAGGCAGGCAGACTGAAGTCAGGCATAAGCAGATAACTGGTGGTAAGGGCGAGCACTGGGTCAGAAACCTGTTGGACAGATGAGCACCAAGAGGACACAATTACTGATGGACTAAACCAGGGGTGGGGAATATGAGGCATTGAGGCCACACGTGACCCTCTAGGTCCTCAAGTGCAGCCCTTTGACTGAATCTAAACTTCACAGAACAAGTTGTTTTGCCACATGTGACCCTGAGGCCACAAGTTCCCTACCCAGGCCTAAACAAGCCCATAGCTAAAGGTTTGACAGATGGTCAGGAATGAGGGCCATTCAATGAGAGAGCAAAGAGGTCAAAAGACCAGATGTAAGAATACAGTAAATATAAAAGACCTCTGCTCTGAGACCTATTACAGTCATTTCTTGACATTTGTGGGTTTGGTTATTTCTGGATTAATTAATTAATTAATTAATTAAATGGGAATTTTTGGAGATCTGCAACAAACTCTGTAAAATTGCAAATGAAGGGCATGTGTAAAGAAAATTAAAAATATTTTAGTAAGTCATGAATGCATAAATACTATATATTATTAATCTATTTTATCATTTACTACCATAAGTATACATACACAAATTTATTATAAACAGTTAAATTTTGTTAAAAGTTTTAGTGAGCTGAAGAACTATGGGTTATGCACTCTCTTTGGGAATGCCTCCTCTTTGTCTCTCTACCATTTAGACACAGTCACATGATCTTCTCCACCAAAGATCCTTGTATTTTGATCTTTTCATGGAAGGAAATTCACGAAGCAGGGGCTGCAGCAGCACTAGTGTCTGTTAAGACCACATACTATGTGAAGATACTAATCTCTCTAATGTAGGAACTGCATCTTGTTATGGGTGCAGTGTGTTGTTTTACTTGTTTTATGTGTTAAATAAATATGATCAGAATTATTAAAAATAAAGGTTTGGGGTAGGGCCTAGAGTTAATCCTGGTTTTCACATTTGCAGGGGTGCTGTGCTCCTAACCCTTAGGGATGATTGTATATGTTTTCTCTGGAGCAGAGAGCAACTCCAGGGCTTGGCCCCACCCAGGATGTATGGGGCAGCTAGGTGGTACAGTGGGTAGAGTGCCAGTCCTAGAGTGAGGGAGACTCATCTCCCTGAGTCAAAATCTGTCCTCAGACACTTACTAGTTGTGTGACCCTGTGTAAGGTTAATGGGAAATAAGATCTTCCCCACCCATCAATAGTTCTCGTGTGGAGCCCATTAAGGGAAGCTTGCTTGCTTATAGGAAGGCTTACACACCTTTTGCTAATTTCTAATTAGGCACCGAGTCAGAAGGCTTGTGATGCCTTCCAGCTCTGAGCCTATTGGCTGAAATAGTATATATTCTGAGTTGAGCTTTTGCTTTGGAGCTGGCTTACGAGAAAGACCTTGTGATTCCCTGGTTGAGACTCTGAGTGGCCATATGTTCAGAGCTCCTCGACTGCTCAGAGGTAAAGGCTCTTTCGATCCAGTGATGAATGTAAAGTACACACACACACACACAGCTTTGATTCAGGCAGTAAAGCCATGTCTATTGGTCTTTACTTCTCTGCTCTATATTTTCTCTGTTCGTATTTTATGTAATTAAAGATTGTTGACCTCTGAAACAGCTATCTTTCCTAGTAGAGCAGATCTAAGAACTTGTGCTAGCAATCATCCTGGGTATGCCAGTGTGATTGTCATTACACCCTGGGAAAGTCACTTATCCCTGTTTGCCTCAGTTTCTTCATCTGTAAAATGAGCTAGAGAAGGAAATGGCAATTCATTCTAGTATCATTGCCAAGAAAGCACCAAATGGGATTACATAGAGTTGGCTATGACTGAAAATGAGAGTAAATATGATTAGAAAACAAGGACAAAATAAACATGCCTGGATTTTCATAGGAGAAGGGAGAAAAATCCTTGCTCAGTGTTTGCTAAGTCACCAGGGCCTGCTACAGATATTAGATTTCTCTCTGCAAGCAGAGTGGCATCAAATACTTAACAATATTGAATTCATAAATGGAAGGAGTAATAATGAGCAAAGAGGAAAGGAGAGGTTTCCACTCATACAATAAACCAAGCGAGACCAGTAATGAGAGGGTATTAGATTAGGGAGAGTAGTTGGCCATTATTCCTACTTCATTCTTTATCCTAGGTGCTCCATGGGATACCTTATGGAATTATGAATTTATAGATAGACATCTTCAATTATCATGCTTTTAGATTTATTGAATGATCTATGATCTATGATTTGGTCCATCAATAGCTCTCAGACTTCAAGTTCAAACACTAGTTTTTAATTTTGTATATAAAACTGTATAATTTCTTACCCCAAGTAAGGGAGCACATTCTTAGAAAAGGACATCTGCATTCTCAAAATCAGATGTAATTCTACTAGAGGAGATATGAAACAAAGATTAGTGGAATGTGTATAGTTTTTGATTCATTCAATATTTTGTTACTGAAATAATCCACCGATGTTAGCCGTCAATAAATATTTATGATTTTTTTATGACCATGGGTGTAGTGGCTGAGAGAATCAAACAGAGCCCAAAAGAAATTAAGCTTTTCAAGTAACATTTTACTTTAAAATTCCTGAAATTGATCTCAAATCTTTAGTACCATATTTCTTGATGTTACTGAATTTTATTGTCATTTTAGCTATGATAAATCTTTGATTTGATAAAGCTTCATTTCCCAATTGCGGAACTCTTTGGATTTCACTTCACCATCTTCATAACTCCCTGCTGGGTACTCTCTCCACTAGTTTCTTTCTCTCTGCCCCCCCCACCTTCTTTTAGCTTTTTTTTATTTGTCATTTCCCCCCATTAGATTATAAGATTATTGAGGGCAGGAACTGTCTTTCCTTTTCTTAAGTATATCCCCTACACTTAGCACAGTTCCTGGCACATAGCAAGTGCTTGACAAATGTTTATCAAGTTGTATTGCTTATTTGGAGATTTCTGAACACCTCACTTGTCCAGAATAGAGCAAAACTCAGGATTTTAAATGAACAACAACAAACAATGCAACTCTTAATAGTGGGCAACGATAATGACAAAGTTGCTTTTGACATGAAAATTATATATAGAGCAATATTATTGCTGTTGAGTCATTTCAATTTTATCTGACTCTCTGTGACCCCATTTGGGGTTTTCTTAGTAAAGATACTGGACTGGTTTGCCATTTCTTTCTCCAGGTCATTTTACAGATGAGGAAACTGAGGCAAACAGGGTTAAGTGATTTGCCCAGGGTCACACAGCTAAGTAAGTGTCTGAGGTTGGATTTGAACTCAGGTCCTCCTCACTACCCACTGCACCTTCTGTATGGATTGATGTGATTGGTCAGTTCAAGTATCTGAAAGAAAGGAGAATTCTTATTGGCTGACAACGATAATCACTACTATTATAAAGAATAAAGGATAATGGGAAGAGTGGGAAGGAAGTTAGGAAGGATCAGTTGGTTCCCTGTTAGTACTCAATAAACCCTCTATTTTACCCTTGTTCACTTTTTACGTTATCCCCCTCAGTGGCTGTTCCAAACCTTTCCCTCTCTCCTCAAAACCCTGAAACTCTTACTTGTTATAGAAAATGACTGCTATATACTTCTCTGAGACTGAGATCATCCCCTTAATTCGGTTCCTACAAATGTGCTCTCCCATTCATTAAAACTTCTCTGAATCGCATGAGCATTGTAGAAGTGTTTTACATAGTGATACATGTGTGATCTATGTTAAGTTGCTTGCCTTCCTAGGGAGGGTGGGTGGGAAGGGAAGTGGAGAGAGAATTTGAAACTCAAAGTTTTAAAAGCAGATGCTTAAAAAAATAAAAAAAAAGTTGTTTTTTGCATGCAGCTGGGAAGCAAGTTATATAGGGAATGGGGCATGGAAATCTAACCTGCCCTACAAGAAAATAAGGGGAAAGAGGATGGGGGGGGGAGTGGGGTAAAAGAGGGGAGGGCTGACTGGGGAATGAGGCAATCAGAATATATGCCATCTTGGAATGGGGGGGAGGGTAGAAATGGGGAGAAAATTTGTAACTCAAAATCTTGTGGAAATCAATGTTGAAAACTAAAATGTTAAATAAAAAAAAGAAAAAAAAACTTCTCTGAATCATCACTCAGACTTCTTTCCTTCTCTCGGTTCACAAAAGTTCTCTGTGCCACCCTAAGACTGTCTTTTCTTTATTTGCTTGTCCCATTGGCTCTTGCGGCTTATAGGATTTTCTCTAGCAGTCATTCCCTCTCTTAACAAATCTTCCATTTCTTCCTCTCCCCTGACTTCTCATCTCCCTAAAAACCTTCTTCAGTCTCCCTAATTAATACGTTAAAAATATTTCCCAGCCTCTTTTACTCCATCGAGCTGTTATCCCACTTCATTTGACACTTCACTGCCAAATTTTTTACAGAAATTGTCTCTGTAAAAGGACTCCGTTTTCTTATTGCCCACTCTTTCCTCAATCTTTTGCAATCTGACTTGTGCACAGAATTGTGCAATCTGAGATTTGAAAGATATCTCAGAGGTCATCTTCTCCAATTTGTACCTGGCTAGATTCCTTCTAAAACATCCCCAGCAACTGATCATCCAGTCTTTACTCGACGACCTCAAGGAATGGTGTATCCATTACCTCCCTATTCCATTTTTGAAAAATTCTAGTTGGTAAGAAATTTTCCCTTAGATTGATTAAGCCTAAATTTACCTCTTTGCTATTTCTAGGCATTGCTTCTAATTCTGACTTCTGAGGCAAAACAGAGCTGGCTTATACCCTCTTCCACATGACAATAATCGGTCCTCTTCATCCCCCATGCCTGATGTCTCCTCTTCTCCATATGAAATATCACTGATTCCTTCAACCGATGCTCATTGGGCATGGCCTCCAGCTCCTTGACTGTCATTGCTGTTACTTCCTTTGAACATCTTCCAGCTTATCAAGGTCCTTCCTACACCAAACTCTAGAAATGGTATGGTCAGGTCAGAATATAGCAGAACTACCCCATCCAATGATCTAAACATTTTGCCTCTCTAAAATCAGATTGGCTTTTTTTTTTCACTTGCCATCTTTTTCTTTATTTGACCTGTGAATTCGTTAGCATTGAGAATTCCCAGGGAGCGGACTTTTCTCTGCCACTTATAGTCTCAAGGTGACTTAAGCACTGGAAAGTTAAGTGACATGTGCAGGGTCGCACAGAGTATATTAGAGGGATGACTTGAACCCATGTCTTTCTCTATGCTATGCCAAGGCTGC
Organism: Trichosurus vulpecula; assembly: GCF_011100635.1. Lineage (NCBI taxonomy): Eukaryota > Metazoa > Chordata > Mammalia > Diprotodontia > Phalangeridae > Trichosurus > Trichosurus vulpecula. The sequence goes on from NC_050573.1 coordinate 202,648,493, forward strand.
TTCTTTTTAAACTACAATATCGTACCCTCTTACCTCCTACTGAGCTTGCAGTCCATTAAAACCACCAGATCTTTTTCAGACTGCTGTCTAGTGATATTTCCCTCGTAATGAATGAAATTAATTTTTGAACTTACGGGTTAAATTTTATATTTATCATTATTAAAAGCCATCTTATTATTTGGCTCATCACTCCACTCCCTTGAGATATTGTTGGATCCAGACTCTATCATTCATCACTTTAGCTATCTATTCCAGATTTATGTAAACTGAAAATGTGACATATATGCCACCTAGGCCTTTTTCAAAATTATTGATAAAATTATCAGCATAAGGGATAATGACAAATCTCCAGAGGATTTGGACTAGAGACCTTCTAAGCCGACACTACATCAACCTAGTAAGGGTCTCTTGCATAAAGGACAAAATAATGAATGAAGCAAGAAGGATCTATAATCCACTAACCTTTATTTTATGTTTCTATGGCTGCAATTACATCCTATTTTTAGTGTATACATACATTAGTCTAAGAATGTGTTCCTTTTTCATGGTGAGAAATTAGCCAGTTTTATATATGAAAAATGGTGGTTGAAATGATCACACAATATATTTTTATGATTCCTGAATGACAGTTGATTTCATCACTCAAATGAAATTGTTCCCTCCAAAGTTACCCACGATCTCTTAATCGCCAAATCTATCGGTTTTTTTCCCCCTTCTTTGACACTCTTCATCACTTTCTTCTCTCTAAGTTTTCTTTCATGGTACTGCTCTCACTTGGTTCTCTTCTTACCTGTAGGACTGGTCCTTCTCAGGTTCCCATGGATTCAATTATCATTTCTATGCTGGTTATTATGCTCAGATCTATTTGTCCCGCCCTACTTCTCTGTTGTGGTGGCTGGGTAGCACAATGGATAGAATGCCAAGCCTGGAATCAGGAAGACTCATCTTCCTGAGTTCAAATCTGGCCTTAGACACTTACTAGCTGTGTGACCCTGGGCAAGCCACTGAGCCCTATTTGCCTTGGTTTCCCTCATCTGTGGAATGTGAAAATGACACGGAGATGTATTAAACCATTCCAATATCTTTGTCAAGAAAACCCCAAATGGGGTCATGAAGAGTCACGTACACTTGAAAAATTACTGAATTATAACAAAATCTCTCAGCTGAATCTCCAATTACCTTTTGGACATCTTGAACTGAATATTCTGTAGACATCTTAAACTCAACGTGTCCCAAACCAAACTTAGTATCTTCCTCCAAACTCTCCCATCTTCCAGACATTCCCATTACTGTTAAGGCAGTTATTCTTTCTGCAATCCAAGTTCACAGCCTGAGTATCCCCCTTGACTCCTGATTCTGTTTCATATTCTATATCCAACCAGCTGTCAAGTCATGTTGATTCTACTTTCAAAATATCTCGTGTATGAGCCCCTTTTTCTCCTCTGACACTACCACTCATTCTGGTGTAGGCCCTCATCATCTTACCTGGATTATTCTTCTAAATAGGAAATTGGGGGCTACTTTGTCAGCTCTACATTACTATCTCGTCAGCATCATGAGATTCAAATGTTAAAGCAAGTCATGAAAACCCTTTTAGGACAGAACCTTTTTTTAACTATAGATTTCTCTTAATTACAAAGTCCATTTATAAATTTAAAAATGATGATGGAAATCAGTGGCAAGGCTGCTTTAATTAAGTCACCAGAATTCTGTCAATATGGCCCAGTTACTGCTATGAGCTGATGTTCCTGCCCACTCTCTCCAATAAGTTGAGATAGTATTTCAGGTAATACTTACCCTAACTATTGTGAGTACCTTACCAGGCTCAATAGGAAATTTCTTTTTCATTTGTTAACAGCATCAAATGAGAACACTAGCCATTAGTTAAATAAATAGGACTTTAGGTTTAGAACAATAAGTCATCATCATTTAATTTAAATTAAATATGAAAGTAGTGACATTTCTGTCTGAACAAGATCATTTCTTCCTACTGTTGAATGAAAGATGAGAACAAGATTAGCAATAACAATAAATTCTATTTATATTTATATCTTTTTAAGACTTACAAAACACTTTCCTCACAAGTCTCTGAAGTAGGTAGCACAAGTGCTACGAGTCCCATTTTATAAATAAGGAAATAGAGGATCCCAAAAGTTAAAATGACTGTCTCAAGGTCACACAACTGCTGCACGTGTCACAGAAAAAGGATTCAGACCAAAAGATAGCAAGGATTCTGAGAGAAATGATTGTTGAATAACTACTTGTTAATATTGGAGACATTTCTAGTAGAACTGAATTAATTGTAGGACTTAACTAATTCTCAAAAATCAAGTGTGTAAATAAAAATAACCTCAGCCATATTGAAATACTTCAGGTAACAGATATAACCCAGGTCCAAGGAGTCACATATTTAAGATGTTTTGTGTATGATTACGATTTCCAAAGAACTAGAAGTTTTTTTACTAATCAATTCATTAATCAACCAATGAGCATTTATTTAGCATGTATTATTTATCAGAACTTAAGCTAGGCTCTCAAGTTCAAATAAAAAAATGAAAGATCTCACATTTTTGGGTGAGATACGATATACCTATATTAGGGTATAAAATATATACAAAAGAAATACGAGATAATTTGATGGCAGGGCAGGGGTAGAGGAGCAAGATACTAAGCATACTTGTTGAGAAGATGCTTTTAAAAATAATCCTTGTCCTACTATTGGGCATGTGTAAGGAGGTGAAGGACTGAAAGAAATGTCTCATTTATGCAAAAATATCAATAGCAGTACTTTTAGGTGGTAGGAAAAAAAAGTGAGTGCTTATAGACTTGAGAATGGATAAAAAATTGTGATCAATAAATGCAATACTTTAAAATATTGATTATCTTATATATTAATCACTAATTAATAACATATTAATAACATCTCATGTTATTAAAATATAAGAATATTATCAAAATTAGATTATTATTTAAATATTATTATGAAAATTTCAGAGAAACATAGGAAGACATATGAACTGATTCAGATTAAAGAAAAAGTAGGAGAATACATACAATGATTTCAATACTGTGAATGAAAATAGGCAGCTGAACTGAGACAGTGCAATGATGCATGGTATAGAGGACGGTATAGTTGAGTGCACTCAACTTGGAGTTATGAAAAAAATTGGTTTCAAATTCCACCTCAGACTCAAGCTGTGTGACCCTCAGCAAGTCACCTTCCCTTTCTACACATTAGTTTCCTTATCTCTAAAATGGAAGGTTGCACTCTCTGTCCTTTGCTGTCCTTTCTAGCCTTAAAACTATGATTTTTTGATCTTAATGATGCATTTTGGTGTCAGAGAAGAGTTGATGAATCATGGTAGAGAAGCAGGGGGACTATGGGTACAGGATGAAGCAAATATTGTCACACCTCATCAGTCAGTTTTGCTTAACTGTTTCCTTTGTTACAGGGGAGGAATCCATGGGGGAAGGCTCAGGATAGCATTATATAACTCTGGTGTAAAACTCTTTAAAAAAAGAAGAAATTTGTAGTAAATCATGAAAAAGAAAAAGAAAAAAGGAAGTAATTATTATCTTTATGGTTGTGGTATGTGGAAAATACATTCCCCAGAGCTCTGAAATCGGCTCATGTAGGGTGTGCTCTGAAAAATGTGGTGAACTGTTCACTCTAGATTTGGGTTGAGATGTATTTGAGTTGAACACAGTAGCTGTTAAGAAGATTCTCCCTAGGATGAAAACATCCCACTGAATCAATTCAACCGTGTCAAACTATTTTTAAGTAGAATCTCCAGCATCTGATTTCAACTCACAAGAGCCTGGAAATTCTGGGTTAAAGCAGGAAATCCTGGCAGCAGCTTTGGCCTCTGCTCCTGGCATGGTGCCAGAAAGAAATAATAATGTACAAAGGTATGTTAAGGCCAAAGCAGCCACTTGGATTTGCAACCTCAACTATGATTTTTCTTACTTGTAGGAATTTAAATTAAAACCCTGAGGGCAAGATAGTGAAAAATTGGTCTGCAGGCCACACTGCATTGAAAAGAGGAGCTCTATGTGAACAGGCTCAGACTACCCACATGATTTCATGGATCACGGGCATTTCCCTCAGATATAGAATTTCCTCAAAATATCTTTAAAGTCAAATGCCTTAGTCACAGGATTGAATAATGTGTAATACCATTCATTCATTCATTCATCAGATAATAGATCATATTTATATTGTTCCTTCTTGACTCTTACTTCTGTGACATTTCAGAGTTTCAGAACACATTCCTCACAAGCTTGGGAGATGGACAGCATATCCCCACTTTATGGAAGATGAAGCTGAGTCTCAGAGAGGTGAATGGACTGGCCAAAGGTCACACAGCTAAAAAGAATCAGAGTCCAGATTTGGGTCCAGGTCTCTATGCATCATGGTTCCTTTCTATAATGTGCATAATGACCATTATGTGCATAGCTTGGTACTGTTGGCCGAAGTAGTCGAAGTTAATATGAGGGACTTTAAAAATTAGTGTTTATAGAGAGATCCAGGAACAGAAGCATAAAATGAAAAGGATTTTGTATCAATAAGTAAATAAATTTAACTTTTAAGAAATCTGGACTTGTGCTTTCATGGTTTTACCAGTGTAAGGAAACCCCTGCCAAGGAATAAGGAAACCCCTTTATCAGGGTAGGTCAGCACCTGACCTATACCTTATAGTTTAAAAAAATCACCTCAGGGCACCGAGGTATGTTTCCAGGGCTTTGCCTGATACACCAGCCTCTTCAAAAGACTTTAATAGAGATGTAAAATAGAGACAAGCCAACATCTGGAGAGCAGTGTCTGTGTCTGCTCTGAATATGGAGCCCAAGCACCATGGGCACTGCTATGGACTTGTGGAGGCTCAGCGAATACCAGCTGACCAAATCATTGATTCTGGTTGCAGATGAGGGGAGCTGAATGAGAGGATGAGGTGGGTTTGTTTCAGGAAGAGTTTGGAAACTGGGACAAAGTCAAAAAGAGAAAAATCTTCAAACTTGAGATAAAGTTATAAGAGACCATTTTGGAAATGAAGAACCAGCCTTTGATTTTTGTATAACTTTCTGGTCTTGACATTGGAGTGTGGGTAACTCTTAGTGTGGGAATTCCCTCTTCTTGATGCAGGTTGGCAACTTGTGTCTCTTCGATTGTCTTAGAGAATTCTCATTTACTCTACAATCTTGCTGTTCCTCACACACTATACTCTACTCGGGGACTTATTACTGACTGTCCCCCATGCCTGGAATGCTCACCTCCCTTGCCTCTATCTCCTGGCTTCTCTGGCTCCCTTCAAGGCTCAGCTCAAGTCTCATTTTTTATGGTAACATGCCAAAATTAAAAGCTATATTTTCAAATAGACTAAAGTATTGAGCACATAAAGTTTATGTAAAAATTAATCTTAAGTGTTATGCATATTTTTATAAATTGAAATTAAGTATTTCAAGCACTACATCAACTTTTGCAAAATGTAAATTTCCAAATAAAACTTTGGCTATTGGAATTTATGTTTTGTCAAAGCACAAGTCTCACATTCTCTAGAAGGCCTTGGGGCAGCTAAGTGGTGCAATGCTTAGAGTTCTATGTCTGGAATCAGGAAGACTCATCTTCTGAATTCAAATCTGGCACTCAGACACTTACCAGCAGTATGACCCTGGGCAAGTTGCTTAACCGTTTGCTTCAGTACCTCATCCATAAAATGAGGTGGAGAAGGAAATGGCAAACCATTCCAGTATCTTTGCCAACAAAACCCCAAAGGGGTCACAAAGAATAGGACCTGACTGAAAAACGACTAAACAACAACATGGGAGACCTTTCCCAATCACACTCCCACCCCCAGTGCCTTCTTTCTGAGATTACCTACCACTTCCACTGTGTGTGTAATTACTTGCATGTTGTCTCCCCTGTAAAAATATGAGGTCTTTGAAAGCAGAGACTGTATTATTTTTGCCTTTCTTTATATCTCCAGAGCTTATTAAACAAGAAGTAGTTATAAATACTTACTATGATGATGATGATGTTTTCAGGTTGTTTAATTTGTTTTATGTTCAATTTGGTTTCCTTCACTTTCTTAGCCTCTGATGACAGAGGATGATCCTCAGCCAAGCTTTTTTTGCTACCTATCAGGTCATTCAAGACAAATCTTAGACATGTTTCCCTAATGACAAAATCAAGAGCTATGCAGCGCTCTTTGTACTCCTAGTGAAGCATAGGTGACCAAGGATTTGAGAACTGCTGTTTGAAGAACATATTTTATACCCAGGATATGCCATACACTGATTTTTCCCAGTGCCAGAAATAAAGGAACCAAGAATTCTGGTAGTCACTAGACAGTGACCTCACTGACTCTAAGTCACTCACATGGATAGATTCTTGAAGCAAGGGGAATAAAAAAGTCAAAAATGAAATGAGCATTGTATTTGGAGTCAGAAATACTGGGTTTGAATCCTTAATCTGTTCTTTACTACTGCAACCTTAAGCAACTTGATAAGGATTTTCTGTCTCAGGTCAATTCATTTGGGGCTGGGCACTGTATTAGGCACTAGGGACAAAAATTACAAAAATGAAGAAAGAAATAACCCTAACAGCAATAACAACAACAAAAATCCCATAAGGAACAGATTTTTGTCCTCAATGAGCTTGCATTTTGCTAGAGAGAAGTTTAGGACCAAAACTTCATTAAGGTTATTTCTCAATATTTAGGACTATCCACAACGAATTGGATAAGGGCAAAAATTTGAGTTTTCATTTTCAGTATGGCACATTACCCTTGCATATAATCTAAATTATTGGACTAAATGGCTTCTGAGTTCCCTTTAAGCTCTAGAGTTTTGTTTTCCTAGACCTCTGGTCCCCGTTCGGTTAGTGTTTCCAACAGACTAGCAATCAATTTACAGCACGTATTGGGACCTCTACTTGATGCAGAACAGTACATATGCAAATACTTCCATAATAAAAATTTCCAGTCTTTCCAGCACCACTAACATATCACCTGGAGATAATTTACATTTTCAATCTGTTTTCACTTCAGATTCTTCCTTGGAATCTGTTTCCACTTCAATTTCCCCCTCTGGTTCCTTATTCTCACTCTTCCTTGCTTTGTCCCACATCATTCCTAGGTGTGTTACCCACTGGTCTCCTGCTCATTCTAGTGCTGGATTCCACATCCCCTTTAACTTGTTACTAGATTTCCCAACTCAAGCTCCCCAACAAAAAAACAGTAATTAAATTGCTACTTCTTTTGGGGAGATTGTCATTTGGGAATCTATGTTCATCTGACAGAAGCTAATGGAAACAGGATAGGATATCTTTAAGATTCATAGTGTCAGAGTAGAAAAGTCTTGTCACTGTGTGCACATGCTGTAGAAGTTTCATAGAATAAAGGCCATGTGGCCCCTGTTCTCAAGGAGTTTATAGGTCTTTTATAAGAGTTTTACCAAAATGCCCTTCAAATCGGTTCATTTTAAGATAACCTCCTCATTCCTCTTCAAGCTGTACTCTAGACTTCCTCTACCATGCCCCAGTTCTTCTATCAATAAACATCTATTAAGCACCTACTATGTGCCACTCACTGTGCTAAGCAGTGGGGATGCAAAAAGAAATAAAAGATAGTCCCTGCCCTTAAGGATCCTAAGCTTCACTTCAGTACTGGAATTCACAAACTAGTAGTACCCTTTGCCCCAGAGATCTTTCCCTCTGATTGAATGGCTCCTCTCTGAACCTCCATTTCAAGCAGGGTACCCAGTCCAGCCATGTCTCATTCCTCTTTCTCTACCACATCCCCAGACCAGGTGCCTTTATGGCCCTCCCTCCTTTCAGCCTTCTTTTATGTGTTGTCTTTCCTCACTATAATGTAAGCTTTTTGAGGACAAGGATTGGCTTTCTTTCTACTTATATTTGTATTCTCAACACTTGGCACAGTGCCTAGGACATAGTAAATGCTTAATAAATAAATATGAATTGATTTACCAACTGACTCTGTAAAAATTTGGAGAAACCAAAGTTGATGGTCATACTATTCTTCATAAAAATACATGTTATTTATGTGCTTATGTAAAAGAAACTATATTACTACAGCTTCTTTTTATTGGCATTTTAATCAGGAAATTGAAGGGCTAAATGTTTTGTTATATGTCTGCCTCAGCATCTCACCCAAATTATATGTGAGGGACTACATAAAATGGGTACAAAGTGCTTTGAGATCGTATGATACAGTGATCACTTCCAGTTAGTGGATTTGGGGAAAGGCTCATGGAAGAAGTGATGTTGAAGTTGGGTCTTGAAGGATGTCTAAGATGTGAGCAGGATGATAAATTTCAGCTTTCAAGGGCACGGGCTCATTTATGTAATAACTCTTGGAAGAAACCAGAATTAAAATGGGATTATTTATCATTTGATGGTTTATTTGTTGTATTGTGTGCTCATTTTTTGGGAGTAGAACTTTAAAAGGATTTGCAACTCCAGCTGTAGGTAACTCTCAACTTAATCTAGTTTCATTAATGACATGGACAAATATCACAAATTAAAAGTTCCTGGGATGAGGGGGAAGGTGAGGTATGAGGTAATGAGGTAGTTAGAACCTTTACCATTGAGTCAATTATTTTTTCCTGACATGAAAGCAGAAGTATCTTGTGTTTGGAATGTATGGAGCATAAGTGACTGGGAGAATTTGTTTGTTTTGACCTATACCTTTGATTTTATTAGGATAGGGAACTCCCAGTACGAAATCTCCTTTCACAGATGCAGATGGCACCACTCATCTACAACTTGTAGTTTTAGAGAACTGCTTGGGAACTTAGAAGTCATATAGCTAATATATGTCAGAGGTAGGATTCATCTTCCCAGGTAGAATATACTCTCCTTGCGGGCAGGGAGCTATTTCAGTTTGTTTCTGTGTCCCTAGTGCTGACCTAGTTCAGTGCTTATTACCTAGTAAGTGCTTAATAAATATATGTTGATTGATTTCTCATTTGAGACCATCACTCCAAACATTATGCTCCTCAATTCCTTTTGGAGTCATCATGCTAATAACAATAATAAAATATATATTTTTGAGCCAAAATCTGAGGAAGTTATTTTCAAAGGAAATTTTGCTTTCCATAAAGAATAGATAAATAATAAAAGTAATATTTATACAGTGTTTCTAAGTTTACAAAGCATTTTTATGGCATACATGTGAAGTAGGTAGTGTATATGGTATTAACCCTTTTTTAACAGAAAAGGAAACTGAATCACAGAAAAATGAAAAGACATGCGTCCAGTGATATGCAACCAGTAAATACTAAAATCAAGACTTGAACTCAGATCTTCACACCCCATGATCAGTGTGGTTTTGCTTCACTAGGCTCAAAGAACTCACTTGTCATTATAGTTGGGCTAAGGAAGCTCTAGTGGGGAGCCTAATTTGGGTTGCAGAGACAGTTTTAATATTGATTGGTGCTAATGATCCTGTGACTTCTCTGGGCTGTGGAGTATATTTCCTTGTTAGCTAAAATAAATAACCTTAAATAAAAAAAGACACAATGAAAACTACTGTAATTGTCTGTGTTAATTTACAGCCACCAAGGCTTTAAGGGTCATTAGCCTAGTGCAGATACTGCTTTTCCCCCTTTTCTAAATATTCCTTAAGAATATATTCCCAAGAGTTCAAAAATGATGATTTGGGATGATTTGATCATTTGGGATGAAAATCCAAATGCAAAAATGCCTAATGAATTTCCCAGTCAGACAGTCCTAAAAGAGCTTTTACTGGGAAGATCTGATATCTGTGAGTCAGGTCAAATTAAATCCAAAAAGGCTGTGGGAAACCTCCTTTAGAGTGACACAGGACTCCCTGACACTTGGACAATGAATAAAAGAAGAGGTAGCAACAGAAAAAGAGGAAGGTGTACTTCCAAAATCACCAACAAGAGATGGAACCCTGATAACTCCAGGTGGTGGTAAGGGTGGCAGCAGCAGGAAGTGGATATTTTCCTCTGTCTCTCAGGAAACTGAACTCTCTTCTGACATAAATCTCTCTGCGGTTGTTCATTCATTCTTTTCTGACATCCAGATTCAATTACCTTGGTTACATTTTCATAGGCCTGTCCTTGAAAAGTATTTAAACTGCATCCAGAGTGGACTGTGGTGGATTGTTTATTTAGAGTTCTGACTTGAGTGATGTGTACTCCACCTTCGTTCAGGTGGCTTTCCTGGATTTCTAGGTTAAAAGGTGTAGATCAAAGTGCTAACTTTATATTTAAAGTCTTTCATGGAACAAATATTGACCAAATTTCTGTTATGTAAATGTCTATTAAAAAGGGAGTTTGAAATAATGTGGAAATGTTCCATTGATGCAGATATTAATGAGAAGCCACATTATCAGAATATGCAAGTTGCCACATATTTTCCATGATGATTGAGCATGAGATGTTATTTCAAATACATTATTAGGGGCATCCATGACCAGTAAAGTAGATGGACTGGTCATCTAGTGAGAGTGAGTGAAGACAGATGAACAGCCTGATTTTTTCCCAGGTAGCTTAAATACTTAAAGCAAAAATAATCAAGCCTGAAACAACAGAAGAAAGCTTCCAGTTCATTGCATGGATTCCCTGTGCAGGATTTATTGAAAGACATGCAGAAGAATCACCTAGAATAAAAAGGCATGGATGGGTAGGAGTAGGCACCAGAAGAGTACATACCCTCTCAGAAACCAAGAGTCCAAGGACATAGTGAAGCAAAAGGAAACGTGAGCATGTAACCAGTGGAGAAAGAAGAGTAGAAAATGAGACAATAGGCCTGAAGTCTTTAAGGATTTGGGAAATACAGTTCCAAACCGGTATAGTGTATCTGCTTCTCTAAATAAGATACACAAGATCCTATGACTTAGAACTTATATCTTGGAGGTTGTCTCAACTAATCTCCTAATTTTATAGATGGCGAAACTGAGACCCAGAATAGATGATATACCCAAGATCACATAAGTAATAAGGTTGTTGAGTAAGATTTGAACTCAGGATTTGAGACTCCAGACCTAGGCCCTTTACCACTTACAAATCCAATTTTTAGTCATTTATTTATTGTGGGGCAAAATCTCCAAGAAATCATACTGATAAATTTAAATGGAATTTTGGGGTGGATGTTTTATATTAAAGTACCTGACTATTTAACTGTAAATTTAGAAAAGTTAAATGACCTTATATAGAATGTCTTTTTTTTCCTATAGAAATATAAAGTTGAAATCATTTTATTCTATTTCTACAAGAATTTAAAGGAATCTACTCAGAAACATGTTTATAAGGTCATGTGAGTTAATGCCTTTTGATATCTACATTATACATATCTTTCTCCTTGGGGAGAATGAACAGTTGATGACAGCTTTAATTTGTATTTTAAGATTTGTTTGTTTCAGTAAAGCAATGGACTCTGAATTTATCTTACCCAGTCTCCTCTCCTTTTTCTCCCTCTTCTCTCTCCCCCACTGTCTCCCTCTTTTTCTCTCAATCTCTTTCTGTCTTGCCCCCCCCCCCAAAAAAAAACCCATTAAAATTTAGCTTGGCAATCTTCAGTGGAGAGGCATCATTTATTTCTTCCTTTCCATCTTTGAGTGGAGAGAAGCCAAAAGAAACACAGTCAATATTGTCATTAGATAAGGGTCATTACAGTACTGTACCCCTTCTTGATTGTTTCTTCTGTTCATCATAATTAACACAAATGTTTAAGTCAATATTGGGAAACTGAAAATGGGAGTTACACCCCATGGTTGAACTTTATATTAAAACAACCAAAGTGGTTGGGGCTTCTGATTAAGACAGTGGGAATACTGTTCATGGAAGATGAAAGCATGTTAGTCAAGTCCCTTGAAAACAAGTCAATATATTTATACAAATAGACTATTTCCTTAGCTCTTTTTTTAGCTTATTTTTTACTTTTTGTTTACAACACTCAGTTCCACAAGTTTTTGACTTATATGAACTCATGCTGAGTGAGGGGAGCAGAACCAGGAGATCGTTATACACAATTGCAGACACATGGTATCTGTAAGGACTAACTTTGATAGACTTAACTCTTCTCATCAATGCAAGATTCAAAGACATTTCCAAAAGACTCACAATGGAAAAAGCTATGTACATCCAGAGAAAGCGGATTGGGGCTAACTATTTGCTCTCTTTATTTTTCTTTTTTGGTTTCATTTCTTCTTTCTCATGGTTCATTCCATTGGTTATAATTCTTCTTTCCAACTGGACTATTATATAAATAAGTTCAACGCGAAGATATATGTAGAACCTACATTAGATTACATGCCATCTTGGGGAGGAGGAGGGAGGAACAGAGGGAGAGAAAGAAAATTTGGAACTCCCTAGGAAAAAATCTCCTTAGCTCTTTTTTAAAAAGACAGCATATAATTCAGTCTCAATGAGGAATTATTGAATGCTTAGCATGTACTTAGCTCTTTGCTAGTTACTGTACAAAGTATGCACTCACAACATTCAGTTGTTGGGAAATTACGAAGTCAGACGATACGTGCTGGGCAAAATATGATCAAGAGCTCAAAAGTATATTAATAGGTAATATTTCTGTTATGTTCTGTTTGTAAAATACCTTTTTCCCCCAACAACAACCCTGTGAAGTACATTGTGCTTGCACCATTATTCCCATTCCACCCTTCATTGCTCATGTTCGCACAGCTGGCAAGTGCCAGAGTTAGGATTCAAATCCAAGTCTTGTGATTCAGCATTTTTCCCATTAAGCCACACAGTCTTTCAGTGATAAGTGGTGTGGGAGGTGAAGAAGGAGGGAAGTTAGTCATTCATTTTGTTGAAAGAACTTTTCTGTAGAAACCAGACATGGTCTGGCCTTTGTATCTTCCTAAAAGAATTAGACATCCACCAGATATTTGTGGAGCATCTACCATGTATTGGGCACTATGTTAGGATCTTGGTGGTGGTGGTGAGATGTAGAAAGATGAACCATATGGGGCAGCTAGGTGGTGCAGTGAGTAGAGCGCTGGCCCTGGAGTCAGGAGGACCTGAGTTCAAATCCACCCTCAGATGCTTGACACATACTAGCTGTGTGACCTTGGGCAGGTCACTTAACCCCAATTGCCCTGCCCCCCCCCCAAAAAGAAAAGATGAACCAATCAATTCTTACCTTCAAAGAGCTTACAATTTAGCCTGTACGAGAAGGCAGCAGAAACACTCGCTTTGTTAAAGATTTAAGTTCTCCAGATTTGTACAATTTTTAAAATTTGAAGCATTTTTGATACCAAGCAGCATTTATTTTCTCATTAGGAATTAATATAAAGTTAAGCCTCTTGACTGAAGTTATTGAAGTAGATAAATTTTGAAATTCATAGCTTTTGATCCCAAATCACAATAAAGCCAGGCTGCTGGCCTGCAGGCCTGCAGTACATTATCCTGGCTGTGAGTTGATCACAGTGACTGACAAGGGGGATCTGACTTTATGGGCAATATGATAATTCCTGCAAATCCAGGAGGGCCCTTCCTAATCTGTTGCAGGTGGACAGAATTTAAACAATAGGAAAGGTTAAATGGAACATGGAAACAGGAAGATATATATTCCCTCTGCCTGTTTTGATTCATTGCCTCTCCGTGTGTTCTCAGTGTGGCTAACTCCAGCATGCTTTTTTTTTGTGGATAAAACTCTGTACTGATGGCTTCTAGAGACTCCCACCAGTAAACGTGTGCTCCAGCCTCCATAGAACCATAGGACTATAAGAAAAAATGAACCTTCAGACAATATTTTCAGTACAGTTGAACCATTTCTTTAGATAAAAAACAGCTAGGTTTACTTCCCATGTAAATTTTGAAATGGCTCTTTTCTTATTGCAGGTAAATAGCTTTTTTCACCTAAGAATTCCTAGTGGACCACAGATGTTACACTATGTTACCTAAGTTACTGTAGCGATTTTGTACCACTAGAACTGTAGCGAGGGTGTGGTGGTCAGAGTTCTCTTCTGGGGGACAGGGCAGGGAAATTTTAAGGACGCTGACAGTATTCGTACTCCTTCAGCATGTAGGCTCCCTTGAGTTTAACACTGAGTTAATAACTATGACTAAACCAAGAAGTCACCAAATGGCATTCATCCTCCTAGCCTTAGGGACCCCTTTCTTGGCCCTTCCCCTGTCCCCTGGTAGTGACCTCCTTAGTTGGAGACTCACAAAATCCTGATATTTTTGTCTTCCCATCATAGCTTCTGGGGTTTCTCCCTTGACATCTGAGATCTCTCCTTCCCCAGCCCCAACAACTGAATCTTCGAAAGCTCATTGGAGGCTACATTTTCAGGTCCCCGAAGTACTAGTTAGTTACTTCTCTATGCATCAATTTGTTTTGTGCAATTTCTTGGTAGGACGGTAATGATTTTGAAACTTTTCTTGCTCACTGTATAATATTATTCTTTGCCATGGAGTGCATTTTAGGAGAGTTAAGAGACTTGTGTGTGACCAGGGGATTAAGTGTAAATTCCATACAAGTGGAGCCACACCTAGTGAGTGAGGGGCCTCAGCCCACCCTTTGGGAACCACTTGACTAAGTGATTATGCAGAACAACCAGTGAAGCCATGGTATCAATCATTTTTGTGGTTAAAATTGTGCATACATGTATATATATGAAATAATCCCCTTCGTGAAATACAGGCACACAGTTACAATGCTAGACACTTTTTAAACGATGACCTACTAATAACAGTTTTTACATACTCAGCAGGGCCGTTGTGAGGAAAGCACATCCGTACAACTCAAAGCGCTATGTGAAACGAGATACTGTTATTAGGAAGGAGATGATGAAGTCCATCAGGGCCTTTCGTTGTGACCTCGTGGAAGCTCAATGAGTTAAGATTGCCGATGAGAGTGAAAGCTTCTTCATGACTAGGTGCCTGGGTCATGTAAGCATTTCACTCTAGGCCACACCCAGAGTACAAACCAGTCAATTGATTTAAAAGGGTAGGGTGGGAGGGTTATATGGATACTTTCTATTGAATTACAAATGGTGTCTCAAAACTTGCTCCCCTCCTGTTCACCTGGTTATCTTAAAGGCACTAACTCACTGGAGCAAGATCGTTCTAAAGCTGCCTTTAAATAAAAGGGGGGAAAAGACTCAAACCACTTATAATATACATTTTCATTAAATAATTTAAATATCATGTTGAAAAAGAAGTCTGTCTGTCACTAGGATTGATTTGCAAAGCAGGGTAAAGGAAATGTGAATTTTAAAGAACTGAGTAATAGAAGAAGAAAACAAAAACAAATCAGGTTCTGAGGTCAGAAGACCTAGCTTCAAATGCTGCCCTCTGGTATGGATCACTTATGTGATCATGGACAAATCACTTAACTCCTCTGCTCCTTAGTTTTCTCATCTATAAAGTAAGAGATTTGGACTATATGGTAGCTGAGGTCCCTTCCTGCTCTGTTTCTACGATTCAATTTATGATTCTTATGAAAAGGTGAAGAGAATTTTTGTTTTCCACTCAACCAGTATTTACTTAAGCAATCTAATATATCCAGGTGTGGAGTTTCTCTCCTTTCTGGGGTGACATTAATGAGACATCATACCTGATTGTCATATCTACTTTTCAGACTCAATGAGACTAGAGTGATCATGGAAAAATAGATTTTTAGGAAATCTGCATTGATGCCATCTCCATTTAATAGGGCCACCTCTGTCTCTATAGCAATACCGTTTCCCCTTTTCCTCCCCACATGATTAGGATAAGAGAAGCCAATCACTTGCCTTCATGCTCAGAGTTTCTGCCTTTGGGGCCTTTGATGGTTTCTCTTGGGCTCAGGCATATGGACCAATGCCAACTCACACAACCGATTGACTCCATTTTTCTTGACTATCTGCAGGACTACACCTTAGCTTAGTCATGTCTGTTTTGTTTTAAAGCATCTTTAGTACTTGAGTATTTGAATGGGTCCCTTTGAAGTAAGAGCTCTGGGTAAATCTAATGAAATAAAAGTAGGATAGAAGTCCAATCACCTTCAGACTGTGCTCCTGCTTTAGTGAAAGGCAACTAAATCTGGCAGTAATTTTCTAGTCTTTGATTGTTCTCCAACAACGGTTTCCTCCTTTCTGTCTAACACTAAAAGCTGCTTATATCAGTTGGTGTGAGAGCATTTTGAATGCATTTTGTGTCCTTAATACTAATTCTATGAATGTTCATTTAAGAGGATGCATTTCAACAGCACGTTTCCCTATTGGAAATTTCATTAACAGAAGCAGAAATAGGAACATCTTTAGTGCTTTAAGGATTCAAAGCACTGTCCTTACAACAACCTTGCTAGGAAGGTATTGTAAGTACTAGTATCCCTACTTTGCAAGTGATGAGACTGAGACTGAGTGGAGCGAAGTGATCTGTCCAAGGTCACAAAGGTAGAAAAAGGCCAATAAGGGATTTGAAACCATAGCCTCTGACTTCAAATCCAGCGCTTTTTTCACTAAACAAGGATACCTCTTAAATAATATTGGTTTCACAAGTATACATTCAAGGAGAGCAGGTGAAAGAGGTGATGACATGAAAATATCACTAAATAATAACTGAAATAGTACTAAATATGGCTTCTGAAGTATGAGTTTGGTAGTCTCAGGACTGAGAAAGGAGATGAGGAGGAGTCCAACATGTATTCATCAGAGACAGGAAGGTAAAGGGAAGGCTGGGAGGGAAGGGTCCTAATGGAAATCTATAGAAGGACAGAGCAAGTTCTAGGGTCCTAGGAAAAAATCTATCATGAAAAGCACAGGAGGGTACTGGGTAACTGAGTTTGGAGAAAAGTCATTATTAAAAGAGAAGGGGGAACTTGGGAACATTTTAAAGAACTGTGATTTCAGTTGGTTTTGGATATTCTCTCCAGGGTTGCAAATTATAGTGTTTCCATGATGTAATGAATGTTTTTTTATGAGATGCTGCAGCTGAAAACATCATTGCCCTGTGACCATCCTGGTAATGAGCTTCCCTTCCTTTAGCTAGTCTGTTCCTTGGTCAACAGATGTACTGTTTGTCCCCAGCCCACGCTTAAAGTCTTTCCAGCTTTGTGGGACCTGCCGGAGCTTATGCTCCACAGACAAGGATTTTCAGATCTTGGAGTCTCCTCTGAACCAGGATGAGGTATCAGTGTAAGGCTTCAATGGAGGTGACCTCACAGAAATGCAGTACTTCATGTCTCACTAGGAAATGTCACAGAGGTAGAGAGGGGAGGTGTGGAATGCACAGAGAGGCTAGGGACAAAGAACAACTGAAGACTTCTTCATTTTGCCTAAGAGTTGGTTCAGTTTACCTTTACTTAGAAAAAAAAAAATTAAAGGTGTGATTTAGATGGTATAGAGAGTTGTTTTTTTTTTTTTATCATTCCAACATATGGAGGCAATTCTGCTACACATTCTGTTCAAAACCAAAGTGAGCCACTCTGAGAGGTAGTCAGATCTCATCCAACATAGGTGGGATGGCTATTCATTAGAGATCTATAGGGCATGTTATTTGGCCTTATAATTACAGTCTGGGCTTGTCATCCCAAGTCATATAACACTAGAGTCATATATCTAGGTTGACCTGGATCTGTTAATAAGCACTCTTTGGGTGTGGCTTGATGCATATAAAAAGTTTGAGAGACATAATTTCTGGATAATTAATCATTTTATTAATCACACTAATAGATAATAAAAGGGGTCAGAGCCATTCTACAATGCCAAAGACCTCAACACTTGTATGCCCTTGTAAGAGTGTTTCTGAGGATGGCAATCAATTCTGACTGGTTAACAATGAATGAGAAGAATGCATATTATAATGAGAAGTGGACTCATTCTAATGAAGAGCTGGGGGGACTAGATCACTTTAGCTCCCAGACCACACCCACCCTTGGCAATCTAGACAAAGGATCTACTCCTACCCAAGCCTGAATGGAATACAGTGTCTTCCCCACTTGGGTGGGGTCTGCACAAGATTGAGGAGAAAATTAATCCAATCTCATTATCAGCAATGTCCTTCACATGCTAGTTCGGCCTAGTGGAGAATGAAGATCTAGGCAGGGAAAAAAATCCTGGATCTCCCCAATAACTGATTATTTAGTAATCATTTCTCTCAGGCTTTTCAAGTAGCCTGAATCCACTTGTGCTTTTATACAACCAATGCTGTCTCCATGTCAAATACCAATATGATAGCATACTATATCCACACTATTTTTCTGAAGACTTTACTAAGTATGTGTTACACCAGAGGTTCCCAAACTTATTTGGCCTACTTCCTCCTTTAAAAAAAAATTACTCAGTGCCCCCCTGGAAATCTATTTTGTTTAACCCTTTAATAGTTTTTTAAAAAAATGTATCATCTAAAAATAATTTTTTAAAAAAAGACATCTTAAATTTAATAATTCATTGTAAATTTGTTGGTTTTTTCCTGCGTTGAAATTTTGATTACACAGTATTGCATCATGTAATTGTATAATATTGTATTGAAACAAGTCATTACATGCACATATTTCTGCTGATGCATGCTGGTTTTCCTGATAATGCCCAATATGTTCAGCTGACAATATTTGCTTGTTAAGACCTTTCGTCCGACTTGACCACTGAGAGATTATGACTTGCATTTTGAGTGTTTATTTGGAAAATAATGTAATCACTATGACTTTAAGTCTTTTACATAACAGATGAAACATATACCAATGGTTTTTCAAAATTTTCTTCTCTTCTTTCCTTATGCTTCCACCGCTCTCTTATTTTTATTCATCGTCCCCCAGTTGCACCTGAGGCTACTACTGCTTCCCTGGATCATTCCAGCAATGCCCCCTCAGGGGGTGGTATCACTTACTTTGGGACTCTCTGCAACATGATTACCAAATCAAACACTTACTATATGTAAAGCACTGTACTAGGTCTCACAATTCACTGTTGTAACATCCCTTGCATAAGTCCCCTTCTCTCTTCTGACACTGCCACCATGATGGTGCAGGTCTTCATTACCTCACCCTTGGACTATTTCTATAGCCTTCTGTTGGTCTCCCTGCTTTAAATCTGTCCCCACTGCAATCCATCCTCCACTCACTCAGCTGTCAAATTGATCTTCCTTAAGCACAGGTCTGACTATGTCACCCTCATCCCCTTCCCCTGCCCCCAACCCACATTTCAATAAACTCCAGTGGCCCTCTGTCACCTCTAGGATGAAATACAAAATCTTCTGTTTATTTTTAAAGTCCTTTATAACCTGGCCGTATTTTAACTTTCTAGACTTCTTCACCACCATGTACTCCTATGTTTGGAATATTCTCTCCCCCTCACATCTGACTCTTGGCTTCCCTGCATCTTTTCAGGTCCCAGCAGAAGTTCTATCATCTGGAAGAAACCTTTTATAGTCTTAGTACCTCCTCTCTAACACTGCCTCCCTTAATTCATCTTGCTGTACATCTTATCTTATGTGTATGTTGTTTCCCTCATTAAACTGTGAGAGCCTTGAAAGCAGGGACTACTTTTTGCCTCTCTTTGTATCCCTAAAGCTTAGCATTATGCATACACATAGTAGGCAATTAATAAATCCTAGTTGACTGACTGGGAGTACAAAGAGAAGATCAAAACAGTCCTTATCATCAAGGAATTTACCTTCTACTTGGGGATATAAGACATGTCAAAAGATAGGAATAGGGAGTGGACCTGTGATTTCACTAATACTGGGAACTCCCACGTGAGGATACTTCCTTTCCCAATGTAGATTGGCAGCTTTGTACTTCATAGTTATAGAGTGCTGCCTAGAGCATGGAGAAATTGTTACTTGTCCAGGGTCACATAGGTAGTATGTGTCTGAATTGGGATTGGAATCCAGATCCTCCTGATTCAGAAACCAATGCTCTATTCACTTTTAGTCATCAAGGTTCAGTTCTCCAGGATCTTGATGAAACCATCCAGTTTTGCCTTTTCCCTCATTTTGATAATGGAGGACACATTTATTCCTCTCCAGCTTTGCTTTATCTCTCTTGCTCTACTTGGGTCACTAGAAGCTTTCAGCTATTGAAAAATCTGGTCTGCCAATTCCTTTAGCACCCTAGGATATCATACTTCTAATCCAGATGACCTGAACTCATTGAGAACATCTGGATGCTCTCTTACCATTATGTCACTTATGGCATGTTTCAGCTTCTTGCTGACCACTTTGGTTCTATTCCTATTTCAGCCCAGAGTGAATATATTCCTAACGTATCACAGCCTCATAGGACCCTTACCTCTGTCAGTTAACGTTATGATGCTCCCAGCTGTCAGTATTCTTTCCCTCTTGAATTGCTTTACGTTATATTTGCTTTGTTCTGACATAACTGTTTTGTATCTCTCTAGTAGAATGTAAGCTTCTAAGGGCATGTACAGTTTCATTTTTTTTTCTTTTTCGCTTTTGTATCCCTAGCACCTCCCACAGTGACTTGCATATAGTAGGAGCTTAATGAATGTTTGTTGAATTAGACATAATTCTCATTGGTAGACAAAGTGGAGACAAGATAGGAATGCTGCTTTTCTCTAATGTTTCTTGTTGTTCCATCACCATAAAAAATAGTGCTGCTATCCCTTTCCTCATCCTCTTCTGTCCAACATAGCTAAAAAGAAACCTCTTTTTACTGTCTTTAGCATTTATTACAAAGCCTTCATCATTTTGGTCTTTGGCCTTCCTGACACTAGCATTGTACCATTGTCTAATATAGTTAAAAATTAGTTCCCTTTTAACATGTTTGTATTTCTATCTGTTATTTTAAAATTGAATTTATTCATGAACTCCCTTTGAAAACACATTATTCTCTTTAGACACCTCCCTCTTTTCTTATTCATTAGCCTCACTTTCAAATGCATCATGATGTCTGGGAGGGAGGGAGGATACAGTGAAAAGAACAATGTCTTTAGTAAGGGATGACCTAGGCTCTAATCTTGCCTCTGTCACTTAATGCCTGTGTGAACTTGGGCAAGTCACTTAACCTTTTAGATATCAGTTTCCTCATTTATAAAATGAAGCACTTGGACTAGATGGAGCATAAAGTCTCTTCCAGTTCTACATCTACTCTTTTTTTCCCATTGAGAATCTCTTTTCCCTTTTAGTATATCACGCCAGAGTACTCTACCAATACTTTTTATACTCTTCAAAATATTCCCTCCAAAAAACTTCTGGGTACATGTCAGAACATGCTCACCATTCACTAGTTATGAGGAATAATTAGAGGTGGATCCCATGTGATCAATTGACCCATTACTGGAGACAACAGCTTCCGAAGAGTTGATTGCCACATTATATTATTGTCTAGTTATGGTTTCCCACTTCCCAAGCATGGTTGAATTAGAGGATTCCTATATGGTACTCTGAGCTTGACAAAATATTCTTTCATTTTGGGGGAATTTTAAAATCATCAATTGATTTTAAAAGCATTATAACAATCGAAACTATCTTAAAAATAGTTCTTAAGATCTGTTATACCTACAAAATGTCTTATTTAATCAACCACCATTGACTACAGCTCAGCTTACTAATGCCTTTCCCAGCTACTTCTAACAATGTGATCCCAAACCACCCTCCTTTCCACAATTACTTAGGTTGGAAAACAGAAGCATCTGTCTATAGTAAATACATCCAAAATATGGTACAAATAAATTCCATGAAAACCAAACATAAAGGGCAAGGGAAGGAGAATGTGTTGTCTTAGACCTGTTCTCTATGTAGTTCTCTCTAGACTGGAATTCTTGGAGGCTGACAACATAAACATATCCTGGAATTTAGAAAATGGGCAATGACTTTGCAAGCCCCTTGGCTGGAGACGCACTTCCCAAGAGACTGCTGCTGTCTACTGAGTTCCTGAGAAGGAGAGAGGCCACAAATGTAAAGGAGATGAGAAGAACCAATGCATGGGTCACAGACTGGACCACTTTCTCATCAGTTCTCATCTCTCTGGGAGCATCCAGTTTGAGATTCTTTGTGATAACTTCCCTAACCCCTTGGATCCTCAAGATGTAATCTCCTTTTTCTTTTTTCCATCTTGCTGAACAAGATTTTAATAGAAGAGAAAGTACATAATTCTAGCCCTGAGACATCCATTTAAGATTCTGTCGCCTCAGGAGCTCTGACTCACAGTGTGTGGGATCTCTTCTTTGACCACTGAAGTGAGCTTTCATGATTCATTCTGGGTCAGAGCCTCAGGCATTAACAACAATAACATTAGCTGGCATTTTTATAGAATTTTAAGATTTGTTTAAAAAAAAACAATCTTTTAATCAATATGCAATCAATATACGTTTAATAAGCACCTACTATGTGCTAGGCACCATGCTAAGTGCTGGGCTTGACAAAGGTTATTTGACATTCCCAAGAATTCTGTAAGGTAGGTATTACTATTATACTCATTTTACAGGTGAGGAAACTGAGGCTGAGAGCAGTGAAGTGATGTGCTTAGAGTAAAATATCTGAAGCAGGATTCAAACTCAGGTCTTCCTGACCCCAAGTCCGACATTCTAGCCATTTTCCCACCTAAAATAAGGGAGTCATGTTATGTTCCTGGTTCATGGAATCGTAGATTTGGGAGGGACTGAGGCCATCTAGTTTAGTTCAAGTCTAAAAATGAATTCTCGCTACCACATGCCTGCAAATAGGCAGCCTATGCATAATGAGCAACAATGGGGGGCAAACCACTACCTTCCAAGGCGTAGCCTGTTCTGCTTTGGGATAACTCAAGTTGTGAGGAAGGTTTGATTTATATCAAGATGGAGTTTACTTCTTTGTCACTCCTATAATTTATCCAGGAGTGGGGGGGACAGACGTTAGAACAAAATGAATTCCTTTTTTAGTTGGTGCTCCTTCAAATGCTTGAAGATGATGCCTGCTTGGTCTTCTTTTTTCCAGGTCAAAAATCACAAGTTCTGTTCATTGATCTTCAAGTGACTAGAACTAAACACCCTTTACTTCTCTGGATGCCCTCCTGGATGTTCTCAAGTTTGTTAATGTTGTTCCTAAAGTGGAGCATCCAGAAGCGAACACTATGTTCATATGTAATCTGATGAGGGCAGTGTATATATAGTGTGGTCTAGCACCTCGTTATTCTTTAAAGCTATGGACAAAAAGTTATTGATGCCTTTAACTTTTCTCTTTTCTAATGGTCATTTACGTACATCTCTCTTCTCCCTCTAACCACACCCCTTGTTAGAAAGAGAAGTAGTTTAACGAAACCTACTGACAAAGCAACCAGGCATGACAGCATATGGGATGGCTTTCCTCCCCCTGCATCCCATCGAGGACCTTAGGATGACAGACTGAGAGGTGGATGAGACCTTAGAGACAATATAGCCTAACTCGAGTTTACTGATAAGGAAACTGAATCTCAGAGATGTCAAGTTACAAATGCAGGATCATAGAACTAGTACGTGTCAGGAGGTGAGATCTAAAATCAGATCTTCTTGACTCCAAAACTAGCACTTCATTCACTATGTCATTCTGCGTATCTGCCCCTCTACTGAGGGGAGGGAAGAAGTTTCCCTCTTCCATTCTCCATTATTGAGGTCGACTGTTGCGATTAATCTGAGTTCAGCTGCTTTTGAGAGTTGTTTTTATGTTATTCTTTTCATTGAGTTTGTCTCATTCTGCTTCTGCACTCCTATGTCGTCATGTTTCTTTGGATTCTTTATATTCATCATTTCTTGTGGCTCAATAATATTCTTTTATATTCATACACTACAATTTCTTTGGTCATTTCCAAATTGACCCCTCCTCCCTCTTTCCATTTTGTTTACAGTTGTTTGCAACCCCCCAAAATTTTCTCTTAGTAGAGCCTAAAATGTTATTAACTTCCTTGCCTACTATATGACATTGTTGATTCAGAGAAATTGCAGTTCAATAAAACCCTCAGATCTTTTTTCAGATGAACTACTATCTAGCTATGCTTTCTCCATTTTGTACTGATAAAGTCAATTTTTTGAATCCAAGTGTTAGATGTTACATTTATTCTGATTAAATTTTAGTTTCTTTGATTCAGCCCCTTTTTCTAGATTGTCAAGAGCTTTTTGAATTCCAAGTCCATTTTCCATGGTGCAGTTATGCCTTCCCCCCACTTCATATCATTTGCAAATTTGATGAACATGTCACCTCTGCCTGGGAGAGTTGGAACCCCTGGAAGGGAGTTTTGTGCATCTTTATGAGTCATCAGAAGAAATTAGAAGACCAGATAGAACCAGTAAGATTCTGAATGGCAGTGGCTACTGATGAGTACAGGACCCACACTAGGCTAGTCATTTTTTTGTTAGCAAGTATGACTCTGACAAGGTGACATTGTGACTATCATTAAGGAAGAACACCCGTAGAAGGACACGATTCCCTTTCAGCCAATCTCCCAGGAATGGTAAAACTTTTGCTTCTTTTTTAGAACATAGTTGGATGTACCAGTGCTTATTTTTAGCAGCTCATTGCAAATTTATTCCTTCAATTATTTCTAGGAATTTCAGGAATTTCAATTATTTTAATTTACCATCATTTTGTGGATTCTATTTTGACAGAGTTGTATAGTAGGTAAAGTGTTGAACATGGAGTAATGAAGACCTGGGTTTGAATCCTGAAACTGACATTTACTAGTTTTGAGATCATTAGATACGCATTCTCTCTGGACCTCAGATTGCTTATGTAAAATAAGCGAGTTGAACCAAATGACCTCTAAGGTTCTTTCTAGCTCTAAATCTATGATCTTCTGACCCTATAAACCTTTCTGGATCTCAGTTACTCATGTGTAAAATAAAGGTTTGGCATAGATAGCTTGTGAGGTCCCTCCCAGCTCTAAATAATGAAAATATAATGAAATATGTTAATGAAATATTTAATAAAATATATATGATGAAATCAATGAAATAACAAATGAAAATAATGAAATATATAAATGAATATAATGAAATAAATGATCAAAATATACAATGAAATAATGAAAATATAAATGAATCCCAAAAAACTGTACATGGTTATCCTAAAGTAACTGAGTTGAAGTCAGAAGTTAGAAAACCTGACTCTCAGATCTCAGTATGGACCTCACCCCCCTAGCTTAGGTAAATTTTATTCCTTTAATTTTTAAGAATCACTCCTGCTTACAGTTGTAATTTCTGATAAAGAGAGGGCTTTGAAAATCTTAATGTAGTTCTCCAGTTCATCTTAAGAGCTCTGTTTAAATAGCATTACATTTGTAAATGATGATCAAGATACTGCCCTTTGTAGCCAAAGAGTCAAGCACAAGTCCGTTTTCAACAACTAGTAAAATATGGAAAGTATTCCTTTTATCAGTTCTGGTTTCTTTAAATGAGTTTTTAATAAACTTGTTTTTGGGGTATTGCATTGTAATTAAACTTCAGTAAAGTAGTTGGTTGATAATAAGAGTTCTGCTCTGTTTTATGAGGCAATAACTTAGTTCCTGAGTGGATGAACTATGAGGCCTCCTTCCTTCTTGAAAGGGGTTATTACAGGGAGAAGTGCCCTGCTTTGGTTAGTGTGATTAGGCTCTCGTCCTTGAGAATTTGGTTTCAAACAAATTCTTAGTATTAAAACTATAGACTAATTGCTCATGGAGCTAAGTATGTGAATGGGAAGGAATTTGACTCATGGAATGGGTAAATTTCCCATTTAACCCTTTTCAAAGAAAATGTTCCACAAAGAAAGCGGTCACAGACTTGCTGGTTGTTAAAGGAGAATATCAATGAAAATTATATTCAAAGGAAAAGAGGGGTTTGTGGGGGGTAAGCCTGAGGTCAAGGGTATGTTTGAATCTAGTTTTATCACAAAAATGAGAAGCTGCAGGATAACAAGGAAAGTTAGTGAAAATAAATGTTTGCTTATTTACTTTTTAAGTAGATTTGAGAGATATTAGTTAACTAAACCACTTAGGCTTCATTTTGTGATGGTTGTAAGGAAAGTGCTTTCTTAACAATAAAATATTATATACAGAAATTGTTTACTTAAACCCTGACCAAAAGATATTTGACCCTAAGCATGGAACCCTTGAAGTATGAGTCCTTGGGGCAGTTGGTGGCCAAATGCCAGACCTGGTCAGGAATATTTGAGTTCAAATCCTGTCTTAGATACTTACTAGCTCTGTGACTCTGGGAAAGTCACTTAACCTCTGTTTGCCTCAGTTTCCTCCTCATGGGGATAATAATAGCAATTACCTTGCAGGGTTGTTGTGAGGATCAAATGAGATAAGTGTAAAAGCTCTTAGCACAGTGCCTGGCAGATAGTGTGCACTATATAAAGATTAGGTTTTGTTAAGTAAGAAGTACAATTAGAAGTAGGAGATCTGAATTTGAATATTAGCTCTTATACATACAAGCTGTGTGACCATGGTCAAGTCATTTCATTTCACTAGACTTCAATTTCATCTGTACAATGAGGATAATAAAGTTTATTTACAAGGGTTGTTGTGAGTAAAGAATTTTGTAAATTTTAGAGTAATTTTGAATAAATTTAGAATAAATTTTAGAAATTTGATAATAAAATATAACATTATAACATATTATATAACAATGTATTATATGTTAATATAATATGATTTGTTAAGATAATAATTATTCTTATAGTTAATAATAATAGCCAGCAGTTGTATAGCACTTTTAAGGTTTGCTAAGTTATACATTACCTCATTTGGTTCTCACGACCCTGTAAAATAGGTACTCTCCTATTTCCATTTTACAGAAGAGAAAAACGAGGGAGGATAAAATAAACGACTTGTCCAGGGTCACCCAGCTAGGAAGTGTCACAAGCAGGACTAAAATTTATGTCTTCCTGGTTCCATTCCGGCACATCTAATGAGCTACTTGCCTATTAAGAAGTCTTAATAAGACTTTTCTATTTCTTGACCCCACTTTAACTCAAGTAGAAAATCTTAAGGATTTTCTAAATAGCGTAGAGTCTATCTCCATCAGTGCTCAAATCTAGTCTCCCTCCAACTGTCATTTTGATATACCCGTCTTATGGTTTGAATGAAATAATTTTGCCATTCCCCTGTACATAACTTACAAATTGGTCTCCCCTGAAGTTACTCAAATTCAGACTGATTCCTCTCTTAGATCTCACTGACCAAATCTGATGGCCAATCAGTCTCTGCCTAGTCTAATAAATATGGGGAACCCAATTGTTTTCTACCACTTTGATGTAGAAGACATCTGCAACTTAGTCTTGATTGCCACATATTTGTCCCAGCTCTGAATGTCAGGTGCCAGTATCTTATGAATCCTCATTCCACCCCTGGGAGATTATTTCCAGTTCCCACCCTTCCTTCTGGTTGTCCCATTAGCCTACTTCCTTACCTGGCCTTCAGAGTACCAGTCCTTCTAGGTCTCCAAGCTGCCTTCCCACAAGGATGTTCTTTTTTTCCACAAGTCTATCTCTTCAAAAAGTTTCAAGTTGGGGACCCATGTTATACAATCTGGGATCATCCTTTAAAGTGGCTATCACCAGCTATTTCTACTCTTTCCCTGTCCCCTGTCTTTCCATGTTCTCCCTTTCCATTCTGTCTTAAAGACATTCTCTTCCATTGCAGTACAGCAGAAAGGCTGCAAAACCTAAAGTTAGAGGACCCAAGGTCAAATGCTGAATTTGCTCAGTGTTTGTGGATCTTCAGGAAAATCACTTTCACTTCTCTGCAACCAGTTTGACTGGAGGGCCGCCAAAGCTGCCTTACAGCTCTGCGTCTAGAATCTTAAGTCTTTTCCTCTCACTAAAACTTATCTTTCTCTCAATAAAATATAAATTCTAGAGAGCAGGGACCACTTCTGTCTTTGTATCTTCAGCACCTAGCACAGTGCCTGACACACAGTAGGCATTTAACAAATAATTATTAGTTAATAAATTTAAGATACTGTATCATTTGGTGTAGTATTAATGTGATGGCAGATCTTCCCCACCCATTCAATAGGCCTCAGGTGGGACTAGGTGGGGAAGCTTGATTATTTCTTTGTTTGTAAGTAAGCCTAAAGCCTCTACTTACTAGGTACTAAGCCTATTTGGGTTTGAAAGGCCCTAAGGGGAGTTGCTAAGACCCTAGTCAATGGTATGTGCACTGAGTTCTAGTCAATCACGAATTCAGCCAATCAGAGACCTGAGCTCTAGCCAATCAGATGCCGGCTAGGACTGTATGTAAAGAGAGCCCAGAACTGAGAGCAGCAGAATCTGCAGAGAGCTACGGGAATCGGAATTCAGCCCAAGGAGAAGGAGCAGGAACTCGGAGTGCACAGAACTACAGAGAGAGCTCAAACTGGAGAGTGGAAACCAGGGAGCTTTGGAGACCAGAGAACTGAGGGGGAAGAGAACACAGACAAGCAGACAGGATTCGTGATTGTTTACTGGAAGGCCCTAGCAGGGGGGAAGGCTGCAGGATGGCTTGGCTCCTTGCCCTAATACTGTGTTGTAATTTCCTTGTTGCTACATTGAAGTGGGCTTACTGGCTTTGGAATATAATTAGTGCTATATCGAATTGGAGTAGCTGGTCTTGGGGTTTAATCCTCTGGAATCTAAATAAATGTTATACTTCCTCTCCTTCTACCTAGAGAGTTTTTCATACTTTGTGATTCCGAACCATTCAGGCGTGTTCATCGTCATCCTCGAGGTCATGAATCTTGCCTTCTTGACACATTTGGCAACTTTTGCAAGGCTAGCTTAGGACCAGCAAGATAATTTTGCCTACTTCTTGCTCCTCGGTGGCATTTTGAGACACTCTCTATGCCACCATCAATAAACAATAATTTCTTTCATGTTAACTCTAGCCTATACAAATTCTTTGTTATTATGGGAATATGGATTTTGAGTTCACTCTACTACTCCTGCATAAATTTAGCACCTGACTCCCAACATTCTCCAACTGCAACCTTTGCAACACTCTGACCTCCTACCAGTCTTTTTATCATTCTATCCCTCTGTCTGTAAAATACATCAACTACATATAGGAATAGTTATACTTTAATGTATCCTCTATCCATCATCCCCACCTCTCCAACTGAATTTATACCTTATATCTTCCTGGTTATGCCTGTTTATACCCCAAGACCTTGAATGGAGTTGGGGCTCTTTGATTCAAGAAAATAGCCATGATTCTGCCTTGGATAACAGCATGAGATTTATTTCTGATGATTTGTCAGAGAATAAGCTCAATAAATGTGAATTCTCTTATTGTCTGAGAAAACTGAATTTTAATAAAATTATGTGAAAGAAATGAATGTTAAATGCATTCTATATGGTTGAGAAAGGGAGAGAGAGAGAGAGAGAGAGAGAGAGAGAGAGAGAGAGAGAGAGAGAGAGAGAGAAGAGGAGAAAGAGACTTTTAAATGTTCAGGCTAGTAAGCTCTCTTACAGGAGAGCTGTAGAGTCCAAAAGAGGGGAAAAAATTAAAGGTCAAACTTTTCATGCAAATCAGATTTAATAACAATTTCATTTGGTTCAAGAAATAAAAAAAAATGTAAAAATCAGATTTATTTTAAAGTGCAAAGCATGAGTTATTTCATTAAATCTTCTCTAGATAAGCATACAGACTATGAAATTCTGAAAAGTCACCATTCCCATCTCAACTCCCTGTGACACAGAGTAGGGCAGCAGATCTTCCTGTAGGCAATTGTAATTTGATGAGCTAATGCAGCAAGCAGAAAAAAATCTATTATGTTTAATTTAGAAAACAGTCTTTGACAACACAGTTTAAAAAGGGGAAGAAACCTGTGCCATGGGATTTAATTTGAATCCTGCTTGTTTTCTTATAACATTTAAGTGAAGCCCAATATAATTCTACACTCTCAGCTAAAACTAATCAGAAGATGATTTATTAGCTTTTAAAAATATTTGTAGGTTGCCTTGACATTTGGATAATATTGTTTTCCATACCTATATACTTGTTAGTCAAGAAAGCTAGCAGCTATTGAACCTTTAAAAAGGCTTTGTAGTAAGTCTGCGCCCCAAAAGGCATCATTATTTATCTTTATTTTCCTTTAAGTAGAATTCAATTTTTCTCCTGTACTTAAGAACCCAAGAGCCCATCTTGATTCTTCACTTCTGATGTGTAGATCTCAGTGCAGGGAGAGTATACCTGAGTTGGAAGCCTGAGTTCTAAAGGCAGCTCCAAGCCCATACTTTGTTAGTGGGCCCTATGAAACTCTCCTCTGTTCTTAAAAAGAGGCAAATAGTGATGGGAAAATGATGAGTGCTTTTCATGCTAAGAACAATACATCAAGAAAATCTAAATTAATTTAACACTTACAAGGAATATTCTTGGCCTCATCAATTTAAGATATGCTGGCAAGCGGGAAATGATTTTCAATTTATATTATGTCATTTCTGATATTTCTTCAGCAGCCAGGGAAGAAGAAGAGGTTTTCGGATTTTGGTTAAATTGTATTGCAACTTTTTGTAGACTTTTTATTGGGGGGGAAGGGAATAGTTGGCAAGGGGTCATATGAAGGTCAGGAATTCATGTCCTGGAATGTTTTCCATTACTCCAGGCAAAAGAAGTTGTCTGCTAGGTGTAAACCATTAGCTAATTAGTAATTAATTATTGTGAGAAATAGCCACTTGTGGGAGAACCAGGATGTCTGGTTTTGAAGCAAGTGCTCTGCTTTTTAGGATAAAAGCAGGAGTTGTGTCTGGTGTTTGGGGTACAGCTGGAATGATCAGAGGCCACACTGTAGAAAGTGTCACCAATGTTGGCATGGATTAGTTTCCTTGATGGGTTCAGTAGAAAGGCAAAGGAGCATAGAACTACCATTACTTCCAGAAACAAACATTGTTGGCAATATGGTATTTACAAATATAAACTGTGGTGGTAAATGTAAACAGTCCCCTTGGAAAAGATGGAGGCAAAATGATCAATATTTTCTAGAAGAGGCCTTCTTCATGTTTCCCTCCTATTCCCCAGCCACTGGATGTTTCATATCTCAATGTTTTGGTGTTTTGTTTCAGAGTATTTTCTTTAAAAAAAAAATCCTGGTTATTATTCAAATGCTGAAACTTTAGTCTACAATATAACCCCTAATTTTTCCACATAATCCTGCCCAGTCTCCAATCTTCCCTATTTATGTTGTAAGCATTAACACCTCCTACTCTTTGAGACTCACCATTGAGAGCCTTTGATTCACCCCCATGTCAACCCAATTACCAGGATCTGTTGGTCTAAGCTCTGTAGCATCTCTAGTGTTCAATGTCCCTTTCCCTCACCATTCATAGTCACCTCCATAACTCTTTATAACCGCTAATCTGAACTACCGTAGTAGCTTCCTAACCTGTCTCTTTGTCTTCAGTGTTCTGAGCAATCTTTCCCATGGTTGCCAACATAACCTTAAGCTCTGACCGTGTCATCGCTCTCCTTATGAAATGTTTTTGTTGGTTTTTTTTTTTCCTTCCTCAGCTCATCTTACAGATGAAGAGGCAAACAGGGTTAAGTGATTGCCCAAAGTCACACAGCTAGTGTCTGATGCCAGATTTGAATTCAGGTCTTCCTGACTCCAGGCTCAGCACTCTATCCACTGGGCCACATAGCTGGGAAATACAAACTCTTTATTCTAGTATTCTAGGACTTCCACGGTCTGATTCCAACTTACTTTTCCATCATTATTTTACCTTACTCCCCTTCTCAATGTTCTGGAAAAACTGGTTTACTCGTTATGCTTCTGGACCACCTGCCATTTCCTGCCTCCCTGCATTTGTTTAGACATTTATGCCTGGAATAAACTTCTTTTTATCCACTTCAGAATCCTTTTTATTTCCTGTGCTAGTTAGTACACAGTATCATATAGTGGATAAAAAACCATGTTTAGGTCCAGAAAGGACTGAGTTCAAATCCCACCTTTGCTGCATATTTATGGTGAGGCTCTGGGAATTTTCACAGCAGTGAGAACCCTCATTTGCAACCCCTCAGTTGCTGTAGCAGTAATTTTCAGAGAAGGCATTGACCTCAATTTGTAGAGGGTGTTGTCTCATGTGGATGTTCCCTATACTAATGAAATCATAGCTCTAGCCTGTCCTCCAAGGCTGGTGTCAAATGTCACCTCTTCTATGTAGCTTTCCCTGATATTTGTAGATGAATAGTACTGTCTCCTCAAATTTTCCCAGCACACTTTAGTGAGATGCCTCTTTTGCTCCTATTACTATCTACCTTCTATTACACTCATCTGTATGTGCGCTGTGCTCCCTGGGAAGAATATAAGCTCATTAAGAGAGGGAATTATGTCTATTATTATATCTGTTTCTCCAGCCCCAATACAGTGGTATCATGCACATAGTAGGCACTTTACTATGTGTT
The DNA here is from genome assembly GCF_011100635.1 of Trichosurus vulpecula. Classification (NCBI taxonomy): domain Eukaryota; kingdom Metazoa; phylum Chordata; class Mammalia; order Diprotodontia; family Phalangeridae; genus Trichosurus; species Trichosurus vulpecula. Next base: position 202,680,756 of record NC_050573.1, read on the forward strand.
TCTGGAATTTGATTCAGAAGAACATAAACTTCTTGATGGCATGGCCTCTTTTTTCCCCTTCTGTGTCTTGCCTTGCACAAAGTAGGAACTTAATAAATGCTTCATCAATTGTTGGATTGATTGAATGTCAAAGAAATCTTACAATGGTCATTCGAAATTCAGATAACTAGAGGACATTTGATATGGCTGGGAAGAAAACGTGTAGGGGAGAGGGGAAATGCCTGTTCTTTCTCCTTATGTCCTTTTGGATTTGTTACATTACAGAGATTTGTCTCGGATTTTCTAAATTTCCAGTGTAGGTACCTTTAGGCATTTAACTTTTAGTTAAGAGCATCTATCTCATTTGACATTATGTTTCATGACAAAAAAAAAAAAGTAGCAGTTGCCCAGGTAGCCAGGATTCAAATCATCTGGGCAAGATGTTCTTCACCACTTTGAATTTTGCCTGTAAGGGACTCAGATTCTCATGTAAAGTTTAGTTTTTAATCTACTCCCTTAAAGAGGTAGGCTGCCTTTACCAGCTCCCATATAATCTTAGAGGAGATCCTCAAGTGGCGCTCATGGCACTGATCCAGCCTGGAAGTTCCGAGTCATAGACAATTAAGATGAGGTCGGCATCAGAGAGAAAAGCTGCATGTTTAGGAGCTGGTTCGCAAAGTGAATCACCTGAGGGACTGTCACAGATGTCAAGGGAAGATTCCCCTCCAGCCACAGAGAAGCATTAAGAAGAAAGCTTCCCTAGAAATAGTGTCAACTCTGACAAGCATGCGCCCAGGCTAAATAAAATGGATACTGACGGGAGCAACCAGAGAGATTCCTTGATCTCAGTGACAAAGCCTTTTTATTGTGATTGCTTGAAGAATAGAGTTTAAGGATGGGTCTGAAACAACTAAGTATTGTAGAGTGGAAAGAATGCTGGACTGTTTAGGCAGAAGATCTGAGTTTGAGTTCTAGTACCATGGATAGTGAGGGTAATAAATCATATCCTACCTACTTCACAGCATTTTGTGAAGAGCAAATGAGACAAGGGATGTTGAAATATTTTGTAACAATAAAACAAATACAAATATAATAGTATTATTAGGACCATAATTAAAACGAAACGAAACAAAAACATCTAAGCCTAAACTAAACTAGGGTAGGGCAACTATAGTTTTGCCTAGGGCCCTAAAATTTAAAGGATGCCATTTTTCAAAATGATGATATTAAAAATCATGAATTTTAAATATCTATTACGTGTACAGTTTGACAGTACTCTTATTCATTCATCATCATCGAAACTGGTTGTCAAGGAAAATTAGATTAGGTAGCTATCAGATATGTTGCTTCCTCTTACCCCCATCCCCCATCCCTCCCCTTGTCTGGCTCTGCCCTAATCCTTTCCAGCAATGGCCTTATGGTATCTTGAGGTCTCTATCCCATAGGAAGTGGTGTTAAGGTCTCTCCCTCCCCACCATGGTTATTTTAAAGGTGAGTTTTGTGCTACTTGAGCAAGGTGTCAAAATATCTAGTTACAATTCTTTAAGAAAACAATTACATGTTCCAGAGAACAAGAAATGTTTTAACTAATGGGGTCCCAGAAAGAGTTATGGGGCACATACACCTGTAAGTAACTCTGTGTGTGTGTGGGGGGGGTGGTATGTGTGTTTATTGTGGGAAGAGACATCTAGTCAGGGCTGGCTATGTAGCATATTTTAAAGAAAACTGAACTCAGAGTAAGAGGACTTGGATACAGATTCAACTCTATTCTTTTGTCACTTTGGCAAAGTCACTTAACCACGTAGGGGCCTCAGTTTTCTCAGCTATAAAATGACAGGACTAGATAAGATCTCTTCTAACTCTAGCTAGCCTTGTGTTTTAATAACCCAGCTAGCAGCTCCTGTGGGAGTGTAAGATCCCCCGACAGCCAGCACCCAGGTGGCTGCCCGGACCCCAGGAAAGCACAGGTTCTTTTTATCTGCTTAAACAAGGAAAGCACGGTGAAGGGGTTGACCAGCTTACTTTAATTCAGCATTCAGTTAGCATACAGACCACATTCATTTAGTTTAGGGGAAAAAACGCCAGCATTCAGTTAGCATTCAGTTAGTTCAGGGGAGCATACACACAAGCATCAAGAGACATACTTCAGGGGAAAGAACCAGCACCCTGAGGTTCAGAACATTCATTTAGTTTGGGGGAAAGGAACCAGCATCCCGAACCTCAAAACCAAAATACAAATAAATTACAAATATCAACAGACATACCCAATACAATTCATAGTTACCAACATCTGAGCTCGGCCTGAGAGCAAGGGCTGGCCCAGAGTCACGCTCCCCACCGCTGCCGTACCAATCGGAAAAGGAAAGAGAGCTCTTCAAGCTATCCTCTCCCCTCTTATAGAATTTTTGACATCATCAAGTGCCGCCTGAATGATCGGGGCTGATTGGTTCTTGAGTTGGCCCCTCCCCCTAGAGTAGACCAGGTTAACACCCAACAGGGCATGGCTCTGGAGTCAACACCTCCCCTCAGCCAGCCCCATGACTCATCACACAGAAAGTTCTCTGCTTCCTGGCATGGTCTCTGGGCTTCCTGTCCCAGAAGAGGTCACACAGGAAGTTCTCTGCTCCCAGGTATGGCCCAGCAAGGCTCAATGAGGTAAGCTGAGTCACTCAAAGAAAACAAAGTCCACTCTGGCTACACCTTGAACCATAGAATCCTATAATATCCAAATAGAGTGATGTCCTTCAAAGACCTGAGTAACCCCTTTCTTAAATAAAGAGGACAGATAATTTTTGGTTCCCATCCTAGTAGATTTAGATCAGGATGAGATATTAAAGACAATTTAGCACAATTCTTTCATTTTACAGATAAGAAAACTGAGACTCAGAGAAGTTCAATGAGATACAAGTCTTCTCACTGTCAAAGAAGACATTGTTAAACCATTCTTGTACAAGAATCCTTTTTTATGCTAGGAAATACTTTTGAAGAGATGTGCGTATACTAATTAAACATACATTGTATTAGATCATATTATATCAAATAATATATCACATTATATTATATCATATATAACACATGCGTATGTGTATGTGTGTATATACATATACACGCGTACATACACACAAACATATGTGAAAATGATGGCATGGAGAAAGCTTTGATCTTGTCATTGGAAGACCTAGATTTGAAGGTAAACTTGGGAATTCCCTATGACTATGAATTAATAAGTTAACCTCTTGGAGGCTCAATTTCCTCATCTGTAAAATGTTGGTAATACCGCTATCTTACATTTTTCTTTCTTACTTTTTTTTTTTTTGGAGAGGGGAAGGCAGGGCCATTGGTGTTGAGTGACTTGCCCAAGGTCACACAACTAATAAGCATGTCAAGTGTCTGAGGCTGGATTTGAACTCAGGTCCTCCTGAGTCCAGGGCCGGTGCTCTACTCACTGTGCCACTTAGCTGCCCCTGTCTTACATTTTTTATGACACTTATTACACTAATTTTTATAGGCAAAATAATTGGCAATATTCTATCACCTACTTGCCCCTGCCATGTACATTTGCCTGGTTTCCTAGGTGTCTTGTAGTTTTGAATATTCTGAGATTGTAGTGTTTGTTCTATGACATGAAGCCACTTGACATTCTTGGGAGAAAAAGACTGACTCTGGGGTCTGAAAATAGCTTGGGATCATTGGAAAAATTGTTTCCTCAAATGTGATGCAACCCACTCAGCTCTATTCTTACTTCATTGGTCAGATACAATATCTATTCAAGATATATGAACTGATGAACTAGCTCAATGAGCTTCCCATCCAATTGCATATTATGGTCTGGGCAACAGGTAGTTTTTATCCACATGGTATTTATTGTTGTTGTTATTTGTCTATAGAAACAAATAAAACTAGGAAAAACCATGCTTATGAAGATTGCATAGTACCTAGATTACTATACATATCATAGACTCATTGATGAACATAATCTGTTGTTTATTTCATAGGAGATGGGAAAGCACAGACCACCAGTTTGTTAGGATGTGTAAGAATCACTCTTGCAAGGAAACTTAATTTGTGGAATTAGAGATGCTGTTCAGATGCCCATGATGTTATACTCTTTGATGGTCTCATGACCATTTTGCTGTGTAAGAACCTAATGTAATCCCTATCCTATAAGGGCAGGGACCTGTGCTTGTTTGAGGGAGCCTTAAATATCCTTTACATTATGTTTGCATTTATTCCTTGTTGAAATGGCTGAGCCAATATGGCACCAAAGCAAACTCCTTTGACCTCCTAATTGGCCTGTTGGGAATTTCCCAGCAACCCAGACCCAGTAGAAGCTGTATATATTTTTTTTGAGTGTGTAAGTAAAGTGCTGAAGTGCTTTTACACACACACACACACACACACACACACACACACTACACACCATATATATATATATATACACACACACATATATATGTATATATGTATGTTACACAAGCATACACACATGTATGAGTGTATATATGTATATACGTATACATATGTATATATGTATGTGTGTGTATGTGTGTATATATACACACATACACATACACACACACATAGTATTTTATGGGGCCTTAGAGGGCTCCTCTATAACGTGTGGGAGAGGATTGTTAAATGGAGGAACATCTGGACAACCTTTCTAAAAAACAGGCTAAAGAAGTTCCAGTAAGCGCGATAGCATTGTCTCCTTGGTTTTGTTAGTTAGACAATGACAAAATGTCAGGTTGCCTGATAACCCTGCCACATCTACTGTCCCAGACTTTCTTCATTAGGAATGCCAAAGGAAAGTTCAAATCTATTTTATGATAGAGACAAACTATACTGTGAACTAATCTGATCTTTAGTACATAGCATTACAACTGTATGCTGTATATGTGCTCTTTCTCTCTCAAAAATATTTTATTGAGATTTATTTTTGTATGTCACTGTAATTGCTCAGTATTTACCCATAAAACCTTTTGTTGTGATAAAGGACAACTGACCAAAGAAATCGACATATTAGTCATATATGATGACATATGCCCCATTCCACATCTAGAGTCCACCACCTCTCTGTTGAGAGGAAGAAGCCGTGTTGCATTGTTAGTTCTCTAAGGTCAAGATTATTCATTTGAATAGTCTGATTTCTGACTTTTTAAATTTTTGCTTAACATTACTGTGGTTGTTATATGTTGTTCTCTTAGTTCTGCATGCTTTGTTCTGCATCAGTTTATTTAAGTCTTCCAAGTTTTTCTGAATTCTTCACAACCCTCATTTTATTGCATTATATTCATACCATGATTTGTTCAACCATTTCCTCTTCTTGGCAACTAGGCCACACACGCAGGCCACGATCAGCACATGTGAATACATGGTTCATGATGATCACAGTAAGGAAGATGATTGGAGACAAGGGCTATTGTACTGTCATTGTGATTTCTCTCCTCAGCATTCCTGATCTGCTCCCATGCTGAAAAGCATAATTTCCAATGAGCTTTACAGTTATACCTTTTACTATATATACTAGCAAGCTGTCTACTTCCTAATAGCCTTAAGTATTCCAACCCTGCAGTGTTCCAATCTCCTGAGAATATTAGTCCACTAGTGCTCAATCTTTACACCTGTCATTTGATGACAAATCTTAAATTCATAGTGGTTTAACAGCTGAGCTTGTTCAACAGCTAATGAACTTATTTGACCAAAGCTCCTAATTAAACTGTTTATTAGTAGGTCAAGAGTTTATATTCTGCATTGGTTGAAGGGAAACCTCAGTAGATAGCGTATTGGAAGAGCTGTATTTCAGTCAACCGACAAAATCTATTGCAGGTCTACTAAATATGCAGTCCTATTTTAGGCACTGTGGGAATTATTAAAAATTACGAAATGTGGTCCTTGTGATATGACAAAAGCTTTTTTTGGAAGATCAATCCTTTTGTGACGTATGGGATGGATTACAGAAGGAAGAGGCTGGAGTTGAGGGTACCAGCCAAGGATACTGAGGGCAATAGTTCAGTAAGGAAATGTTAAGGTAATGGCAGTAGAAATGAAGAGAATTGGGCAAATAAACATATTTCAAAGAAAACAGGGTAGAATGTAGTGACATATTGGATAGAAATGATGAAGGAAAGAGAAGAGTAAAAGACAACCCCTGGGAGATGGAAGAAATGGTGAAACTCTTGACAGAAATAGGGCAGCCGAGAAAGAGATCCAGTTTAGAAGATTTTCCTGATGACGTATGCGTGAATAAAGTTTTGGGAAATTGAGTCGCAGTTTGAATACATTGGTACAACTTGCTGTGTAAAGAAATCGAGTGGTGAGCCCTTTTGTTAAGTGAAAAAAAAAGTCTTTTCCTTATGTGTGATTTTGTCTGATTTCACAGGTACAGGGAGCTTTCTGGTCAGGATGCTCCTTTTGCTTTAAATCTGGGCGACTTCTCTGCAGGTTACAGTCATAAAAGAGTTTTCTAGATATTAAGAGGTTAATTGGCTTACTTAGGACAACAACGTCTGTTTTCAGGTGAGGCTTGAACTCAGGTATCCCTGACTCCAAGTTCAGTTCTCTACCCACTATGCCATGCTGTTAAAATAGGATTTGCACATATATCCTATGCCACAATTCCTTCATATATGTGTGTGTATATATATATATATATATATACACATATTTGCATGTTTGTGTATAAACATATATATGTAGTGTGTGTGTGTATATATATATATATATATATATATATATATATATATATATATATGCATGCATATATTTAAATCCAAATGCTTGATGTAAACAAGACCTGAAATGAGGGTTAGCAATGGTATCTCTCTATATAAAATACTTCAACTAGTATTATGATGTGAAATGAATATTTTTCAAAGGTTTTATAATTAAATCACTTTTCAAAGAAGTCAATTGTCATTTCCTAAAGGGATTCCAATATGCAGAACCCATTGAATCAACAGTTGAATTATTCTTTTCCATTGCTGGGACAAGTGATTCAAACCCAGAGTTGAGGGTAAAAGTCTCAGAGTTGGAGGAATTCTTCTTGGAAGTCTAATAAAATTCTGTTCTGCCTACTACTCTTAACAAAAGACTAAAAAAAAAAAGGAACTTTTCAGTGAAAGAGATTAAATATCTCTTCTGAAAATATTCAGAGGAGTTAGAAGAAAAATACCCAGAGAATGATAGAACAATAGTTTTATGATGACAATAATAATAACTAGCTAGCAGTTACATAGCTCTTTAAGGTTTTAAAAAATGCTTTACATATGTCATCCCATTTGATAACATGTTATCTCTGATTTGATGTTAGAGAAGCAAAGGGACCTTAGAGAATATCTGAATGGGGGAATCTCAGGTGAAAAGGACTTGTGGGGTAATTTAATTCAATGTGAACAGGAATCTTCTTTGAAAGTTCTCCAACAAATGGATATGCAGACCCTCTTTGAAGACTTCTTGTACTGGGGAACACATTACTACTTGAAACATTTTCTTCTACTTTTGGGATGGCTATAATTGTTAGGAAGTTTTTCCTTCCTTTAGCCTTTGATGTATATCTTTGCAATTTCTACTTTTTGCTTCTAGTTCTGCCCTCTGGGACCAACCAGAACAAGTCTAATTCCCTTCCACAGGGATGTTCTTCGAGTTGTCGTCGTTCAGGTGTTTCCGTACTGTCTGACTCTTTGTGACCCCGTGTAATGTTAATACAATCTGAAGATCTCCCCATCCATTAATAGGCCCATGTGACCTGTCTGAGTCACGTGGAAGTCTGAGTCACATGAGCCCATGGTGGGAGGAGCTCGCTGAGTGGGTGGAGCAGGAAGGGTGGAGCAGAGCTGAAAGGAGATGAGACAGAGCAGTCAGAGCTGGGAGAGAGAGAAACACAGAGCAGCAGAGAGTGTGAGTGAGAGAGAGAGTGATTTTCCCTTGTTTGTGGGAAGGCCCTAACAGAGGGAAGGCTTGGGGATGGCAGTGCCCCCTGCATTGATAATATGAATAGATTTCTTTGTTGCTATGATGGATTTGGCTTTCTGGTGTTTGAATAAATGTTTCGGTTCTGCCTTCAATGAAGAGAGTCTCTTGTGTCTTGTGATTCAGAATTACGCTGGTATATTCATAGCAGCTGTAGCTGCTGTGAGTATCACATTGGCACTATACCCCATTGGGGCTTTCTTGGCAGAGATACTGTGGTGGTTTGCCATTTCCTTCTCCAGCTCATTTTACAGGTGAGAAAACTGAGGCAAACAGGGTTAAGTGACCTGCACAGGGTCACTCAGCTAGTAAGTGTCTGAGGCCAGATCTGAACTCAGGAAGACGTCTTTCTGACTTCAGACCCAGCACTCTCTCCACAGCACCACCTAGTTACCTGTTCTTCAAATATTTAAAGACAGTTAAGACATGTTTTCCCTAGGTTTCCTCCTCTCCAGGATAAACACCCTTAGTTCTAGCAAATGGGTCTTCTTATGGGGCAGTCTCAAGTCCCTTCATCATATTGGTCCACCTCCTGTGGATATTTTCTGGCTTGTAAATGTGCTTCCTAACATGTGACACCAAGAACCAAATATGGAATAAGTGGTCTTACCAGGGCAGAGTACAGTGGAAAATCATTGCTCTTGCTGTGGTCACTTTGTCTCTATGAGTACAGCTTATGATCACAAGAGCTTTCGGAGCTATCATAGCATCAATTCGACAGATTAAACCTGCATATAAGTCTTCTCATGCTTCTCAGTGGTTTTCATGTGCATCATGTCTTCCATTGCATTCACATCATCACAGTTGGTTTAGTAATTCCTCAATTGTTGGATCTACTTTGTTTCTTGTTTTATGCTACCATAAAAACTGTTGCTGTAGATAATTTGATGTGTGTGGAGTTTTTCTATCAATGAGCTCTTTGGGGACATAAGTAGTAGAGGAATCTCTGGGTTAAAGGATATGGACATTTTAGTAATTTTATTTGCATAATTCCACTTGGTTTTTCCAAAATGGTTATGCCAGTTCACAGTTCCATCAACAATGCAATAGTGGACTTGTCTTTCTGGGATGAACAACAGCAATAGCCCTCCTATCATTGACTATTCCTATCTTCTGTCATCTTCACCAATTTTCTAGGTGTGAGGTGAAGAATCAGGATTTGCATCTCTCTTATCATTAGTATTGGGACATTTTTTTTCATATGATTGTTATACATTGGAATTCTTCTTTTGAAAATTGTTTGCTCATTGCCTCTAGCTATTTATTTATTGGAGAATGGCATCAGCATTTCCATAAAAAAAAGCTATTTTCATCATCAATGTGGGTAACCCATGAAATTTGACATCACTTTAATCACTGATGAAGTAGAAATAACATTGAAGAAGATAAAAACTGAAAAAAAGCAGTTGTAACCAGAACAAGTATATGCAGAAAAAAATCTTTGCTGAAGGTGATACATTTTTGAAAGCACAAGGGAATTTATTTTTCAGCTCTCTGAAAGAGAAAGATGCCAATCAGGAAAAATCATGAAGGACATCATTACTCGAAAAAAGGCATTTGAAAAGACATTAAAACTACTGACCAATATGCCTACTTTCTCATCTCTACAAGATTTTCAGGAGCATGATCTTCACGTGAATCAAGAATTTCACAATTGAAAACATGAGACAGAAACAGGAAGGCTTTTGTATATGATTTTATATGGCATACTACATCTTTTCCAACCAATGAAAAATTGTGTAGTACATAAGTTCCCTGGATATTTAATGTTTATTGATTTTTTTTAAAAAAAAGTATTTTATTTTTTAAAAGCACAAAATCCCTCCAATGAAATGCTGCTTTTTCATATGAGGCCTATTATCGCTCTTTTTGGATATTGCCTTGATGTTGCCTGGTCCTATCTACTGATATGTAATTTCTTTTGTAAAATCTACTCTACTCTCTGTGGCTTCTGCTTTGGTGGGGATATGTAGGCAATTTCATCCTTCTTGCCCTCATTTTCGTTTTAGAACTCTCTCCCTCATGGGTTCTTTCTGGTGGCATTATTTGTTCTTAAGTGAATACCTGGGGTAAGCTTCATGTCTGAGAAGAATCTGGGGACTTCCAGTCACTTCTCACATACTGTGGAAAGGCACATATTTCCTTATTGTTCATATCAAACTGACACATGGCCTCCTCAATATTCCTGAGCAGGGAGTTAGCAGTGATCAAAAGTCTCTTTCCTGGAACTAGACTTGGATGCCTCATTTCTTGTTCATAGCTGTTGATCCACTTCATCATTCCTTGGAGATGATGAAGCTGCTTCCTCCTCAAAGGACTCAGTTCCATTCTTCATGAGAATAGTCTCGTGCCTCTAACATCACTGCAACTGTTCATGGATCCTTCTTCCTCTCTTCCTTCTCTGTACCCTTCCTTCATTCAACCCTTCTACCTCCTTTCGGTAGAAGTTAGGATTCCTCTCACCTCTTCAAAGTCATTTCCCTTTCTGTTTTCTCTTTGAAGCACCTGATCCATTCTTTCAAGTCATACTCATTTCTCCTTGTTAACTGTATCAGTAAAGCAAGATTCATGACCTTGAGGATGACCATGAACATGTCTGAATGGTTTAGAATCACATAGAATGAAAAACTCTCTATGTAGAAGGCAGAGGAAGTATAACATTTATTTAGATTTCAGAGGATCAAGTCTGGGAACCAATACTCCCAATTTGATATAGTAGCAGTTATATTCCAAAACCAGGAGACCACCTCAATGTAGTAACAAGGAAATTAAACACAGTATCATAGCGAGGAACCAAGTCATCCTGTAACTTCTCCGGCAGCTCCCTGCCCCCCCCCCCCCTGCCTTCCTGTAAACAGTTACTCAGGAATCCTCGTCTCTGCAGCTCTGTCAACTCCGAGTTACTGCTCCTTCCCCTTGGGCTGAATGCTGATTCCTCTTGTTCTGCACTCTCTGCTCTGCAGCCTCTCCCGATGCTGGCTCTCCCTCAGTGTCTGCTACCTCAATGTCTTCTTGATGTCTGCTTCTGAATTCTGCTGCTCTCAGTTCTACTGCTCTCAGTTCTCGGCTTTCTTTATTTACAGTCATAGCCGGCATCTGATTGGCTAGAACTCAGGTCTGTGATTGGCTGAATTCATGATTGACTGGAACTGTATGCACATACCATTGGCTCTGGTCTTAGCAACTCCCCTTAGGGTCTTTCAGGCCCGAATTGGCTTAGCTCCTAGTAAGTAGGGGCTTTAGGCTTACTTACAAAGATATAATCAAGCTTTCCCACCTAGGCCCACCTTGATCACAGTAATACTACAGTATCCTGAAGAGGAATTGGGCATCCCTTCATCCATCCTTTACCGGTAGGAGGATCATTTTGTACACATAAGTGTTACTTGGCACTGCACTGGCAAAAGTGCAAACATGGAACATACTTCTCAGGTTTCTGGAATGTTCCCATTGTCTTCCATATTTGTTGGAACTGGGATCCTCAATCCTGTTTCCCGTACTCTTAAACTATGTTTGACTCCAGTTGATGTCATGGCAAGCTATGTGTATTTTTATGTTTCACTTTTTTTAGTCACACGACTAGGTAGTTGCAGAGCCAGGGCTAGCAATAAGGTTCCTGATTCACGATCTAACGATCTGATAACTGTGGTATACTTGTTAATAATCTTTTCACATGGTTTATGTGAAATACATTCATATATATATATATACATATATATATATATATATATATTGCACATAGGCATCATTTTTACACATATGCACACACATTGTATCTATCCACAGAAACATAATTTTTCTTTCTATCTTTGCAAAAGAAAGAAGGAAACAAACATTTATTAAGAACCTGTTATGTGCCAGGCTCTGTGCTAAACTCTTTGGAAATATTATCTCATTTTATCCTCACAACAAACCTGGGAGATAGATATGATTATGATCCCTGTTTTACAATTGAGGAAACTGAGGGCAGACAGAGGTTAAGTAACTTACCCAGGGTTACAAAGCTATTAAGTATCAGAGGCTGGATTTGAACCCAGGTCTTCCTGACTTTAGGTCATGTGCTCTATCCACTGCACTCTCTCATTCCCTTTGAGGGCAATAAAAACAGTAATGTAACACGAGTTCTAAAATGTGGATAGACAGAATATAATTAATTCAAAAGAAATTAATTTGTGAAACAAAGGGGTCAGTGAAAACTTTACCTGTACTTCTTCAATTTAAACCTTCATAATGCCATACTTAGAGAATATCCAGTAGTTATTTGTGTTTCCTTTAGAGATTCACCCTGTTTTAGTGTTCCTATGTGTAGGAGGGAGAAGGAATTGCTGAATGTAGAACATTTGATTCTAGTCTAGAATGTTTATTTGTCTAAATCTGCTTAATGGGAAATCACTATTTTGACGTGTTTTGTAAGGAATTATAAAGACAATCTATCAGTGCTTTGAGTTCTCAGAAAAGCTCTGATTCTTGAAATTTCACAAACCCTCAATCTGATTCCAGAGTTGTCTATGATGTGTAAATAGGGGGAAAATATCTAACTGGGACTTTTGCTTTATAAATGCAGATTTGCAGGCTATTAGAACAAAGGTAATGTAGGTGGAAGAAAAGAGGATTTATATTGTGACACACAATTGGCAGGTGTTTTATCTAAGACGGTCTGACTAACCACTTTGTGGGATATGTTACCAAGGGGATTATTGGTGAGGTGAAGTAGATGGCTTCTAGTCAACAAGTCACTCAACAAACATTTATTCACTTCCTGTGTCCCAGGCACTATGCTAAGCCCTGAGGACACAAAGAAAGGCAAAAAACTGTCCATGCTCTCTCAGGGAGTTTATACCATAATGAGGGAGACAAAATGTAAATAAATAGCTAAGTACAAGATATGTACAGAGTAGATGAAAGGCAAATTTAGCTCTAGCAGCTGGGAACATTGGGAAAGACCTATTTTGAGGGGCATTTGAACTGAGTGCTGAAGGAAGCCAGGGATTGTAGGAGGTGGAAGTAAGTAGGGAAAGCATTCTTTTTGGCCCTGACATTCTGTGATTCTGTGAGGACGAGTCTAATGCTAAATATATAGGTTTTTACCCCCATGTCAGATATTAGAAACATGAAATAGTAGTCTGTGTAAAGTAAGATATGAGTGACTCTGGAATGTCAAAGTCATCAGAACCCAGAACTTCTTGTGATAATTTTCTATTACTGTTTCTAATAAAATAGTATAATTCACTGTCATTGTGAAATAAGGAAAATACTCCTCAAACTTTAGTTTTGACTTATGAACATAGTATTGAACGTAGAATTAAAAAAAGAGACCTACAATTGTTGGGTGTATGTTGGCGGTGGGATGGGGAGTGGAACTTAGTAAAAGGACCACCTACTCATTTTGTACATTGATACCTTGGAACTATGCACTGAGTAGGAAAGGTTTTTTTGTTTACCATTCCTAGGTTGTAGCTGATAATTAAGCACTGTTAGTGAGCATGAAATTAAGGAAATCACATAAAGTAGAATCAATGGGAGGGCTACTGAAGCCAATCTGGTGGTACCAGAGCTAGGAACAAGATAGAAACTCAAAACTCACTGATAATGATGGTGTAGATTTCAGGATCATAGGTCTAGACTACGATGGGACTTTAGAGGTGATCTAGTCTACTGTCTGCTTTACAGATCAAGAAACTGAGTCCAGGAGAAATTAAGTGACTTGCAGGAGATTTCTTTGCTAGAAATCAGCAGAGACAAGATTCAAATCCAGGTCTTGTAGTTCAAATTCAGGGATCTGGATCTGGGGCCATCTCCAGTCATCCTGATCTATATCTTGCCACTGGATCCAGATGGCTCCGGAAGAGAGAGTGAGGCTCGTGGTTTTGTACAGCCCTCCCTCACTTAAATCCAATTCACTTGCAAATCATGGCATCACCTTCCTGATGTGTGGTCCTCTTGGAAAACAAAGGACCAACAACCACAGTAGAAATATGTTGTCCCAGGACATATTAAAGAAGGGTGTTTGGGTTCCAGGCTAGAGAAAAAGGCAGGAGTTGAGAGAATGTCGAACCTGGAAACAGGAGGCCTGGGCTTGAATTCCAATACCTGTATTTACTAGTTAGAAATATGATCCTGAACAAGATATAGCATATCTGAACCTTCCTTATCTTCCTTTCCTTATCAACAAAATACAGTTAATAATAAAATACCTACTTTATAAGTTGTGGTGAGGAAAAGTACCTCACAAAATTCAAAATGCTATACAAAGTCAGATATTGCTATCATTTACCTAAAAGGTGGAATCATTCCTTATAACACTGTTGCAACAATCCGGCTAATAGCCACTGTAGGGGTGAAAAATGAACACAAGCCCAACAACAAGAATGCTGCAAGCCCAGGTTCTTTTGATCTGCTTTACTAAGGAAAGCAATGTTAAGGGGTTAACAAATCTTACTTTAATCCAGCATACAAATATCATTCACTTAGTTCAGGGGAAAAGCCAGCACCCTGAACTCAGAGCAAATACAAACAAATTACAAACATCAACAGACCTTGTCTGATTCAAATTAATGCATAGTTACCAGAGTTTAACAAAGTCTGAACATCCTGGTTTACAAGCTCAAGGGCTTGTAACTACAGCTGCCCAGAATCTCCACATCAGCACTTCACCAAGAGTGAGAGCCCTAAGCAAATAGCTCTGTCTTCTCTTTTTGTGCACTCTTTAGCCATCATCAAATGTCATCTGAGCAAGCAGAACATAAGCTCTTACTATCTGCTCTGGTCTTAGCAACTCCCCTTAGGACCCTGTGGGGCTTCACGCCCACAATGGCTTAGCACCTAATAGCTAGGGGTTTTGGGCCTACTTGGGAGTGAAGAGATAATCAGACCTCCCTTCATTGGCCTCACCTTAGTTACCAATGCAAACACAGTGATGAATGTGATTTAGGCAAACTAGGAAAGATAAGATTGATCAAGAGGAGAGAGAACTTTCAGGCCTAGAGCCATTGAGATTTCTAGGAGTCAAGGAGGTGCTTGGAAATACCACGTAGGTCTGAAGCCAAGGAGAGAAATCTTTGAAGGCCAAATGAGGGAGGTTTTTCTCATCTGGTGAGCAAGTGGTTAGGAATGACTTCCTCAAATCCTATCTAATAAGTTCAGGGCAAGGGAAATTACTCTAAATTCCTTAAAGGTCTAAGGCATAAGGAAAACTACTTGAGGTAGGAGAAAATTGGGGAAGGCAGTACATAGCTATGTGTTTGAGCTCCTACGCCTGCAGCAAAAAAATTGGTGAGCAGTTAATCATAGGGCTGAAGAAAATAGCCCACCTCACCAGACTGAAGCTTCATTGTTTAGAAACATATAGGTTGAATGAATTCCTTCATATAGGATTGGGCTGTCTGATTAAAAGGATAGAATATGGGAGAAGTGGTTCAATAAAACAAGGAAAATTAAGGAAGACTGAATGCTTGTTCCCAATAAATTTGTTGGACCGATTAGGATTAGGTAATAAAACCTCCATAATGGGTAAAATTCCCTTTCGTTATTTTGACCTTGTATATGTTCCTATTTAGTGCTAAGTAGTCAAATCCTTGAGAACACTTAAAAGTAGGACTATGCGTGATATCCCCTTCTCACCTTGCTAGCCCTTATCCTTCCTGGACCCATATGAATAGGCAGGTCCGAGTATGTATGTAGGTAAGAAAGAAATGGGAGGGGAACTAAGAAACAATGTGCCCAATGTGGCCCATGATGTTGTCAGGCTGGATGGAATAGCTGAAATTTTGAAGAAGGTATAGGGACATGGATTGGTTTTTAACCAGCATCTTAGCTTTCACCTATCTTTCTGTGTGCGGATTGAGGAGGGTGGCTATCTGGTTTGGGGAGGATTTGTACCCTGGAATGAGATGCCTGAGGTACATCTTTTAATGTATTTGGCTTATTCCTTTTTGAATATTATGATTAAAGAACTCTATATAGTAAGCTTTGCCTTTGACTTCAACTGAACCCAGTAGAGATGGCACAAGAGATGGAGTTTTAGTTTGGTTGAATAAATCTACGCAAACATTGAAACCTTATACTAAGGAGATAACTATGAACATCCAAAGAGAGGCAGAGATGGGGGACAGAGGTAGTCAGCTTTCTGAGAGCCAGAAAGAACTTAATATTACTCCAATGTCTTCTGGGGTTGAGCAGAATTCATAACCACCAGGAATGAGAACAAAGTTGACAATATTTGGTCCTTATTACTAAATAGGACCAGGAAACTGGTCAATTGTGTCCCTACTGATTAAGTATGGAAATTGAATCTGGAATGATTTTAAGTGACACAATAAAAGCATAAAGAGAAGTCTATAGATTTCTCTAGAATATTGTTTTTATTTTTTTTCCCTTTTCCTATTTTGTTTAATTTATTTTCCTACTAAGATTTCCCTTCTGAGAAGTTCAAAGTTCCATTCTACCTTTAATTTTATACTAATATTATGGTTTGATGGTAGAGAAGTGCAGATTTGCTTTTTCATTTGCTTAGTTGTATCCTTAAGTACTAATGTATGTTGAATTGCTGTGTACATAGTGATTATAATTTAAGCTAAAGTGAGGAGAATGGATTTTGATTGTTTAGAATTTGTTGTGAGGCATTTAAATTGAATCTCCATTAGGGATTTTTTTTTATATTGATTGCTTCCTAGCATCAAGTATAAAGGTATAAAGGGTAACTTTTGTGCTGCTGTAAATAAGTTGATGGTGGTGGTAGATGCGAAATTCTTATGAAACACTACAAGGAGGCAGACAGAGCTCTGCATGTGTTCTCTAAGTTACATCAATCAGTGACATATTCTAGGATTCTGGGGATAAAGAGTTAGAGAGAATTCTTGTTACCTGGTCATGGGACCCTTCCCTGAGGAAGATATAGATATGAAACTCAAGATGTAAAAAGAGGGGTCATCTGATGATGTCATAAGATATAGACATGTGACAAATTAACATTTAGAGATGGATGGAGAAAAAGCTGGACACAATTCAGTGCAAGGACTCTACTATGTCAAGTTATTTGTCTTCTTGGGAGATTTGCCTCATCTATCTGGCAAGGGAACCATTTGAGTCCTGCATAGAATATTCTATAGAAACAAATGGTTGAAGTGGAGAAGCAGAAAAGACTGATGAGAAGTCTAAAGCAGTTGTGTTAAACTCAAGTAGAAATGGGGCTACTAAACCAGACTTAAGGATCTCTGTGGGGTGCAGGTTGACTTAGAAAACTATATATTAATATTATCTATGCTTTACTGTGTTTTTTATTAATTTTTTTCTCAATTACATTTTAATCTAGTTCGGGCTGCACTCAGGAGTTTTATAGAACCTTAGGATGTATGTTTGATAACTCTGTTGTAAAGGGACTAGTATTTGACCTCTTACACAGTCTGAAATCAGAGAAGCCAGATATCATAGTCTTCAAAAGACTCTGTAACTTAACAATGAGGTGAACCTCTGACAAGCTTGTACTCAGTTCCTCAACCCATCTCACAACAAAAGGGAGAAGCCCACTGAATTTGTTCTTGCTTCAGAGGCCAGTAGTTAAGAGAGAAGTGAAATTAGAAGTATATGCCATTAGTCTATCCCAATGAGAGAAGGTAAATAACTGGCTACAGTAAATAGGACACTTGAATGGACTCAGAAGGGTGGAACAACAGAACGAAGATGTTGAGCTTGAGGGGAAAAATATTTTCAAAAAGGTAAGTCTGCCACAGAGAAAGATACTTTTGAAAACCTCTTTCCATGTATGGCCCACAGAAAGGCTAGAGACCAACTCTGCTTGCCCAGATTAAAAAAAAAAAAGAACTAAAAGAAAATCTGTTGAGAAATGGAACGATGGATCAAAATATGAACCTCTGAAACCAGCGGTTGTATCATACTGGTGTAAAAATGTTAACAAAAGAGCATAACTGAAAAGGAAGAATCACCTTCTTTAATAAGTGAAGTCTCAATGAATATCTGCATGCTAGCTACATTCAGAAGGCAAATGGAGTTTGATTTGGCAAATAAACGGGGGAAAATTTTAGGGTCAGAAACAGAGATCTCCCTGAGCTCCAAAGAACATAAATTGGATCCCATAAATGATATTCTACTTGGATTCACAGTATCTTGTAACAAATAACTGTGAGGATTGTACATTTAGAACATCCTGCTTGTGTTGGACAATGTATCAATCAATCAGTTATTCATAAGACATTTATCAGTCACCTACTATATGCTAAATCACAGTACTCGGTGCTGGGTAACACCTCAAGTAATGAGGTCCAATAATTTTATGAAAGGTATTTGTAACATATCTTTATAGCCAATGCGGGAGCTAGGCTTATGTTGACTGGGTAAGAAAGACTATACATATCTGAACTACATTAATATAAACTTGAAGTTCCCTAAGAAAGACTTGGATGTCAACAGGAAGGTAAATACTGTGATTTTGGAGTATGCAGACCCCACTAACATTTCAAGTGTGGCAGCATTGCTTAAGACCTTTTAAAAATATTGACAGAATACTACAGGCAACTGGCTGAGTTTCAACACCTCAGTATCCTGATTATTTGGGTCTCCTGTGTGACTGCCTTATAGGAAAAAAGGTTCAAATCATAAGAAAAAGTATCAAAAGTTTACTGATCCTTCTGCTTTTCACTAAGTGCCAAGAAGCTTGACTTTGGTGATTTTCCAGGGTCTAAGGAATGGAAGGAAAAATAATTAACTTGGAGTATGATGATGTCAGATTGGGTAGGATGGAATGAACTTTGGGGAAAAATATAGGGGGTTAGGGAGATACAAAGATGGTAATGAGCACAGAGGCAGTCTTGCCTCTTGCAGGTTCTGCAGGTGAAAACTTTTTTTTTTTAAATCAAGGATGCCACTAACATGACAAAACAGGGAAATGATAAATGCTGGAGAGGATGTGGGAAAATTGGAACATTATTACGTTGTTGGTGGAGTTGTGAACTGATCCAGCCATTCTGGAGAGCAATTTGGAACTATGCCCAAAGGGCTATAAAAATGTGCATACCCTTTGACCCAGCAATACCACTTCTAGGGCTACATCCCAATGAGATCATACAAGGGGAAAAGGAACCTGTATATACAAAAAAGTTTGTAGCAGCTCTTTTTGTGGTGGCAAAGAATTGGAAATCAAGGGGATGCCCCTCAATTGGGGAATGGCTAAACAAATTGTGGTATATGAATGTTATAGAATGCTATTGTGCTATAAGAATGAGGAGCAGACAGACTTCACTATAACCTGGAATGACTTATATGAACTGATGCTGAGTGAGGGGAGCAGAACCAGGAGATCATTATACATGATTACAGGCACACAGTATGTGTAAGGACTAACTTTGATGGACTTGGCTCCTTTCATCAATGCAAGGTTCAAAGACAGCTCCAAAAGACTCATGATGGAAAAAGGTATGCACATCCAGAGAAAGAATTATGGAGTCTGAATGCAGATTGAGTCAAACATTTTGTTCTCTCTCTTTTTTTTCCTTTTTTTTTGGTTTCATTTCTCCTTTCTCATGATTCATTCCATTGGTTATAATTCTTTACAACTGGACTATTATGTAAATAAGTTCAATGTGAAGGTATATGTAGAGCCTACATTGGATTACACGCTGTCTCTGGTGGTTGAGGGGAAGAGTGGGAAGGAGAGAAACTTGTAGAACTGAGTGTTGTAAACTAAAAATAAAAAATAGACTTAAAAAATAAAAATAAATAAATCAAGGATGCCAATTCTTTGATCATTGAGAGGGTTTCATGGGGAAACCAGTGGATAAAAGCAGATTCCAGACCAAATTAGAGGTAAAGATGGGATTACTCAAAGGAAGGTATCACTGTCTGATAAAGATTATAGATTATAGGTGGAACCAAAGGCCTAAGCCAGCAAAAGAGAGAGACTAAATATAGAACACCTAGTTTCTGGGATATCTCCACTAGTTGGATACTAACTCTTTGGAAGATTTTGTTCTGAGTGAGGAAACCCTAGCATGAAAACCTGCTGGTTCCCTACAGAAGTAGCTGGGAGAAGGTATTCAGTTCTTGAGTTTTTGGCTTGACTACAGACCTAGGAGAGTGTTTAACTGCTCTGGGGAGAACCTATGAACTCAGAGGTGCTACCTGCGGTGCTTGCTTTAATAGTTGTGGTTTACATCTTTTCAACTATTATGATTAAAGAACTGTGTTCCTTTGGCTTTGCTTGGGACCTCAACTGAAACACAGCAAAGGTGTGACAAGAGACAAACTTTCCCTATGTGAATGGATCATTGAGTCAAGAGACTGAATAGATAAATCCTTAACCACACTAAACCTTTATTCTAAGAAAATGAATGGAAGCAGCTAGATGGTACAGTAAGTAGAGCACTGGCCCTGGAGTTGGGAGGACCTGAGTTCAAATCTAGCCTTGGGCACTTGACACTTACTGGCTGTGTGACCTTGGGTAAGTCACTTAACCCCAACTGCCTTGCCTTCCCCCCTCCAAAAGAAAAGAAAAAGAAAATGAGGGTTTCCACTGACAAAGAGGAATAGCAAGGGGAGCCACCTCTCTGAACCCAGAAGAACTTGATATTATCTTCAACGAAGTCACTGAGAAACGAATATAGTATTGACAGTACTTGATTTTTATTGAATATTGTCAGACAATAGGTCAGCACCATTTCTAATGGTTAAATGTCAGGATGATTAACCACCCTCTGATGGTTAATGATGGTTAATATATCAAGGTGTAAAGAAAGGGTATCCTTATCCTTTTCCACAGACTAAATTGGAACAAAGTCCAGAAAGGAATGTTTGGTGACAGCAAGAACCTAGAACGAGGGCGTCAGTGAGATAGGTTCTTAGACTTGAAGAGAAAAATATAATAGAGTCATAGTGAGCTGTCCCTGGGTGGTGCCACTCACATACACATTTGAAATTTTGGTTAGCTTTGATTAACTGTTCCCACTGAAAATCCAGAAAAGTAAGCAGCTTAATCACTAATATGAAATGTAATATCACAAAAGGTTAGCAACAGAAGAATTGAGTATGATAGTGGATGACATGCCTTTTAGTTTCTTGATTTGTTTAGTGGGAATGAATTATGAATCAATAGACTTTTTCTTTTGTTTTCAATGTCATTATCCTCCACTAAAGTCCTACTTTTGCACCTTGGTTCTTGGAGGCTGTAGAGCACAAGCTGAAATAGCTCTTACCAAGGTTGAGAGGCTTTGATCACAAGGCTAAAGATTATATTCAAGGACTTGCTTATGAGAAGGATGACTAAGAGGTAATAAATGTTCCTAAAGCAAATCATAAAATGTGGAGGGGATATGATATTCATCTGTAGAGAAATTACCCATCCCAATGAAAAGATACATCATTCTGAAGTGCTCAGTAGAGCTGCAAAGATTCAATTATTGTCTCTATGCAAATGGTTCCAGATCTATGTGTATGTATGCATGTAGACATATGTATATATGTAGTGTGTATATATGTATATGTATGTATATGTGTGTGTATATACTGTGTGTGTGTATACATATATATATATATATATATATATATATATATATATATATATTATGTATATTCAGCCCTACTCTTTCTCCTGAGCTTCAGCCTTGCATCATCAATTGCCTATTGGACAGTTACTATAGTACTGGATGTCCTGTAGGTATCTCCAATAGAACAAATCTAAAGCAGGACTCATTACTTGTTCCCCAAAACCTGTCCTTTTTACTCACATCCCAGATTCTTTCATGGGAATCATTATTCACTTAGTCGCTCAGGTGATAACTGTTGTCTCTCTTTACCCCTTCTTCCTCCATATCCAATCAGCAGCTAAGTCTTGTGGCTTCGACTTCTCTTACAGCTGTCCCCTTTTCTCCACTCACTTGGACTATGTTATGACTGTTAACTGGTCTCTCTGTCTTATGTCTATCCTCTCTCCAATTTATTGTTCATACAGCTACCAAGTTGTTTTTTCTTAAACACAGGCATAAGAATTTCCCTGCTCAAAAAGTTCCAGTTGCTCCCTATCTCTTCTAGGATCAAACAGACTCTCCTCTGTTTGGCATTTAAAGCCCTTCACAGTCTGGCTCTGGTCAATCTCTTCAGATACGTTAAAACTTATTCTCTTTCCCATATTCTATGGTCTAGCCAATTGGGCTACTTGTCCCTCATGTGAAACATTCTATTTTCCATCTCTGTGCCTTTCCAAAGGCTGTTCCACATTGCTGCAGTACTTGCTCTCTTCATGTCTGTTTGTTAGAACTCAGTTTCCTTCACTTGATACCTGCTACAAGTGCAGCAATCACCTTTCCAGACTGCTCCCTACCTGTTAGTGCCTCCTTACCAAATACGCTTGTATGCCTTTTGAATATATACACGTTGTTTTCCCTGATTTTATATAAATCTCTTTAGGGCAAGGACTCTTTCATTTTTTTCAGGGTCTTGATTGTGCATGGCACGTAACGGGTGCTTGATAAATGTTTGTTGGCTATTTGAAGAAGTTGGCACTTTAAAATGCCCTACATAGGTTTCAGTTTTCTTGGGAGTTTCCTGGAGAGTAATCTGAATTCAGGTGAATGTTACTCCAGGTGAAAATGTGGCACTAGTAACACACAAAAGTTATTAGTGAATAGTTTGCTCTTGGATGGATGTGTTTGTGTTTGTACTACTGACTAGGCTTTCATTCTGCTCCCATCCCCCCACTACTCACACAAAGAAATTATATTTGCTAAATCTTCATCAAGGAGGAACTGAGTTAAGAAAACCAGTGATGAGAAGTTTGGTGTGTTTGTGGGGGGGGAGGAGGGATACAAGTTTAAAACTTAAGAGAGTTATTATTAGAAAGTGTTGCACAGTGTAAGAAATGGGAGGAGGAGTTTTGTTTCCACAGAACTAAAGGTGTGCTTCCCTGCCCTCCCCCACCCCAGCTTTAGCAGAGACCAGGCCTCAAGGTCGGTCAGGTGAGAGGTCAGAGGCTTGTAAGCATGTGCATGCTTTTAGAGAAGGCAGTCTGGGGAATTAGAGAGGCCAAACCCACTTGAACCAGTTCAAGCTTATCTAGGATCTGGTCTTTGGTCAAGAATCCAGGCCTACTGATTTGCATAATTTACACAGGTTAAAGAAGGAAAGTAGGGGAAGTAAAAGAATATAGTTTAATCCTAAACTAAGACAAGGAAAATCTAATTAACTTCATTTTGCTTCTGTATCCTCATTATCCTATTTATATAAACTGTATAACCTAGGAAAACTATGTAAAAAACAAAGATTGTAAACTAACCATGACTCTAGCAGGAGTGGAGGGAATGGTTACCCCTGCTCCTGCAGCTGTATCGGTGTGAGTGTTCCTGTGAGCATTGCACCAGCTCTCTCCAGGAGCGTAATAAAATGCCTTCCTCTGCCCACTCTGGTCCTGAGTTCTTTGGGTGTGAATGGACAAATCACATGATTTTCCTAAGGTCAAGTGAAGGGAAGCAAGAGGCAGTGGAAGCTTGCCGGGCTTACTCCTGGATCTTGTCTTGGGGTGTCCTGTGATCCCCACTGCGGTGTTAAGAGGGCTACCACTCTGGATTCCCTTGGGGAACCCTGTGGTCTGCACGGCCTTCTTAAGGGGACATCACTTGGGACTTCCGGTCCTGTCTTGGGAGCTTTGTGATCTTACCGCCATCCTAAGGGGCCATCGCTTGGGTCTTCCTTAGGGTCTGACCCCTAGGAGGCCCTGTGATCCCCACAGATTAAAGGATGGCTACCATTTGGTCTTCCTCTGGGAGTCCTGTGGTCTGTACAGCCTTCCCTAGGGATTATCACAGGGTTCTTCCTCAGGACTTTGGCCCTGCCTAGGAAGTCCAGTGATCGCCAAAACCACGTTTCTCACACACAGTCTGTATTTTCTATATTCTCCCTTCCCCTCCCCCTCCCCCTCTCCCTCTCCCTCTCCCTTCCCCTTTCTCTCTTTTTCCCTTTCCCTTTCATTTTCCCTTTCCATTTCCCCTTTCCCTTCCCTTTCCCCTTCCTCTTCCCTTTCCCTTTCCCCTTCCCCTTCCCTTCCCCTTTTTCTTCCCCCCAAATTATAAAATGTTTCCATTTTGAGAGGAGGCTGTGATGACTACTTCAAGGACAGCCTAGGAGTTGAGAAAGAACCTTTCTCAAAAGGAGGGCCCCATACAACGCGTATTAATCAATAATACTGATTTCATCTTATGATTGGAATGTTTTTGCAAACTCTTTTGGATCTCCTGCTTTTTCTGATGGGAGTGTGTGTGTGTGTGTGTGTGTGTGTGTGTGTGTGTGTGTGTGTATTTTGAGATGCTATAAATCTGGCTTGCTGGTCACTAGTGGTCTTTTAAAAGTGGAAGAGGAAGGAAAGAAGCAAACCAACAAACATTTCAGGCCCTCAACTCCCACCAGCTACCACTCCCAACCACAAAACACAGTTGGAATTTTCAGGATTTTTCTTCCTCTTTGGACCTATTTTATCAAGTAAGCAGGACTGTAATTTGTTCTTCCTTTCCAGATTTTCCTACATAGATGGCCTTTGCTGGCATGAAGTTTCTCCTTTGTGTTGGTAGGAAGGTGTGGGAATAGAAAGCTTTCAGAGGTAAATAAAGGTGAAAACAAAATGGTCTTGCCTTAAAAAAAATTACCCACCCTCCAACCCAAATGAATTCTAACTAAAGTACTTTTATAAAGCCTTTTATTTTCCCCTGTGCTGCCTGTAGCACCCCCAAGAAACCCTGTGTCTTTGAAGGAAATCACAATATAATCCTTTGGCGAGGCCAAGTATTGTCCCTTAATGACAGGCATTACATTTGCACAGGACCATAAATCAAACCTAGAGGCTGTTTTAAATAGGCTGCAGATGCACGTGGACACTGGCTCTCTAAGTGGTACTTTGCTAAAGAAAGAGGGGAGAGAAGGGGAGGAGGGAAATACCCCAACCCTTGACACTGTCTCAAGCAGAGAGGCAAGCAACAGAGCACCCCACCCGCCCCACTTTAGCACATATACCCACAGAATACTATCCTTTCCATCGCGGCTAGGACTTCAGATGAGGAACTGTTCAGGAGAAAGGGAATGCTTTTGGCCTACGGACTTAAAACACTTTAATTAGGATTTAACTGCAATGATATTTTCACCCCATGTGGGAGTCTGGAGTTCTGTTTACAAGGTGTGTCATATCCTTTTAATCCCTCACCCAACTCCCCTTCTTCTTCTCCTTCTCTTTCTCCTTACCCTCCCCCTTTCCTTTTCCTCCTGTCTCCCCTCCCGCCCCCCCCCCCCTACCTTTTTAATGTCCTGGCCAAATAAGCAGAAGGATTCTTTTAAAGTGAATGTACACAGTGAAGCCTGCAATTACTGTCCCTGATTTCACTGTGAAAACTTTACAAGGGCCGCTCTGAAAAATCTTCCTCTACCCTCCCACTCCTTCTAAGAGAACGAAAAAATCCATCAAATTAACACATCAATGAGTTGATTGTAATCTCCAGGGTTCAGTGTAGCACTTTCTAGCCTCTCAGACAGGAGGCCAGCATGATTTATCAATGCAAACCTAATAGCATCAATATGAATCTAACTAAAAATCAATATTTCATTACCAAATTGTTAGTGAGAATGAAGAAAAATTGCCGGAGTCAGAGCATTCTCTAGGGTAGGAGCATCTGGAGTTCAATGTGACAAGATGAGTGATGCATGACTTGGGGCCTGGGGAAGGACACTGGGAGGACAGGCCACTACGTAAGGCCGAAGACTTACGGAAAAAGCACTCTTCACTTTTTTTTTTCTTCTTCTTTTCAGCTCTCTCTTAGAAGGCAAGAAAAAACACTCTGAGGAGGATAAAATGGAAGGTGCTCAGCTATTTACACAGTGTCTCATTGCTAAGAAGCACCCAGGAGCTAACTTCAGATGGAAAGAAGAGGGAGATTGAATGACTGAGTAATCAATTAGGGTGCAGATGAGGAAACACACACACACACACACACACACACACACACACACAAAAATGGAGGAAAGAATTTACTTTCTTGCCCTCTTATGACCTGACCATCAAAAAACTCGGTTGGGCTTCCATTCCCACACACTTCTTCTGTTGTGAATAAAGGGTAGGTATTTGGCATATACTGAGACTTATATAACAGAAAGCCTATGGGGAAAACCCACAGTGTTCACAAGTGGGGCTCAGGATTTTGGATGTATCAATTTGAGGGCCACCCCCAGCAATCTGATTGCATGAGCCCAAATTCACTCAGTGGTAGGCAAGAGGAAAGACTATGGTGAGAAATGGGGGACTGCTGTATTCCCTACTTAAAGGGACAGATTATGGACTAGGGGAAAATCTTGGTGGATAAAATTCATTCTGGCCATAGGTCTGACTATGCTAATGAACAGCATGATGTCATGACTTGGTCTCTGGTATTACCCAGAGATGTGAGATCATCCTTTACCCAAGGGGCTAGTTGAACCTAGTAAAAATGACTGAAACTCAATATTATAAGTTTATGCTTTCAGAGCCTGGAATTAGGCATCTGAAAATGAAGCTGCCTCATGCATCTTCCCCTCCAGGCCTCATCACTGGTGACCTAACTTCAGCTGCAGAGTAGCTCAAAGCCTCAGTTCAAGCAGGGCGAACTCATTACAAGCATCCAGAGATCCCCCACCCCCCAATATTCAGCATGAAATGAACGTCTTGGGAAATATGCATGGAAGGTTACTTGTCTAAGTTACTCCACTTAGGGGCAGAAGTGACATTTCTGGGAAGCCGCTGTTAGAGCTAGTCTATGGCCTGTTGTGACTACCCCAGTGTAGCCTCTGAGAGACATACTGTCTGACATCACCAGGGGGAGAGAGATAAGATGAGGTACTCAGGTAGATTGGCCTGGACAAAATCAAGTTTTCACTTCTGATTTTGCATGTGTTTTGTTTTAATAGAAAACATTTGTTATAGGACAAGACAAGAAAAATTGGAAGACAGGATGTACCATATTTTTCAATTTGTTGGATCTTTTACAAGATGTGTCTTAGAAATGTTTAGTCACTGGTCTTATGATCAGATTTTTATGAATGCTTATTTGGATAGGTGGTATGGTTTAATGGTTTAATGAAAACAAGGTGGTCAGGAAAACAATGTGTCAGGAGATCTGGGTTCAAGTTTGATCCATTACTTACCAGCTATATGACTTTAAGCATGATATTTGCCCTGTCTTGGACTCAGTTTCTCCATCTGTAAAAAGAAGCGGGCCTATAATCCTGGGTTCTTAATCTTGTTTTGTGTCATGGATCCCTTTGGCAGTCTGATGAAGCTATGGACTTCTGGAGAATAGTGTTTTTAAATCCATGAAGTAAAAGATACACGATAATAAAGGAATGCGTTATATTGAAAGATTGCTATAAAAGCATCTTTTTAGAAAAGTCCATGGAGTGCAAATGATCTTAAGATTTCTTTCAGCCCTAACATTTTGAGATTATCCAAATCTGGCCTTAGAGGAAGAAGATGTGGGTTTAGATATGTTACGGTGAGTCTCAGTTTCCTCCCAAGTGAAAGAGCGATAATAATCTCTACTCCAACTCACAGACTTGTTATCAGAATCGAATGAGTTAATGAATCTAAATTGCTATGTAAATGTGGATATTAGCTAGTGAGCTAACATTTATATATCACTTACTATGTTCTAGGCACGGTTCTGAGTGCTTTACAATTATTTTCTCACTGACTCCTCATAATACTGGGAGGTAGGTCCTATTATCTCCGTTTATGGATGAGGAAACTGAGGCAAACAGGTGAAGTGACTTGCCCAGGGCTACACAGCTAGTGATTTTCTGAGACTGGATTTGAACTCAACTCTTCCTGATTCTAGGCACAACACTTGGTATACCCACTGTACTGCCTAGCAGATATTATCATCTGATATTGCTACCTTTTGCTTTATATTGGAGTAGCATGATAACAGTAATGCTGGGTGAAGTTTGGCAAGGGAATGGGTTAAACGAAGAAAGAGGGATTTTTCAGGGTAGGTTGTAAGGCATGCTAGGCATTGACCTTACTCAATCTTCCTCAGGAACCAATGTCGAAGTGGTTCTTCCAGGCTATATCTGAGGCCATTCCATGAACTTGACCGTTCCTGCCTGAAGTACTAAGATGAGTGGTGTTGGGTTGCTGACTTGGTTGGGCATTATGAAGAAGGATGACCATCCTTCTGCAGTTTCATGCCGGTCTGCTTGCTTTATTTTTCAGCAGTGCAGATTGTCATGTTGATTGGTTTTGTAGCAGCACTTCAGTCAGACCAAAATAGAAATTGCCTAAAACACTGCACTGGGCAGTGGTCATCCACTTGTGAAGTACGGCTTCTTTCAAGAAGCCTGTGCACTGAGCATCACTCCCTGGGTACCTCTTCTGGAGGATGTACTGAATAGATCATCTTCATGGGTACCAGTTTGGAAATGTGCAGGCCAGGTGTTAGATAGCTCTCTGAGAGGACTTGTGAATTCAAAAAATCAACCTCACAAGTCAAAGATGGGAGGGCCATGGCCAGAGAGCAGTTTATTTGAAAAACAATGATGGTCAATATACCAAAATTTCAACATACATCAACAAGACAATTGGCCAGCTTAAAAAAACAAATGCAGTTTTTTAGGGTGCATTGAGAGAGGTGTGGGGTTGAGAACATGTGAGGTCATAGTCCTATAGTACTTTGTTCTGATGAGACCACATCTGAATCAGTATGTTTGCTTTTAGATAACATATTATAGGAAAGATATTGGCCAGCTGGAGAATATCCTGAGACGGTCATCACTGAAGACGAAAGGCATTCATGTGAGGATTGGCTAAGGAACCTGGGGGTGTTTAATCTAACCTGGAAAAACAAAGACATGGGGGTGGGGGGATAACTATTTTTGAGTATTTGAAGGGTTGTCTTTTAGAAGAGGGATTAGACTTTTGCTTGGCCTCTGAGGACACAACTGGAGGCAATATTTCAAAATTTTAGAAAAGCAAATTTAAGCTCAATGTAATGAAAACCATCTTGACAATTAGTTATCCAAAAGAAGGATGCACTCACTCTGGAGTTAGTGGGTTCCCTCTCACTAGAATTTTTCAGGAAAAGCCTCATTGACTACTCTTGGGAGTGCTGGAGAGTCATTTCATGTTTGTGTACCATTTAAATAGCTAGCATTGGCTAGATTGCCTCTGAGATTCCTTCCATCTCTGAAATTCTGCTCTTTTGTGATTCTGTGCTCCTAGATCATCACAAGAACACTTATACATGAAATTGAAAGGACAACAAATAGATGTAAATAGAACAGATTTTCCAGTGCTACTCTAGTGTTCTGTTTTCATCATTCACGACGGTTGATTAGCCACATTTAGGCTATAATGCCTCAGTTGTAGATTATGAAGTAGAAGCAGCAAATAAGATAAAAAGCAATTGGACCAGATTAAGCACATACATATTTTGAATGCCCTAGGGTGCTGATTTTCTAGATATTTCAAAGAGGAGAGGACACCAAGAGAGTAGGGAAAATAGAGATAGTATTATTATATTTTTTAAAAGGCTAGTGTGAAGATATCAGGAACAGCACTTGCCTATAACTCTTTGCTCATCTCAATAGTGACTTATCAGGAATGGTCCCAGCAATTATTGATTCAGTTCAACATTTCAACCAACGTTTGTCAAGCATTCATCGTGTACAAAGTACTGAGGCAGGCTCTGGTAATACAAAGACAAAAATAAGAAACAGTCCTCAACAACCTTACCTTATACTGAAGAATACTACATGTAAATAGATAAGTAAATGTGGAATAATTTGATGAAGTTATTCCTTCAAACTATAGTCCAGCTGGAGGAACCATATAGACTGAAATCTCTGTTTATACAAATTTAACATCCTCATACTGTCTTTTATTCTCAAAAAGATTTTAAATTTTACCTCCACCCCATTTATGACTAGCATTTATAGTGTACTTTAAGGTTGCAAAGCAGTTTATGTATGTTAACTTTTGATTCATCTCCATTCCGGGTTGAAACCTTGCTGGGCAATATTCTCTACACTTACTACGTATATATTGTCTTTAAAAAATTGATGTTTTGTAGATGTCTTTTTTACATCACTGTCCCTTCCCAATGGCCCCTCTTCATCGAATCCTCCCTTATAACAAAGAAGTATAGATACCTGCAAAACACATTGATTACATCTGACAATGCATGCTTTATTTCACACCTGTAATCTACCACCTCCCTGCTGAGAGCAGAGAAGTACTTTCCACAGTTAGTCCTCTGAAGTCAAGATTAGCCATTAGACTTATATCTCTTTCAATATTGCTTTCTTTTAAACTGTTGCAGTCACAGAATCATCACACCTCTTCAGAGCCTTTATTGTAGTTTTCCTGATAAATGTCAGTATGGAAATGTCCATCTCCTAGTGCTCTGTTAGCCTGAAAAAAATGTGATAAATCACTTAATTTTTCCCGTTTAATTTTTGAAAGAAATCTCCTGTTGGCTATGTTTAGGGAAAATGCAATGTACAGGATTTGAAAATTTTCCTTACTATACAAATATTGTTAGACAGCTTTCAACTGAGCTATAGAGAAATCTAAAACAAGACAATCCCCTCCAAGACCCCCAAACCAAAAACCAAACCATATGCTCAGCAGTTTCAGCCTCCTGCTTTTATAGCCACTTTGGTATCAGAGGCATATTTCCTGACTGTGGTAACATTTTCTAGGCCATGAAGCCATGGCCATTGAACTGTGAGTGAATTAAAGCAGTTATTCTGGGGTTTCCTTTCTTTTTCTTCTATTTTTTATTTCATATGACCCGTTTCCTTTTTTCATACATGACCAGATGGAAAGGTTGTTTCAGACACCAGAGGGTCAATTATTTCCAGAACCCTTTTAGTTCTAGCATCTTCAGGGCAAAGATGACATTCTTAGAAACAGTTGGTAACTAGAGGTGAGATGATCCTTCTGTCTGGCAAGAGGTAAGGCAGCAGCAATGCAAAGGCAGCTTTGGAGGTCTGTTGAAAGAAGCTATCCATGTGATCTTTGGAAAGTCACTTCTTCGGGTCTCAGTTTCCTCACCTGTACAATGAGGAGGTTGGACTAGATGTTCTCGGAGGTCCCTTCTAACTCTAAATCTATGAGGTAAGAAGTGAGTGAGTAGTCTAGCCAGGACATTAATTTACTTTGTTAACAATGCCTGGAGCTCCTTTAGCCTTTCAAGAGAAAGAAGCCTTGGCATTTTTATTTCCATCCCTTTCTTTCTGATTTGTTGTTATTATAGACTTAAAACTTTTCTATCTGCATTACCTTCAGTTTCAATAAGACTTATCTATCAGAAGCTAAAAGGATTATGCATATGTGTCTTAACCTCCCCCCATTTCCTTGTTTTCTCTCAAGTTCAAATCTTTATTTGAATGTTTGTTTATTTTTTAATCCACCTATATCATGTCTAAATCTTTTCTACTCTATAAGAGTTTAAGCTACTGGAAGACAGTCATAATGCTCAATATGGAAACAAGAAAAGCAAATTTGAAATCTTTCACAATAGGCAATGGGAAAGGGAATAGTCTTAGAAAATGAATTTGGAGAGAGAGATGGGTCCTTACATCAGGCCAAACAGCATTTTTTTTAGACCAGTCGTGCAAGGAAAGATGATAAACCATGATATCAATACTAAGAAGAGCATTATAAAAGCTGGAGGAAAAAGAGATAGCAGTAGTCCTACTGTAGAAGGATCTGGACAGCTTACAGAGTGTGCCAAATTAGGATCAGAGGATTAAAATCCAATTAGCAGATCAAAGGGTAAAAAGTCAGGATCCAAAAAGAAGGTGCTAATTTTAGGCCGACAAGGGAAAAGATTAGAATAGAGAGGTGATAATGGTATGCAGTTGGCAATGAAGATTGTAAATAAATGAATGGGAAGAGAATTGTCACTTACCTTTTTTATTTGTATTTTTTTTTTGAAGAAAGGAATAGTGAACCAACACAATCCTGAATATTGATGAAAGGAAAATGCTGTGGGTGTTTGGATAAAAAAATAATATTGGCTTGAATTTTAGTGATAGTTTGCTTCATTCATTCATTCAAAAAATATTTTTTCTATTAAAGTCCTACTTTATTGCCTTTTTGTGGTGTGAAGGTGACCGTATTTTTTTTTCTTTTCTTTTCTTTTTTTTTTTTTTTTGCTTTTTGGCAGGGCAACTGGGGTTAAGTGACTTGCCCAAGGTCACACAGCTAGTACATGTGTCAAGAATCTGAGGCCGGATTTGAACTCAGGTCCTCCTGACTCCAGGGCCGGTGCTCTACTCACTGAGCCACCTAGCTGCCCATGATGATGCCTTGGTTTAGTTTTTTTTTTTTTTGGCAGGGCACTTGGGGTTAAGTGACTTGCCCAGGGTCACACAGCTAGTAAATGTGTCAAGTGTCTGAGGTCGGATTTGAACTCAGGTCCTCCTGACTCCTTGGAGAGGTGCCCTACCCACTGCGCCACCTAGCTGCC
The DNA here is from genome assembly GCF_011100635.1 of Trichosurus vulpecula. Lineage (NCBI taxonomy): Eukaryota > Metazoa > Chordata > Mammalia > Diprotodontia > Phalangeridae > Trichosurus > Trichosurus vulpecula. The sequence continues at coordinate 202,713,191 of NC_050573.1, forward strand.
CCGACCGTATTTTTTTAAAAATTTATTTATTTGACATACTTAGTTTTCAGTTTGAATTACGGATTTTCTCCCCATTTCTACCCTCCCCCCCACTCCAAGATGGCATATATTCTGGTTGCCCTGTTCCCCAGTCAGCCCTCCCTTCTGTCACCCCACTCCCCTCCCAACCCCTTTTCCCTTCCTTTCTTGTAGGGCAAGATAAATTTCTACGCCCCATTGCCTGTGTATCTTATTTTCTAGTTGCATGCAAAAATATTTTTTTTTTGTTTTTGAACACCTGTTTTTAAAACTTTGAGTTCCAAATACTCTCCCCTCTTCCCTTCTCACCCACACTCCCTAAGAAGTCAAGCAATTGAACATAGGCCTCATGTGTATCATTATGTATAACCCTTCCACAATACTCATGTTGTGAAAGACTAACTATATTTTGCTCCTTCCCAACCCATCCCCCTTTATTGAATTTTCTCCCTTGACCTTGTCCCCTTTTGAAAGTGTTTGCTTTTGATTACCTCCACCCCCATCTGCCCTCGCCTCCCATCATCCCCCCTTTTGTTTTATCTTCTTCCTTCTTCTTTCCTGTGGGGTAAGATACCCAATTGAGTATGTATGGTATTCCCTCCTCAGGCCAAGTCTGATGAAAGCAAGATTCACTCATTCCCCCCTCACCTGCCCTCTCCCCTCCTCCCACAGAACTGCTTCCTCTTGCCACCTTTATGCGAGATAATCCACTCCATTCTATCTCTCCCTATCTCCCTCTCCCAATATATTCCTCTCTCATCCCTTAATTTCATTTTATTTCTTTTAGATATTTTCCCTTCATCTTCAACTCACCCTGTGTCTGCTTTCTCTCTCTCTCTCTCTCTCTCTCTCTCTCTCTTTCTCTAATATATATATACACATATACATATATACATACATGCACATTCACATATATATATGTACATAAACATATATATATATATGTGTATATATATATATATATATATATGCATATTCCCTTCAGCTACCCTAATACTGAGGTCTCATGAATCATACACATCATCTTTCCATGCAGGAATGCAAACAAAACAGTTCAACTTTAGTAAGTCCCTTGCAATTTCTTTTTCTTGTTCTTTTTCTTGATTACCTTTTCATGCTTCTCTTGATTCTTGTGTTTGAAAGTCAAATTTTCTATTCAGTTCTGGTCTTTTCACTGAGAAAGTTTGAAAGTCCTCTATTTTATTGAAAGTCTATATTTTGCCTTGGAACATGATACTCAGTTTTGCTGGGTAGGTGATTCTAGGTTTTAATCCTAGCTCCATTGACCTCCGGAATATCGTATTCCAAGTCCTTTGATCTCTTAATGTAGTAGCTGCCAGATCTTGGATTATTCTGATTGTGTTTCCACAATACTCAAATTGTTTCTTTCTGGCTGCTTGCAGTATTTTCTCCTTGATCTGGGAGCTCTGGAATTTGGCGACAATATTCCTAGGAGATTTCTTTTTGGGATCTATTTGAGGAGGCGTTCGATGGATTCTTTCAATTTCTATTTTGCCCTGTGGCTCTAGAATATCAGGGCAGTTCTCCTTGATAATTTCTTGAAAGATGATATCTAGGCTCTTTTTTTGATCATGGCTTTCAGGTAGTCCAATAATTTTTAAATTATCTCTCCTGGATCTATTTTCCAGGTCAGTGGTTTTTCCAATGAGACATTTCACATTGTCTTCCATTTTTTCATTCCTTTGGTTCTGTTTTATAATATCTTGATTTCTCATAAAGTCACTAGCTTCCACTTGCTCCAATATAATTTTTAAGGTAGTATTTTCTTCAGTGGTCTTTTGGACCTCCTTTTCCTTTTGGCTAATTCTGCCTTTCAAGGCATTCTGCTCCTCATTGGCTTTTTGGAGCTCTTTTGCCATTTGAGTTAGTCTATTTTTTAAGGTGTTGTTTTCTTTAGTGTATTTTTCAGTATTTTGGGGGGTTTCCTTTAGCAAGTCATTGACTTGTTTTTCATGGTTTTCTCACATCCTTCTCATTTCTCTTCCCAATTTTTCCTCTACTTCTCTAACTTGCTTTTCTAACTCCTTTTTGAGCTCTTCCATGGCCTGGGACCAGTTCATGTTTTTCTTGGAGCCTTCTGTTGTAGGCTCTTTGACTTTGTTAACTTCTTCTGTCTGTATATTTTGGTCTTCTTTGTCACCAAAGAAAGAATGCAAAGTCTGAGACTGAATCTGGGTGCGTTTTCGCTGCCTGGCCATATTCCCAACCAGATAACTTGACCCTTGAGTTTTTCAGTGGGGTATGACTGCTTGTAGACTAAAGAGTTCTATGTTCCACGTTTGGGGGGGATGCACCAGCTCTGCCACACTGGCACTGCTCCTTCCCCAAGAACCCCCAACCCGGACAGGGCTTAGATCTTCAGCAGGCTGTGCACTCCTGCTCTGATCTGCCACTTAATTCCTCCCACCAGGTGGGCCTGGGGCCGGAAGCAACTGCAGCTGTAGCTGCCCCACCTCTGCTGCCCAGGGGGTGGTGGCCAAACCTTGAACTCCTTCCACTCCCACAGCTTTTCCCACTAACCTTCTCAGCTGTCTTTGGTGTTTGTGGGTTGAGAAGTCTGGTAACTGCCGCAGCTCACTGATTCAGGGCGCTAGGGCCCACTCCACCTGGCTCCTGGTCTGGTTGGTCTACGCCGCTTATGCTGGGCTCTGCTCCGCTCCGCTCCTAGCTCCCAGCTCCCATCTCCGTGTGGGATAGACCTCACTCAGAGACCACCCAGGCTGTCCTGGGCTAGAGCCCTGCTTCCCTCTGCTGTTTTGTGGGTTCTGCCGTTCTAGAATTGGTTCAGAGCCATTTCCTATAGGTTTTTGGAGGGACTCGGCAGGGAGCTCATGCTAGTCCCTGCTTTCCAGCTGCCATCTTGGCCGAGTCCATCTGAAGGTGACCCTATTGCTTCATGTCTATGACAGGCCCAAAATACTCTTGAGTATGAGATTAGCGATAGATTGATCATAGACTTATCATTTTAGGAACAACTAAACTAAACTTGAACTTCACTAGAAGGTTGGTCTGCTAGGTGCTGATTATTTTGGCGATGATCAAAACTAACTCAAGAAGCTGTCCACATAAGGCATCTGTGGGATACAATCTCTATTAATGGAGGGATTTTGAATTTTTATTTTTGAAGTTGAGACTGAAGATGAAACAAATACTTACTAGGTGCTTACAACCTGCAAGGCTTTGCCCAAAAAATCAGGGTAAATGCTATGATGAGCAACTACTCTCTACCTTTACTTAAGGAGTTTGCAATATAGTAGAGTGGTAGTAACAAGCATTTAAAATTTATAGTACAAGTTAGAAAGTGATTGAATACATAGAATTCAAAAAGCAGGGCCTGGACTATTCAAGGAGGTAGGGACTATTTTTTGAAGGGAAGATTCTAGAAGTTGTCATGGACACTGTGTCATGGTTCTTGAGCTGGATACTGAGGAAGTATACTATTGGTGATGTGGAGAGAAGTTGCATTTTGGTGGAGAAGTAGGAAAGGTGGGGCATGGATTTGAGAATGGCTATGTGGGGAAGTGAGGAGCATGTCTGACTAGAGTGGATAAAAGTCCACCCTCAATTACAATGGAAGAGTAAAGTTAATCTTGACCACTGATTCACTTCCTAGTGTTCCATCTCCTATGAGGCTCAGAGCTGCTACCCACTGAGGCAAGTCATCCCCAGGCAGTGCTCTCTCTCTGCTAAAAAGATCCCACTTTCCTCTACTTCCCTTCCTGTTCCCACCAAAAATCCCATTCTACTTGTGCTAGAATCAAAGCTTATTTTTATCAAGAAAGCTATTGTTTTTGTGTACAAAAATATTTATAGCAATTCTTTTCGTGGTGGTAAAGAATTGGAAATCAAAGGGATGCCCATCAATTGGGGCATGGCTAAACAAATTGTGGTGTATGAATGTAATGGAATACTATTGTGCTTTAAGAAATGAGGAGCAGATAGACTTCATTGTAACCTAGAATGACTTATATGAACTGATGCTGTGTGAGGGGAGCAGAACCAGGAGAATGTTATACATGATTACAGACACGTGGTATCTGTAAGGACTAACTTTGATAGACTTGGCTCTTCTCATCACTGCAAGGTTCAAAGACAGCTCCAAAAGATTCATGATGGAAAAAGCTATGCACATCCAGAGAAAGAATTACAGAGTTTGAATACAGATTGAGGCAAACTATTTGCTCTTTTTTTTTCCCTTCTTTTTTTGGTTTTGTTTTTTCTTTCTCATGATTCATTCCATTGGTTATAATTCTTTACAACTGGACTATTATGTAAATAAGTTCATTGTGAAGGTATATGTAGAACCTATATCAGATTACATGCCTTCTTGGGGGAGGGGGGAGGGGAGAGGAGAGGGCGGGAGAGAAAATTTGGAACTCAAAAACTTGTGGAACTGAGTGTTGTAAACTAAAAATAAAAAGTAAATTAAAAAACGGAAACTACTGTTGGTTATCTTTGAAGAACTATGGATAATGAGAGGCAACATAGCTCATAAAAGAAATTTAATAGGGGTATGAGTAAAGTGCTATTTCCCTTCCCTTCCCTTCCTTGCACCCAGTCCAGGGTGGGATATAGATCTATGATTTTATCACTGAAGGGAGCATGTTTTGTGGAAGCTCTCTTTACCAGTGTGTATTTACAAATCAAAAACTTATTGTTTTAGAAGATTGAGACTGGCCTGAGGCAGTGAGAGAGGGAAGTAGTTGTCATATATGTTTCAGAGGCATGACTTGAAGCTAGAACTCTGACTCCATAGCCAAACCTTTATCCGCTGTTTCAACCAACCTCTCAAAATCCCTCATTTCAGTCAGTCTGTCAGTCAACATGCATTTATAAAGCACTTACTATGTGCGAGACATTATGCTAAATGTTGAGGACACAAAGAAAGAAAATCACCCAATTAATGTGCCCATTTAATGTAGAATGGGCTGCCCCAGAATTCCAGGTCTTCATGTGGAGGCCGGATGATCACTTTTGGGGATGTGGTAGGAGAATTACTGTTCAAGGGTTAGACTAAGTTTCCATCCTTATTGCAATACTCTATAATTAAACAAGATTCATACTAAATGGTAAATGACTGACAAGCAGATTAACAGTCTTAGTGGAATAAATATACATACATACATATGTATACATACATACACGTAAACACACACACACACATATATGTGTATACACACACACACACACACACACACACACACACACACAAAATAGCTTTTTTTGAGCAGCAAATGGACAAACTAGTGGCCTTACTACCCAGATCAAAAAGCAATGTCACCGAGTTTTTAACCAGTGGTGTGCTTGAGTTAACTCATACAGAATTGATTTTAAAATATTCAGTATAAGCATTAATACCTAGGTAAATTGGCAAAGGCTACAAATCAAGGTTTGATTTATTGTTATATTGATTATCTAAGTTTAAGAAAGCAGTGGAGAAAATGTTAATAATGCAGATTAAATTGATTTTAATTATTTTGAGTTTAATTTTAAAGTGTGTTCTACATGTTTTTTTTTTTGGAAGAGCTGCTTGTTAAACTTTTACCAGCACACTCATTGTTTTAATCTTTTCATTTCAGTAATTTCTATCCTGGGGCCCTGCTGTCCTTATGTTCTGATTGGTGACTGCCTTTCCTGGCCCTTTTTTTTTCAGGTGGGCCTCAGCTGTGCTCCTTATACTCATCTACTCCCATTCATCTTCTCAAGCACTTGCCAGCAACGCTGCTGAAACCCCAAATATCTTCTCCACCTCATCTTTAGCTCTGAAGCATGATTAAGTCAATGCTGCCATTGTTTCTAGAAGGGGAGTCCCGCTATTTCCCAATGGCCCGGCTTATGCCTGTAATTTTACTGACCAAAGTGCTTCTCTCTGGTCATCACTCCCCTCTGTTGTTTCCCTAGTAATATAAGCTGCTTGAGATAAGTGTCTGTTTCCACACCACTTAGAACGGTCCTTGGTACTTAGTAAGAGCTTAATCATTTTTTTCGCAGTTCATTATTGCTTTCTCCCTTGAGAGTGTTCCTATGGATCACACTCATGCTGAGGCTTCAGAGCAATGGGAGAATAGGCTGTATGTGTAGGGAAATTAGGACCATATTATGGAGGGTCAAGGAATTTACATTTTAATATGCAACGTAGAAGCATTTTAGGTTCTAGTTGACTTTGTAGAAACCAATTCAGAGGGACTTATCTTCCTGAAGATTTCTAAGAAGGAAATCCCACTCTTCCAACTGGGAGTCCAGAGCACAGTTAAATATCATTACAAAGCAGCTGCCTCCCTTTATGTTTTTTAAACTCGTGGTTTGTAAAGCTTAGTAAATTCCCACTAAGGGAAAGCTTATCTTGTGTATTTCATCTGAGGACTTCAGTTCTGGCCCAACCAGATGACTGTTCTAAGGGATATTTTTTTCCTTCATTAAAAAAATGTAACATGTAATTCTAGGAGCTTGGTATCTTATTTATTTGCTTATCTGCACAGCTGGTAGATAAAATAGACACTTCCTAATTGTATAGCTATGGCTGGTGTAAAAAAGGGATTCTTTTCACAGGTTTACTCTTTACAGCTGAACAATCTTTTAAGAATTTTTCCATTTACATATCACTGTATAAATTGTCTCATAGGAGGTCTGCTTAACAAGTCTATTTGTGGAAAACGACAGGCACTTTTGTATGTCATTACCTAGTGCTTTTGGTTTTTAGTTTAATAGAATGTAAAAGTATTTTTTTTAAAGTAAGAAGTTCATTTTTCAAAGTTTTTGGGACCATTTTGGCAAAGAATTCACTCTTACCCCAGCATTGGTAGAAGATCTGCAAAGAAAATCCAACTACAACATTGCTACTGAGGGAGAGTCAGATTGTTCTAGGGAAATGGTAAATGCCAATTTAGACTCTAAAAAGGGACTGAAAGGAAATAATCATATTCCCTTGTATTTTGAAAGTACATTTCTTTCCCAAACCTCAAAGTACTTAACATTTGTTAAGTATTCTTTGTCCCTAGAATATCCTTGTGAGGTAGGCAAAGAGAGGGTGCCAAGGGCATTTCCATTTCCTACAGAGGAATGTCATGGACACAGCTCGCTAAATGGCAAGGAGTCTGGGAAAGTACACTCACAAGGGGAATGTGTTCATGCTCATGGGAATTTATAAATCAGGCCTGTGTTTCTAAAGATGGAGAAATAATAATAGTACATTAAGAAATTCCAGATGACTCTTAATTGTGATGCCATGGTCTTTTCTAATTGCAGACATTGATGAAGTCATGGAGACAAGGAGGGCTTGATCAAATGGGTAGGATAGGTTCTTACTTTAAGGCTGTGTACCTGAAGGATACAGAGGAATTAGATGAGCCTCAAGACCATATTACAGTAGAAATACCTATTGTTGCCAAGGAAGTAGAGCAGTGACAAAGGAAATTAAAAGTCATTCTACTCAACTCTTTCATTTTTTGGGTGAATACACTGAGAACCAGAGAAGGTTTATCTTGACCAAACTAGTGAAGGACTGTTCTGGTTAGGACTAATAACACCCAGGTTGCCTTTCTCAATGTAGTACTTTTTTCTAAGAGAAAAAAAGAAGAAAAAAAAAGAAAAAGAAAAAAAAACTAATACATTTCGTTGATGGGTTTTGTTTTTAATAGTATAGTCATTTTAGCTTGTGCTCTCCTTTCCCAATTGAGGGGAGCATAATTCAGCCTCCCTCTAACAACGAAGAACAGCGAATTAATCAATCAATTTATTAAGCACCTATTATATGTCAGGCACTAAGCCCAGCACTGAGGATACAAAAAGAGGCTATGGACAGTCTCTGCTAGGGGAGAGAATATTCTCTACACACACGTGCACACGCACACACACACACACAGAGCAAGCTATACACAGGATAAATAGGATATAATCAACATAGGGAAGGTATGACAAGTAGTTAACTAAAACCAAAAGACATAGCTACCTAGGCTGATGGTTCATGGAATTGTCATCTATCTCTCTACTGGCAAGAGGAAAGTGGGTTTCATTACTTGGTATCTAGAATGGAGATTGGTCATTAAGTTACTCAGAATTCTACTTCCTTTTAATGTTCTTGTCACTTACACTATTCAGTTCCCCTTGCTGGGTCATTATTCATGGATTGCCTCCTGTGACTGTGTACCAAGATTCTGCCCTCTCCATATGCTTCTTCAGTGATCTCATTGGCTCCCATGCATTGAATTCCAATCTCCATGAAGATGACTACTAAATCCATGTACATATCTAGCTCTTATCTCTCTCTTGGATCTAATTTCTTTCCCAACTACTTGCTAGATACTTTTACCTATATATCTCATAGTTAACGCATACTTATAACTTCATAAATAGAACTCTTTTCCCCTAAACTGACATTTCTTCCTAATGTTATCCTCTCTGTTGAGGGCATCACCCTACCTCCTGTTACCTAATTTGTAAGCTAGGAAATATCCTTGACATTGATGACATAAGGGACATAATTTGCCTTACTCTATTTCCTTCATCCAATATCCTCCATACCTTCACCTATCCCCTTCTCTACACTTAAATGGTGACCAACTCTGTTCAGGCCCTCATCCCCTCCATCTGAACTATTTCAACAGCCTCCTCATTTGTCTTGTCCTGTCCAGTCTTTCCCCTCTACATTTTACACCCCACATTGCTGCCAAATTAATATTACTCAATCACAGATGATGTTGCTTCTTTGCTCATGGTTTAGTGATTCTCTATTGTTTCTAGAATAAATAGAAACTTTTCTACTTGGTATTTAAAATCTTTTGTAAACTGGGTCCAACTTTTCTTTCCAGAATAATTTCATATTCTTCATCATGTGGGTGAGAGACAGTGTGATATGGTGGACAGAGAGTTGGCTTTAAAGCCTAGAAAACTTGGGTTAAATCTTGCCTCTGACAAACATTTGCTGTGGGATCCACAGAAAGTAATTAAATTTCTCACTCCACTAGGCAAATATCTAATAGGATAAGATGCAGAGAAGAGGCCAACTTGCATTCGTAGATGGAATTTTCTTACCTGAGCCCAGTGGTAGAACTCCATAGATTTCTGGGCCTGGAGTCAGGAAGACCTGAGTTCAGATGTGGTCTCAGATACTTACTGTCTGTGTGGTCCTGGGTAAGCTACTCAACCTTTGTCTGGCTCAGTTTCCTCATTTGTAAAATGAGGGTAATAAAAGCACTTATCTCCCAAAGTTATTGTGAGGATTAAATGAGATGATTTGTAAAGAACTTTGCAAATCTTAAAGAACTATGTAAATGCCAGCTATTAGGATAGCTGTTTATGCCTGTGAAATCACAGATGCAGCCCCTATCCCTATCCCTTTCATTCTTTCTAACATTAGAGACAAGATGGTGTATTTATCTGTATCATCTTTTATTTCTGCGTCTTTATATAGCCCATCCTTCATATCTAGAATGCCCTCCCTCCTCAATTCTGCCTCTGAAACCCCTGATTCAGTTCAGTCAATTAAAAAAAAAAGCCACACTTGGGGCAGCTAGGTGGTGCAGTGAATAGAGAACCGGCTCTGGAGTCAGGAGGACCTGAGTTTAGATCCAGCCTCAGACACTTGACACACTAGCTGTGTGACCTTGGGCAAGTCACTTAACCCCAATTGCCCTGCCTTCCCCCCTGCAAAAAAAAAAAACACAACAAAAAAACACACCCTGATAACAATGACAACAACAAACCCCAAGCATTTATCAAGTACCTACTATGTTCACTATGCTAGGCTCTGAGATAAAGTACAATGAATAAAACAATCTCTACAAAGAAACTTACACAATAATGGGGGAGCCAAGTACACATATAAACATGTATAACATAAATACTATGTAAGTTTACAGGATAGTTTGGGCTTTACAATTGGAGGGGATCAGGGAAGTCTTTTTTTTTTAAATAAGTTTATTTTTAGTTTTCAACATTCATTTCCATAAGTTTTTAATTTTCTCCGCCTCCCTCTCCTCCCCGTTCCCCAAAACGGCATGCGATCTGATATAGGCTATACGTATACATTCCTGTTAAGCATATTTTTATATTAGTCATGTTGTATAGAAGAATTAGAACAAATGGGAGGAGCCATGAGAAAGAAAAAAACAAAACAAAACAAAAGAAAATAGTCTGCTTCGCTCTGCATTCAGACTCCACAGTTCTTTCTTTGGATATGGATGGCATTTCCCATTGTGACTCTTTTGGAATTGTTGTAGGTCCTTGCATTGCTGAGAAGGGCTAAGTCTATCAAAATCAGCCATTGCACTCTGTGGCTGTTGTTGTGTACAATGTTCTCCTGGTTCTGCTCACTTCACTCAGCATCAGTTCATATAAATCTTACCAGGATCAGGGAAGTCTTACAACATTACAGAAGATGGTAGTTGAGCTACAACTTAAAGAAAGATGGGCTTTTTAAGGCAGAGGTAAGGAGAAATGTACTCCAGGCATGTTGGATAGCTAATGAAAGGATGGCAATAGGAGATGTAGTGTTATGTGTGAGGAGCAGAAAGCGGTCTAGTTTCTTTGGATCTTAGAATGTGGGAATGGGAAAAAATGTATTGGCTGAGATTGGAAAGATACGTTAGGACCAGATTGTGAAGGGCTTTGAAAACTGGAGAGTAGTTTATATCTTACCCTAGAGGCAATAGAAAGCCAGTGATGTCGATTGAGTAGGAGAGTGACATGGTCAGAGCTTTGCTTAAGGAAGATCTTTTTGATTGGCAGCAGTATGCAGGATGGCTTGAAGTGATGAAAGGCTTGGGGCAGGTATACCAGGTCTAACAGGCTGTTGTAATAATCTAGGTGAGAGGGGATGAGGGCCTGAACTATGATGCTATGTGAGTGAAAAGAAAGGGCAGGATGGAAAAAATGCAGAAGTAGAAGTGTCAAAATTTGGCAACTGATTGCATATGTTAGATATTTGAGGAGTTGAAGATAATACCAAGGTCGTCAGCCTGGGAGATTTGAATGATGGTGTCTTGGACAGAAATTTGGAAGTCTGGATAAAAGGAAGGCTTGCAGCAGGAAGATAATGAACTCCATTTTAGGCATGTTATTATTGAGATGTCTTGAGGTCATCCAGTTTGAAAGGTTTATAAGGCAATTAGTGATGAGAGACTAAGTTTCAGGGGACAGAACGAGGCTGGATATATGTATATGCACATATACAAGTATCTATTCATCAATTGATTTATTGATTGATAGATACACATACGTATACTTAGGGTTCCAAAGTGTTAGTGCATTTTTAACATATTTAGGCTTAAATTTGCACTAAGACTTTTGAGATTCCCAGTATATACATGACTTATCTTAATAGAAATGTTAATTAAAGTCATGAGAGCTTATGATGTTAGTTAAAGTCATGAGAGAGAAAGCAGAGAAAGAAAAAAAAGAGGATTTAGGGCAAACATTAGGAAATAACCCACAGTTAAGGGTCATGATATGGATGATGGGTCATTAAAAGAAACTCCTTGAGAAGTCCATCTACAATAACAGTATCCACTTTGTTTTCTCTAACTATCTTCTTGACTCTCTCTAGTCTGGATTTTGATCTCATCATTCAACCAAAATTTCACTTCTCAAAAGTTACCAATGATTTCTGCATGGCCGAATCCAATGGACTTTTCTCAATTCTTATCCTTTTTGACCTCTCTGCAGTCTTTGTCAATCTCTCTCTTTGATATTCTCTTCTCTAGATTTTTGGGACAGTACTCTTCCTTGATTCTCCCTTTACCTATCTGACTACTTATTAGTTTCCTTTGCTGGCTCTCCATCCGGGTCACGTCCATTAAACATGGGTGTCTCACAGGGCTCTGTCTTGGGCTCTCTTCTCTTCTCCTGTATTCACCAGCTCTCGTGGATTCAATGATCATCTTTGTGCTGATGATTCTCAAATCTATTTATACAGGCCTAACTTCTCTCCTGACCTCCAATCTTACATCTCCAGTTACTTATTAGACTGTTCTTGTCATCTTTCTCCCCAAACCTTCCCCTGTTTCAAACTTCACTGTTACTATCCAGGCTCACAACATAGCTATCATTCTTAACTCCTTACTCCTTCTTCCCCCTCCCCCCTCTCCACATCCTATCTGTAGGCAAACTGTTGATTTTACCTTCGAACATCTCTTGAATTCATCTCCCTCTCTTCTCTGATAGTGCCACTAGCCTGATGCAGACCCCCATCTCCTCACTCCTTGACTACTACAATAGTCTGGCTGATTAAACTGTTTCTGCCAAGTGTCTTTCCATTCCAATCCATTCCATGCTCAACTGCTGAAGTGATTTTTAGGTCATTTTAGGTCATCCTTACCCAATCCCTCTACTCAATAAGTTCTAGTGGCTCCCTATTACCTCAAAAGTTGAATATAAAATCCTTTAGCAATCGAAGCCCTTCATAGCTCAGCCTCCCGTCCCTCCTTCCATTCTCCTTATATCATACACCTACCCCTATGATGTGCTCTTTGGTCCAGTGATACTTGCCTTCCTTCATGTTTCTGCAACAAAATACTCTTTTTGCTCTAGGCATTTTCATTGGCTGTCCCTCATGCACAGAGTGCTCTCTGTTCTCATTTTTGCCCCTTGGCGTCCCTATCTTCCTTCAAGGCCCATCTGAAGTTTTGCCTTCTAGAGGACACTTTTCCCAATCCTTAATTCTAGTGCCTTCCTTCCCTTAATTATTTCCTGGTTATTTTACACACACACACACACACACAGGCTTGTATGTGTAGTTAGTTAGTTTTACATCTTTCTTTGCACGTTGTTTCCCCCATTAGATTGTGAGCTCCTCAAGGGTAGAGAATGTCTTTTGCCTTTCTTTGTATCCTCATCCCTTAGCACGGTGCTTCATTTATTCACTGCCACCTTTGCTAATTTACTGGCTGTAAGATGAAATCTCAGAGTTTTCTTAATTTGAATTTATTGTAGGATTGTAGATTTGGAGCTGAAAGGAGATGGCATCTAGTTCAATTTTTAAACTTTTTTTATGACTAAATGGCTTGGTAAAGGTCACATGGGTAGTAATAGTCAGAGGCTGGATTAGGACACAAATCCTCTGACTCCTGAGTCAGGGCTCTTTCTGTTGTACCTTGTTGTCTTCAATATCTTATTCTTAGTTTTTTGGAGTAATTTTTCTTATCGTTGTTTATTTCAAACTATTCTTTTAAAAACTGTGTGTTTATATCATTTGACCCTCTTTCTGTTGGGAAATTTCTATTTGTGTTGTTTTTATGTATTTGTGGTAATTCCTTAGGCTTATCCACCTTAACTAGTGACTGAGAACAACTAGCCAGCCCTGGGCCAGACACTATGCTTCAAATTCCATCCAGCAATCCACCCAGACCATATTATCATCTATCCTTCCATGTAGTCTTCTTCTTTCCCTTTCTACTTCTTGATTTGGGCACAGTAATCAATTAAATACTACTCTTACTTCTGGAAAGGTGTGTCAAGTGGCTGTCTTTTGAATCAACTCACAAGTACCCAGACTAAATACTGTATCTGCGTTGTAGATATACAGTAACAGAATACAGGCTCCTTGTAGGCAAAGACTTTTTGTATTTGTATCCTCAGTGTTTAGCATAGTGTCTAGCACATGGTAAGCATAATAACTACTTTTCATTCATTCATTCATTCACTCATTCTTTTTAAAAATTCCTCACATATCTTGAATATCAGTCTTCTAATAAAGGATAAAATAATTATTTTCTAAGTTATCATTTCTCTTCTGTTTCTATTCTATTAGTTTTATTTGTCTGAAAGCTTTTTTATTTCATGTATTTAAAATTGTATATATGTGGTAATATTTATCCTTTGTTAAGGATTTTTTCCATTGCCGTAGTTGGGAAATATATCACTATCCTTTTTGTATGATTTTTTTATTCTTTTGATGTAGCCTTCTACATTAAGGTCATATAACTATTTAGAATGTATAACTAAAGTAGTGTCATCATTTTTATTATATTGGTACAACCTAACCATGAACACTGAATGTTGCTATCATTATTTTTTCTTTTTTTAAAGAGAGTTTCATAATCTATATTTATAAAATTATGGAGTGCACCTTTGTAGGTTGACTCCTAGATGTTTTATTCATCTTGTAGTTATTTTGAATGGGGGTTTCCTTCTTGGTTTTCATTAGCATGATCTAGAAATGGTAAAAAACATTTTTAGAATTTACTTTCTATCCACTTGTTTTACTAAAGATAAAGCCCCTCTCCCCCACCCTGGAAGTCTACTTTCTTTAATCCTTTAACAGTTTTTTGGTAATTTGTGTCATTTAAAAATATTTTTTTTAAAATAAATGATGCATGTTTAATAATTTATTGTACATTTGTGGGGTTTTTTTCCTGCATTGAAAATTTGATGATGTAATGTTGCATCATGTAACCCTATAGAATTGTACTGTAAACAAATCATTACATGCACATATTCCTGCCAATGCATGCTGGACTTCCCAACAATGTGAGACATATTTGCCTGCCAACATTTGCTTGTTAAGATCTGTCAGTGCACTTGATCACTGTTCAGTTATAACTTGCATTTTGTGTTTTTATTTGGAAAATAATGTAACCATTACAACTTTAACTTTATTACACAACAGATGAAACATATACAAATGGTTTTTCAAAATTTCCTTCTCTTCTTTCCTTGTGTTTCCACTGCCCCCTTATTTTATTCAAGGCCTCCCAATTGCACCCAAGGCTACTATTCCCCCACCCAGATTGTTCCAGTGCCCCCCAGAGGGCAGTATCACCCACTCTGGGAAACCTCTGATTTAAATTCTGGAGGATATATCTGAGTCAGCTCTTTTGTTTTAGATCTCCATTCTTTTGTGTATTTTCAATTAGCTATGAGTGGGATGGCAAACATAGGACTCTGATCCTCAGGTGCTCAACTTGAATTAATAGTTGCATATATAGTTTTGTTTTTCTCCTCATACAACACATATATATTTTCACTTTGCAGCTAAAATGAAGGAGCCACTTTTTACAGGTAAATCTGGGTGCCACACATGCATTGTGAACCTTTCTTTATAAAGAACAAGTGACGAGGAAATGTTTCCCCAATTCCTTGAGGTCTGAGACTTTTGGGCAGAGTGGAATTGCTTTCAGATGTGGAAAGAAAATTTGAAAATGGCACTAAGGATACATTTGGAAATTTTTGACAGAAAGGAAATGACTCAAGTTCTCGACACTAATTCAGTAGGCATAAAGAGATACATATGTGTTTGTATTTTTATTTCATTTTCAAACTTTAGAATACTTTCCCCCTTCCCTGTAAGTGCTTATAACGGAGTGGGAGTTGGCAATCTGAACTCTTCAAACAGTTCTATATCATAGTATTTAGAATATTTTGATCATGACATTTAATACTAGCATGGACCTTAGAAATAATGAATACCCTCTGCTTAGGGGTGTGTTGAAGCCTGCTTCAACTGTATCCCCTAGCAAAATTTTAAATTTTCAGCGTGAGCATTTTTACCTTCAAAATCAGCAAAAAGTACAAATCAAGGATTCGTTTATTGTTTTGTTGATTTTTTAGGCTTAAGAAATTGATGGAGAAAATGATGATAGTATAGATTAAACTTAAAAGTGGATTCTGCAAACACTTTTTTTTCTGGAGAACTGGCTGTTAAAAAAATGCCCCCCCAAAACCCCAAACATTTGCCAGTATACCCCTGCCTATCCTTCCTTTTTAGTGTTGGAAATGTGCCTGACTTTTGGCCTGGAAATACAGAATTCTGAGTTGTTACTTCTTTTCATGGTCAGTTATTGATCAGAGATGTTAATAATCGGTTTTCAATTTTTTTAATGAGAAATGTCCCTTAGTGGGACATTTTCACAAATTTTATCTTTAGAAGAGAAAAAAAATTATCACTCAATAAAAGTTATACAAATGATGAAATTCAGAATAGTCCACTTTCTTTGTTGTAACTTAGCTTCCCAAATATTCTTAGAGACATGGTCTAATTTAACAAGATTGATTTTCAAAAGAGCAGAATCACGTATCTCCCTTTTACATTTCTCAATTGATTTCAAAATTGCAAAAGAAGAAAACAAACACCTCCTGACTTGTCTTAATAAGATTACCAAGCTTCATCGGGTATCTATTTTTATTACCCTGTATACTCACTCCAGCATCCTAAATTAGGAGCCCAAGCGTTGGCAGGAGGCCATCTATGGTATTTGGTTGGGTTCCATTCTGTTTTCTATATTAACTAGAAGGCCTTGATACAGAATTAATCTAAGGGGGAAAAATTAACTGGCACAATAAAGATAATCTTTGTTGGAAATGATATTTTCCTTTCTTCTGCTATTTGTCACACACAAAGCATAAAAAACCTCTCCCTGCAGTGGAAGTCATGGAGATGCTATTTGCTGCTACCTGACAACAGTCCCTTTTTCTTTCTCAGCTCTATCTTTCCCTCTTCCTACCTCCACGTCTCCCACTCTCCTCTCTAGATTCTCACCATTTTCAAGGGCCATCATCAAGTGCTGCCTTCTATATTACTGGGGTCCACTGTTGTCCCAGGCTAATCCCAGTGATCAACTAGGGTCATCAAATCAGCCATGGACAGCTGTGCAGCCTGGCTGGAGGCATTGGTGTCTGTGTTAAGTCCCGTGGCCTTTTTCATTTGGGTATTTTCCTCTTTTTATTATAATTATCACGATTATTATTATTTTATTGGTCCAAGAAGCTGTGTCAGGTCTGCAGGTGCTTTGATCTTTCCCTTCATCTCCTACTAGGGCCTTTATTTTTTTTACTTTTTTTTTTTATTCTTATATTCCAGTGAGTTCTTTATATCTAGTGAGGGCTTGGCTTAATTAGATATTTAAATGATTTGAGCAATGCTGTTTCTTTAACTTCTAACTGCGACAAACACATATGAAACATACTGTTGGCGGCATTTAATCAACAGCAGTCAATTTATCATTTTCACAGTTTTAGTGAGTGGTTATGAATCACGAAAATCACAGGTATTGTAGACGCAGCGTTGTGGCACTATCATTAACAAGTACACAGTGCACAGAGGGATGACTTGGTAATTGAGTGGGACTAATAAGAATACATCATTTAGCTGTGTGTGACAAACTGTGCCTCAAAACACAAGCATGGAAAATTCACGTTTTGCTTAATAAATAAATTACACAGCCGATGTATTATACATAATTTGTGTCCTCGTGGATTTGAGTGATCTATAATGCATGGTCCAAGTCATTTATTTATTAAGACTAACTATATATATTGTAGGTGGGGAATTTTAAACTCCAGAGTAGGGCCTGCTTAGGTAAGTGCTGCAACTCCTGCGTCTGATTGGGCGATAAATGAGGCTGTGTGTTTGGGGAGTTAGAGACCCAGGCAAGGGCTTCAGCTGTTATAAGCTCCAACATGTTTATAAACTTCAGTTTCCTCCATTTATTGGGGGCAGGAGAAGCGGCAATCTACAGCCCCTGTAGGAAGGCTGGTGAGATACAGTTTTGTGACGTGAGGGCAATGAAATTTTCTTTTAAAAATATTTGAAGTAGGACATATTTCTATAGTTGGTTTGTTATTCATATTTTCAGAATGCTGAAGTGCCGCAGCTATAGTTTCTTGCTTTTAAGGAGGCTATGATTAGGAACTCGAAATCTTTGAGGTAGCATGAGGGTTATATCCTTTTAGCCATTCAGCCATTCATTCATTCATTCATTCATTCATTCATTCTTTTTTTCTTTTTTGAGGCAGTGGGGGTTAAGTGACTTGCCCAGGGTCACATAGCTAGTAAGTATCTGAGTCTGGATATGAACTCAGTTCCTCCTGACTCCAAGGAGTCAGCTCTACCCACTGATCCACCTAGCTGCTTCTCCCCACCCTCATAGATTCTTTCAATAAACATTTTCTAATCCTTACTACATAAAATACAGAGAGGCCGCATAGCATAATCAATAGAGGGCCAGTCTCGGTTCTGCCCCTGACACGTATTAACTGGATAAAAGGGCGGCTAAGGAGGGTAGTAGACAGGGTGCAGGACTTGGAGTCAGGAAAGCCTAATCTTGTCTGAGAAACTTAATTAGTTGGTCGACCTGTGACCTGCTCTTAGCCTCAGTTTCCTCATCTGTAAAGTGGGACCAATAGTAACACCTATTTCAAAGCGTTATATGGATCAAATGAAATGATATAGGTAAAGGCCTTCATAAATCTTAAAGCACTATATAAATATTAGGTAGCTAGCTATCAATGCTTCAGGCAACTCATTAAGACTATAAGTAAGGGTAATTGCTGATCTACGTTAGTAGAGGGGGTTTCCACACCAGTAGTTCCATTCCAGGCATACTCTGGGGCAAAAAATGTGAAATGCACTGATCCAGTTACGAGGGGAAGAGAGAAGACTTAAAAAAAATTCTCAAGAAGCTTGTTATCCATTGGGGGCAATAAGACATTACACACAGAGAGAAGTTTAGATAAAGGAAGTAGAAAGTTGTATCCGAGTCCAGAGGAAGGAGAGATTTCTTTCAGTGGAAATAATCAGAAAAGACTCCACAAAGGAGCTGGTTTTGATATGAAGTCTGAAGTCTGGGTTGGATGTCAATAGGCAGAGATATTCAAACTGCACTTGGATATTTGTTCAGTGACGTCGTGTGGTAACCTATATTTTCTGGGGGCCATGCCAGAAATATTGAAGTTCACATTTTAAATGAAAAGTTAAAAGCTTCTATGTAGGTTGAATAAAAAAAGTATAAAGACCAAACCTATGCAAAATTGACAAGATGTATTATTAATGTAATGTCTTGTACTTGATATTTCTTGGAAGTAGAGCAGAGCCTGAGTAAATTCTTCCCCTTCCAAGGTCCAGCTGAAGTGCCACCACCTCCTAAATAGTACAGTCTTTTACTTATTTCCCTCTATGTCTTCCATTTTTCAATCCTTCTTACCACTTGGTTTGAGTCTCTCATGCGGTTACTATATTATAACATTATTTGCCTAGTTGTCATAGTGTAATATTAAAATCTAGCTCTGCTATTTAGGCCTATATGACCTTTGGAAGACCACCTTCTTTCAATGACTCAGCTTTCTCTTCAGCAAAATATATCCTCAACCATTGCTTCCCTTGGCTGCCATATCTCTCTTGGCAAAGAGTCTGCTGGCTAAAGCAATTTCTATTCTTTTGGTCTTCTTACTTTGGAAATATATCTATATTGCAGAAATTTCCATGGGAAATAGTAATAATCTGTATCAATGTCTATAGCTGTATCAATTTCCTTTTTTAAAGCATTGATAACTTGTATAAATGACCGTTGGAATTTTAGTCCCATACCACATATTCTTATTTTAAATTATCTAGTTTGGAACTGATTTGCTGTTTGCTCTAATAAGTCAATGTTTTGAGCGTGTACAGTCAGCTTATTTGGAAATGATGGCCATATTTAGCCATAATATAATCATCCCCTGCACCAGATATTGGCACGTAACCCAGATTTAACTTCATGGTGGCCTTTCTACCAGTGTTTACAGTGAGCACTGTAGTATGAGATGAAAATGTATTCAATGAAATGATGTTTCTTGTTGCCTTAGATATATGATAGACTCTGTCAGCTCCTTTATTTGCTTCTTCTAAGAAGACATGAACTATCCTTCCATTTAGGTGCAATTTCCTTTTGCCTTCTAATTTCATCTATTATGAGACTATTAAGATTGAAAAGATTTAGTTTATTAAGTTGTTTGTCCCCTTGTTCGTCACTAGGAGTACCAAGAGTTAGCTTAAATTTATAGTTTATCTAAAAACTATGAATCTTAACCATCCTCTCTCAGCTCTGCCGCTACCCTTCCAGCATCACTGCCCAAGCAGGTTCAAGCTTCATTTTGTATTGTCCTTTGTTCCCATGGCTGAGTAACTCATCCTCACCTACTGGTCAATGTATTGGCGATGAGTGTCTCTATAGTTAGCTAGGCTGGTTTTCTGAAAACAATCACCCTATTGCTTGGACTATATCGAAAGTTTATCTGTACAGTTGAAATTGCCAGAGCTTGAATTCTACTGTCACTGCTTTCAAGAACATTGAGCCATTTCCACATCAAGATGAGGCACCAAAGCAGCCTGCTGTAAAAATATCAAGGACCTCTGGTGACCATAGTGCCTGGTACACACACTGTAGTGAAAACTTGGTAATTGCTTGTTGATTGACCTGTGATTTTGCTGGTATGGGAAATTCCTTCAACAAGGCAGATCGTAACTTGCCTTTAACTAATAGTCTTAAAAAGTTCCTTGAAGAGTAGAAAATTTAGGTAACTTGCCTGTGGAAACACAGTAAGTAGCATCAGAAGCACAGTTTGAACTTAGGTTTTCCTGACTTGAGTCTTGCACGCTACCTACTAGGCAATATTGCCTACAAAATGGGCTTGTAAAAATGCTGAAAGAACAGCATGATATACAGGTAAAAAAAATCACCTGCCTCTTCACCTTCAGAACAGGACAGGGAGCAGTAAAAGGACCCTTGGCATCAGTATGTGAAAGTAAAAACAAAAGGCAATATCATTTAGTAAAGAAACGTGCTCAAATCAGTCTGGGTTGATCTCTTTCTTGACTTAGTTGTTGAGTATATAGGGATCTGAACTAGAATTCTTGCTCCTTCTTAGTTTTCTTTTCCCCCCCATTTTTTGGGGGGGCAGGGAGAGGTAGATCAATTCCTACCTCCCTTCCCCCACCCTCAATAAGCCCACACTAACAGGCCTGAAAGATAAAAGCAAGCCATGAAGATGTTTAGGTCCCTGCAGTCACTGAGATAAATCAAATAATTTAAATTGACCTAGGGGCCTATGTATAGAATAATCCCCCACTTAGATAACCCAGTGATTCTTAACTCATTTTTGAGTCTGAATCCAGTCAGTGTGAAAGTGTTAATATTTCCGTATCACAGTACACTGGATACACTTATCTTTTTCATACCCAATAACCAGAGACAATGATTATATTATTCATAAGAAATTTTTACCTGAAGTAATAAAGCATATAGCTTTAGTTATTATTTCCTAATCTTTAAAAAAAAGTACATCTCTCTCTAGCCCTAGGAATAGCCCTAATTTTTATATTAAAAAACATTTGTCCTTTTTATACTTTTTGTTGTTGTTGATCTTTTAAAAATTGCAGCAGCTAGCCCTGATGATCACCTTCCCTCCCCTAACCTTCAATTTCTCCCTATCTACAGGTTGTTCTCCTGCTGCCTATGAACACTTCCAAGTCTCCCTACCCTTGAGAAACTCCCATTGGATCCCACTATTTCTGCTAGCTATTGTTTCAAACTCCTGGTTGGGGGGTTGAGGGATTGGTGGGGGGTGGGGGGGAGGGGTGAAGGGTGGGAGAAGTGGGGGGAGTGGGGGAAGTGGGGGGTGGGGGTGGGGGGACCTGCTACACTCAGTGCCTATACTTCTTTTCTCACTGTCTTCTAAAGCTTTTGCCATGTTCCTTCCAACCTTATTAGTCGATTGAACCTATTCTCTTTAAAGTTAACAATGGTATCTTAATTGCCTCCTTCAATGGTGGTTTCTCAAACTACAACTTTCTTCACCTCTTTGCAGCATTTTACACAATTGACCACCATCTCCTCCTGTTATACTTTCCATTCTTGGTTTTTGTGGCATTGCTCTATTTTGGTTTTTCTCTTACCTGTCTGATCTTTCCTTTGCAGTCTCCTTCACTGATTTGCCATCCATGTCATGTGAATATACTCCAAGGATCTATACTAAGCCCACTTCCCTTCTCTTTTCTTTATATATACTTTCTCAGTGGGTGACCTCATCCACTCTCGTGGGTTCAAGTATCATCTCCATTTGCTGAAACCTAGATCTATATATCTAGCCCTTATCTCTCTTCTGAGATTTAGTGCGGTTTCTTGAACTGCCTATTAGACATATTAAGCTGAATGTGCCAAAGGCATCTTAAATTCAATATGGCTAAAACAGAGCTCATTATCTTTCACCCCAGACCCACCCTTCCATTGAATCTCTCTATTACTGCCAAGAGCATCACCATGCTTCTAGTCATCCAGTTTCACAACTTTGCGGTCATCCTTGACCCTCACCCTGAATCAGCTCACGTGGCCAATTGAATGCCAAGTCTTGCCATTTGTATAACTACAAGGCATCTCCCATATTTCCCCTTCTTACCATTCATATAACCATAACCCTAGTTTTTTCCTTGATGACCTGTTTGGTGTTCCTGGCTCCAATCTCTTTCCATTCCAATATGTATAGCTCCATATAGTTGACAAGGTGGTTTTCCTAAAGTGGAGTCTTGACTGTGGTGATCCACTCTACTCAGTAAACTTCAGGGATTTCCTATTCCTTTTATGATCAAATACCCCTTCCTCTTTTTCCAGTCTTCTTATATATTACTCCCTACCATATACTCTTTAAACCAACCATATAGGCCTACTTGCTGTTCTGCACATTGAAACCTCCATCTCCAGTCTCTTCCTTTGCATTCTCAGCTCTCGTTACTGTAATGTGCTCTCTCCTAATATCTGTCTCTCGAAATCCTTGCTTTCACTCAAGACTCAGCTCAGGGGCTACCTTTTGTCTGAAGCCTTTTCTGATTACCTACCTGTTAGGGCACTTCTTGAAACCATACTGTATTCATTTTTATATATTAAGTACAGTGAATCTTTAACTTTCATGAGGATGACATTCTTAGAATACAGCCCTAAAGTGAAAAATGCAAATGCTAATACATTGAAACTATGGGAAATAGAGAGTTAGGTTCCTGCGACCACCAAAAACTGTAATCTTTTTGCTAGAGATTGCTGAAAATACACTTTACTGAGTACAATTCCTTATAACAAAACATTTATTCTGATATATACACTTTTCTAACACAATAACCATTCAATAACCCACAGAATTCAGTATACGAAATAAAATTGGTAACATGCAAAACATTTTTGTCACTAGTAATTCCCTGGAATTCTCTGACCTTTTGTGCTAACATCTCAGTTAAAAACAACAACAACTTTGATTTCAGACAATATTCACTTTTCATAACATATGAAATCTATGGTACCATAAATACTGCCCAGCAAGTAAAATTCTTAAAACAAAAACTATTTTTAGCCTGAATCTTACCTTCTACTGTGTCAGATGATGGCATTGCAGTAAACCTCTCTATCACCCTCAGAAAACAAAAGGAGACATTGCTAGGATTTTAGTTGCTGCTGTCAGGAGATGCTCACATGGTCTCAACATCACTTCCAACTCTGTCCTTCACAGCTGGTGGATGGTGTGGAAGATTGTGAAGGATGCACCAGCTTGAAATAATCCTTCAGCAACATCTGCTTCATGTGTTTTTGAGATCCTTAAGGGTCTCAGGGTATGTGAGCATAGCAGAAGCCAGTTGACATTTAACCTTAAGGCCAAGATCAATGATGGGATTGTGATGTTTCTAGCCAGGTGGTCGATTAGGCCCAAGGAAGCTGCAGACATTCCAGTCAGAAGTTTGTCTAACGTGTCTTTTCTCACTACGCTGCATGACTGACTTTGTAGGTTTGGACGTAGAGCCCAAAGGACTTGCAGTACACCTTGGGGCATAATTGCAATATAACTTGAATTTTAAAGGCAAACAATGAAAATAGGCAATGAATGAGCAGGAGCTCTTTATAATGGTAGGATGAACAAGACCAGTGAAACACCTAGCGTAAAACCAGCTGCTCCACAAACTTACATGCATTGCACCTCTCTCTTTTTCCCTCTATTGCACATAGCCTCTAATAAAATCACAGGAATGCCTAAAGTCAGGAAAGTAAAACTGGGAATGTTGAAGATTGACTGCACAAACTTATATACTCTATTTCCCCATATATAAGATGCACCCCTTTTCGAAAAATTTGGGTTCTAAAAACTGGGTGCGTCTTATACAGTGGTTGTAGTTTATTTTACTTGCATTTCCTGCTTTTTCCACGCTTGTTGTCTTTGTGCTCATTGTTTCTCATTTGTTATGGGTATATTAGGTTATGTTTTGCCAAATTCTGCCCAGAAATGGCTCAGAAAAGATTTTCGTACAGTGCTGAATTCAAGTTAAAAGTGATCCAGTTTACAAAAGTGAATGGAAATCGTGCTGTTGAATGTAAGTTTGGTCCTCCTCCAATTGAGAAAACAATCCGAGGCTTGCTAAGGGAAGAAGAAACCCTCCTGAAAATGCTACAGCGAAGAAGGCCATGAGAGGCAAGCCAGAAAAATAGCCTGATTTAGAGAGGGAATTGAAGATATGGATTGAAGAGTAAAGGGCAATTGGAATTCCCGTGTCCACAAAGATGGTTCAGCATGAGGTAAGAAGAATTGCTGATGAAAAAGAAGTTACTTATTTCAAAGGAGGACACAATTGGTGCTTCAGGTTCATGAAATGGACTAAGCATGGGTACATGCACCAGACTTGCCCAAAAGATGCCTGAAAGCTATGAGCAGACAAATAAAACTTGAGTTCAATAACTTCATGTAACACATTTTTTTTCAATTTTGGGGCCCCCAAATTAAGGTGTGTCTTATACGTGGGGAAATATGGTATGCATTTATTTTCCCCAGTTAGAATGTAAGCTCCTTGACAGAAGATATTATTTTGTTTTTGTCTTTGTACCCTCAGCCCTTAACATTGTGTCTAGCACATCATAAATACTTAATCAATGCTTACTGATTAATTGACCAGTGAAATTGCAATAGAAAAGTTTTGCCCCCATTCAAGAGAACCTAGACTCTTTTTTTCAGATAAATATAATCCAGAGTTGTGAGTATTGGCAGAAAAATTCAAAGCATGTCCTCTACAAGTCCCTGTCTACCAATTGTACACCACGTGACTCAAGCGGTGATATATCCTATACTATATACCCAAGTAGTGATAGCATCCTATACCATGCTTCCAGGCTTTTGGATTTGGGAAGTATCCTGGGTCCGGATGATTTGGCCTTCACCAGTCTCTCCTGAAGTGAACAATAATAGCAGATGTCCTATGGCAGCCTATCTCTGCCAACTGATTAAATCCATAGGTAAACTTCAGTATGATTTCAGTGTTGCTAAGGGTCTCTTTTAAGGAAAATTGCCTACTGAGAAGCAAATGCTTTACAAAATACTTTCCAAATAACAGCTTTTAAAAGTTGCTAGTACAAATGTTGTTATTCCTGTTTTAGGACTTTTTTGACCTCTCTCCACCCCTGCCCCCCATGTATTATCAATCTCCCTCTTCAAATTACTTTGTTTTTACTTACTTAAAAAAATACATGTTTTGTACTCCCTAAGGGCAATGTAAACTCCTCAAAGGCAAGGACTGTTTTATTTTTGTCACTGTATCCTCAATTCCTAGCGTACTACCCTTGGCATATAATAGGTACTTCAGAAATGTTGAATTGAGTTGGATTCTAGGTTTAGCATTCTAAAATTCTAAAGCATAATCACTTCATAGCTGAAAAAATAATGTTGAATGTGATTATCATGGAATGCTCTTTTCTATTGCCAATCAAACTTGCTTTATTTTTTTTGGGGGGGGGGGAAGAGACAATTTAGATATCAGTGATGGGGTGCTTGTGCTTGGACCCTAATTCTACTATCACATTTCTCCTTAGCCTCTGCTTGGGTGCCTGTGTCTAGACCCCAATTCCAAAATCACATCCAGTTCTAAAATCATATCTCTCCCTAGCTTCAAAGCATTGGCCCTAGCAGTTTCTCTCCAGTTCAAGGACAGCATGCCTTAGCAAAACACTTATCTCTTCTCCCGATACTGTGGCCAGCTGTACATATAGAATTTATTGGTCCAACTCTTTGTGTATTGCTAATTGGCTGTGCACTGGGACATAATATTTACTACTTACTGACCTTCCTGATGTGTATCCTAGACATAGTCAAATGTATACTCCCTTCCATTCATCTTGCCTAACAAGGCATTTGATGGAAACAACCTGAATATCTTCAGCCAGCCCTGACCAATAGTTGACCTAGTGATGTTTCATGGTCAAAACTACACCCCCAGGTAGCCCTTCCTTGGGCTATTTCCAAGTGAACTCTGGGTAATACGCCTGCTCAGTAGATGCAAAAAGTGCATGTTACTTTAAGAACTGACCACTCCTTAACCACTCCGTAATCCCACCCCAAAACACCTAATTGACAGGTTTCACCCCCAAATCTCATATATAAACTTTCCCTGCACCCCTGTAAGGTTGCAGGTTCCCTAAGAACTCTTGCCCACTGTAAAGGGTAATAAATCTTTGCCACCTTGACTTAAAGAATGTTTGAGATCGTGAATTCATTCCAGACAACCCCAACCCTCTCCAGTACCCAGGAGACCTTAAGCAGTTAGAGTCTGTAAAGGTGCTCCACCCTCAGGATCCCTTCCTAAGTGGTTAGAGTCTGTAAGAATGGGTAAAACCAATTTGATTCCTGAATCCCTGGGTTTTTCCCCCTCAACATCAGGATTACTGTATCCACCTCTAATCCTTTGCCTTAAATATCAAGGAAGGGCCTGGATCCTCCTTTGTGCAATATTCATGCCTTCTTTCCTAGAGAGAGATTTGTTCTGTGTTGTTTAAAGCAGTGAACTAGACCAATGATTGAAAATTACAGGGAGGAAAAACAACTTTAAAAGACTCAATCCTGATCAACACAAAAAAACCCCCACTATCCAGTGATGGAATATGTCATCTACCTCATGACTGAGAGAAGATCAACTCAGGGTATGAAATGAGACATATAGTTAGACACGGTCAATTTGGGAATGTTTAGGATTTTTTAAAAAAATGAGATTTTCAAAAGAAATTGCAGCAAGGCAGAATTATGTTCAATGGAAAGAAGACATTTCTGTAATGAGAACTATTAAAAATCTCCTAACCTGCTCCCCATCAGTAGCCACAACTTTTCTGGGCAGGCAGTAGCAGTGGAATAGAAAGAACACTGAATTGGGAATTTGAAGATCTGAGTTCATGTCCTGACAATACCAGAGTAGATATGCTGCCTTGTCAAAGCACTATTTTTCTCAGATTTTGACTTTTCTCCTCTGTAAATTGAGGGGACTGAGGTCCCTTCCATTTTGACATTCAATGGCATGATTTTGACAGTAGCTATTTATAACTAAAATTAAGTCACAAACAGTTATAGCTAATTTCCCAATTTTTCCTCTGCTTCTCTTATTTTATTTTCCTAATCCTTTTTGAGCTCTTCCATGGCCTGAGACCAATTCATATTTTTCTTGGAGGCTTTTGATGTAGAATCTTTGACTTTGTTGACTTCTTCTGGCTATATATTTTGATCTTCTTTGTCACCAAAGTAAGATTCTATAGTCTGAGTCCTTTATGCTGTCTGCTCATTTCCCCAGCCAATTACTTGACTTTTGAGCTCTTTGTCAACATTTGACTGCTTCCAGAGTGGAGAGTGCTGTGTCCCAAGCTTCAGGGGTTTTGCACCACTGTTTTCAGAGCTACTTCTATTCTGAGATGGTATGCTACTTCTCTACTGCCCTGTGCTCTGGTCTGTGAGTGTAAGCTTTGCTTTCTGCTGTGTAACTACCAGGAGGACTTTCTCTCCATAGCCACTGCAAGCTCTGCTACCCCAGCATTCCTCCTCCCCCAAGAACTGCCATCCAGGACTGTGACCCACATCCAAGCAGGACAAATCAACAGAACACTGCCTCAGTGCCAGCAAAGAGATCCCTGCACTCTTGCTCTGATTAGCTACTTGATTCCCCCCACTGTCTGTGGGCCTGGAGCTACTGAAGTAGCCACTTCAGCTGCTGCAGCTGCCTCCACCACCCTGGGGCTGGGGCTGGATGGTGCTCTTCTCTTATCTAGGTCCAACTGTTTTCCCTCTGACCTGCTACATTGTCTTTGGCATTTGTGGGTTGAGAAGTCTGGAAACCACCATAGCTGCTAGTGATTCAGTGCCCTGAAGCCTGCTCCACCTGGTCTGCTCTGGCCTGGTCTGTCCTGGCACGGCCCACACTGGGCCTAGCATGGTGCAATAGACCCTTCCCAGGCCATCTTGGGCTGGAGACTTGTTTCGCTCTGTCACTTCATGGGTTCTGTAGCTCTAAAATTTGTTTAGAGTCATTTTTTACAGGTGTTTGGAGGGATTTGGGGGAAAGCTCAAGTGAGTCCCTGTTTTCACTGAAGCCCATATTTAGACTTGTGCTAACCTTGTATGGATCTAAATTTCACTGGTAGACCTCTGCCTAAGAAAATGTTCTGTGGCGAGCCAGATGCTTAATTATGAAACCCTTATTGGAGATAATTTAACTGTTTTCAACTCTTGAAACTACACTTAGAGAGGTCAGTTCCTGATTGTCTAAATCTGTACTCACTAATGGAAAGCCTCAATTTGATATTGCCACAACATTTACCATTTTGACTGAATAAAATAGTTCAGACAAGTGAATGATTGAACTGACTTTTTCACCTTGGGAATTCAGGTTTTTGATGGAATTGACCAAAAAGACTGCTTGCCCTGGAGCTATTTGGAACCAGCTATGGCATAGATGAAATGAAGAATCCTTGTTAATGGTAGAAGTGGGAACCTTTACCTTTGCTGAAGGTATTAGTCTGCTGAATTCTTATCATCCTGGGTCATGAACCAGAGTTGGCTTGTTTAATTTGGTGAGACACCTGTTTACTCATTATATGGCCAATGATATTATCAGCAAGTTTAAGTGATGAGTCCGCATATCTGTATCCCACTTCCTATAGGAAGCCTTGCCTGAGATCCCTTAATTCTAGTCCTTCTCTCTGCTGGTTATTTCCAGTTTATCCTTATTATGTAGTTTATCCTGCATATATTGTTTGTACATAGTTGTTTGCATGTGGTCTCTCCCATTAGACCATGAGTTCCTTGAGGGCAGGTGTAACAATAATGTTACTTGCAGCTACTGTGTATAAGGCCAGTAACACTAGCACACAGGAGGGCTACTAGCACAAGTTTTTTGATCTGCTTTTCTAAGGAAAGCAACTTTAAGGATTTATAATGTCACTTTAATTAAACATATATATATATATCATTCACTTAGTTCATGGGAAAAAGTCAGCACCCTGAACTTCAGGGAAAACACAAACAGAATTTACAAACAGAAATTATGTAAACAGAGCAAAATAACACAAATCGACAGATAGGCTTCTGTCTGACCATAGCAGTACATACATAGTTACCAGAGACAGAAGCACCAACATCTGGGTTTTCAAAGCTGGGGGGCTCCTTAACGGCTACCCAGAGTCTTGTCTGGCCAAATCACATGAATGCTCTTCCAATGAGTGAGCTTCCAAAGTAAAATGCTAACCTCAGAGTATATTTATGCTTCTTCAGGGTCAGAGGGCATCACAACCATGCAACTCAAACCCATGTGACCTAGGCCTTCCTGTGACTTAAGCAGGTCATCAAAGACTCTTGATTCAATCAAAGACTCCTGATTGAAACAGAGGCAAGACTCAAAGGCACTTGATTGCCTTAGTGCTGAAAAGTACTCCCAAACAAAAGACAACAAAAAAGTCCTACTTTGCTTGCCATTACAGCAGGAATTTGGTCTTTCTACCTTTCTTTGTATCTACAGGACTTAGCACAATGCCTGGCACATAGTAAGCATTTAATAAACATTTATTAACTGACCAATTGACTCTCCCTTGCTATGATCCGTAAGTTTTTAGTGAAGAAGCTTAGATTACTTAAAATGGCATAGAATGAATAAATTCTCCAGGATCTTGAAAAGTTTTGCAGCATTGTTGGATGCATGCTTATAGGATATACTGACCTCCCCACTACTCTGTTCTAACCCATAAACCTGATGATAGAAAAAAAAATGTTGCAGACACTGCAAAGAGTTGGTAACCTGGAGTTCCAAAACAGGAGCCCAGAAAGAAATCCACGGGAGGCTGAAGGAAGACAAGAAATCACTGCTGACAACACATTTTACCTGGCAGCCTAACATTGTTTATCACATAATAAAAAGTGCCAATACTTACCACCTGTCTAAAATATGCACTAATAATAAATACAGTTATAGGGCATAATATGGTCAATGATGAGAGAGGAATTTATATACCTTAGAAAGTGGAAAAAACAGTGATACTTCACAAGAGGAAAAGCTAAGAGTGGGAGAGGTTGAGGTCTTTTACCTATTGATAAGCTGCAGTGAAAAATGCTATTGATTTTTTTTTAGTTACAAAAGGATACTCCACATTTTTTTTATTAGGTTGTGGAAACAAATTCTGAGAATATTACCTTTCACCTCCCATGTTGACTGGTTTGATTCCCCCCCTCCCCACCCTCCACTGGTGGATTGTACATGGTTAAAATGAATGGTTTTGTAAATAAGGATAGAGCTAACTACGTACTGTGATGTAAACTTTGCCATAATGGAATTATAGGATCTGAAGGCTGCAAGGCATCTCATAGGACACCCAATGCAACTTGGATTTGAATGAAAATCCTTTCTACAACATGACCCCAAATTTAATCAACATGATAAGTCTTTCAAAGCTCCTACTATATAAAAGGTACTGTGTCTGATAGGTGCTGAGAATAAAACTCAAAAGAAAACATAATTCCTGCCTTCTAGGAGTTTATATTCTCCACTTTTGCCTGAACATCTGTAATGAGGAGAGAATCACTATTTTTTGAGGCAACTCATTCCACCTTTTTGACAATTCTGATAGGAAATATATCCTTATGTCAAACCTAAACTGTCTTCTCTGAAGCTTCCATCCATCATTCTTAGGTCTCTTCTGGGACCAAAGCTGCTTGTGCCCTTGTACATGATATCCCTCCAAATAATTGAAGACAGCTTTTGAGTGCTGCCTCTGTCTTTGCCCCCCCAACCACTCCCCCCCCAGCCAAATTCTCTCTTACAGACCAAATATCTCCACTTCATCCAATTCTACAACATTTGTAGAACTTTTTTTCATTAATTAAAGGTAAGATAAACAATTCAGGAACCCTTCAAAACTGGTTAGCTATAATGACTTTTTGGATCCTCAGTTCTCTACATTTTTCTCTTCCAAGTATCTTCTCACATTCAGAATAGGCTACAATCCAGCAGCTGACTAGACCCACGCCTTGTTGAATCAATTCTTGGTTAACATGGAACCATAGCTTACTTGTGAATCTTTTATTAAAAAAAATTAACTTAGAGAATACTGCCACAAAAAGGAATCTGGGCAATGCTCTGGGTACGGTCATGCAATGATTTGTAAATATGTGACAGCAATAGAATTCACTTTTCACTATCTTATTGATAAATATGGAAATTTTATCAAATATTTTGCTGAAATTATGGTGTCTATATTCCCCTGACTTACTATCTAGTAACTACAACAGAAAAGGAAATGAGGTTAATTTTGGTATAAATTGCTGTTAGTAAACATGTTGGCTCCAAGTGATCATCAATTTAAAAAATCTTCACAAACCATCTTGCTTAATAATCTGCTGCAGAATTTTTCTGGGCATTGATTTAAACTTACCATTCAGTAGTTTTCAGAGTCTGTTTCCTCTCCAAAATTTCTCATAGATCATCGTAGTGTAGATTTATATTCAGAAGGAAACTTAAAAGTTCATAGGATCATAGACTGGAGCTATGAGAGGCCTTAGAGAACGTTGTATCCAATCCTTATTTTACAAATAGGGAAACTGAACTGAAGGACAGAGAGTCTAATGACTTGCCTAGAGATGAAAGAGGTTGGATTTGAACCCAGGGGTTCCAGAATTCAAATCTAGTGCCCTCTGCACTACATCATGCTTCCTTTAGTTTATCTAGTCAACGTTCTTCATTTTATACAGATGATGAAACTGAGACCAAGAGAGATAAAGTGACTTTCCAAAGGTCACATTGGTGACCAATGGCAGTGCCAGTATTAGAGCCCAGGACCTCCAATTCCAGATTAGAATATAGTATGAGTTCTTAATTTAATCTCAATGGCAGTGAGATGTCATGTTCAAGTCTGAAGACTTGAGCCACCGAGGAGCGAAATACAATATGGAGAAAACTGATCACATTAAACCGTTAAAAATATTAAGCAGTTCTATCTTCTGTCTATCTGGCATGGAAGCTATAACAAACTTTTGCCCAAATATGGCATAATCTTTTACTTGGTCACATGGTCTCTTTTCCCCAAATTTTATTTTTATAAAATTAAAAATATATTATTGATATCTTTTGTTTTTATATGAACTACACATCTCAATAAAAAGTGGAAATAAGACAGTTCAACAGAATTAACCAACACACTAACCAGTTTTGACATTTCATTCATTTTTTTCACATGCATGCTCCCCCAATTTTGCAAGGAAGAAAGAGAGGCACATTCCCACAACTCTTTTTTGGGATGAGCGAGGTCATCATAATTTCACAATACTCAGTTGCTCTTGTTTTGTTGTTGTGCATGTGGTCTCAAACACTCAATCAGGCACATGATATTACTATAAAATTGCTATGAATGGAGGATGTGCAATTTTAATTTTCTTCACCAAATGTCAATCTGCTTCTGTAGTGCATCATTTAGGAAGGAGAACTACAGTTTGGCTGTCATATTTCCTCAGCTCTATCTGATCTTTGGTTTACTTTCTGGTCAATTCAAATGGGGTTGAGTCTAAGCTTCACATCTCAAAAACAGACCTAGGACTGTTCAAAGCCATGAGGATATGATCAAATGACAGCTTTAATCATAGTGTTCTGTGACACAGAGAGATTTTTTTAAGAGTTTCATTTATTCAGTCCTTTTATTGTGTTATGAACTGTATTATTGTTTTAGCTGCTCTACTGCATATTGTCAGTCACATCTTTAAAAAAAAATAATATATTAATGTACTCATTCCAAGTTCTACTAAATCTAACTTTCCTTTCATTTCCCTGCCGGATATTAGGAAGCTTGCAAGGGTGTTATAGAACTAACCTTTCATCAGGACAGCTTGGAAAGGCTAGGTCATGAGTGATCCTTTTTCTTTAAGAAGATTTTGGCAATTGTGTTAAAATTAGTTGATCTGATGGAAGAATTCTGCTAATTTTCTGCAATTTGGACCCTCTGTAAAGGACATTTATGAGAAGGATGGGGAATTGTCATTACTAAAACACTCTTTTCACAGTTCTCATTAATGGTCATTCCTCCCCCCTCCTCAAATTTCCTTCAGAGATGGTCCCCAGTGGTAGAGAATTATTGGTGTTTCCACACCTGATCAATTAAGGTGGAAATCATTGCCAAAGTCTTCTTAAGGAGTTTTAGGTAAGATAGTTTTAGTAATCATGAATTGTTATGGTGAGAGTTGGCCCTCAGAAAATTGGGAAGCAGTCCAAGTTTAGGTTGAGTACCTTTCTATAGCTGATGTCCTCTACCAACTACCTTTACTTTTACCTTCCTCCTTCTAACATGCCTTTGTGTAGTGCCTCAATGTCTAGAGCCCAGACTTACCATCTTTGGCAAAATGCCACCATTTTTTAGTCCATGGAACACCCATTCATAGTAATTTTATAGTAATATCATGCACCTGATTGAGTGTTTGAGACCACATGCACAACAAGAAAACAAGAACAACTCAGTATTGTGATATTATTATGACCTCACTTATCTCAAAGAAGAAATATGAGAATGTGCCTCTCTTTCTTCCTTGCAAAATTGGGGGACCATGATGTTCCAGTGGAACATCACCTGGCCTCTTTTATCATATTGTTGGTACACATAATGACCCAAGTTTGTTCTGGCCAAGATCTACTCCAGCCCTTTCCATTGAACGTTACTTTATCTCAAAGCCTATAAATAATCCAATAAAATTATCTCTTTAAAATTTACTAATAAAATAATATATTATCCAGGACTCTTCTACTATTCCAGGTAAGTATTTTAATTTGAACAACTCTCTTCTAGAGACTATGTGCCTTTCTTTCTGGTCTAACCCAAAGGGGAGACTCTAATATTGGAAATTCCCAAACACAAAGAAGATGGTACACTTTGATAAGCTTGTGGTGGGGATATGTTGGGGCAGGCAGTTCATACCACTTATCATTCAATGTAGGTGTAATGTTAATGGGATGTAAAATCTTCCCCGCCCATTAATAGGCCTCGCCCATTGAGGGAAGCTTGCTAAGGGAAGGCTTGCTTGTAGGAAAGCTTTCACACCTTTTGCTAATTTCTAATTAGGCACTGAGTCATGAGAGT
The DNA here is from genome assembly GCF_011100635.1 of Trichosurus vulpecula. NCBI lineage: Eukaryota > Metazoa > Chordata > Mammalia > Diprotodontia > Phalangeridae > Trichosurus > Trichosurus vulpecula. The sequence continues at coordinate 202,747,360 of NC_050573.1, forward strand.
TGTGATGCCTTCTGGCTCGGAGAAGTGTGTATAAACTTAAAGTTGATGTTTTGTTTTGGGAGTTCGCTTATGAGAAGGATCTTGTGACTCCCTGGTTGAGGCTCTGAGTAGCCGTATGTTCAGATCGCCTGACTGCTCAGATGTAAAGCCTCTCTCGATCTAGTGGTGTATGTAAAGTGTATAGCAATATTGGCTTCATTCAGGCAGTCAGAGCCCTGTCTGTTGGTCTAATTTCTCTGCTTGTATTTTCTCTAACATTTAGGGGGCTGACTTTTCCCCTGAACTAGTGAATGTAATTAAAGAAGATTGTTGCTTGAAAGTTTTAAAAAGTTGCTTTAAAGTTACTTTCCTTTAAAAGCAGACCAAAGAACCTGTTAGCAGGCCATCCTGGGTATGCTAGGGTGCCTGCTGTTACAGTAGGTAAAGTTGATAAAACACTAATGACTTCAGAAGTTAGTATTCAAGAAGATCCCTTTAGTATGCCAAGCAGAGGAGGCAACAGGAGAGGATGTTAATGAAGATAATATACTATGAAGTAATGATTGTATTGCACCTTAGGGTAATAAAAATGGAGTGAGACTACAGCCAAATAAATAGGGTTGAAGTGGCAATTGTTGAAACAGTACAACATGTCATTGGGTTTCAAATAATGTGTATATTTGATCAGGTAGTACAGCTATAATAATTCCTTAACCAGTCTAGGATCTAAGCTCTTTGTTGTACAATCTATGTTCTGATATCCTGTATGTAATTCAGCATGTTTTGCATTTTCAGTAAGTCTCGAGGGCTACTGTAGTCATGGTTTGGTCTTTAGCAAGAATTATGAATTGTTTCCTACTTTGTCCAGATTATCCAAGATAAGTTATGGTCTCACACACTTTGGACCTCAGCCTACCCCTGTCTTTTTTAAAATTTTTGTTAGGTACAAGTAGAAAAAAAGATGACATACTCACTCACAATTTTGTACTTAATGAAGTATATTGACCAAACTAAGTTTTCTTTCCTTCTGGGTGGCCCAATGGGTAAAACACTAGACTTAAAAGTAGGAGACCTAGGTTCTGATCCAAACTCAGTCACTTTCTGGCTATAAGAACTCCAGCAAATGGCTTGTCCCTCAACTCCAAAGGACTCATGATGGAAAGAGCTGTCTACATCCAGAGAAAGAACTATGGAGTCTGAATGCAGATTGAGGCAAACTATTTGCTCTCTTCTCTCTCTCTCTCTCTCTCTCTCTCTCTCTCTCTCTCTCTCTTTTTTCATTTTGTTTGTTATTTCTCATGTTTCATTCCATTGGTCATAATTCTTCTTTACAACTTGACTATTGTGTAAATAAGTTTAATGCGAAGGCATATGTAGAAGATATATCAGATTCCATGCCATCTTGGGGGAGAAGGAGGAGGGGAGGGAGGGGAAGAAAGTCTGGAACTCAAAAACATGCAGAACTGAGTGTTGTAAATTAAAAAAAAATCTTAATTTAAAAAAAATGGCTTGTCCTTTCAGAGTTTCAGTTTTCTTATCTGTGAAATGGGAACAACAATACCTGCACTACATATTTTATAGGTTGTTACAAGCAAAAAGCTTTGTGAGCCTTAAAGTGCTATTTCAGTACAATTTAATATTAATAATATTGTTGATACAACACAATAAAACTTAACTGGAACCTCACCAGAGGTGAAAGAGACCTCAGTTAACTAGAGTGCTTTGATGTTTTGTTCTGATTGCATTTGATTTTTTTTTTTGTGCCAAAGACAAGTCAAAGAAAACAAATTGCTACAAGGGATTCACCAACAATTCATTTTCACTTCAATAAACATTTATTAAGTGCTTATTATGTATTAGGCATTGTGCTTAGAGTTAGGGATACAAATTAAAAAAAAAAAAACAAAGATAGTCTCTGCCCTCAAGGAACTTACAATCTAATGGGAGAAGACAACACACAAAAACAAGCTAAGAAATGGCAGGGTAGGAGGACATCAGTGGGTGCCTGGCTCCTTGTTCTGTAGAGCTGAAACCAGGTTCAGCAGCAGATGCAAAATGGAGTGAGCTCCAAGTCCAGTTTCTGTTCTCCATATGTGATGGCATTGGGAGAAGTTTGCTTCTTTGACTACTGGCCTTCTGATCAGAGAGGAGAGGAGACTGAGGGAGGTGGTGCCAATCAAGGCTTGAGTAAGCAGCATGGCAATGAGATTATAAGTAATAAGCTTATATTGGGGAGGGGCATCATGTATGAAGTTGAAACTAGGAAGAGCAGCAGATGTTAAAAAAAAAAACAACAACTTCCATGTCAGTCCTGGGATGGATAAATATTTAACTGAAACTCCTCCTACCCATCAAATTATCTAGTATCTTACACAATAGGAGTTATGTCCAAAAGGACTGCCCAGATATTCTGTTATCAGAGAAAATGTTAAGTATACTCATTATCTCCTATTTACTAAGTCAAGAAAGAGAACTAGCACATTTCCACTAGATTTTCCAACGAAAGTTGAACATGTTATCTGGTTAATTCAGAGTTCAATTTAATAGTTTATTTACTGAACACTCCAATAATCAAAGTTTTACTGTAGTTTAAGGAAATGTTACATTGGCTATCATAAAAGATTATACCTAGAGAGATTCTGGGGTTCTTTGGTACTCTCGAGTCTAGCTCTTAATTTTAATTGTTGTTCATCTGCCTAAAGAATTTCTTCGAGACGCCATAAAAAAATTTCCCAACTTTATTGACTAGAATAGAAAAACTAAGAGGAATAGAAATGTTAGGATTTAAAAGCCACCTTTCAGGTGTATCATAAAAGTTTTAAGTGATAGAATATTTTCTTAGTATTTTCTTGGGGAAAACAAAATTAACCAATCAAACAATCAAAAAGATATGTTAAACAATGAATCTCCCATATTTATACTCTGTTCTCCATTTATGCAGTCATTACCCTAGGTTTACTCCTCATTCCTTCTCTCTGATTAGCCAAATGTGTAACTCTATACAGGTTGTTTCACCCCTCAGGGCCTTTCCTCCTTCTGTGAAAAGTAAGGGTTAGACTAAGTAATCTTTGAAGTCACTTCTAGTTCCTAAAATCTATGATTCTTTGCTGAGCAGCAGTGCTGTATTCTTCTAGGCCCAAGGACACTACATTGGGAATCATAGCCATGTGTGCCATCAAAAAATAGCAACATTATATGGTTCTTTTCAGAATGGAACTCTCAACAGAATCAACTCCAGGCCTCCCATATACACAACAACACTTTATAATATTCACACATTCTACACTCATTTTTAGAGTAAGCATTCTGACATGTATTTCTTACCTGCCCCTTAGCACTAAATAAAACTCACAATAAAACTAAAAACAAAAAACAACCCTCAAACCCTCTCCTGTTTTCTTTTTGCAGACTTCCTTAGCACACTCCACAGGTTTGGTGCCAGAAAAATACTTTCTCAGAGATGTCTAATAGTGAAGAAAAATAAGAGATAGACTTGGTATTAACCCATATGGTCAGTTTACTGTGACTATGAAGGAGGAAGTGTATTTAGAGCAGCTGCAAAGGAGCTAAATGTTAGCTGGAAAAGTTCAGACATCTGTCCAAGACAGCATTAGGCCTACTGAAAGGATGGAATGCTTGTATTTTGCAGAATCAAGAGCTATGTCCAGGTTGTTTTCTATCTATTACTTGTTTCATCTTTATGCAGAACTTAATTTCCTTCTCCCGTGCTTTCTCAAAATGGTTTCATTCAGACCTCAGTTTCATCATTGTAATATTCCTATTTAGATGCTTGTGGCTATGACTTCTACTTTAAAATTAAAATTAAGAAGAAAGAAACACAAAAAAACAAAAACAGCATATAACATAATAGGTGGAACCAGAAAACATTGTGGTTGCAAAGCTAATGGAGAAGCTGGCCCTGATACACAGCTGGCTCCCCCCACGAGAAATCTTGGAAACGGCACATGTCCACAATAACTAATGTAGGTCTTTCAATGATAAATTCATTCCTTCATCTGCGAGGAAAATTGATGCACAGTGCCAGGTCTTCACGACCTCTGCTTTTATTGCCGACTTTCTAGTCTTCTTTCAGTAACACTGTGTTAGTCTGCAAAGAAAACTTCTGACCTTTTAATGCTGGGGATTCAAGCTAGCACATTTTAAGCTTTTCTGTAGTTTGAGTGTGTGTGTGTGTGTGTGTGTGTTTCCTCTTTTAAAAAAAGCAAATCTATTATAGTCTTCTCTTTGTATGAGAATGGTTTGAGCAAGTCAGCAGTCTTTCCTCACCTTCTTTCCTTAAGAAAGTAGCTAACTAGTTCTTCATTCCTTCTACTGGCAGAAGAAAGAGTGGATGAAAAAGCCAAGGCATGGCAAATCAGGCAGGTAGCAGGGAGAGAAGAGATGGGGGTAATACATTAAGCAGGGAAAACTTTCTGTTAGCGATCATGCCCCACGCTGTTGTGTATAATTATTAGCTGCAAAATAGCACAGCTTGAACATTATTATTGCACATTAAAGAACATTTCACTTATAATTATGGAGCGAATAGAAGCGTTTACAACTCACCTACCGGAGCATTCTGTTTGCACATGTAAGAAAATATTTTAAAAATCTCTTCATTAAAAATCTGCAAATATGTGACTTTCTTTTCTCCCTTGCAGATCCTTTGTCTTTCTTCTAAACTGACACATTGCATTACATCTTAAAGTTTCCTTTTAATTAAAAAGCAACTCAAACCTGGGAGGGGAGCTGGGGAATAGGGAGGACTGGAAACTGAGGAAAGAGGGAGCCTGTGCATTTGCCAGTAAAAATAAATATTTGATAAGTGAGGCTGACTTGGGAAGCTAGTAGATAAGGCATGAAGGAGTGCCTTTAAAAAGTAATGGAGTAACCTCTTGGGTTCAGGGCCAATAACAGATGAATCTATGATAGCTATTTAAAGTTGCTTCCTTTAGAAAAGAGTATGTAAGGAGTAGAACGATCAGTATGATGTTTAAACGCAGTAATACTCCAGGATGAGCATCCCTATAAGTGCCCCAAATTGAGCCACATGTGAAGTTTTAGGCAATTGTGCCCGTCCTGCAGGGCTGTGGATGTTAATAGTCATGAAGAGCCTTCCAGACTATTATTTATTCATGTCTCTGATGATTACCTTTTAGCATCATGGACCTAAGGAGACATAGTGCTTTATCTGTTTGTATCTAAGGTAACAAATCTAAAAAAAAAGACACTGCAATTACAACTATCTAATGCTATGAATTCTAAGGACAAGGAATCTCTTGCCTATACTGTTGCAATAGCCTCCTATTTGGTCTTCTTGCCTTAATTGTTTTCTCCTCCTCTCTCTAAGCCATTTCCCCACAAATCAAAAAAGTGAGACCTATAAAGCACAATTTTGACCAAGACACTCCCCTAATCAATAAACCCAGTGGCTTCCTATTACCTCCAGGATCAAATGTAAAGTCCTCCTTTTGGCATTTAAAGTTTTTCACAATCTGGCCCTTGTAATAACAATGCTACTTGCTGCTACTGTGGCTGTGTAAGGCCAATAACACCAGCACACAGGAGGGCTGCTAGCACAGATTCTTTGATCTGCTTTTCTAAGGAAAGCAACTTTAAGGGGTTAACAATCTTACTTTAATTAAACATGCATATGTCATTCACTTAGTTCAGGGGAAAAACTTTAGAGAAAACACAAGCAGAAATTACATAAACAGGACAAAATAACACAGATCAACAGACAGGCTTCTAGTCATCTGACCAAGACATACATAGTTAACAGAGAGAGAAGCACCAACATCTGGGTTTTTCAAAGCTGAGGGGCTCCTTAATGGTTACCCAGAGTCTCATCTGGTCAAATCACACCACGCTCTTCCAGTGAGTGAGCCCCAAGCAAAATGCTAACCTCAGAGTATATGTGTGTGTGTGTGTGTGTGTGTGTGTGTATATGTGTGTGTATGCATACATATTCACACTTCTTCAGGGTCAGAATGCATCACAAGCATGTAACTCAAACCCATGTGACCTAAGCCTTCCTATGACTTAAGCATGTCATCAAAGACTCCTGTTTCAATCAAAGACTCTTGATTGAAACAAAGGCAAGACTTAAAGGCACTTGATTGCCTTAGTGCTGAAAAGTACTCTAAAACAAAAGACAACAAAAAGCTCCACTTTACTTGCATTGCAGCCATAAATAACATTTTGGGACAAATTTTATACTTGTGTCCCTTGGCATACTCCAAGGTCTATTTAAACCTGCCTTGTACTGTTTCTCCTACACAACACTCCATCTTGTGTTCCTATGCCTTTGCCCCAGCTAACCCGAATGCCTGGAAGTCACTCCCTCTTCACATCCACCACTTAAGACTCCCTACTTCCATTCAAGACTCAGATAAAGCCCTGTTCTATTCACGAAACCTTTCTTGATCTTCCCAGCTGCTCACACACTGCCTTCCAAAGTTTCATTCTGCCTATTTTGGATATGCCTGAGTATGTAGATGCTGTTTCCACCAATAGAATGTAAGTTTGAAGAAAGGGACTATTTCACTTTTGTCTTTGTATCTCTAGAACCTGGCATAGTACTTGGTGCATAGTGGAACTTAATTATTGATTGATTGATTTTTTATTTCCTTGAGATTTTTGGTTTACAAAGAGTGTTTCTGATATCTTTCTATTTGGCACTGTGTGGACATCCTCCTCGACTAGGTGGAGGTCACATTTATCCTTTCAATAAGTTTGATTTTGAGTGCAAAGAACCTGTGACTTAGTCAAAAGTAGGTGAGAAGCCCATAGCTTCTCTGTGCAGCCTTAATCAATTATTCCCGTGCCATCCTTGAAGGAAAACATATTACATGGTAGACTATACAGATACATATAAAACTGAAAACTTTTTAGATGAAATATGCCTCCAGCACCTCCCTAAACTTCCTTTTTAATGGTCGCTTCCTCAGGAGCCCAGGCCCTTCAGAACAACCTTCTCTCTGACACTCTACTTACACATATGCCAACCTGTGCAGGGTCCTAGGCGAAAGACTTTATATTTTCTCCCTTTTTCTGTGTCCTTCCAAAATTAGCTGTCCTTTGTCTCCTTTCCTCTTTGTGTTGCTCCTGCCATCCAAGGTGACACTCACCAAATTAATTAATATCTTCTACTATATTAGTGGCATCAATGGTGTTAACTCTATCATATAATGTTTTGCATTTCAAAAAGGGTCTCCTTGGCACTGTGTGCCTCAGCCCTTAGAAAGGACATTTGTGGGCTCGTAGGATTTTGAGATTAAAAGGGTTTTGAGAGATCTACTAGTGAGACCCCTATGTTTTATAGAGGACACTGAGAACCAGATTTGTTAAATAAATAGCTCAATATCATACAAATGCCAAGTGGTGTGAGGCAGCTTAACACACAAGCATAAGGGCAAAGTTGGGAATCTAGGTCTTCTGACTCAAAATCCATTACACTTACTATGGAATGAACCCAAATGAGTGTTTCTGGATTATGAACTCCTTGAGGGCAGGGACTGTCTTTTGCTTTTTTCTGTATCCCCAGCACTTAGCACGGTGCCTGGCATCGGGTGGGTGCTCCATATATGTTTGTTGACTGACTGTTTTTCAGAATTCAATTCAATTCAGTAAGCTCTTATCGAGTTTCTACTATATACGGTAACTATGCTAGGTTCTAGGGCATAGATTCTTTTTTTTCCTTTTTAATTTTAGTCCCCTTTGACAATCTATAAACTTCTTAGACCAATGTTTAGAAAAACATGAAATAAATCAGATTACAAAGGAAAGTGATTAAATTGAAATAAAGTTATCAGTTTTAAAAAAATCAAGGTCACAGATCCCAGATTAATAACACCCTGATCCAGAAATTCAAAGACAAAAAAAATTGAACGCTAGCAACATATATGCAGATTTTTGTTGTTATTCAGCTGTTTCAGTCATATCCAACTCTTTGTGGCCCCGTTTGAGGTTTTCCTGACTGGAGTGGTTTGCCATTTTCTTCTCCCACTTATCTTACAGATGAGGAAACTGAGGCAAACAGGGTTAAGTGACTTGCCCAGAGTCACACAGCTAATAAATATCTGAGTCGAGAGTTGAACTCAGGGAGAGGAGTCTTCCTGACTCCAGGCCCGGAACTCTATCCACTGTACCACCTAGCTGCCTGTGCATACAGATAACATAATCCAAAGGTAATTTCAGTATATAAAGAGAACATTCCCAACCGTGAAAAGAGGGAGATCAGAAATGTCTACCAAATGAGCCTTGACAGAAGCCAAGGATTTTAAGAGGTGGAGCTGAGGAAGTCCATTCAAGGCATAGGATTCTTTGTGGAAATGAACAGAGGTAGGAGAAGGAATGCCAAATTGAAGAAATAGCTGAGTTCTTGACTGAAATGCAGAGTGTGTAGCTGAGAGTAATGTAAAGCTGGAAAAGTAGATAGGATCCAGCTTGTGAATGGCTTTGAATGCTAGTCTAAAGAGCTTTGATTCTTTTCTTGTGACAATAGAGAATCAGGGAAAGTTATTTGAGTAGGGATATAACATTGTCAGGCTTGTTCCTTCCCTCAGGTTACAGCATTATGGTGCCTGATGGCTCCATCTATGTGTAGAATCAACTGTACAATTGAGGCGTATTTGGTTATGCTAATTTCATAGCTAATACTTACAATATAGTAGAAAGAACAATTACCTAGGATTCAAGAGAATCAGGTTCTAGTAATAATTTTGTCATTTATTATTCCTATGATCAAGTCACTTACCCTCTCTAAGTCTCAGTCTTCTTATCTGTAAAATGAGGGGGTTAGATTAGAAGATTGCTGAGTTTCTTTCAGGCTTTTGACATTCTAGGACTCTATTAATTGTTGAATATTCTATGGATCATTCAAAACTCAAATGAATCTGTGATCTCATCCATGTAAATATTCCCTCCAATGGCACAAATCATAACCCATCAGTGTCTGTCCATTCATTGTGACTCTCATCTATGTCCTCCCATAAGCTCACCACAGGGGATATCCCAAACCTGCTGGGGATCTTCCATATTTTTTCTTAAGAGGATGTAACAACAATACTGCTAGCAGCTACCGTGGCTTTGTAAGGCCAATAACACCAGCACCCAGGTGGGCTGCTAGCATTGGTTCTTTGATCTGCTTTTCTAAGGAAAGCAACTTTAAAGGGTTAACAATCTTACTTTAATTAAACATGCATATATCATTCACTTAGTTCAGGGGGAAAAGCCAGCACCCTGAATTTCAGAGAAAATACAAACAGAAATTAGAAGCAGAAATTACATAAACAGAGCAAATAAACAACAATCAATAAACAGACTTCTAATTATCTGACCATAGCAATACACATGCAGTTACCAGAAAGAGAAACACCAACATCTGGGTTTTCAAAGAGGGTGGGGGAAGGGGGCTCCAATGGCTACCCAGAGTCTTGTCTGGTCAAATCACCAACACTCTTCCAATTAGTGGGCCCTTAAACAAAACGTCTCCTCCTGCAGTTCTGAGAGTTCTTGATTCTGTGTTCAATGACTATCCTCTGTGTATATATACCCTTTTTCAGGGCCTCAGGGCTTCCCACCTCTGGAGACCTAATTAGCAAAAGGGTATCGTATTGGCTTTCATACAAACAAAGGCAAGACTCAGTCAAAGGCACTTGATTGCCTTAGTGCTGAGAAGCACTCCAAAAGAAAAAACAGTAAAAAGTCCCACCTTGCCTGCCTTTACAAATGAGTATTCCAAAGGAGCTCATGGGCTGTCAATGGTTGTCCATATGAAATCCAACCCATTATGAATCCCATGCAATTTTAATATAACATAACATAATACATATACCATGTATAACAGATAATATATGTAATATTCTATATTATATAATAATAAACATATATAACAATAATTTTAATATGTTTTCATTTAACCAGTATGTGATGACTTCTCTCACTTTGCTTTGTTATCTTCTATATTGCCTGATTTAGGATTGTTGGAAATAGAACTTGTACTCAGGAGACAATGAGGGAACGATAGATGACAGTCTATAATAAAGTGCTAAACTACGTAGTACAGACAGTGAGTGCAATAGGAGTTTGGAAAAGGGAGAGTTCAATGTGGGCCAGAGTAGTTTTAAAAGAGGGAAAGGGAATGGCTTAACATGTGTGTGGAGGCTGAGTGTCATTTTCAAGAGCAGGACTAGTGCTCGCCAAAATGTGTTCATAACCTAGAATCTGTGCATGTTTTCGAAAGTTTCCACATCTAAGTCACATAACCGAAATACTTTAAAAAAGTATTTGCCAAAGTATTTTACTGATTTCTGGGTAACAGAAAAGTTGTGGGAGCCTTGTACAAAGTAGCAACAAGCCTTTAGCCAGATGGCCTCCTAGCAGTGGCCTCTGGGGAACAATTTGTGGTTAAGTTGTGACAGTGCAATATCTAATGGGACTGGCCAATTGGAATGCAACTTCAGTGCCGTTTTTAGGAAGCCCTGAAATAAAAGGATAAAAGGGAATTATCTGACTGGCTAGCTAAGGTCAAACCCATATGATTATAGAACAACAACCTTGTGGCTTGGAACCAGTGAGCCTTGCTATATTTTTCACAGAAAAATCAATTATACATTTTCTAAGTGGATTAACACACTCCAGGGAGTGCAACTGTTGAAGCTAACTACATCTGTTGGGTTACAAATACAGCAAAACAAGTAGTATTAGAGGTTTCTAAATTATGTGGAACACAGCTTCCCGATCCACCAAAAAAAAAAAGAAAAAGAAAAAAAGAAAAAAAAAAAGAATCCCCAGGAATAGCTGTAAAAGATCTGCTTATACCTAACTAGGACCTAGAGAAAGAGGCTGTTTGGTGTTTGTGACTCTGTGTAACTTAATCCACCATTGACAAAACCATTCTCATGGCTTTTTTCACTCCTTCCTGTAAACTTCAAAAGAAGTTCTGGAATGGAATAGGTTTACCATATTTCTTTTTTTTTCTTTTTTTTTCCTTTTTTTTAATTTAAATTTATTTATTTAACATATTTGGTTTTCAGCATTGATTTTCACAACAATTTGAATTACAAATTTTCTCCCCATTTCTACCCTCCCCCCCACTCCAAGATGGCATATATTCTGGTTGCCCTGTTCCCCAGTCAGCCCTGCCTCTATCACCCCCCTCCCCTCTCATCCCCTTTTCCCTTCCTTTCTTGTAGGGCAAGATAAATTTCTACGCCCCATTGCCTGTGTATCTTATTTTTTAGTTGCATGCAAAAAACTTTTTTTTTTGTTTTTGAACATCTGTTTTTAAAACTTTGAGTTCCAAATTCTCTCCCCTCTTCCCTTCCCACCCACCCTCTCTAAGAAGTCGAGCACTTCAACCTAGGCCACATATGTATCATTATGTATAACCCTTCCACAATACTCATGTTGTGAAAGGCTAACTACATTTTGCTCCTTCCCAACCCATCCCGCTTTATTGAATTTTCTCCCTTGACCCTGTCCCCTTTCCAAAGTGTTTGTTTTGATTACTTCCACCCCCATCTGCCCTCCCCTCCATCATCCCCCTCCTTTTATTTTTTTTTATCTTCCTCCCTCTTCTTTCCTGTGGGGTAAGATACCCAACTGAGTATGTATGGTATTCCCTCCTCAGGCCAAATCTGATGAGAGCAAGGTTCACTCATTCCCCCCTCACCTGCCCTCTCCCCTCCTCCCACAGAACTGCTTCCTCTTGCCACCTTTATGCGAGATAATCCACCCCATTCTATCTCTCCCTATCTCCCTCTCTCAGTATGTTGCTCTCTCATCCCTTAATTTCATTTTATTTCTTTTAGATATTTTCCCTTCATCTTCAACTCACCCTGTGTCTGCTCTCTCTCTTTTACATATATATACACACATATATATACATATATATATAAACACATATATATATATATACACATACATACACATGCATACATATACATATAGATACATACATACATACACATTCACTTATATATATATATATATACACATAAACATATATATATGCATATTCCCTTCAACTACCCTAATACTGAGGTCTCATGAATCATACACATCATCTTTCCATGTAGGAATGTAAACAAAACAGTTCAACTTTAGTAAGTCCCTTGCAGTTTCCGTTTCTTGATTACCTTTTCATGCTTCTCTTGATTCTTGTGTTTGAAAGTCAAATTTTCTATTCAGTTCTGGTCTTTTCACTGAGAAAGCTTGAAAGTCCTCTATTTTATTGAAAATCCATATTTTGCCTTGGAACATGATACTCAGTTTTGCTGGGTAGGTGATTCTAGGTTTTAATCCTAGCTCCATTGACCTCCGGAATATCGCATTCCAAGCCCTTCGATCTCTTAATGTAGAAGCTGCCAGATCTTGGGTTATTCTGATTGGGTTTCCACAATACTCAAATTGTTTCTTTCTGGCTGCTTGCAGTATTTTCTCCTTGATCTGGGAGCTCTGGAATTTGGTGACAATATTCCTAGGAGATTTCTTTTTGGGATCTATTTGAGGAGGTGATTGATGGATTCTTTCAATTTCTATTTTGTCCTGTGGCTCTAGAATATCAGGGCAGTTCTCCTTGATAATTTCTTGAAAGATGGTATCTAGGCTCTTTTTTTGATCATGGCTTTCAGGTAGTCCAATAATTTTTAAATTCTCTCTCCTGGATCTATTTTCCAGGTCAGTGGTTTTTCCAAGGAGATATTTCACATTGTCTTCCATTTTTTCATTCCTTTGGTTCTGTTTTATAATATCCTGATTTCTCATAAAGTCACTAGCTTCCACTTGCTCCAATCTCATTTTTTTTCTTTTAAAATAGTTTTCATTTAATCAGTTTACATTGTGAGAAAGCATGGAATCCATATAACATTTATATATAAATCTTATGTTAATGTCAGAAGTGAAACCACTCACAGGTACTTTTTATTATGAACAAGTGACCAATTGAGAAATTTCACATTAGTATGAACTTTCAAGAGCTGTTACAACAAATAGGGCCAAGTATAGTATTTTAAAAAGAAGGAATAATGATGAAATGAAGGAAAGAAATAAATAACAAACACCGAAAACCCTTGATTTTTGTGACCAAATTCTGGTACCCAAATAGACTAATAAAATCAATTTTGTGAAGACAAGAGAAAAAAGTAGTCAGTTTTTAACATTTCAATTGCAGTACACGTGAGAAGACAGTACATCTACGTTTATGATTTTGTTCTTATCTAGGGTGGATTAATAACAAATCCTTTAAAATCCTACACTTTGGAAAGTAGACCAGATTCTGGGGCACTTGCTTTAATTAGGTTCTGTATTTCCTTGAATTTTGGATGGTCTTTGTCGGCTACCAGCTGTAACAGCACCGCCTCACTTGTAGTAACTATTATTCCAGTACGAGCAAGACGCTCAAGAGCAAACATCCTGTCCATCATGCTTCTTGATGAAGTGGCATCAGCTACAATGTGAACTTCAACACCTCGGCCAACCAATTCCAGAGCTGTTTGCTGAATGCACACATGAGTTTCTACTCCAAACAAGACAACACTATGGACTCCAGGAATTTCTGCTAATGCTGCTTCTACTTCTGGTATTACCATTGAAAACTTAGTCTTCGGAAGTACCAGTTTCACACCTGTTAAATCAATTTCTTGTACAGTACTGCCAAGACCTTTGGGGTACTGTTCTGTTACAATAACTGGAATTCCTAAAATCCGTGCCCCTTGCAACAATCTTTGTCCTACACTAATGATATCACTGAAATACTTGATGGCTGGTCTGAATCTTTCTTGCATATCACAGCAAAAATATACAGTGCTTGAAGGTGTAAGATTTCCCAGTGTGGTAAGCTGGATCTGCAAGGGAACCAGGCGAACTTTGCAGCGTTCGCTCACCAGGAAGCCCTTGGGTAGGTCTACATACTGGCCCCACTCCTCGGCCAAAAGCTGCACCACAAATTTGCGGTGCATGTCTATCTGGTCGCCGTAAAGGCTCAGGAACTTCTGGATGAGCAGTTCGTGGCCCGCTCCGTGCGGCACGGTGGAGGGCCGGGCAAAAAAAAAACTCCAATCTCATTTTTAAGGTAGTATTTTCTTCAGTGGTCTTTTGGACCTCCTTTTCCATTTGGCTAATTCTGCCTTTCAAGGCATTCTTCTCCTCATTGGCTTTTAGGAGCTCTTTTGCCATTTGAGTTAGTCTGTTTTTTAAGGTGTTGTTTTCTTCAGTGTATTTTTCAGTATTTTTTTGGGTCTCCTTTAGCAAGTCATTGACTTGTTTTTCATGGTTTTCTCACATCCTTCTCATTTCTCTTCCCAATTTTTCCTCTACTTCTCTAACTTGCTTTTCCAAATCCTTTTTTTAGCTCTTCCATGGCCTGGGACCAGTTCGTGTTTTTCTTGGAGGTTTCTGTTGTAGGGTCTTTGACTTTATTAATTTCTTCTGTCTGTATGTTTTGGTCTTCTTTGTCAGCAAAGAAAGAATCCAAAGTCTGAGACTGAATCTGGGTGCGTTTTCGCTGCCTGGCCATATTCCCAGCCAACTAACTTGACCCTTGAGTTTTTCAGTGGGCTATGACTGCTTGTAGATTACAGAGTTCTATGTTCCACGTTTGGGGGGGAGGTGCCAGCTCTGCCACACCGGCCCTGCTCCTTCCCCAAGAACCCCCAACCCGAACTGGGCTTAGATCTTTGGCAGGCTGTGCACCCCTGCTCTGATCCGCCACTTAATTCCTCCCACCAGGTGGGCCTGGAGCCAGAAGTAACAACAGCTGTAGCTGCCCCACCTCCGCTGCCCCTGGGGCTGGAAGCCGAACTGCGAACTCCTTCCACTCCTGCAGCTTTTCCCACTAACCTTCTCTGTAGTCTTTGGTGTTTGTGGGTTGAGAAGTCTCGTATCTGCCGCAGCTCACTGAATCATGGCGCTAGGGCCCCCTCCGCCCGGCTTCTGGTCTGGATGGTCCACGACGCTCAGGCTGGGCTCTGCTCCACTCTGTTCCCAGCTCCCAGCTCCCAGCTCCGAGCTCCGTGTGGGATAGACCTCACCCAGAGACCATCCAGGCTGTCCTGGCCTGGAGCCCTGCTTCCGTCTGCTGTTTTGTGGGTTCTGCCGTTCTAGAATTGGTTCAGAGCCATTTTTTATAAGTTTTTGGAGGGTCTCGTACGGAGCTCACACTATTCTCTGCTTACCAGCTGCCATCTTGGCTCCCCCCCACCACCATATTTCTTAAGTACACATACATTTATGTCACATATAAGCTTCATGCTGTCCCTCCTTTCCCTGTACCCATTATATGACTATAGACAGCAACCAAGCTGTCATGGGTTAGCAGTTCCACCTAGAGGCCAATATTGGGGACCCATCTGACTATCTCTTCCCTGTTTCCTCCTTTTGTTTCCCATGCTGGGCAACTACATATATAGCATAGTCTCTCCCTTTATTCTGTTTTCCATGAATCAATTAATTTCACCTGAGACAATGCCTTATATTTCTACAGTCTATTTACTGTTCTCTGTAGAGGAGAGTTAGCTAAGTAGATAATGTTCTGGGCTTTTGTTTCAAGAAACCCTGGCTTCAAATCACACCTTGAATGCTTACTAGCTTTGTGACCCTGGACAAGTAAGTTATCTAAGTTCTCTGAGCCCCTGCTTCCCCATCTGTCAAATGAGGATGATGACACCTGTACTACCTACTTCACAAGGATATTTTCAAGATCAGACTATTAATACAAACCACTTGACAAATTTTCAATAATAAATTTACAACATAAATTTTCAATTTTCTATATTATTGCTGTTTATTATTACTTGCAACTTTCCTAATCCTTTTCATCCATCCACTTAGCGATTATCTAATCATTTTACAGGTCAGGAAACCAAAGTCTAAGAAATGTAAACAATTCTTTATTTTTCATACAGCTAGCTAGTGGCAAAGATAGGACTAGAATCTAGGTATTTTAACTTCCAGTTCAATGCTCTTTTTAATACATTTATTTACTGTATTTAATTTCTTGTTTCAGGATTTTACTTTCTTCTATTTTCATTACAAATTAAGTAATTAACATTTACATGTTACTTTTTACAAAGTGCTTTCCCCACAAAAGCCCTATATAAACAATGGGAATATAGTTATCCCTTTAAAAACACAAAAACACCCAAAAAATCCCTAGGCTCAATAAGGTTAAATGACCTGTTGATGTTTACATAGCTAATACATATCAGAGCAAGAATTCAAACCTACGTTTCTAAATCCGGTACTTGTTCCCATAAGGAATGATGTCTCTCTTCTATATTATAGTATAGTACTTTCATGAGCTTATGGTTAAGTAGGATTTTGTGGGTTAGATTCAAATAAGAGAATATATGTAAACTATGCTGCAATCCTTACAATGTGGTATATTGTTAGCTATTATTAATTATCTTGTCCCAATTTAGGATCTTTATATTATTATATGATCATAGGGAGATAAAACAGTTTGGTTCACTAATTAATTTCAAAGATACAACCCATTTATAAGTAGGAAACTTTGTATATATATATATATATATGTATATGGGGGAAGTGTTGTGTACATAATTGTATGCATATCAGACTATCAGATTGTCCCTTCACATTGGCTTTTGAGTAGTGGTGGTGGTGGTAGTAGTATATAGCCTATTTGGAAGTAAACAAAGAAGCTGTGATTTGTCATCATGAGGAATTCCTAGCATGAAAACTTCTTCTTCCAGGGAAGAACCCACCTGTTTATGACTTAATATAGAGGTTGCAGGGAGTTGCCTAGGTGGGGTTGTATTGGAACCAGCTCAAATTGACTGAGAGAAGCCTTTGTTCACTTTTAAGCGTGAACGTTTATCTCTGCCTTGGAAATGAGCAAATACTATAAATTAAGGCTTTATTTATTGCTTTCGTGATTGTCTAGAATAGACTTAAGAAAGTAATAAAAAAACTTAATAAGGAAAAGTAAACTTAAAAGTGGGCAGCTAGGTGGTACAGTGGATTAAGGGTCAGGTTTAGAGTCAGGAGGATCTGAGTTCAAATTTGAGCTGAGACACTTACTAGCTGCGTGACCCTGAACAAGTTACTTAGCTTTATTTGCCTCAGTTTCCTTATCTGTAGGAAATAGCAACTATTCCAATATCTTTGCCACAAAAAAAAACCCAAATGGGGTCACAAAGATATGACTGAAAAGACTAAACAAGAAAACTCAAAAGCATGTGTCCTGTATTGATTTCTTTTTTTTCCAGAAAGTCAGTTGTTAAATATTTAAAAACACACCCCTGTGCCTGGGATTCACAGAGGTTAAGTGACTTGCCTAGTCTCACATAGCTAATAAGTTTAGGAGGATTTTAACTGAGGCCTTCCTCACTCCAAACCCAGCATGCTATCTGCTCTATCAGGTTAACTCTGTCATGGGGCCTACTCTAATGTTTCCTATTCTGATGTATCATTATGGAATGGAGGTAACCCTCGGTTCTTGAAAGCTATGTCAACTTAGAGCAAGTTCAGGCACATCTTAACCAAATTTTAAAAATTTTGAATATGGTCCCCAGCAAAAGACTGTATGTTTAGCAAAGTTTGGAGAAACTCATTACAAGACTGACTAACCATGGGACAATGGCCATTTCAGTTGGAGCAGCAGTTTAAGAGTATCTGTGAAGTTGTTAGGGGGTTGTGATTGACATCATTGATGAGATGATCACTCTTTGAAGTATTGGAGTTTTTTCAGATATATCCTTCTATCTTTAAATGGATTCATAATCTTGTCAGTGCTAAGTGCCGCATTACAGTCGGCTTACAGTTCCTCTATGGAAGATTTGCAGGAAGATACAGACTGGACTTGCCTGGGATGTGAGGACTTGCTCAGAGCAGTTACATTCTACATTGGTGGAGGCTACATTTGGCATATACATACATACATATATGTATATATGTATTTACACTGTAGATAGACTCCAATGTTGATCTCATTTATCTAACACAAAGAAGGGAGCACTCCAATGTACTTAAAACTTACCTGCTTAAATATCAATTTTTAAAAATTATTCTAATCATCTTAATAGCGATCATTTCAATTGTATTACTAGTTTCCTGTATTCTTTTTTTATTTTTATTTTATTTGCAGAGAAAAGGCAGGGCAATTGGGGTTAAGTGACTTGCCCAAGGTCACACAACTAGTGTGTCAAGTGTCTGAGGCCGGATTTGAACTCAGGTCCTCCTGACTCCAGGGCCGGTGCTCTACTCACTGTGCCACCTAGCTGCCCCAGTTTTCTGTATTCTTAAATGGAATAGAACACCCTGGAATATTGATGAATCAATATTAACATTATGAACATTTATGTTGTACAGTTTACAAATGGGAGTTTTTGAGGTGGGCAGCGTTTTGTCCCAATGCTGCTCTGCAATTGTCCTCTTATATTTCTGGTCTTGAATTTTTTTTTATAATTTCTTTCCCACTTCAACTGATACTACCTGAGCTTATATATCATGGGTGATGGGATAAAGCAACGCTTCTTAAACTGTGGGTTGCAACCCCACATGGAGTCACAAAAAATTTGGCAACTGTAAAAGGTTTCTGAACATGCAATGACCAAAAATTAATTAAAAATCAAAAGTGTAATGAATCCAAGGTGTTTTTGGCAGTGCTTGCCCCTGTTACATCAGGACAACTCCACTACAGCCTTGGTTATGAACAAAAAGCATGGGTACTTTGCACTGTGCATGCCCTCAGGCCATGCAACGCTAGAGGAAC
The DNA here is from genome assembly GCF_011100635.1 of Trichosurus vulpecula. Lineage (NCBI taxonomy): Eukaryota > Metazoa > Chordata > Mammalia > Diprotodontia > Phalangeridae > Trichosurus > Trichosurus vulpecula. The sequence continues at coordinate 202,766,078 of NC_050573.1, forward strand.
CTTGCCAAAACTCAAAAAAAGGAGTCATGAGTGGGAAAAGTTTAAGAAGCTCTGGGACAGAGGACTGTTTCAACCCTTTCCAATAGCATAAGATGTCTTTATCAATAGCCTTAAATATTGTAAATACTTGCTCAATCTAATCCTATTTTTTTCCACAAATGTGTTGAAATATAATTCATCCCAAACCTTTTCTAGCTTGTTTGGGGTTTCCTTGGGTTTGCTTACATGTTTAGATACAAAGGAGTATCAAAATCTTCTTCAGATGAATTCTAATCAGCCCTAAATCTTTTCTATATTAGCAAGAGAGAGGCGAATCTTTTTTTATGTTTCTAAATTTCTGATAAACTGGGAAATATTTTCCATCATCCCTCTTGCCTTCATATTTTTGGTGGTGGCAAAGAAGATTCAAAAATTCAAAAGTATCTGTAATTTCATCCCTTTGGAAGTTCCTTTCAAGATACAGATCTCAAGTGATCCCTCCTTGCACTTCCTGTGTAACTTTTGTCTTATGTCTGCCTACAAGTTTGGCCCAATATTCTGGCAGCCTTTCTTGCTTTCTTTCGACATTATGAATGTTTAAAGGGCTCGTGCTGGCCCTTCACATGTCGTTCATTACTTCCAGCATGTGACCAACCTATCTTTTCTTCCTATTATACAATCCTTAATAGTGTCATTTAATCTAACTTGTCTTCAAAGTTCCTTATTGATTATGTATTGTAGTCTTCTCAGACCCTCCAGACATATCTTCATTGTATCCTACGGTATTTTAATTCTTCAGAGACATTTTTGTTCCAAGTCTTGTAACCTTATGCCAACTGGGTAAATTTTGGCCTTAAAAAGATGGACTGTTGCTTTTATAGGAAGCTAGGATCAGTAAAGGAGTTTGGCAAACGAAACTTCTGTCCTTCTGCTGTTGAACTCTGGGTCCAACTCTGTCCATTTCTACTATCTGTCCCAGATCTGCACATAGATGGACAGGCTCTATGTATTGTCCATCCAAAGGCATGGAAGAAGAGGGAAGAAAAGAAGAAAAGGAAAAAATGAAAAAGAGATGAGTTTCTGGTTTCCATCATCACAGTGACACTGTTCTTTTCTAATCAGATTTTTTCCTAACTGCCCTTGTTCTAAGTTATCTTGTATTTCTATTACATATTAAAATGTTTTGTGACTGATTTATGCCCTTCATATTACTCTTTAAACATTAAATTTAGCCTTCCTTCTGACATGGACTTTCCATAATAGGTAAAAGTTTAAATACATTTAAACAGAATATAAGAAAGAGGTTGTATTAGATGATCTTTAAAGTCTGTTCTGGGTCTACAAAACCATATTAATGTTGTTTTTAAATAAATATAAAATAATTTTTCTATACTATGATAAATATTATTACCTATAATGAAAGCAGGATACTTGTAAAAGCAAGTAAATGATAATAGTTAACATATAAATATAAACTAATATATGATTTTGCTAATTGGCCTTTCATACTGGGATATTAGTATTTTGTTATATATTTGTATATACATATGTGTGTATGTGTGTGTGTGTATACAATAAGCAAATATAACAATGACTCCTAAACTCTATGGTGACACTCCAAGATGAAGTTTTTGTTTTGGCTTTTATGCTGTCCTCGTTCCAGACAAAGCATTACATGTGAAATTTATTGATAAGATCTTTGACCTTATTGTCATGTATGCTAATAGTAAGGTATGCATATTTAATCCCTTTACAAAATCAAATAACATATTAGGGTGCTTGTCTTTCCTAAATTCCTCCAGCATCTAATATTCCATCATTTATTATCTTTGCCAGTTTACTGAGTGTGAGCTGAAATCTCAGAGTTGTTTTTATTTGTTTTCTTTTTTTTTTAATTATTGGGAGAGATATTTTATATGATTGTTAATAGTGTGAAATTCTTTGTTGAGAACTGTTTGTTAAAGTCCTCTAACCAGTTATTCCCCAGGGAATGGAATTTGGTGTTATACTTTTGTGCAATTCCCCTATTATAAATTCTTATAAGAACTATTTAATGTAATGTCTTCCTATATAATAGGCCATTTCTATGCTTACTCTGACTGCCTTGATTTGGACATGCAAAAGTTTTGCAATTTTATGTAATGAAAATTATTTATTTTATCTTTTGTGACCTCTACACCTTGTTTGGTTAGGAATTCTCACTGAAACATGGATGTGGAAGATACATTATCTCTTCTAATTTTAAATATATGACAATTTATCTTCAGTTTCTATTTTGAGCTTGTTGTGATAAATAGTCCAAGATGTTGGTCTGAGCTCTTGGCCACAATGCTTTCCAAGAAGTTCTTTTCAAATGGAGAGTTCTTCCTAACTAGTTTATGTTCTCTGGTTTACTAAAAATAAAGTTATTAAGTTTGACTATTGCTGATTCTTGATTATATTAGCCTGCTCTACTGATCTACTTTCCTGTTTTTCATTGTGTCACGTGCTTGTGATAACTATTGGTGATAATTTTTGTCTGAAAGTGATATTCTCCCTTCATTCTCATTTATTTTTAAAATTATTTCCCTGGAGATCCTATATATCTTATTTCCCCAGATGGATTTTGTTATGTTCTACAAAGCAAGTTCCTAGGTAGTTTGATTGGTATCTTTAAAAATTCATATTATTTTAAGAAATGTTATTTTATTGAGGATTATGTAACCATAAGCAATGAATATTCCCCTAATTATCTAAGTTATTCTTGATTTCTTTAAGGAATATTTTTTCACTATGTTTATAAGAATTTTGAGTTCGATTCTGACAGATAAACTTTCAGATGTTTTATAAATTTCAAAATTATTTTGAATAAGAATTCCATTCTCTTGGATTTTGTTGTTCTAATACGTAAGTGCTGATGATTTGTTTAGGATTTATTTTATGTCCTGCTATACTGTTTATTCTTTGTTTCAAATAAATTCTTTGCTAATTCTTGGTGGTTATCTATGGAAACATCATGTTCCATGCAAAAACCATAGTGCTGATTTTGTCTCTTCTTTGCCAATGTTTATGCCTTTAATTTCTTGCATTTTTCTTGTTGCTATAGCTAGCATTTCTGGAACTTTATAATTTTATGGGTGGCTCTTTTATTTATCATTAGTTTTTAGCATTTATTTAGCATAGTATTATATTTTGTCAATAATCTGTTTCTATGTTTTATGAGATAATCATATCAGCTTTGGTCTTTAGCATATTTGTATAAATTGTTTCCCAAATATTGACTCATTCTTGTATCACTTGGTCATAGTAAATCGATTGTCAAATATGTTGCTGTCATACTTCTGTGAGTATTTTCATTATGTTTCACAGAAATAATAATTAGTCATATTCATATATAATTCTTTTTCTTTGCCCCTCACTAGTTAAAGTATCAGGATTATATTTGCCTCATAAAAGTCTTCCGTACAGTGATCCGTGTCCCCTCTCCCCACCGATTTTGGTATTAATTTATGTAGAATACATATTTATCTTTACGCGTTTGACATAATTTACTTGTAAATCCATCTCGATCAGGATCTACCCCTCTACCTTTTTTTTTCTTGGTGTGTGTGTGGGTGTGTGTGTGGTAATACTGTGGTAGCATATTCAATTTCATTTTAAACAGTTGTATTAATTTTGGTCTCTATTTCATGTTCTGTTAATTTAATTAATTCATACTTGAATAAACACTCTTCAATTTTTAAAATTTCATTTTTATCATAAAATTATGTACAATAGGTTCTGATAACTTATTTTCTTTCTACTCCATATGTTCTGACCTTATTTATTTTTATTTCAATAATTTGCATTACTCTCTTTTTTGATAAGGTTGACTAAAGGTTAATTAATTTGTCTTCTCAAATAGTTAGCTTTTAGACTTGTTTATAAATTCTATATTAATTTTAAATTATTTTATCCACCTACCCTCTAATTTTGATGCTTTTTTTGTATTTTGGGGTCAACTAATTTGTTGATTTTTCTAGTTTTTAAAATAGTATACTTAGTTCATTAATCTTTTTCCCCCTTTTGTTATTTTTATGTCTTAGGGAGGAAAAGTTCTTTTATTTTAACTGCATCCCAGTAATTTTGGTATATATTCCTCATCATTATAATTCTCTTTCATCTATTTATTAATTGTCTCTATGATTTGTTATTTGATTCACTGATTATTCAGGATATTATTAATCCTCAATTTAAGTTTGCATCCTTTCATCTGTTCTCTTTATTAACATCCATTTTATTATGTCATAGTTTTCAAAGGGTGCTTAGTATTTCTATTTATTTATTTCTATTTCACTTATTTATAATTTCTTCATTCCTTTCCACATTTTTTTGGGTAAAGAAATGATGTAGTATTGAGAAATATGTATATTTTTCATGCCCCCACTATAAAGATGACAATTTCAGATCTAACTTCTGCAGAATTCTGCTTGGTTCTGTATTTTCCCATTTTGTTACCTTTGTCCATTTCTGAGAGGAAACTTAAATGCTTCTATAATCATTGTGTTATTATTTATGTCTTTTTTGCAATTCAGTAACCTTTTCCTTTGTGAATTTAGATGCTATGTGATTTGGTGCATATATTTGTATTGTCAGTGCTTCATTATATATTCTACCATCAAGTCTATTGTGATATTCTTGTTTATCTCTTTTGATACTAAGCTGTTGTATTTTTGCCTTGTTTGATAACACGATTACAATTCATATTTTCCTTAGTAGTCACCTGATGTGCAGTAAATTTTTTGGCTCTCTTTTTCTTTGTAGATGCATCTTTTTGTTTTTAAATGTTATTTTGTATAAGGAAAACTTAAACAATATTCTACCACTTTTCTTACTTATTCTACCAGTTTTATCTTATGAATTTGATCATGCAATATACATTTAAAGTTATGGTTATTATATTTATACTTTTCTACAATTAATTCTTTTAAAGTAATATTTATCTCCTCTTTTGTCAGCACTTTATCACTGTTATTATTTATGTGTATGCTATTTTGATGCTTATCTATTTTGACAACTACACTCCTTTCCCTTGTTGCCATTTACTTGTCCTATAACAAGTTTTTTGACTTTACTTAAATTATTAATTAATTTTTTTTCTTTAACTTTCTCCCAAATTTGACTTTATTTTCCTACTCAGCTTAGCACTTAGTTTAAGTTTCCCTCCCCACTGCCTTTGAATCTTTAAATATAAGTACCATTCTTTTCCTTCAACCTTTTCTAAGAAGTTTTCCTTTGCTTTGTCCTTCTTGTTATTTCTTTTTTACTCTAGTGTGTTCTAAATTCTATTTTCCAATTTATGTATTATGCCTTTCTTGTTTTCTTCTTTATTTCCTGTGTCCCTCATCAGTATGGGGTTTCTGGGCCACCAAATTTAAGCTCATGCAGTTTCATATGTATGTGATTACATTTGTGGTTCTTGCCCCATTCTCTCCCCCTCCCTGTACTGTACTTGATTCTTAGAAATATCATCTAATGATATTATACTTTTTTGTGTGTGGTTGGCATCACTGAGTCTCAAGCCGTTAAAATCAGCCCTTCTCTCTTCCTTTACCATAATCATTTACTGCTTCTGAATCTAGGCTCTCCCAACTCTGGTTCTATGTTCCCCATACAAACCTGGGTGTTGATTGTCTTCAGGGGCATGTTTAGTTGTTTTTCAGGCATGTTTGACCCTTCATGACCCCTTTTTTGGTTTTATTGGTAAAAATACTGGAATGGTTTTCCATTTCCTTCTCCACCTTATTTAACAGATGAGTAAACTGAGGCAAAGAGTGTTAAGTGACTTGACCAGGATCATGAAGCTGGTAAGTATCAGAGGCTGGATTTAAACTCAGGTCTTCCTGATTCCAGATCCAGTACCCTATCTATCCATTGCACCCCCTAGCTGTCCTGGGGGCATGAATTTTGCCTCTTCTGGGTTGACTGTAGTTTTGGGAGTTATGTCTACGGAGTGACCTTTTAATGTGAAAATTCTTCCCAGATGATATACATTATAAGGTCCCTATTTCTTTTTAAAGACATCTTTCCTCTCTAATGAGAATATTCTTTAATGGCAATCTTCTCTTTCCCTGTCTGGAAGAGATTCCTGTTCTGTACCCTCTGCCCCCAAACCCATTCTCTCCTCCATTGCTTTTAATCTATACTCCATATATTCCATTCTTGCTGATAAAAAAGAAGTTATTCTGTCTTCTCTATTTGACTGTAGACTGCATTGACGTCTATCTCCAATTCTCCTTTGTCTCTTACCTCCCTTTTTTCACATTTTGTTATTTCCTCCACAAAAGATATTGATTTGCCAATGCAAGTGACTATGGATTTTTTTCATAGAATATGAGTTTATGTCTTCCATCTTTTTTTCTCCTGATTAAGTTTTCCTTAAATCTTTAGTTTCTCTTCAGTTTAATTTCCTTTTAAATTAATAGTTCATAAACATGAAAAAATTGTTTTTCTCTATTCTTTTCTTCATAATTGTATTACAGAATTTATCCTTCTTGTCTTTCTTTAACATACCTCTACAAAACTTTTTTTTTCCTCTTTTCTTTTTTCCAGAATTCTTCAAATACTTCTTTTTGGGGGAAAAGTTTATCTTTTTAAATTATTATCACATTCAGCTTTACAGGATTTTTATTTTTACCTTGAATTCCCCTCCATCCATATTTTCCATTATCTTTTTATATTTATTGTGACTATAGAATAATCCCAGATTATTCAAATTAGTATTCATTCACATTTGAAGGCCTTCCTCCTAGATGTTTCCAAAATGTATTGGTGGTTATAACATTATAATATGCTTTTAATATGTACCTTGGAGTTTGAATCATGGAGTTTTTCTCTGTTGGCAATCATTTGATTCTGTTGATCACTGATTATTGCCCATATTTAAAATATCTGGACAACTTTCTTGTACCTGGTTCAGATTCTTTCAAAGTATGGTACTTGCTTTCATATTATTAGGGCCTCTCTTTAGGTTTTTATTGATTCTTCCTTATGACTACCATCCTTTCTTTGATTTATACCAACCTCTACTTGCGATTAAGTAGATTGGAAATGGTAGGTCAAAACTTTTATGTTCTCAGATGTAATTCAATATATTTAAAAAAAACCCTGATCTGTTCTGTATTCCTATTTTGTTGATTCAGCTTCAGTTACTCTAAAACTTGTATAAAAGTTCTTTTTCTGAAAGTTTTGTTTTGGTGATGTTGGAGGAAAATAACTAGTTTGTATCCTGCCAGTCATGGTCTGATAAGATATGTGACATTTAAACATAATAAATAAAATTAATCTCATAATTAGTTTATGTAAAAATTTGAGATTATTTTCTGTAACCAGGGTTATTATAAAGTGATTTTGTATATTTATAAAAGCCCACACATAAGAATGTGTGTGCAGATGTACATACATATATATGCCCACACATATGCATTTATACATCCACAAATGTATGCATATTTATGTCCTTACAAAACAACATTTGTGTTCATATGCATATATGTGTGTGAAAGAGAATGAGAGAGAGGGAAAAAAGATAGAAGGAAACAGAGAAAGAGAGAGAGAGAGAGAGAGAGAGAGAGAGAGAGAGAGGGAGAGAGAGAGAGAGAGAGAGAGAGAGATAAAGCTTTTGTGTCAAGTTCTGCCATTGATATTTACTGGTCATTTGACCTTAGATAAATCACTTAACATCTCAGTGCTCTAGGCAACTCTCTAAAATAATAAAACCATAAGTTTCATAGTAGGTACAGATTTGTACTATTAAAGGGATGTTCCTTAGGGGAATTTCCTTATACCAGTGAAATCACAGGTCCATTCCAAAATACATGCATATATACACATATGCACAAAGTACAAATATCTTCATATATATGTACATACACACATATAGAAATGTTATGAATGAATACATGGGTCATTATATATATCTCTCTGTGTGTATATAATCATATTTTCCTTTCAAAAGTCTGCCTATAAACATAAATGTAAATTTTTTTCTAAAGCTAAATATTCATTGGTACATTATAGGTTTTGATCTTGTAGCAACCTGATACTAAACATGGAATGAGGAGTTATGTATATCTCAATAAGTTCATACACAATTCTCCATTCATTCACCTTGTTTCAAGATGTCTCTTTCATTCTCTCTGCTTTACCTTACCTACAACCATTTCAGCAGTGATCCTATAGAAAACAAGTTTCATGCTTTACCCATTAATTTAGGTCCAGAGTTAATCATTCCAAGACACTGGGCTATGATATGCCCTTTTTTTCTCCTCTAAGAAGCAGAATGCTAGGCCTGGAGTCAGGAAGAGATGAGTTCAGGTCCAGTTTCACTTACTAGCTTTCTGACCCTGGGAAAGTCATCCTCTGTCCACCTCAATTTTTTCAACTATAAAATAAGGATCGTAATAGCACTTCCCTTGTTTTTGTAAGGAACTAATGAGATAAAAATTGTAACATACTTGGCACAGTGCCTGGCACATAGTAGATGATTAATACTTGTTACCTTCCTCTGTCTTTCTTCATAATGTAAAGTTAAGTATTTTGAACTTTTTAAACTATCAGCTAAGATTTCACGTCCCTTCTGTCCATTTTTCTCACAAGAATACTGTAATCCAGCAATACCACTACTAGGTCTGTATCCCAAAGAGATCATAAAAAGGGGGAAAGGACCCATGTGTAGAAAAATATTTATAGCAGCTCTTTTTGTGGTGGCAAAATATTGGAAGTTTAGGGGATGTCCATCAATTGGGGAATGGCTGAACAAGTTGAGGTATATGATTGTGATGGAATGCTAGTGTTCCATAAGAAATGATGAGCAGGCTGATTTCAGAAAAATGTGGAAAGACTTACATGAACTCATGCTGAGTGAAGTGAGCAGAACCAGGAGGGCATTGTACATAGTAACAGGAACATTGTATGATGAACAGCTTTGATAGACTTAGCTCTTCTCAGCAATGCAGTGATATATCAGTTTCAAGGGATTCATGATGGAAAATGCTGTCCACATCCAGAGAAAGAACTATGGAGTCTCAATGCAGATTGAAGCATACTATTTTCACTTTTTTGTTTTTTCTTCCTCATGATTTTTCCCTTTTGTTCTGATTCTTCTCTCATGGCATGACTAATGTGGAAATATGTTTAATATGATTGTAAATCCTGTACCAAATTACATGCTGTCTTGGGGTGGGGGAACAGAAGGGTGAGAGGAAAAAATCGGTACTCAGAATCTTGTAAAAGTGAATGTTGAAAACAATCTTTGCATGTAATTGGAAAAAATTAAATACTATTAAGTGGAAAAAAGAAGTTGTAAAGAGGCTAAAAAAAGTACTTGCTCAAGATGGCGGCTGGTAAGCAGGGACTAGAGTGAGCTCCATACCGAGTCCCTCAAAAAACCTATAAAAAAATGGCTCTGAACCAATTCTAGAATGGCAGAACCCACAGAACAGCAGACGGAAGCAGGGCTCCAGCCCAGGACAGCCTGGATGGTCTCTGGGTGAGGTCTATTCCACACAGAGCTGGGAGCTGGGAGCTGGGAGCTGGGAACGGAGTGGAGCAGAGCCCAGCCTGAGCGGTGTGGAACAACCAAACTTGGAGTCGGGCGGATGGGGCCCCTAGTGCCCTGAATATGTGAGCTGTGGCAGTTACCAGACCCCTCGACCCACAAACACCAAAGACTGCAGAGAAGGTTAGTGGGAAAAGCTGCGGGAATGGAAGGAGTTCGCAGTTTGGCTTCTAGCCCCGAGGGCAGCGGAGGTGGGGCAGCTACAGTTGCTGCTGCTTCTGGCCCCAGGCCCACCTGGTGGGAGGAATTAAGTGGCGGATCAGAGCAGGAGTGCAACAGCCTGCTGAAGATCTAAGCCCAGCCTGGGCTGGGGGTTCTTGGGGAAGGAGTAGTGCGGGTCTGACAGAGCTGGCACCTCCCCCCCAAACATGGAACATAAAACTCGTTAGTCTACAAGCAGTCATACCCCACTGAAAAACTCAAGGGTCAAGTTAGTTGGTTGGGAATATGGCCAGGCAGCGAAAACGCGCCCAGATTCAGTCTCAGACTTTGGATTCTTTCTTTGGTGACAAAGAAGACCAAAACATACAGCCTAAAGAAGACAACAAAGTCATAGAGCCTACAACAGAAACCTCCAAGAAAAACATGAACTGGCCCCAGGCCATAGAAGAACTCAAAAAGGATTTGGAAAAGCAAGTTAGAGAAATAGAGGAAAAATTGGGAAGAGAAATGAGAAGGATGCGAGAAAACCATGAAAAACAAGTCAATGACTTGCTAAAGGAGACCCAAAAAAATACTTAAAAATACACTGAAGAAAACAGCACCTTAAAAAACAGACTAACTCAAATGGCAAAAGAGCTCCAAAAAGCCAATGAGGAGAAGAATGCCTTGAAAGGCAGAATTAGCCAAATGGAAAAGGAGGTCCAAAAGACCACTGAAGAAAACACTACTTTAAAAATGAGATTGGAGCAAGTGGAAGCTAGTGACTTTATGAGAACTCAGGATATTATAAAACAGAACAAAAGGAATGAACAAATGGAAGACAATGTGAAATATCTCCTTGGAAAAACTACTGACCTGGAAAATAGATCCAGGAGAGATAATTTAAAAATTATTGGACTACCTGAAAGCCATGATCAAAAAAAGAGCCTAGATACTATCTTTCAAGAAATTATCAAGGAGAACTGCCCTGATATTCTAGAGCCACAGGGCAAAATAGAAATTGAAAGAATCCATCGATCGCCTCCTCAAATAGTTCCCAAAAAGAAATCTCCTAGGAATATTGTCGCCAAATTCCAGAGCTCCCAGATCAAGGAGAAAATACTTCAAGCAGCCAGAAAGAAACCCAATCAGAATAACCCAAGATCTGGCAGCTTCTACATTAAGAGATCGAAGGGCTTGGAATGCGATATTCCGGAGGTCAATGGAGCTAGGATTAAAACCTAGAATCACCTACCCAGCAAAACTGAGTATCATGTTCCAAGGCAAAATATGGATTTTCAATAAAATAGAGGACTTTCAAGCTTTCTCAGTGAAAAGACCAGAGCTGAATAGAAAATTTGACTTTCAAACACAAGAATCAAGAGAAGCATGAAAAGATAATCAAAAAACGGAAATTGCAAGGGACTTACTAAAGTTGAACTGTTTTGTTTACATTCCTACATGGAAAGATGATGTGTATGATTCATGAGACCTCAGTATTAGGGTAGTTGAAGGGAATATGCATATATATATGTTTATGTATATATATATATATATATATATAAGTGAATGTGTATGTATGTATCTATATGTATATGTATGCATGTGTATGTATGTGTATATATATATGTGTGTTTATGTATATATGTATATATATATGTATATATATGTGTGTATATATATGTAAAAGAGAGAGAGAAGACACAGGGTGAGTTGAAGATGAAGGGAAGATATCTAAAAGAAATAAAATGAAATTAAGGGATGAGAGAGCAACATACTGAGAGAGGGAGATAGGGAGAGATAGAATGGGGTGGATTATCTCTCATAAAGGTGGCAAGAGGAAGCAGTTCTGTGGGAGGAGGGGAGAGGGCAGGTGAGGGGGGAATGAGTGAACCTTGCTCTCATCAGATTTGGCCTGAGGGGGAATACCATACATACTCAGTTGGGTATCTTACCCCACAGGAAAGAAGAGGGAGGAAGATAAAAAAAAATAAAAGGGGGGGATGATGGAGGGGAGGGCAGATGGGGGTGGAGGTAATCAAAACAAACACTTTGGAAAGGGGACAGGGTCAAGGGAGATAATTCAATAAAGCGGGATGGGTTGGGAAGGAGCAAAATGTAGTTAGCCTTTCACAACATGAGTATTGTGGAAGGGTTATACATAATGATACATGTGTGGCCTAGGTTGAATTGCTCGACTTCTTAGGGAGGGTGGGTGGGAAGGGAAGAGGGGAGAGAATTTGGAACTCAAAGTTTTAAAATCAGATGTTCAAAAAAAAAAGTTTTTGCATGCAACTAAAAAATAAGATACACAGGCAATGGGGCGTAGAAATTTATCTTGCCCTACAAGAAAGGAAGGGAAAAGGGGATGATGAGGGGAGGGGGGTGATAGAGGTAAGGGCTGACTGGGGAACAGGGAAACCAGAATATATGCCATCTTGGAGTGGGGGGGAGGGTAGAAATGGGGAGAAAATTTGTAATTCAAACTGTTGTGAAAATCAATGCTGTAAACCAAATATGTTAAATAAATAAATTTAAATTAAAAATAAAAAAAATAAAAAAAGTACTTGCTAAGATATTTTTAGGGGAGAAAGGTGTCTACATATATTTTTAGAAGAAACATATTTTAGTCAAAATTTCCTATATATGCATTTGTATTATATATGTATATTTATATACGTCTATACTTATAGACATACGTGCACATACACACATACAAACTGTGAAGCAGAAGACTGAATTAGGTAGAGTGAGAAATATTTCTCCATGAGTGTTAAGAATAAAATGTCTCTGGGGAATTTCAGTATGCCTCAGAAGGAATATTAAAATACCTTAGTGTGAAAGGAAGTAAGAAGAGGCTAGGATGAATCATATAAAGTAAGAGAGATGGCCTTTCCTTTAAAAGGGTTGTACCCCTTTGAATGAAACCACATGAAGAGTAAAAGTGCAATCTATACTGAAATTAGAGGTGGGTAGGGAATCAAATTGTCTTACTTTCCAAACATTCAGGGGGCATAACATATATAATAGAAAGAGCTCTTTCTGTGGACTCAAGAAGCTTTCATTCTAATTGGAGGAAGCAACATACATAAGAGAAGGGTAATTTGGCCTGGGAAATCATAGGAATAGTTATTGAATTGACACACTCTTTCTACTATGAATGGCAGTATTGTTCTGAATATAGTTTCTTGTGAAAGAAGTAGAGGGAGGGGGGGAGGGATGGGAAACAAGAATATGATAAATGTATAATATGAAGAATGAATGAAACTGTTTAGGCATAGTGGGTCATGTGAGTTAGAGCTTACACTTACAGTCAGAAAAATGTGAGCTGAAATTGATGGTTCCTTCCAGCTCCAAATTATGATCCAATGAGAATGGCCAGCAAATTGGGATAATTTCTTTAAAAACTTTATTTAATGTTGGAAAAAGGAGCATTAAAAAAAGGTATGGGTAGAGATGTGAGAGAATAAAAAGCTATTAATGTAAGAGTAAGGGTGCCAACTTAATCCTGACTCTAAAATATCAGGATGCTAAACTGATGCTTAAAGTCTCCTAGATAAAGTGAAAAACACTAGAAATTGAGATGCTGTGGAAACCACCACATTGTGCCACAGAGGAAAAAGACATTGACTCTGAATTTAGAAAATCTAGAGTTGAATACCACCTTTGCTATGTACTACCTGTGTGACCTTGGGGAAGTGACCTCAATCAATTAATTAGTAAGCTTTTATTAAGTGCCTACCATGCTGTACCAGGCACTCTCTGGATACAAATACAAAAATGAGTGGTCCTTGTTCTCAAAGAGCTTGTATTCTCTATATCTATATATACATTCCTATCTACATGTAGGTCTTCCTTCTTTCCTTTCTTCCTTCCTTCCTTCCTTCCTTCCTTCCTTCCTTCCTTCCTTCCTTCCTTCCTTCCTTCCTTCCTTCCTTCCTTCTTTCCTTCCTCCCTCCCTCCCCCCCTCTCCCCTCCTTTCCCCCCAATTAATTTGAGGGGAAGAAAGCACTAGTAGCTTGGGGCAAAATCCTCACTTAGAGTGTTGCATTTCAACTTAGCTTTGAATGAAACTAAGAATTCTAATGTGGAAATGGGGAGGAAGTGTTTCCCAGGGATTGTAGAAAACCTTTGGAAAGTGGGGGAGATCAGAGACAGCGTATGACATGTCAGGAACTGGAAGAACAATTTGATTACACTTTAGTACATGAAGGAGAGTGATATATGATAACATCAGGAAGGTAGTTGGGCGTCGTTTGGCGAAGAGTTGTCAATATTAGAGAGAGAAATCTGTATTTCATTCTAAATGTAAGAGGGAACTACTGTCATTATAGAGTAAGAGTGTGAAATGGTCATACCTGTGCTTTAGGGAGATCGCTTTGGCAGCTATATGGAAGAAAGATATGAGAGGGAAAGAGAAACAGCTGAGAAGCCAATGAAGATGTCATTGCAATAGTTAGGAGAAAAGGTTATGAGGGCCTGAACTAGAGTGATGATCATATAACTAAAGAAAAGAAGCAAATGTGAAGGTTGTTATATAGATAGAAGTGATAAGACTTGGAAATAGATTGGAGTCCTTCACTTGTAAAATGAAGGGGTTAAACTAGATTATCTATAAGGTCTCTTTCAGGTCTAAATGTTATGAATTCAGAGAAAGGAAGACAAAATTGAAGCCCATGAGACCAACACAACTTACATATTTAAGCATATAAGGAAATTATACTCATTGGATCACCCAGAATAACATATAAAAATCAAATGACTCAGGAGATAATAAAGGGTGGGAAATTATTTTTGCCTTTGTTGTTTTCCTTTGTTGTAAATGAGCTACTGATACTTTTAAAAATTAGGGAAATCCAAAATGCATTATTTTCTGACCACAACACTTAAAATTTATATGAAATGAAGAAAATGTGAAGAATGGATGAAAAATTTAAATGGAAACTGTACAAAGCAATCCTACAAATGTATAAGTCAAAGAACAAGTCATAGAAACAACTAATTTTTTAAAAAAATGACAATGAGTCATCACCCTCTAAATTTTACAAAAGAGCCAAAACAGCCATTGGGAAAAAAAATTTTGTCTCTATACAAAAGAGAGAAACAACAAATCAATGAAATAAGTGTAAAATAAAAAAGCTGGAAAAGTAACAAATTAAAATACCCCTCTTAAATGCAGAAAAATAGAAATTAATCAAACAAGAAAAAGAAAAGAAAACCCTTTTCAATTGAAAAATAAAACTAGGATTTGATTTAAAATACTGATAAAATAGATAAACTTATAATCCCTAGCCCATTAATCATAGTTTAAATAAGAGAAACACCAAATTACCAAAATATGAGAGGAATTTCTTAAAATATGAGAAAATAAAAGATATTTTAGAAGATATTTAGAAGATATTTTGACTAATTATATGACAAAATATCTGATAACATGATTGAAATATTTACCAATTATTAAAAAATCCAGATTGACCAAGTGGGTAACAGACTTCTAATAGGCCAATTTTATGAAAAGAAATTAGGCAAAATTCTAAGTGAACTCTCAAAGGAAAAAAATCCAATGGATTTTAAAATTAATTTTTAAGAAAATAAATAACAATAATTTATTACATAAATTGTTTGCATGAACAGAGAAAGAAAACATTCAACCAGGCTCTACTAAATTCCCAATACCAAAACTAGGAAGAGATAAAACAAAAATATGTATGTGTGAGTGTGTCAGTAAATTAATGAATATTAAATGAATATCAAATATCAAATAATGAATATCAAATTCTAAATGCAAAATATAGAACTAAATATTGTAAAAATATTGGGATTAAGAATGTTGGATTAGAAAAAGAGCTAAGATAATATATTTAAAAAATTATGCATTGTAATCAGGTTGAATTTATACTAAGAATATAGGATTGATTAATTAATAACAAAAACAATAAAATCAAATTTTATCAGCAGGTGACAAAATAGCTTTTGATGAAGAATAGAAGTAATTTACATTAAAACTACTGGAAAAAATATCATAGTAATTAGTGGATGTTTCCTTGCCAAAATTATTGTATCTGCCTAAAACTAAAAGCTAGCATTATTTGTTATGGAGAAATGATATAAGTCATTCAAAAACGATACATCGTAATATAAGGATCTCCATTGCTAAATCTTTTATTTGATGTAGTTTTTAAAATGTTATCTATTATAATGAGATAAGATAATGAAATTTACCAAGATCCATTTAGGACTTTTTTAACTCCAGGTATAAAAACTCAACAGAAATAAAGGAAGTCAAAGAATAGAGGACATACTAATTGTCCAATCATAACTTCAGAACACTGATAACGAAGCATGCTTCCCACATCTTGGCAGAGAGTAGATGGAGAGGAGGTACGAATGAGATATACATTTTCAGACATGACCAAGAGACTTATTTTGCTTGACTACACTTCCCTATTTCAAGGGAGGCCATCTATTAAGGTGGTTTAGTGGGAATTCTTTCTATGGGATATTTTATGGGTGGTGATAGTGGTGCAAAAAAAAAGAAGAAAAGAAAGAAAAGAAAGTCAATGATACATTTTTAAAACACAAAAAAGGGACCAAAAGGAAGTTCATAAGAGGAAATAGAGAATTTGAACACTTTTGTTGTTATTGTATTTAATGTGTATGTTAAAAACTATATGTAATAGAAGTTCAATTTGAAATATAGTCCCTTTTTGTTCTCTATGTACCAAAATGTTCATATTTGTTGATATTTATGAATTTGGTAATAAAAAATTAAAATAGACTCATTTTTTGTCATGGTTAGTCTCCCTGTAGAGAGATATATTGAATACACAGAAGATTCATATGATTTAGTTAGGTTTTTTTTTTTACTAAGGTCCTGGGGAAAATGTTGCATACCTATTTGAATCAAAATGGAGAACCCAAGAAACCAGTCACATCCTCATACCAGTAGTTCCAGGCTGTGGCTGCTTTGGCTCCATCTTTGCTTGGTCAAAGCCTTCAGAGAAGGAGATAGAAGAATCTACTTTTTGAAAATCTCTACTTGGGAATAAGTAAATTCCAAGAGAATAGTAACTTTAATAGTACCTGTCCCTAGCCCCCTAGTTTGTAGGGGTTTCTTGCTTCTCCATTTTTTTTCTAGAGCCATTTATTCTCTCCTTTGTCTTCTTCACTATCTTACTTCTCTGAATATATATATATATATATATATATATATATATATAAAATATTTATTTTCTATTTTCTAGGTATAATGTAAACTTCTTGAGGGCAGTCTGCTTTGATTTTTTTTCTTTGTATCTTCAGGGAGCTCAATAAATGTTTAATTGAATTCAATTCTTCTGGCTTGAGTAAGTAGAAGCATAATGGTAATATAAATTTGAAGATCTTTCCATCCATTAATAGGCCCATGTGACTTGCTTACATCACAGAAAGCCTAAGTCACACGTGGTGGGAGGAGCTTTCTGAATGAGCGGAAAAGGAAGGGTGGAGAAGAAAATGCTCAGAGCAATTAGAATGGTGGGAGAGAGTGGATGCAGGCAAGGAGACAGCTAGGAGTTGTGAGTGTTTGTGGGAAGGTCCGAGCAGTCGGGGAAGGCCCTGGAATGGAGTTACTCTCTGTGGTGATAATGTATATTAACTTCTTTGTTGCTAAGGTGGATTTGGTTTACTGGTGTTGGGATGTGGCTTTCTGGTGTCTGAATAAATGTTTTGCTTCTGTCTTCTATATGGAGAGTCTGTTATATTCTGCGATTCAGAACCATGCTGGCATATTCATAGTAATAGCAACCACTGTGCATATTGCCTTGGCGCTACAAGAAATGAGGGGAATAAACTGCTTTTCCCAGAATCCCCAGGAGGAAAAAAGGTGCTACTTTGCATATGACTTTAATGCCAAGGTCTGGAGAATCCTCATTCTTCCTAAATATATACTACAGAGATGAACAAAATCTAGAATTCAGGGAAAATAGTTAAGTTTCCTTTACCTATGACTCAGAAGAGTTACAAGGTTGAAAATAAGGATTTTACTACAGTTCAGGGCACAAACACATTCATTCAATCAACCTATCTATAGTCATACAAAAAAATGTTCTAAATCACTATTGATTACAGAAATGCAAGACTAATTAACTCTGAGGTACCACCTCACACTTATCAGATTAGCCAATATGACAAAAAGGAAAAAGATGGATGCTGAAGGAGATGTGGGAAAACTGGGACACTAAGGCATTGTTGGTGGAGTTGTGAACTGATACAACCATCTGGAGAGCAATTTGGAACCATGCCCAAAGGGTCATAAAACTGTGCATACCCTTTGATCCAGCAATATTATTGCTAGGTCTATATCACAAAGACATAAAAAATGGAAAAAATATCTATTTGTGCAAAAATATTTGAAGCAGCTCTTTTTGTGGTGGCTAAGAATTGAAAATTGAAGGGATTTCCATTTGATTCCTGTCAAGTGAGGAATGGCTAAACAAGCTGTGGAATATGATTGTGATAGAATGATATTGTGCTGTAAGAAATGACAAGCAGGATGATTTCAGAAACACCTGGAAAGACCCACATGAACCGATGCGAAGTGAGCAGAACCAGGAGAACATTGTACGCAAGTAACAGTAATATTGTTCGATGGAGTACTGTGAATGATTTGGCTGTTCTTAGAAATCAATGATCCAAGACAATCCCAAAAGGACTGATGATGAAGCATACTATTTGCCTCCAGAGAAAGAACTGATATTGTTTGAGTATAGACTGAAGCATGCTATTTTTCATTTTCTTTCATTCTTTTTCTTTTGAGTCTTCTTGTAGCACATGACTAAAATGAAAATGTTTTACATGATTGTGGGAAAAAAACCCCAAATGAACAAAAACAAATATATTCATTTACTTGCTGTGTAAACACAAGATTCTACCTGGGAACTATTGCTCATTTTGAACGCGAATACTCTACAACAAGGTTCCACTGTAGAAGAAAGTGGTTCTACAATATGGGAAAATATTATAATAAAAATTCAGTTCTACTTATTCCTCAAAATCAAGCCCAACCGTTTGTTCCTCTATGAAGCCTCTTCAAACCCCTTGTAACCCAAAGTAATCTCTCCTTTTTTTCTCAAATCCCATGACACTTATTGTATACCATAATTTGAAAGTTAGTATGTGCTACATCTATTGTTATTCATCTTTATGCTTTTTAAATTAGTCAGTAGATGTTTTGAAGGTGGAGGCTACATTTTATCCCTCTTGTAAAGGCAATTCCTGACTGTCTACCATAGTGCCTTGTCATACTCAATAACTGTTTTATTATGATGATCATAATAATTGCAATGGATGTTTTATTTAGAGAAAACTTGTAACTGTCTATGGACAAACATAATTGATGAGCAGTTTGGCTTAGTTAATAATTGATTATGACACAATAACATGATGTATTCATTTTTTTGCATCAAACTATAATTCTAGCAGGGCAAGAAATTTTAGGTGCTGTTATATAAAAAATTTTGATAAATCATTAAAATACAATCTTATAGAATACGTTTACTGATCTCACATTGGCTTAAATGATCTAGACAATCTGACTGAAAACTCTGAGAGGCTGTAAACATGAGTTTAATACAAATGGTGATTCATCCAATGGCAAGATTGGCTGCTGGAGTATCCTGGGTGTTGCTAGCTTTAATTTGCATCTTAATTAATGATCTAATAGAAGGAGATAAAACAGCAAATTCATGAAGTTTGCAGATGGTATTTAATTAAGAGATATTACTAATCTCGATAAAGACTGGTAAAAATTCAATTGGCTTTAAAGATACTGGGCATAATTTAGAAAATGGTAAAAATAGGATGGAAAATGCAAACTATTTTATCTGAAAAAATAGTATGCATTTATTTATTAAATGGACAAGATAGAACTAGAACATGGAATATTGATGGAGACAAAGACACATACATACACACAGTAGCAGATTGGATATGAGTTGATAAAATACTGTGCCAAGGGGGAAAAGTTTCCATGTGCTATTTCCAGCTTCATCTGAATAAGGATTACATTCTGAGACAGATCTCATCTGTGGGTCTTTAATTAAACTTTTATCTTCAGTACATTGTTTGGGTTGGGGTACCTTAGTTCTACCCAAAATACAGACAACTTAGAATAGAGAAGTGTCATTTTCTTAATGCCAGTGCTATAGGAATAGTTATATATGGGTATATTTGTGCCACTGGAACCAAAACTGTTCTCAGGAACTCAGAGCATTAGCCATGGTGGTCAAAATCGGCAGCGGTTGTCAACATAGCTGTGACTACTACAAACAACCCATGAAGAGGGCAAGAGGCTCCATGTTACTGTTAATAATTTCTATGATATTTCTCTCTTAGTTTATTAAGTTATTTTCTGGCTGTCAGACTGACTCTTGTACTGCTTTCTTGTTATGTATACTAGTGGCTTCTTTTCTGATGACTGTTCTGCCCTGCCTCATCCTTGTATGTGAATCTATTGCTTATCGTACTGGCCTTGAAAAGGGATGCTGTCTTTATCCTTGGTGGGGGATGAACAATTTCCTTTTTGCCCCCATGACAATGCCCTGCTTATGAAACACACATTCTTTTTTCAATAGACAGGTAATCTCATATATTATCTTATATCATTAGCAGGGACAATTAGCAGAACTTATCAATGATGAAATAGACGTATAGGTCAAGGCTGGTGCTTGGGACATTAGCTATGATGAGATTCTGTCTCCTTACCAAAAGGGCATAAGATACATTGACCAACAGTCTAGAAAAAAAAAACCTGACATATGAAAGTAAAGAAGAATGTTTTATAAAAAGTAAAATCTAGCCAATTAAAGAATGAGAAGCACAATAGTGGCCTAAATAATTATAACAAATGAATAGTGAAGGACCTGAGAAATGAAATGAAGGGTTAGAATCACTGAATCCTGAATTTTTGACTGGAAGGGAATTAGTCTTTCCTTCCTACCCCTTCATTTTGCAGATGAAGAAACTGAAACCCAGAGAGGTTAAATAACCAGGCCAATGTCACCAAGGTGGTGATTAGTAGAACTTGGAGTGCAAAGCAGGACTCCTGATTCCAAACTGAGCACTCTTTCTACTGCACGATGAGTTAAAAATCAGGAACAGAAAATATGTCAACATACTGAATATGATAAAATGGTTGACTCTACTGTAATTGGGTCATTTAACTCAAACTGGAAGGTATGCATTAAAAAACATTCTTTAAGCGCAAAATA
Source organism: Trichosurus vulpecula (assembly GCF_011100635.1). Lineage (NCBI taxonomy): Eukaryota > Metazoa > Chordata > Mammalia > Diprotodontia > Phalangeridae > Trichosurus > Trichosurus vulpecula. The sequence continues at coordinate 202,787,024 of NC_050573.1, forward strand.
TATGTCTATGTTCTCTCATTTCTATTTGCTTTGACTGATTTCTGGGTTACCAGTTACAGAAAACCTTTAAAAATATTTTTGTGGGGTCCATTGTCCTACTTTTTCCTTTAACACGTTAATTGGACACGGTTTTGATCAGTGTTTGCAGTGCTGTACTGAGTATGCCAGACATAGTGTCTGTCCTTTAAGAGGTAAAAAGAGATACACTGAGTTCTCAGTATATTTATTTGCAAAATGTATGAGTGAATGACTTGAATTTGGGGGGCAATGAGTTAAGGAAGAGAGCCTAGAGATTCATATTTAGTGAGGGAGGGGTTAAAGGAAACCGTAATATTTTTTCATTGTTTATAAAAATGTATATTTATAGCAATATTTTCTATTGTACTGGGGGTTATATTCCTGGTTCGTGTCCAGTAACTTTATACCTAAGATTAAAAAAATAGACAAGATATAAAATTGCTAGATGATTGCTGATTCTCAGAGGTCAAAGATAATTGGTCCCTCATTTCAATTGTTTCTCTCTCTTTGTTCTGGACCTTCCTTCACGTCCCTTTTGTCCTAGAGGGCTTCTGCATTGGCAGGATGTTATTAAAAGGTTTTTACAGAAAAAGTAAATTTTGAGGAAGAATTTGAATGAGAGTAGATAATCGACCCTATAGAGAGATTCACCCAGACAAAAGGGGTGCTGCGTAAAAGGACAGAGACCTCAGAGAATGGGCAAGAACTGAAATGGTGATATATGTACAGACTGGGTAAAGCAAAGAGAAAAAGACTGGGATCGAAGAAAAAATATTATATTTGTATATGTATACATGAATACACCTATACATGTGTATATAACATGTATATATAAACATAATATAGATATAAAATTTACATATATTGTATAATGATCAAATAACAAAACCATTTATTAAATGCTTGCTATATGCATATATTTATATTATATTTATATTATGTTTATATTGTGGTGAAAACCTGTTCATTGATCTACCTGCCTCAAACATGCTCTTACTCCAGTCTAGCCTCTCTTCAGCAATCAAACTGGTCTTCCTGAAATGCAAGACTGACCATGTCACTCCCCATTCAATCAATCCTAGTGGCTCCCTGTCACTTCTAAGATCAAATATAAAATCCTCTGTTTGGGTTTAAAGCGCTTTATGACTTGGTCTTGCCCTAACTTTCCAGGCTTATACTTTATTCTTGTCCTCTTCAATCTAGTAACAGTGGTCTCTTTGCTATTCCTCAAATAAGACACCCCATCTCCTAACTCAGCATTTTCTCTAGGCCAGGGGTGGGGAATCTGTGGCCTCGAGGCCACATGTGGCCCTCTAAGTCCTCATGTGAGGCCCTTGATTAAATCCACTGCAGTCAAAGGGCCACACTTGAGGGCCTAGAGGGCCACACTTGAGGACCTAGAGGGCCACATGTAGCCTTGAAGACACAGGTTCCCTGATGCTGCTGTAGACCATGCCTAGAGTGAAATATTTTCCGCTTCTCTGTCTCTTGGCTTCACTGGCTTCCTTGGAGTCTGCTAAAATCCTATCTTCTAGTAGCCTTCCACAATTCCCCTTAATGTTAATGCCTTCTTTCTGATGATCCAATTTATCCTATAGCTAGCTTGTTTTTACAGTTATTTGAATGTTTTCTCCTCCATCAGATTGTGAACTCCTAGAAGGCGGCTGGGTGGCACAGTGGATACAGTACTGGAGTCTAGAGTTAGGAAGACCTGAGCTCAAATCTAGCCTCAGACACATAATTGCTGTGTGACCCTGGGCAAGTCACTTAACTTCTCTCACTTAGTTTCTTCAATTGTCATATGGGAATAAAACCAGTACTTATCTCCCAGCATGATCAAATGAGATAATATTTGCACAGTGATTAGCGTAATGCCTGGCATATATTAGATACTCAATAAATTCTTCTTTCCTTCCTTTTCTTAAGAGTAGGGACCCTTTTTTGGGTTTGTTTGCTTGTTTTTACCTTTTTTGTGTGTTCCCAGTGCTTAGCAAGGGGACTGGCACAAAGCAGTTGCTTAATAAATGCTTATTGACTGACTTATTTATTGACTGACTCTTAGAAACTCTGTTTTCCATCTCGGCTCCTCTGAATAACATCTTTATCCCACCTTATCCATCTATAGGGATGGTTACATCTTAGTTCTCACCATCATCCAATGTACACAATTACTTAAGGACTTAGAGAGTTTCCCAGAAGAGACAAAAGAGCCAGCAATCATAAAAAAGACTTTATTTACCACAAGATCATTCAAGCAAAGGAAAACTTGGCAAAAAGTGAGACACTGCGAGGTGTGAGGAAATGGGGATGAGAAAAAAAATGAGGGCGAAGAATGTACTAGAGAGACAATGATGCAATCAGATATCAGTCCCTGGAACATTGGGACTTGAGTATGGCAATCTTCAGATCGCTGTATCCTTCCTCTGTGAAAGGAGCGGATGGACTAGACCATAAGTTCTCAAACTTTTTGGTCCCTTTGTATTCTCAAAAATTATTGAGAACTGCACCACCTCCCCAAGAGCTTTTGTTTATGTGGGTTATGTCTGTCAAGATTTACTACATTACAGATTAAAAGATCTTAATATTATTGTGAAAATACTTTTGACCTCCTGAATCCCCTGAAAGGTTCTTATGCAGGCCCGGGGCTCTGGACCATACTGTGATGACTACTAGACTAGATGACCTCTGAATCGCCTGCTAGCTGTCAAATATATGATCCATTGCAGGAGAAGGAAATGGGTTGATGTTCCTGTGAGAGTCTACACTTTGCATTTGGCATATCCAAGTTATGACAAGCTCACGTTATTTCTTCCAATTTGGCATGTGGTCGACTGGGATTTGTCTTCAGCACAGAATGTTCAGTAGTGTGGCAAAGGGCCAGAGGTTTCATAGGAATTGTGGGTACTTGCTTAGACATGTTTGATTGGTCATCCATAAGTAGGGAAAAAAAACTGGCCACTTAGGCCCAATGAATATAGCATAGGTCTGGATTTTTCCAATATTGAGGTACCAGAGATGGAGAAGGGCAGGGGTTTCAGGTCTAAGGAGGAGCAGAATCAGTAGAGTTGGTTATGATAAACTGTTCTGAGCAGAGAGAGGAAAATCAGAGTTCAGTTCAAGTTGATGGAATAGAGATATGGGTTGTGGTAGTCTAAAACAAGAACAACAAGAAAATAATACTCTTAATCACCTGTCTTTCCATATTTCTTTCTTTCTCATTCCTCCTCAACCTATTAAAAAAATCTCTTCTCAACCTCTACTACCCTTAGCTTCTCTCTGATGATGCAATGACTCTTCTTCTTGCTAAGGCCAACTTTCTACATACATCCTTGATCCTAACCCCTCCCATCTCTACTAAGAGCTCTTCCATATTTCTTTCTCTTTGTTTACCCATCTTTTTGTCTATTTGTCTGTCTGTCTCTGTCTCTTTGTCTCTGTCTTTGTCTCTCTCTTTCACACACACACACACTCACACACACACACATACACTCTTGCATTACTGCTCATTTCAAATTGTCTTTATTTGCAGGGTCCACCCCTGCAATCTATAACCATACTCTTATAAACAAAACCCAAACCCCCTTAACTAGATGCTACTATCCCCTCAGGCTTTTATCCTATACCTCTTCTCTCTGACAGCTCTACAATGGTTGCATCCATTTTTCACCTTGAAATAATTTCTCATCCTCTTGCGATGTGGTTTCTCACTTTAACCACTTGAATGAGACTCTCTTAATATTCTCAACATTCTCTTAACTGCAACACAGAATGGCCCACTTTAGCCCTCATCCTATTTTTACCTTTCTGCAGCTTTTGACTCTCTTGACCACCTGTATCTCCAGAATACTGTCTCTTCCTTTGGCTTCCATTACACTGCTGTGTCCTGGCTCTACTCTTCTCTCTCTGACAGCTCCTCTCCAGCTATGCACTGGTGCCCTTTAGACTTTATCCCTGGGCTTTTTCTCTTCTCTCTCTATACTTTCAGTGATTATGTCATTTCCTGTGGGGTCAACTCTTATCTCTCTGCAGATTACTCCTAAATCTATATGTCTCTCTCTTGAGCGTTACTCAGTCATTTCTAACTACCTTCTGGTCATCTTTACTTGGAGGTCTCATGAGTATTTAAAACACAACAGGTCCAAAATAAACTCATTACTTCCCCCTAAACCTCCAAATGCCCCTCTTTCTTTTGAGGATATTGCAGCCTTCTAATAATTCATGTTTACAACCTCATTGCCTGTATTTAATAAATTCTATGCCTTGTACCTTCTACCTTCACCATAATTCTTGCATCTGTACCGTTCTCTCCACTCATAAAGACATTGGTGTAGTTCAGTCCTTTCATGCCTTTACAATCTCGATTGCCTTCTAACTCCACTTCCTGTTTCTAGTTACTTTCCTTTATAATTCATCTTTCTTTTTTTTAATTTCCCAAATATATGTAAAAACAATTTTTATATTCTTTTTTAAAAAAGTTTGTGTTCCAGACTCTCTCCCTTTCTTCCTCCCTCCCCTCTCTCTTCCCTAAGACGACAAGCAATTTGATATTGGCTGTATGTGTGCAATCATGCAAAACATATTTCCATAAATAAGTCATCTTTCCAATAGATGCTAAATGAATATTTCTAAGACACAAGTCTGACCATATCACTCCCTTGTTCAAAAATCTTTACTGGCTCCCCATTGCCTCTCAGATAAAATACAAATTCTCTATCTGGGCATTCAAAACTCTCCACAATCTGGCTCCCACCTATTTTTCTAGACATTTTATATTACTCACCATCACACACCATAAATTCCAGATAAACTGTATTGCAATGTGTTCCCCAAATTTGGCATTGCATCCCTTGCCTTCATTTCTTTGCATTCTTCATGCCTGGAATGTGCTGCTTCTTAACTCTTATCTTTTAAAAAGCTTAGCTTTCTTCAAGGCTTAATTCTGGCTCTATCTTCCATGTAGAAAACTCTCCAGATTTCTCCAGTCATTGGTTCTCTCTTTTTTACCCTTAAATTATCATGCCCTTATTTATCTATACCCATTATGTCCCCCCACCCCCAGCAGAATGTAAACTCTCTGAGGAAAGGGATTATTGCATTTTTGTCCTTGGGTGATGCCTTGAATGCAATAAGTACTTTGTCAAGGTTTGTTTAATTGATTTGAAAGCAGAACTGTCAGAATATCATAGGGATTCTTCAAGGAAATCAACAATTTCTCCAAAGAGCATTGGTTTAGTAATACAACACAGTGGATGAAGAATGGATGCTGCCTGGTTTGTGACATGATGTTGGATGTGTATTCTATTGAGTTAGTCCACAGGACACACATCTTGGACCAACACTGCAGCTGGACAATAGGCTTGGCAAAGATTTAAAGAAAGAGTTCTGGATTGCATTTGGGGAAATTATGTAGTGTTTTCAATGGCCCCCCAAGCTGCTCTCTGACAGAAAAATCCACTTTTCTAACACTGACATTCACCTAGTGATGATACATAGCTGAAAATCACTATCTCCAAAGTCTTTAAATTGTAGATGACTCAAAAGGCAAAGAAGAAGCACATTTAGAATGTAAGAATACTCAAATGTAGTACCAATGTGCCTATGTAGTACCTGTGCATAGGAACTCCTGCAAAATATGTTGGCAGGAAATACATAGTTGGAAAGGGAAGTGACAGATAGCCTAACTATTGCACTGGTAACCAAAAAATGTTAGAGGATCTAGAGGAAAGCTTTTGGTACATTGGTTTGATGCCATATAAAGGCTTTAAGCAGACAACATGAACAAATGTTGCATAGGATGGAATGGCAAAAATGGATTGCAGTGTGTTTCAAAGGAAGGCATGCCCAAATAGTTGAGATCACGGATCCATCAAAGTATTAAAGAGCCATCTAAATCAATGTACATAATATGCCACTATGCTTTCGGTCTCAGAAGAGCTAACATACAGGCAGGTTACCAAGACTAAGGAATGAGAGAGAGAGAGAGAGAGAGAGAGAGAGAGAGAGAGAGAGAGGGAGAGATCTAGTTACTACATCTAGGATGCAAGATATGGGTTTCATCAAAGTGAGATAGTCAAGAACCTACCTTCTAGAACTACATGGGTTAGGGGTTAGACTAAGAATAAGGATTGAAGTTTGACTGAGAATAAGACTAGATTGATATTGAGTTGTCCAGGCTTTGGATCAAAGGAACTATATATTTCCTGAAACTGTCTCCCCCTCCCTCTTTATATTTAAATGTTCCTTGCATTTTTGTTTTGGTTAAGTGATTTGCCCAGGGTCACACAGCTGGTAAGTATTTTTTTTAAGTGAGTAGTAAACTTTTAAATTAATTAATTAATTTTGTTTTCAACATTCACTTCCACAATATTTTGAGTTCCAAATTTTCTCCCCATCTCTCCTCTCCCCCCACCCCAAGATGGTGTGCATTCTGATTGCCCCTTCCCTCAATCTGCCCTCCCTTCTATCACCCCACCCCTTCTCTCATCCCCTTCCCTGCTATTTTCCTGTAGGGCAAGATAGATTTCTATACCCCATTGCCTGTATACATTATTTGAGGTCAGATTGGAACTCAGATCTTCCTTACTCAAGGGCAAATGCCCTATCCACTATACCACCTGGTTGCCTTCACTTGTGAAGATTGCAAGGTTGCCTGGGCAGAATGTACAGCTTGTCATTTTAAGATTTTATACTAGGCAGACTGATCAGCACACATCTTGAATATTGTGACCAGTCTGAATTGTCACATTTTAAGTAGGACTTTAATAAACTAAATTGAATCTAGAGGAGGATTGTGAGGATTAATTATGTGAAAAATGCTTGAAAGAGATATGAGTATTGTTCCTACAAAACAATATCACATGGAAGAGGAAGTAAACTTATCCTGTATTTCTTGAAAGAGTAGAGCAACAACCAATAGGCAGAAAGAAACTAGGCAGATTTTAGCTCAATATATAGAAGAATTTTTTTTGACAGTCAGAGTCATCAAATAATGGGATGGGTTTTTTCTTGAAGTATTGACCTCTCTACCACTTGTAATATTTTAGAAGAGTTAACAGATTTTTGTTAGGGATATCAAAGAAGAGAGCCCATATTGGTAGGATTTTGGAACAATATAACTTCTAAGATCCCTCTCATTTCTGCAAATTTATGTTTCTGTGAGATACACAGTCATTGACTAGTGAGAAAATGATGAAAGTATGGTAGATTTATATATGAAAAAAACATTCAGATTTCCACAGTTAGGGAAAGGGATAGATAGCTGTAGCAAGGACAATAGACTTAACCCTAAGGTTGTATTACAAAAAATAGATTTTGAAAAAAAAATAAGTAAAGAAAGATGGACATTGTGATGTTTGGGGCAAAAAGTCAAAAGTCTAAATTGATTGGTTGAAGTAAATATAATGAAATAAATTGTTTCAATTCTTCAAAGATATATGATTTTATTCCTGTGAATAATGTTCCCTCCACCAACATAGGTCATAATCTGTTCATATAATAGAATGTAGTTTCATGATTTGTTTCAGTCAAAAAATTCATTGCCTATTGGTCAACCTTTTGATAATGTACTTCTCTGCACTTATTTAGGTTGTTCTTCTGATAGCCAACCATACCAGTCTCATATTCAAAGTCCTTACAGTTTGGAAGGATCTGCCTGAGCTTATGATCCAGTGTTGTAGCTTTCAAAAACCCAGGGTCACCTCCATACCATGATGTTGTATCAGAGGAAGACCTGACTGGAGAAACTGAAGGAAATCAGTATTTTAAAAAAGAGACAAAGAAGCATACTTGGAAAGATGCAATTAACATCATAGGGAGAAAATCTCTGAATTTATGTGAGCTGAGCTAATACTGTTGATGCCATCACTCTCCTGAAGCAAAATTAATGATAATAATGGTGATGATGATGATAAAACAAAACTTAATAACAACAATATCTGTGTCCAATTCTTGTTTTACTCATTAATTATAAATATATAAAGTAGGCCTAAGTAGAATTAGAATGCTAGTGTATTTTATGTCTACATGCAAAATGAGTTTCTATTTAAAACATGCCACCAACACAATGTCAAGAATAATTCATATGAAATGTGTTATTTCTGCATAACAATTTCATCCCATTATAATTCTGTCCACCCCCTAATACATTATATTCTCTCTTATATAGAAATATAACTTCCATATTAGAGGAATTAAACCAAAACATCTTATTAACCATTTGATCTATATGGATGATATTCAGCTACATGAATTCACCAAATATCAAATTATACAACTCCATCATTGTGTGGACTCTTTCTTTGGATATCAAAATGTCATTTGGACTTGATAAGTGTAAAGTTATTAATGTACTCCATTGAATGATAGAAAATAAAGACCTTGAGCTTGAATCCAGAGATCATGTTAAATCAATGGATGAAGTTGATATTTACTGTACAAACAAATTCCTTAGTCTCCTCCCAGCAGGACACATTGAGCATAGCAAGGAATGTCTGAATACATTAAGAGATTTGCTGATGTTTCAAAATGAAATCTGAATGGCAGAAACTCATTTAAGGCAATTAGCACCTATACAATATCAGACTTAATGTACACTCCCCAAATCATAAAATGGACCATAACAAATTACTAAAGTATGCTAACAAAATCCTATAAAATATTAACAAAACATGGGGCACATCAACCTAAGGAAGCTATAGAACAAACATTTCCATGACAAAAAAAATGAAGAGTATCGAAAGATATTCTTCAAATGTATATTAAATGGACTAAACACCTGTAGGTAGAAATACCTTTTCGAATAAACAGATATTATTTCATTGAACAATTGTAAAGACTGATAATAGGTACACATCATTGTATTCACTGAATGTAACTTAATATGTCTGAATGGAACCTATGGAACACTTCAAAACCAATAGTAGAATCCAAGACCCTCCATGGATAACATCCACATGAACTCAGCCAACAGTATGTTTGCAAAGAAGCAGTCAACAAGTGGCTGAGTCGTATGGATTTGTTTGTGAAAATGGAGATGTTTATAGTAGCTATTGCTTGTACTGCTGCTGCTGTTGCCGTTGCTGTTATTACAAATCTTCTTCAGGTTATTGTCACCAGAAACTATGGAAAGACTACTTTTGGGAGCCCAGATTTACTGGTCAATGTAAGTTATGCAAAGAAACAGTGGAGACTGTACAACCCATCATACAGGGTGCTAAAATTAGGACCTATCATGTCAAGATATGACCAGGTAGCTAGAAAAATCCATCAGAAGCAAGCTATCTTTCATGCACTTACAGATGGCAAATTCCCATAATACAGATGCAGACTGTGACAGATCCTGAAGAACTCAAGCAACAAAATCTGCTAGATCTGCAATATTATTGCAAAATGAACAGTTGCACACAAATGTCCCAATAGAACATGGATCTATAAAACCCCTCAAACTTGAGAATAATATTTTAAATATATATTGCCATATGAAATACTAATAACTTCTATTCTACATAGAATGAAAAACTTTCAAATCACAGAGACCTAGTGGAAGAAATCAAAATAACATGGGGATAGGAGGAGATACATATGATAGAAACACAGTAATTTGTCCAAGGACTATTTCCATCTGAATATAATCAAATCGATTTTTTCTATGATATTATGATATCATGATTATAGCAGATATTCATATGGCATTTTAAAGTTTGAAAAGTATTTCATAGGCATTGTGTCACTTGATCCTCAAAGCAATCCTGTCGTACTATCAATTCCTATTTTACAGATGAGGAAAGTAAAGCCGAGATTAATTAAGCAACTTGCCTAGGGTCACAGAGCTGGTTAAATGACTAAGGTAAGATTTTCTTGGCTTTAGATACTATGCCAAGGGCTTGACTTCTTCTAATTTTCCTTACCCATGAATTCAATTTGTTCAGTATTTGCTTCCAATCTCTCTTTATTATAAACTTAAAAATCAACAGGATTCTGATGTGAAATGTGTTGTATGTAATGTAATATGAATTCAGTGAATAAATACTTTTTCTTTTAGCCATTAAGGTACTTTGCTATAGAGAATCAGAGAATGCACCAAAGAAAGTATTGACCTTGACAAGTAGCATTAAATTGGTTAACATAAATTTGCAATGAATATTCACTGCTAATGAATGGTGTTGTGGAGAAATGACAATAATCACCTTACAGTTTTCTAAAATGAAAAAAATAATTTATGCGCACAACTTCAATGACAGTAAATACCTAATATCATTTTCTATAAAGAAGAATGTGCTGAAGAAAGTCCTGACCATTCTGTAGCAAAAATAACCGATGTTCATTCATTAACTGGGTTGACCACAGAGCTGTAGAACTGACATCTGGATGAGATACTGCACACACTGTGCTTGTATTCTTTTTATGGCTCTGTTTGTGTGCATGTGTGTTTGTTTTGGTAAATTAGCCAGTGAAGTCCCAGTGGAAAATCAGGTGATTAAAAAAATCATGCCTAATAAAATATAGCAATTCCTTTATTTTCCATCAGATATTTGGTTAGCAATCCCTTATTTTGGAAAAAAATCTGTATTAGCACTCTTGAAAGCTATAAAATAATATGATGATGAAATACATAATTATTGAACTACATTGGTAAGACTGATGACAAGTGGGAATCTATGTAACAAATAGCCATTAACACTAAGGATAAATTTTGCTTTGCTTGTTACTCTTATGAGATTAAAAACTGTCATTTTGATAGTTGAATCAAACTTATCCTCTAAACTTCTAGAGATCAGGAATGTTGCATGTGACAGCCAAGTGGCAAGGAGTCATAATCTATTTTTATGGAGAACTCCTGCAAGGAAGGCACTCACATGGTGTCAGAAGAAGTGATACAAGGATACTCTCAAGGTTTCTCTGGAGAACTTTGTAATTGATTGTGTGACATGAGGGATGCTGGCAAAGGACTGCCCAGCATGGTGTATTCATATCAAAGAAGGTGCTGTCCTCTATGAGCAAAGAAGAATTGCAGTAGATTAAAAGAAATGTGAGATGCACAGATATAGAGACATCTCCACTCCAAAGGTTCATATGGAATATTTTCTCCAACATGTGGTAAAGCATTCCAAGCTTATATTGATCTAATCAGCCACAGCTGGACACCCTGTAACTTGACTCTAAAATAGTGATGTCATTTTGGTCCTCTTCAAGAACAAAGGACAACAACCAACTAACCAAGGAATCAAATTTAAAAAGTAGCTATGGAAGGTTGAATGGATTAGTTGGTAGGTCAGGAAAGGGGATTAATCTCAGACAGTAGATACCATACAATAAGCATTTATTAATTGCCTAATATGTGCCAAATAGTATGCTAAGCACTGGGGATACAAACAAGAAAAAGAAAGTCTCTAACTTGATGGAGTTTACAATCAAATGGGGGAAGACAATACACAAAAGGAACCTGCATAGGGGATATGAGTAGAGAAGGTACATGGTGTGTACTGGGGGTACCAATGAGGGTTGAGTACCAATAACCTAGTTATTGTTCACATACAATATTGGATATTCTTATGCCAAAGTGATATCAGGAATAGATGTCAAGAAAGGTAGGCTAAGGGAAGTAATTGGGAATAATGGATCTTGTGAATGTCAAAGCAAAGTTGATGGGTTCAGTTTCACAATGGGAGATGCAGAGAGGAGCCAAATATAAGCCACAGTCAAATCCCAGAAAAAGAGAATAGTTAGCTCAAAAGAATACAGGAAGTGGGCTGATAAGCAATTATGTTAACTCTGTGAACTTCATTTTATTGTGGGCTTCACTTAAATACATGTTATACCTCTTCTGACTTCTAAAAGAAGTTAATATGACTAGTATATCTTCTTAGAGTCTAGTCCTTCGGTTCAATGGGATGTTAGTGATAGAAGTTTCTCACCAGCAGAAAATGAGTCCCCAAGGGGATTTCAGGCGTAGTCTTCTGGCATGTCTTTCTTACTGGTGACACAATATTAGAAATATAGTTGTTGGTATTGATAGTCTAGGATGGAGATGACTGCAAATTCATCCTTTTTGTCAACTAGAAAATACTGGTGTTTACATGCCTGGGTATGCTTGAAAGAGCAGGGACCAGGGAAGGATAGAATGCATTCAGTACATGTAAGACAAAGGTAGAAGGAGACAGGACTTATTGTCCTGTGTTATTAAGAAGTTTCTGATGCAGTGATAACGTACTTCTAAGTATAGGTAAAGTGAAGGTTAGAGGTAGAGACCTATACCCGGTCATACCTTCAAGTATTCTCTAAAGGCTCAATGACAGTCAGCTATCTGCTTTTAAATCCGAGGTTCTTAATCTGGGGTTCATAGACATCTCCAAATCCATGGGTTATGTGAACTTTGATGGGGAAAATTACATCTTTATTTTCACTAACCTCTAACCAAAATTTAACATTACCTTCAATTATGAATGTAGGCAACAGTTATTATTCAGAGAAGGGGTCTGGAGACTTCATCAGATAGCCAGAAAGGTCCATGATGTCAAAAATATTGAGAAACCCCGTTGAAGAGTGATTTTTTATCTTCTTCCAGCATGACTTGGGGAGTCTACTTGGGGGAGCCTTTAGTTTCTCAAATGTCTCTTATCATGTAGACTGTTGTGTAAGGATTGGGGATAATGGCTTCGAAACCATAGATAGTATGAGATGGGAATACAACATTTAGGGCAAGATGAGTAAATGAAATCATCTTGTTAAATAGGAGGTTGTGTCTTCCCCACTGACTGGATATGGTGAGGTATGGAGAGATGGACTTTTACTTAAAGAGCAACCTAAAGAATAAAGCTTATAATTGAGAGCTGTGGTCAGATATGAGATGTGATTGCAAATGAGGGAGCCAGAATATATCTTAGAGGAATAGATTGTAGGTTTGTGAACAGTCAGAGTTTAGTGACAAAGTAATTCCACCCCCCAGGAAACACTGGGTTGGGGACACTTGAACCTGTGATTTCATTGGTATAAATAACTTGGGGTTAAGGAAACTTCCTTTACTCCTACAAATCATCGATGTCTAGTTTTAGAGAGTTGCCTGGGAACTGAGAAGTTAATTTACTTGACCTCGACCACCCAATCAGTGCATATCTGAGGCTGGCCCTGTATCCACTACTGCCACCTAGACTCTCATGTACATAATAGGTTCTTGATAGAAGTTGGTTGATTTGTGTTGAACTGAATAGAACCAGGCCAGGATCAAGACCTATTGTTCAGGAAATCGCATTGCTGCATATTTCCAGATTTTATTCTACAGAAACTCAGAAGCCTTATGAAGCAAAGCATTCCACCGTGTTATAGGCTCCTAAGTTAATATTAATTGAGTTTTACCTTGAAAGTTATTTTGTGAATATGTGAATAAGAAATCATTTCTCCTTAGAGATATTTGACTGGAAGGAACATCTAGAGGTCATCTTGTTCATCCCCCAGCCTCCAGGCATTCTTCACCTAGCCTTCCCAGACACATCAGAAGCAATATTTGTTGAAAGTGAAATTGTAAGCGTTTGTCTGAAGCATATCTGCAAGGTATGAGAAAGGAGCAATACACCAGTTACTTACTACAGGGCAATGATACCTCTTTCATAAGTGTCAGGAAATTACAGCAACTCACTCAGGAGTTATGTTTCTGTCCTTCATCTAATGTTCTAACACTTTCTTCCCTCTGTTGTGCAACCTGCTACTGAGACCGTTAAATCCTCACTTAGGAAACTGAAGTGGGGATGACTGGATGCTAAGGGTTATCTGTTCAATAGTCTCCACTGGTTGCCAACAATTCATCAGTGTGTTGCTTATTAATTTTCTGCAACGTGCTGTTTATTGGTATTGCTTTTATTGTGGTGCCTTTACCTCTGCCACAAGGAGAGGGGGTGAAGCTTCATCTGGAGCTAATGGCATTGCTGCTGGAGCTGCAGGCAGAGTCACAAGAGCAATGCACCTAATAAAACACAGCTAATAAAAGTATGAAGGAAAAAATGTCCCTACCGACAGGAAATGCATATTCTGAACGTTTGGATGTGGCCTGCAGTGGCTAGGCATCCTTCCAGGGGTTCCCCTCAATAGTCCTAAATACTAACTTGGGTACAAGGATAAGAAGCCTATTTAGACAACCCAGCCAGTGATATGTGTGTGTGTGGGCCCATGCATGTGCATGGGTGTGTGTGCCTCTGTGTCTATCTGTGTGACTACACATAATCATCTATCTATCTATTCATATGTGTATACGTATATACATATATATACACACATGCATATATGTATAATATGACAGTGAAAGCATACAATACTCGTACATATGTATATATTGTGTGTAGCTATGTGCATGTATATATAGATATTGTTGTTCAGTTATTTCAGTCGTGTCTGACTCTTTGTGACCCCATTTGGGATTTTCTTGGCAAAGATACTAGAGTGTTTTGCCATTTCCTTCTCTAGTTCATTTTATAGATGAGGAAACTGAGGCAAGCAGGGTTAAGTGATTTGTCCAGGGTCACACAGCTAGTAAGTAGCAGAGGCTGGATTTGAACTCAGGTCTTCCTGACTCCAGGCCCAGTGCTATATCCACTGTGTCAACTAATTGTCCAGATATACATACACAGATATATGCCTATGCACATGTATTAATATATATGCATATATATACCTCTACACACAATACACACATACAATGTATTACATATTTTATTACATATATGTATGTGTGTGTACACATGTGTATATAAATATATGTGGGCATATATTATATGTAATATAATGATTTTAAAATATATTTAATATATTTATTATATGTATCTATTTGTACATTATACATCTACATATAAATGCATATATAATGTAAATTCAATTGACAGGTAGTCCCCCTCAGTAGATGCCTGCTGCCTGAATCAGGACAGCTCTGTAGGTGCAAGTTTTTACTCTTTTGTATATCTTTGTGTGTTTTGCTTTTACCCTCAGGAAAAGGAGCTGCCCATCTCCAGGAGGCAGGTTTATTGTGAATGTAGCAGAGTCTGGCTAAGTCCTGGAAAAACTGCCCGGCGGCAACTGACCAGATTGTTGCTGTTGCCACCCAGTGAATGAGTGCAGCATCAAGAGAGTTTTTCTTTTGAAATTAGATTATGTTTCACAGATCAATAGCTTCTTTCTTCATTTAATCTTCTTGAGGACGCTGGTGAGTTAGTGAGAAAAGACGCTTTATGAAACCTGCCCTATTTTCCCTTGTTCACTTCCCCCCTCTGAATTCGGTGTAGTTTCTCATCCTGATTTCCTTTCACTGTTTTCTGTCATAGCACCTGACTGCCAAACCAGATAGTGCCAGGTGTCAACTAGTGGAAGGCGCTACTCTGAGTGACTTCGGCAGTGGGTAGTCTGTTCCTTGCCTTCTGGTCTGAACTGTGCCCATCCACTGGCTTGAGAATTGGAAGCTGTCAGTCTGCTGTCAAAGCTGGTTTGCTGCATGGCCGCATGATTTCCTGTCAGAGCTAGGGTGCATTGGCTCAGGACCATCATCTTTCGAGGGACAGGAGAATAATGCTGGTTAACCATCATCATTCATTCATTATCAGCCACTTTCAGCCCACCACCGGGCATAGGCCCCTTCAGTACTGCTTCAGTCCCTCTTCCCGGATGGTTTGGCGAGGACGTGGCTATACGCTTGGCAGCTGGATGGAGTTGGCGACTTTGCAACATTGTTCGCCAAGCCTGGATCCCCACTGACATCATCACAAAAGGTTGATTGCACTTGTAGATCATCGACCTGGATGGAAAGGGCTAGTTCTTTGTGAGCCGAGGAGGTTGTGTCTCCATCTTTCGAATCAGATTTTGTAGTATCATCGGCTCCATGCAAACCTCTTGAGTTATTGAATGTTTTAAAAATAAACTTTTTTTAGATTACAAAGAAAATATTGATGGTCATTTTTAGATTATGGATATTTTGATTGGATGTCATAGCTATTTGGTGTTTAACAGAGCATTGGAAATGCCAGGGATAAAATCAAAGTCATCAATACTCTCAACCTATATAATCTTTTGACCTAGTGCTTAAAGTTAAGATCCTGAGGCTCCTTTTCATTTAAAATGTAAGATCCTTTAAAAAAGGGGGATATTTAATGATTTACAAATAAACAAAGAGCCCAGTTTTCTTTTTCCTTGCTTCTCCCAGTGACAGTTCTTATCTTATCTACCCCCTCAGAATGCAGGGAATCTGAAATGCTGTTGAAATGGAAGCATGCTTCTGTAAGAGTCTGTGTGCCCACATAAGATATGTATGCATGTTGCCATAAATTGTTTAAATGCAGCTCAACGTGGCATTGATAGATGTCACTGGAATCCTGCTCATCTTCTCAAGCCTGGAATATTGCAATATCAAACTGGTTGGTTTCCCTGTCTCAAGACTTTACCCTCTCTGGTCCATCTGCCACTCAGATCCCAAAATGATCTTCCCAAAGGGTAGGTCTGATCGTATCAATCTCCCCCTCCCAATAAATTCCAGTGGCACTTTGTTGTCTCAGGATCAAATATAACATCCCCTGTTTGACTTTTAAAATCATTTATAACCTGCTCCTCTCCTCCCTTTCCAGTCTTCTTATACTTTGCTTCCCTCCATGTACTCTAAAGTCCAGTGACAATGGTCTTAATGTACATCATGCAGGACATTCATTTCCTAACTCCCAACTTTCAATGGTTCTTCCATATGTGTGGAATGCTCTCCCTCCTTATCTTTGTTTCCTGGCTTTCCCGGCTTTCTCCAAATCTCAGCAAAAATCACACATTCAGCAAGAAGACGTTCCTGGTCCCTATATTGGTAGCACCTCCCTTCTGAAATTATCTCCAGTTCATCCTGAATTTATCTTGTTGGTGATATTTGTTTGCATGATGCCTCTTCGTTAAAAGACGGGTTCCGTGAAGACAGGAATTGTTTTTGCCTTTCGTTGCATCCCTAGTGCACTGCAGGGCACATAGTAGGTACTTGATAAATTTATAATGACTGATTGACAATATGGAAAACTGCTGTCACTGCTTTGAGGGAAACAATAGAAAGACCATGATTCTGAGTGCTTCCCTCCCCCCCGCCAATATCTGGACTGGTTACACAAAACACCTTAATAAAAAACAAATAGTAACCCATTAACTAAATGCATTAGCTAAGCAAGTTAACAAATAGAAATTGGAGAAGCAATAAAGATGAAAATTTATCAGAAAAATACCCTAGAATAGATAAACCCTTCTGAACCTAGAGAGAAAGAGAGAGAGAGAGAGAGACTCTAATTTCACCCAAGGGGAAAGTCTCTTTCCAAAGTTTCTAAGAAAGCAAGCTGGAAATCAGGGGCATATTTAAGAACTGCTGGTTTTCCCTATGTTCGCAGCTTCAGAAGTCTTTCTCTCTTCCTCTGGAGGCAGTCCCAAAGAAAATCTGGGACCATGAGTTTGTCTCTCTCTGTCTTTCTGCCTCTCCGTTTCTTTCTCTCTGTCTCTGTCTCTCTGTGTCACTGTCTCTTTTTGTCTCTATGTCTCTGTGTCTGTCTGTGTCTCTCTGTGTGTCTCTGTCTCTGTCTCTCAGAAAGACTGAAACCAACTCTGTCCCTAACTGTAATACACAATGCTGAGTCAGCATTCATTCCCATTACCAGTTTGGAGTCTCAGTAGGCGAAACGTCCCAGACTTGGCTGGAAATTTGAGTTAAATTCATTCATATTCTTAGCCTCATTTGAGGCAATGAGGAGGCACAGTGGCAAGAATAATGGATTTGGAGTCCTTTGAATCCTGGCTCTGCAATTCATTTATGAGTGTGAGCTTGGACTTGTCTCTTCACCTCTCTCAGGGCTCATCTTCCTCATTGGATTCATAAGGGGTTTGGAATGGTCTATATCTAAGATCCCTTCCATCACTAAATCCATGCTCCTATAATTCTCACGTCAGGTGAATTAGAACTCACCCACAGCGAGAATATCTATTGAATGGGTTGTAATTGGCAGAAATGGAAACAGTAGATTTGCTGAGAAAATGAAATTTTGGCCAGCCTGCTACAGTATAGCATGTCTTCAAAGCCTGTGCTCAGGTAAAAGCAAGTCGTTACAACTCTCAGACTATATCATCTGACAGTTAAGTGACACTGTAAGGAGAACATGATATTTAGAGACCTGACAGGGATGTGGTGTCACATCAAGTGTGCTGTCAAACGATTGTCTCTCAGGTGCATTGTTCAGCCTGGCAAGTCAATATAGCCCAGTCACTACTGGGAAAGATTTAGTCATATCTTAGTGACTGAATGGATTACTTTGTCTCTGGGATTGAGAAATTATTTAATATGTAGTCAAAGCTGCTGCACATTTTAGGAAAAGTAAAACAAAGAACATCTCGTGATTTTTTTTAAACAGACACTTTTAAATTGTGCCAGGGATGATTAGTTTTCTAATTGATTTTGAGGCATACTGACCAAGAAAAGCCACTGACCACAGCATAAAGCCACTAGGGACACAGCCAAATTAAGATCCCCACCATGATGGTTTCTTCTAACAATTTATACAGGAAGGGGCATGTGTGAGAAAAGCTGGTCAGCTAGGTCTTTTTTTAGCACCTTTGTTGCAGACTTTGTTCTTGGAGGACCAGCCCTTTGGGACCACTAAGTATCTTCCTCCGACTATATTTCAGTTTGTTCTAACTTTAGTTGTCAGATTCAAGCAGGGGTGTTCTTTGAAAAGTTCAGATTTTATTCTGAACCATTACCTCAGATAAGCGCTGCCCATGTTTGTCACACACTCTTTTCCCCACCCACCCCTTTGTGATCCCACTTTTTATCCTCTCCCCATTTCCATTTTCCCTCAGGTTTCTTTTAATACTCCTCTGAGATCTGACTCAGAGAAATGTTTGATTCTCTGTTTGTCAGCTTGCCAGTCAAATGGTTGGAGGAAGAACAAGAAGGGGATTTTTTTTTATAATTACTGCACAAAAATAGAAATACTGTATGCTGTGCAAAGACTCTGCTCTTACAAGAGAGCACTAATGCATTAACTACAATTTCTTCTTTGCTCCATTCCTGCTTACCTTCGGACTTTTTAGAGCTACATTTTATAGTGGAAAAATAAACTAACATAAAGAAACTGACATACTTCTCAGCTTCCAAAATTATTCTTATAATTATATTCATGTTATTGCATAAGATAGAATACCCTGAAACATGGCATTCATTTGGCATATCCCATTCCAGGTGCAATTGAACACACATGTGAGTCCTTCATGGATGATGTGAAGTTCGGTGTGGAATTTAGATCTGAGAATGACAAACAGCAACAAAAAGAACAACAACTCCTTGGGGATCCCTCTATGCAAAGGGTTCTTAAGAATTTTTTGTGTCCTGGACCCCTTGGGTAGTCTGGTGAAGACAATGGATCCCTTCTCAGAACGATATTTTTAAATACTCCTAATAAAATACTTATGCTTTTTAAGCCACAAAGCCTATCATATTAAAGCCATTACATTAAAAATATTACTATCAAAATGTTAAAAATACAAAAGCAACAACCACAAAAACAAGTTCATAAACTCCTGTTAAGATATGAATTAAGAAAGCAAAAGTCTACATATGTTGTCTGTATTGAATCAATGCATTTTTTCCTATCCCCACAAACCTAAAAAGAATAACCATGCCATTTCAGGTTGTGGAGAATAATGGGATGCTTGGAGCTCTATGACCTGAGTTTTGTGGGGGAGGGGACTGTGTGGATATGAACAGGAGCAAAAAATGGGTTTGCAGAAGTCATTGCCTCAGTTGCTGACTGTGGAAGAGAACGCCCTTTGAAACCTATAGATCTCCCATCATGGTGAATAGATGGCATACCTCCAAGGATGGGACAGATTGAGTTTTGCTGCTCTACTAAGAGCTGATAATAGGTGGCCCCAGGGCTGTGGGCGTTGTCACTCTGATGACTTCTCTTCTGCTACACATATCCAGGAACTCCTCTCTTGCTTCATGAGATACACTTTGCCTGGAGGAGTTGTGGACAAAGATGAGGGGGAAGAGGAGGCTGGTAATGGCATGGCCTCTGGCATTTTGTTTATGACAGCATCCTTCCAGTGATCAGTGCCTGCATGGGCCAAAAGCATGGTTTCAAATTCTGCCCTTGAAACATGGATTAAGCAATGTTGCTAATACATATTTGTCCCTGCGGCTGTCAAACATTTCACTGATTCTAGAGTCTGTAGACAGCTTAATAGCTAGGTCTTCTGTCAATGTTACTGCAGCAGTGTCTCCTTTGCTTTAAGATGCCGTTTAGATTTATTTGAGCAATAGGTGGAGAATGATACCTAGTTAAGAGCAGCACCTGGTTATGTATATATCATCAGAACTCACTGACATCCAAAGTGACCAAATGAAATGGGCAGAATCTTGTCTCCAACTGGCCGTCAGAATACACACTGGGAGAGCTGCTCTGTTTCAACTACCAAGGCACTCACACATGCACAGATAGCTTACAGATGATTAAGTTGCATTTTTGTAGGTAGAAATCTATGATCTGCTGATGTTTGGAATGAGGATTCATTACTGCATTTGGATTTGATTTTCTTTTCCCTAGTGTCTCAAATGAAAAGCTATAATATCCCTCTTTACCTACTACCCCCAGTATATTATCCAGTCTCTCTCTCTCTCTCTCTCTCTCTCTCTCTCTCTCTCTCTCTCTCTCTCTCTCTCTCTCTCTTTCTCTCCCCTCCCCTTCCCCCCACCTTTTTCTGCCTTTCTAGCTCATTCTGTCTCTGTCTGGCTTTCTCTGTCTGTCTCTTTCTCTCTCTGAACTTTTTCTTATTTCATTCAACAAGTATTAGCCTACTAACTTCAACATATAAATTAAATTATTAGCTTACTACCTTCGACACATTATTTAGATGCTGTGGAAGGGAGAAAAGAACAACAATCCCTGCACTTGAAAACCTTCCTTTTTACTGTGGGATAGCAACAGATAAGTAAATGCAAAATAATTTGAGGACAGAAAGCAATTATAGCTCAGAAAAAAAAAAAACTTCCTATAAGAAGCTGATCCTGAGCATTTCCTCTTCTGCTGCTCCTTTTCTTCTACCTCTTCCTCCTTTCTCCCTATCCCATGCCCACTTTCCTTTTATCTCTATCCTTCTCCTTTCAGCTACCACTGTTTGTTCCCTTACTCTCCAGCATTGTAAAGATGTCCTTTTTGATTCTTTAGTTGTAGAAAAATGGAGTGGAAATGGCTCATCATGCTTTACTTTTCTCTCACTATTTAGAAACAGCATCTGGATCAGATGTATTAAGGAGAATCTACCATATGTTTTTTCTATCTATGATAAAAGTAAGAGAGATCTAACTACGCAGACATGGCAGTACAAGTGTTATTAAATTTAAACCCTAGAAAACAGAATATGAACTCATGAACTTTGTATTCTTTTGTATTCTTTATTGCCTTTAGCATAGTTCTCTACACATAGTAGGTACCTGGAAAATATTTGTTTAATAAATCGATACAGAGTTAGGAGGGAAAAATAACAAACCAACCTGAAGAAATTCACATTATCATCCACACCTCCATTTCTTCTCACTAATTCCTTTGTCACACAATCTCCTCTTTTTTTGTTTCCTTCTCAGTTTCTATCATTGAAAAGCCCTATCATATTTCCTCTTTGTGTAAATTATCAGTAACTGATGAAGCCAGACCTTGGAAGAAATTATGCCAAATCCAAAGAGTGAATATTGTGAGAAAGTAAATATTTTAATATCGTTCATGATGATGCTGATCACTGTCATAAAATGCTTTATCCCTATGGCATTCAAAAAGAAGGAGAGGCTGGTGAAAGTAGCAGGGACTGGAAGTGTCTTTAAAACCTATCTGCTAGGCCAGTCATTCTATTTCCACAGTCTAAGTGGGTTTTTAATGAATCTGAAAGACTGTCATCAAATCTGCAGTGTTCTGTTCTGGATTTTCACCTGAGTCTGTGATGTATTCTCAATTGCTTCTCTTCCAAGGAAATTTCAGCTCATGTGATATTTCAAGATGCCCCTAGCTCAGCTGGGAAGCATAAAAAGAAAAATGGAGGAAGAAGTGATTTCAAGCATTTGGAATGTCAGATAAGCTTCAGGTAAGCAGCAAGATCTTTCAGTAACTTATCTGAAATGAGCTTTCCATTTTCAAGTCTGTTTTTAAAATAATTTTTTTGTTTCCTAATTATATTTCTGAATTATCTTATTTGTAAGAAGAGGGGAAGGGGCATTTGTCATAGCATCAGGAAAGAAGGGCAAAAGTCTACAGAGTTCCCTCCATTTCTGCTGTTAAATGCCTCCTGGAGGCTTGCAGAAGCTTCCAAGTAATTTATATAATTTGGATATTAACCGATAGGAGATAATTTAAAATTAGGAGCTAGGAGATTTATGGGAATAGAAAGGCATTTACTCATCCTAAACAAATCTGGAATGGAGACTGAGGTGTTTTCTACTGAGTGGATGTGATTTGAGCAGAAAAGTCCTGAGTGACCCTTTTTCCTATCAGCCAGGAATAGTAAATCATTTCTAATAACAGGACTGCAAATGTGTTAATTAGACTTCCAGGTATAAAGGCTTAGGGCAGCTTCACAAAAGAGCAATAACAATTCCCTAGCTCCATCACCACCAAATGAACCACCTAACCCAAGGAAGAAGTTCTAATGGCAGACAGTTCCAGTAGATGATATCAGTATCTCAGAGAAGAAGCGGTGAATAGCAGCATCAGAGGAAGACTATAGCAGATGGAGAGACAGAGTGAAGTGAAGAAGTGGCACTACAGAATGCTGAGAGAATTTAGCATTAGTAGCATTATAGTTATGAGGTAGGTCCCAGGGGTGTGCTGGAGCCAGCTCCAACAGCTTTTGAGAGCCATTTGTTAAGTTTTAAATGTGAGCATTTACACCTTGGAGATTGGCAATTGTTCCAAATTAGGGCTTGATTTATTTTTTGTTTGTTGTCTAGACTTAAGAAAGTAATGGAGAAATTGTTAATAATCCAGATCAGACTTAAAAGTGTGTTTGGTTTTGTTGTTTGTTTTGAGGGTCAATTTGGAGCTGATCTTTCCTCACCCCATTTGTGAATTGTCCAGAGAGTTCTCTTTCCCTTCTTTACCATTTTGGATATCTGTGGGAACCTGAGCCTTTTTGTTTATAGGGGCAGAAAATGATTCAATTCTTTTATTTCCCTGCTGTTTACATTCTCTTTCTGTCCCAGTGGAATGGTATTTGACTGAGACTGAAGGTAGTTGCTTGGTCTCTCAATAGAAAATGCATTGGATATGGGTTCAATTTGTGTTGGCATAAGTACATTTATTTTCTTTCCTCCAAAAAGCATTAACATGGAGAAGTGAACTCAGGAAGACACATATAGGCTATGTATGCAGCAAGTTGTTTAACTTATCATTTTGATAAGCAATTCTCAAAAAGTATGACTTGCAGAATAGGTTTCTTTTTGCATTGTAGAGGCACTTTCTGTTACCACAACCTCTATCATCATCATCATCATCATCATCATCATCGGTAACAAAAACATTTACTAAGGTCTTACTAAAAATCAGACACTGTGCTAAGTAATATCCACTAATGAAATAACAGGTCTGGATGGAAAAAAAGATTATCCTAGACATCCTACATTGAATCTGGCGTTTGTGTGTCAAATGGGACTTCTGCTACATATTTATATTTGTGTTCTAACTGCATATTCCAATTTATATACTATGGAATAGACATTCCGTAGACTGCCCATTCTTGCTGTCTACAAAATGAGTACTACATATTTCATGCATGGGCAATTGAGAGACACACTGTGTGAGGTTGACTTCAGCAACAGTGACTTGCAAGTAAAAAGTGTCATATAAGGGAACCCCATCCTCAAACTGGTTATACCGAGATGTCTTGTTCATACCTACTTTGCTCCTATCATTCATATACTGTCTGGAATGTTCTCCTTCCCTCTATGTAAATCAAGGCATCCTTCAAGGCCTAGCTTAAGTACCCCATGACATCTTTCTTTCTTTTTTTGTAAGATCAATTTATTTATTTTTAGTTTTCAACATTCATTTCCACAAGATTTTGACTTACAAATTTTCTCCCCATCTCTCCCCTCACCCCCACCATAAGATGGCATGCATTCTGATTATCCCTTTCCCCAGTTTTCTCTCCCTTCTATCACCCCCTTTATCCCCTTCCCCCTTACCTTCTTGTAGGGCAAGATAGATTTTCAAACCCCTTTGCCTGTATAGTTTGCCAGTTGCATGTAAAACAATTTTTAAGATTTGTTTTTAAAACTTTGAGTTCCACATTGTCTCCCTTTTTCCCTCTCCACTCATCCTGACTGAGAAGACAAGCAATTCAATATAGGTTATACATGTTTTGTTATGCAAAACACTTCCATAATAGTCATGTTGTGAAAAACTAGCTATATTTCCCTCCATCCTATCCAATCTCCCATTTATTCTATTTTCTCCTTTGATCCTGTCCTTTTTCAAAAGTGTTTGCTTCTGATTACCCCCCTCCCCCAATCTGCCTTCCCTTCTATCATCCCCCCATCATCCCCTTCCCCCCCTACGTTTCTGTAGGGTAAGATACCCAATTGAGTATATATGTTATTCCCTCCTTAAGCCAAATCTGATGAGAGTAAGGTTCACTCATTCTCTTTCACCTCTACCCTCTTCCCTTCCATTATAACAACTTTTTCTTGCCTCTTTTATGTGAGATAATTTACCTCTTTCTACCTCTCCATTTCTCCTTCTCCTACTACATTCCTCTCTCACCCCTTAATTTTATTTTTAGATATCATCCCTTCATATTCAACTCACCCTCTACCCTCTGTCTGCATATATATATATATATATACATATATATATATATATATATATATCTGTGTGTGTGTGTGTGTGTGTATATATATATATATATGTATGTATATATGTATATTCCCATCAACTACCCTAATACTGAGAAAGATCTCATGAGTTACAAATATCATCTTTCCATGTAGGAATATAAACAGTTCAACTTTAATAAGTCCTTTATGATTTCTCCTCCCTGTTCATCCCTTGGTGCTTCTCTTGATTCTTGTATCTGAAAGTCAAATTTTTTATTTGGCTCTGGTCTTTTCATCAAGAATGCCCGAAAGTCCTCTATTTCATTGAATATCCACTTTTCCCCCCTGAAGTATTATACTCAGTTTTGCTGGATAGGTGATTCTTGGCTTCAGTCCTAGCTCCCTTGGCCTCTGGAATATCATATGCCAAGATCTTTGATCCCTCAATGTAGAAGCTGCTAGATCCTGTGTTATCCTGATTGTGTTTCCACAGTAATTGAATTGTTTCTTTCTGGCTCCCTGCAATACCTTCCCCTTGACTTGGGAACTCTAGAATTTGGCTACAATATTCCTAGGGGTTTTCCTTTTGTGATCTTTTTCAAGAGGCAATCAGTGGATTCTTTCAATTTCCACCCTACCCTTCTAGAACATCAGGGCAGTTTTCCTTGATAATTTCTTGAAAGATGATGTCTAGGCCCTTTTTCTGATCATGGCTTTCAGGTAGTCCAATAATTTTAAAATTCTCTCTCCTGGATATATTTTCCAGGTCAGTGGTTTTTCCAATGAGATATTTCACATTGTCTTCTAGTATTTCATTCTTTTGGTTCTGTTTT
Source organism: Trichosurus vulpecula (assembly GCF_011100635.1). NCBI lineage: Eukaryota > Metazoa > Chordata > Mammalia > Diprotodontia > Phalangeridae > Trichosurus > Trichosurus vulpecula. The sequence continues at coordinate 202,812,713 of NC_050573.1, forward strand.
ATAACTTCTTGATTTCTCATAAAGTCATTAGCTTCCATTTCTCCATTCTAATTTTTAAGGAAATATTTTCTTAAGTGAGCTTTTGGACTTCCTTTTCCTTTTGGCCAATTCTTCCTTTTTAAGGCATTCTTCTCCTCATTGGCTTTTTGGACTTCTTTTGCCATTTGGGTTAGTCTATTCTTTAAGGTATTATTTTCTTCAGTATTTTTTGGGTCTCCTTTAACAAGCTGTTAACTTGTTTTTCATGGTTTTCTTGCATCACTCTCATTGCTTTTTCCCTATTTTTCCTCTACTTCTTTTACTTGATTTACAAAATCTTTTTTGAGCTCTTTCATGGTCTGTGACAAATTCATAGTTTTCTTGGAGGCTTTTGATGTAGGATCTTTGACTTTGTTGTCTTCTCCCAGTTGTATGTTTTGATCTTCTTTGTTACCAAAGTCAGATTCTATAGTCTGAGTTTTTATTTAATGTTGTCTGCTCATTTCCCCAGCCAATTACTTGACGTTTTAGCTCTTTGTCAAGGTATGATTCTGCTTCTGGAGTGGAGAGTGCTCTGTCCCAAGCTTCAGGGATTTTGCACAGTTGTTTTCAGAGCTACTTCTAGGCATTTGTAAATTTTCAGTTTTTCTGCAATGGTATGATCCAAGGAGAGGTGTTTACTCCTCTCCTGGCCTGTGCTCTGGTCTGTGAATGACCTCAAACACTCTTTTCTGCCTTGGAACTGTGAGAGAACTTCCTTTCCACAGCCACCACAAACTCTGCCACAACAGCCCTCCTCCTCACCCCAGGACCACCACCCAGGACTGTGATCCAGATCCAAGCAGCGCAAAGCAAGAGAATCCTCCCTCAGCACCAGCAAAGAGATCCCTGCACTCCCACTCTGATCAGCCACTTGATCCCCTTACTGTCTGTGGGCCTGTAGATCCACTACTGCCTCTGCTGCTGCAACCACCTCTGTGTCCCTGAGGCTGGGGCCAGACCATGCTCTTCTCTCACCCAGGTACAACTGGTTTTCCCACTAACCTGCTAAGTTGTCTTTGGCATTTGTGGGTTGAGAAGTCTGGAACCCAAAATGGCTGCCAGTGATTCAGTGCCCTGAGGCCTGCTCACCCAGTCTGCTCCGACTTTCTGTGCCCAAGCTGGGCTGGGCTCCACTCCCAGCACCATGAGCTAGCAATTCCCATTGACCTTCTAGGCTGTCTTGGGCTGGAGTCTTGTCTCACTCTGTCATTTTGTGGGTTTGTTTGGTAGCTCTAGAATTTGTTTAGAGTCATTTTTTACACTAATATGGAGGCATTTGGGGGAGAGCTCAAGCAAGTCTCTGCTTTTACTCTGTCATCTTGGCTCTGCCCCTCCTATCTTTCTTGATCAGTCCAGAGATTTTTGCTTCTCTGAACCACATATGCCTGGGATTCATATGCATGCATCAATCTCATGTCACTTCCCAGTCATTTCTAGGCCATGTTGCATCTACTCTACCCATCCTCCTTAAATCTTTTCCTCTGAGACTGCTTAGACTCTGTCCTTGAGTCCTGGCCTCTTCTCTAGAACCCTGGCCTCTGTCCCTGGATCCCTAGACTCTCATATAAATGACTCTTTTGCCTTATCTTTTAAGAAATAGGTCTCCACTTCCACTCATTTCCAAACTGTGTCTCCCTTGGTACACCCTGCTCCCTTTCCAGCTCCCCTGTATGTGTTGTCTTCCCATACAAGAATGCAAGTTCCATGAGGCCAGAGATTGTCTGACTTGCTTGTGTTTGTGTCCTCAGAGTTTAGCACGATGCCTGGTCCAAAGCAATCACTTAAGAAATGCTTTGTTATTCATTCAATCAATCATTTATTCATTTGAGTTTTATTGTATACTGACTTGTACTTTAATTTTTTCATGTGGTTTTACATTATCTCCTCGATTATACTTGAAGGTCACACGTTGTTGTTGTTCATCCTTTGTTCTCAAAGAGGACCATGACCATGATATCAGGAAGGTGATGCCATGGCTTGCAAGTGAATTGGATTTAAGTGTTGGAGGGTTGTGCAAAGTCACTAGCCTCACTCTCTCCTCTGGAGCCATCTGAGTCAAGAGGCAAGATGTAGATCAGTATGACTGCAGATGGCCCTGGATGCAGTGGGAGACCATGGCCATCTTGAGTTAAGGTTTTTCCCAGGCCTCAGTTTGACTGAGGCAGTGACCATCCAGGGATTAAGGCTAGGTAAGAAAATGAGACAAAGAATGGTCTCTTTTACTTGGTCAAAAAAAAAATCAGTCTAGGAGGGGAAGACCCTCAGGGTTTCTGGTCAAAACAGAAACAATTTCTAATTACACTCACTCTTGAGCCATCAAGACCCAAACAGTGACCAAGTGAAGCTGGGCTGGGACCTATTGTTGACCGGTGAAGTCAAGGACTGTATTGTTATAGGACAGTAGCACATTATAGGCTCTCAGTAAAAATGTTATTAATTGATAAAAACAAAGTCTGACCAGGGCAGAAAACTTTCTCCCTGTAGTGGTGTAAGAACTCTGGAAGAATGAACTTAGACAAAGAAAATGAAACAAACAAAAACAAATGTTGCATACTCAGAAGAGCTATAAGACTTGAAAATAATTAGGCTAGCATATTTGATTGGTGCCATTCATCTCTAATTGCAAAGGTAGAGATGTTCACATTACTATTATGCTTCCAAGAAGTGTCTTCAAAGGGGTCATTGCCTGAGATCCAAGGAGGCACAATGACAGCTGAAAAGTACCTGAGATAGGCTGTCCCATTGTGCTCAATTATGTAAGTAGTATGCTGGTATGCACTTTGGGGATTCCTCATTTTTTCTTCGTGTCTCTGCCAACCATGGCTCAGAGAAATGCTGGCAGCATGTTGATTCATCTGTGACTAGATAAGCAATCACAGATTGCTGCCAATGACTTTGCCAGCACCTCTGCCATTGGAGAATAGCATTGGTCTATAGTAACTTAAGATCGCTTGGAGAGGGAACCCTCAAAATTTCATAAAACTTGATTTTAGGCAATGTATAATTGAATATAGTCTTACTTTAATGATTTAGTTGCCACAAACCACCAATCTGTATCAGTGAGCCTTCATGGACAGCCCCACCCACTCATCCCATCCTTGTGCCTGGGGATACTTAAACAAATACCTGTATTCTATGACAGATCTGATCCAAAAGGTCACTGCTTTCCTAGGAAGATTAAATGGCTTCCATGACAGAATTTACCGATTCAGTTAGAAAGACACAATTTAGCCACTTTATGAGGTACATTCAAATACTCATGCCTGTGAGAACTCCTTAGATCACAAAGTAAGCATTTAATGAATGATGTTTTACAAAATTATTTTGGGGTTATTCACTCAGAAATTTCTAAACCAATCATCTAATATGCTACCTTCCTTTCAGCTCAGATATACCTTTTGGTGTAATTTAAAATATTTATTGATTATACTTTATGTGCAAACCATTATGTTAGGCACACACTGCTCTCAGTTGGGGTCATATATGCCTGACCTATATCAGACAATATGTATTTCTAGATAAAGGTCAGTCAGTCAATCAATCAACAAGCATTTATTTTACTAAGCGTCTCCTGTATGTCAATCATTGTGATAGATGTTGGGAATAAAAAAGATAACAATGAAACATTCTCTGCCTTCAAGGAAATAACATTCTATCAGATGATCTCACATTGTACATTAGATTAATTTTTTTTTGCTTTTCATTAGTTTTTCTTTTATTAGTTTTTTATTAGATCAAGGAGATCAAAGAAATGATAGGACTGCTGCTCAGAATTATAGGGAAAATAATAATAATGGATTCGGAAAATCAGGAATAACTATTCAGGTTTTATTTTTGTTTATGTTTTGTCAATCTGTCAGTCAGTCAACAAGCAAAAATAAATACCTACTATGGGCTAGGCACTAGGCTAAGCACTGAGGCTATAAAGAAAGGTAAAAATACTGCCTGTTCTAAAGGACCCTGCACTCTAAGGATAGAGATAAGATGTAAATAACTAGGTGCATACAAGATGCCTACAGAATAATTAGAAAGGAATCTCACAGGGGAAGGAAGGCACTAGCACCTGGGGATGGGGTGGAGTGGGATTTAATCTGGGTCTTAATGGAAGCCAAGGAGGCTGTGAGGTGGAGATGAGGGGACAGAGAATTCCAGCCATGGGGTTTAGTTTGTTACAGCTGACTCATTCTCTGTGACTTTGCTATGTCCAAATCATAGGCACAGGAGATGGAGAAACTTTGGGAAGAACATCACGGAGGGTAGTATAGCCTATTTGTGGGGTTCACAGAAGGAAGAAAAGTTTTTTTTAAAATTTTTATTATTTTTTTAAATTTTTAGTTTACAACACTCGGTTCTACATAATTTTGAGTTCCAGATTTTCTTCCCTCCCTCCCCACCCTCTCCCCAAGACGGCATGGAATCCCATATATCTTCCACGTATAACTTTGCATTGAATTAATTTACACACTAGTCAAGTTGTGGAGAAGAATTATGACCAATGGAATGAATCATGAGAAAGAAGAAACAGAACCAAAAAAACCCCAAAAACAAAAACAAAAGAGAGAAAAAAAGGAGAAAAAAAGGCGAGCAGAAAGTGTGCCTCAATCTGCATTCAACTTCATAGTTCTTTCTCTGGATGTAGATAACATTCTCCATCATGAATCCTTTGGAGTTGTCTTTGCACCTTGTGTTGCTGAGATGAGCAAAGTCTATCAGGGTTAGTTTCAAAAGAGTTTAAAGGTACAGAAGTACCAGGTTACAAAGGGCTTTAAATGACATTTGAATGACATTGAATGGCATAGTCGTTCAATCATGTCTGATCACCTGAATTAAATTCACTTATTCCTGTCCATTTAAGTTCACTGACTCCCAAGATTTTGATGTTTAATCTGCCCATCTTCTGTTTGACCACATCCAGCTTACCTTGGTTCATAGATATTACATTCCCAGGTTCCTATTCAGTTTTGATCTTTACAGCATCAACTTTCCTTTCATCAGCAAACATAATGCCTTACAATGGTTTATATATTTAATCCTTATGATAATAGAGAGTCATTGGAACTCTTGGAGTAAATGAGTGAAAGTGATGTCATCACCTTGGCAGCTGAGTTGTGATAGATTAAAGTGGGGAGACTTGAAATATGGAGACCATTTTCAAAGCTGCTAAAATGGTACAAGTGAAAGGTGATTAGGTGAACTAGGATGGAAGCTATGTGAGTGGAGAGAAGGGGATGTGTAGGGAAGATGCTTTTGAAGTAGAAATGACAAGACTTGGCAAGAGATTAGATATGTGAGGTGAGTGAGGAATTGAGGATGATACCAAGGATGCCTCATGTCTGGGTTGCTGGGGAAATGTGTTGCTCCAGCCTGTAATGGTAAATATGAGAAAAGGGATTTTTTTTGGTGGGGAGGGAGATACTGAGTTCTGTTTTGGATACACTAAGTTTAGAATGCCTATGGGACATCCAGTTGCAGATTTCCAAAACACAGCTGGTGGTTTGTGACTAGCTTAGAGCAGAGACTAGGGCTGAGTATATAGATCTAGCAAACACCTGCATATTGATGATAATTGAATAATGAAATCACAAGTGAGATAGTATAGAATAAAAAGAGAAGAGAACCCAGGATGGATTCTCGTGAGGTAAATGCATTTAGTGGGAGTGATAAGAATAAGGAACCAGAAAAGGCACCTGTGAAGAAAGGGTCAGATAGGTGGGCGGGGAAATCAGGAGAGAGTATTTTCATGAAAACTTGGAGATGAGAGACTATCTAGGAACTGAAGGAGATCCACAGTATCAAATGCTATAGGGAAATCAAGAAAGATGAAGATTGACAAGAGACCACTGATTACGTTTGCCAGTTAAGAAATCATCAGTAACTTTGGACAAGGAAGTTTCAGTTGAATAATTAGGTTGGGAGCCAGACTGCAGAGCTATTTTTTTTAATAATGTCTGTCTTATTTGAAGATAGCCATAATCTCATATCTGGTTTTGCATTCATCCTGTTGTGATATATTGGTTTGTTTGAAATATATAAGGAAAATTTTTTTTTCACACAGGTAGCTTGAAAAAGAGGGTATTTTATAGACACTTATTTTACCTACTGGATTCAA